>NC_135233.1:318133424-318754205 GCF_051348905.1 Ranitomeya variabilis | reverse complement strand
CGCAGCCGGGACTTCAGCGAGGGAACCGGCAGCGTTGTTTGTTTAAAAATCGCGCTATTACTTGGTTACGTGAATTCCCGGCTTGTGATTGGTCAGGTCGGCCATGTTGCCGGGACGCGGACCAATCACAGCAAGCCGTGACGAAATTACGTCACGGCTTGCTGTGATTGGTCCGCGTCCCGGCAATATGGCCGCCCTGACCAATCACAAGCCGGGACGTCACGGGAGGCTGGACACGCGCTCATTTTAAAATGGGCGCGTGTCCAGCCTCCCGTGACGTCACGGCTTGTGATTGGTTGCGCCGCGATCAACCAATCACAAGCCGGGAGGCTGGACGCGCTCATTTTGAAATGGGCGCGTGTCCAGCCTCCCGTGACGTCACGGCTTGTGATTGGTTGCGCCGCGATCAACCAATCACAAGCCGGGAGGCTGGACGCGCTCATTTTGAAATGGGCGCGTGTCCAGCCTCCCGGCTTGTGATTGGTTGACCGCGACGCAACCAATCACAAGCCGTGACGTCACGGGAGGCTGGACACGCGCCCTTTTTAAAATGAGCGCGTTTCCAGCCTCCCGTGACGTCACGGCTTGTGATTGGTTAATGGCGGCCATGTTGCCGGGACGCGGACCAATCACAGCAAGCCGTGACGTATTTTCGTCACGGCTTGCTGTGATTGGTCCGCGGCCCGGCAACATGGCCGCCCTGACCAATCACAAGCCGGGACTTCGCGTAACCATGTAAAAGCGGGAATTTTAAACAAACAACGCTGCCGGTTCCTGCGCTGAGGTCCCGGCTGCGTCGGACAGGTGAGTATAGCGATATTTTTTATTTTAATTCTCTATTTTACACATTTTAACATTAATGTTGTTCCGATACCCGATACCCGATACCACAAGAGTATCGGAATCCCGGTATCGGAATTCCGATACAGCAAGTATCGGCCGATACCCGATACTTGCAGCATCGGAATGCTCAACACTAATCATCGGTCAAATATGATCTATCAATGCCAACTGTTTTAAGCAATGTGCAGAATGAGCTAAAACAATATATGTTACCATGTAATTGCAGTGGTTGATGTTATGACTAGTGTTGAGCATTCCGATACCGCAAGTATCGGGTATCGGCCAATATTTGCGGTATCGGAATTCTGATTCCGAGTTCCGATACTTTCAGTATATCGGATACTGGAATCGGAAGTTCCCATAACTCAAAGTGTCCGAATTCAGCCAATGAGGAATGATTAGAAGTGTGGGCACATCCTGTTCTGCAGGGTGGGCATGTAACTACTGACATGGCTGTGATTGGCTGCTGAAATGATGTCATGATGCACTATAAAAATCGCTGCCACCATTTTGGGCTCACTCTGCTGTGAATTCAGTTAGGCACAGGACGCTGTGTTCTGACTGAGGGCCAGTTTAGAGATAGCGATTTGCTTCATTGTGCTTTACCCAGGCTATTTTAGCAACCGCTGTGTGAGAACCTTGCTTTTGCCTTTTGCTGTCTGCAAGGTCTCTGTGTGTGTGAGTGCACATCGCTCTGTAGTCTGCTTTTTGGCCTTGCAGCACCGTTTAAGGCTGTCTGCACGGTCTCTGTGTGAGTGCACATCGCTCTGTAGTCAGTTCTGCAAAAAAAAATAATAATAATAAAGTTCACCAAACACACCCACCACTTTACAGTTGTGTAGGCCACATTAGCTCATATTAAAGTCTAGTCCACACTTTAGAAAATTAGTGTTTCTTATACCTGTTAGGAGCTGTTCAGGAATAAGCACACTAAGCCCTTAGTACTTTTCTTCTTATCTTTATCAGTCAACCAAGATGAAGAAGGCAGGGAGTAAGGCACACGGGTTTGGGCATGGAGCAAGGAGAGGACGTGGGGATTCTGTGCCTGCTGTGGGCACCGGTGACTCATTATCACCCAGTTTCAGCAGGGAACAGTCCTTCATGCACAGCTTTGTAGGAGATCGCCACTACTGCGTGAAGAACAAATTGAAGCTATTGTCGGATGGATGGCAGCTAACGCATCGACTTCAATTATTGTCACATCCTGTCTGGCACAGAGCACTGGAGAGCACCCATCTGTCTCTTCACCACCTGCCAAATTGCCCAGGCAGTCAGAGAGCCCAGGACAGGAGCCATCTCTACTTCTGTTCTCTGAATCTCTTGGCTTGGAAACAGGAGGCCAGCCAAGCAGCATTGGAGAAAGGGAAGAAGAGGCAGTATGCAGTGATGCCCAACAGCTTTGTCTCTCTGACTCTGAAGAGGTGGGAGGACCAGTGCCTCCGGTCACCACACCACAGTATGCATCTGATGATGAGACTCAGGTGCCACTTTCTGGTGCGTACTGTGCTGCCAAGACTACCCAGGAGAAGCAGTTGGTGGCAGAGGGTAGTGTAGATGATGAGGTCCTTGACCCATCGTGGCGCGAGATACAGGAAGGTGGTGGGAGTAGCTCTGAGGAAGAGATTCCCCGAATGGGCCAAAAAGGCAGAGGGAGGGGGAAGATTGTGGTTCCTGTAGCCTCCACTTCGGCACCCATTAGGAGCATGCCTCTTCCAAAAGCCAAAACGGGTGCTCCCATGACTTGCAGTGCCTGGTCCTTTTTTGACACAGTTGCAGATGACATTTGCTTTGTCAAATGCAAGGTGTGTCATCAGAAAGTCAAAAGAGGGAAAAATGTCAGCAACCTCAATACCACAAATATGTGGAAACATGTGCGGACCAAGCATGCGGTGGAGTTACAAAAACACACTGAAGACCTAGACCAACCAACAGCAGCACCTTCCACCTCTTCAGCTCGTGTTGTTGCCTCTTCCTCCAGCTCACACACAGCTGGTTCGGCTTCCTCACAGGATCGCCATGGAAGAAACTCTGGCACTGTTGTCCAGAGACCCACTGTAATTCCACCCACAGCACCACGTTCCCAGTCATTCTCACACTCCCTGCCCAGTCTACAGCCATCGGTAGCACAGGCATGGGAGAACAGGTGGCCATTCTGGCAAACCACCCCCGGACACAGGCTCTGAATGCTGGCATTGCAAAACTACTGTCTCTTGAAATGCTGTTATTCAGGCTGGTGGAGACTGACACCTTCCATAACTTGATGGCATTGGCAGTCCTACAATACAATGTGCCCAGCCGCTTTTATTTCAGCAGGCAAGCTGTCCCTGCCCTGCACAAGCATGTGGAGGGACACATAAAACACGCGCTACTGAGCACCGTCAGTAGCAAGGTCCACCTCACCACAGATGCGTGGACCAGTCACCATGCACAGGGACGATACTTTTCCCTCACTGCCCATTGGGTTAATGTTGTGGAGCCGGGTACAGATTGTGCGAGTGGCGCAGGACGTGCTCTACCAACTCCAAGGATTGCAGGAATCCAGTCTGTACGCATTGACTCCTCCTCATACACAAGATCCTCAGAATCATCGCTGCAGGAGCCATCACAGTCCACCTCCACATTGACCCGTGAACGTTTACCTGTTACAACTGATATGAGCACAGCTGTGGCCAAACGTCAACAGGCCATCTTGAAATTAATTTCTTTGGGGAATCGAAGCCACACAGCGCAGGAGCTCTGGAATGCCATCAAGCAGGAGAGTGACATGTGGTTTGTGCCAGCGAATCTCCAGCCAGGCATGGTAGTGTGTGACAATGGCCAAAATCTGGTGGCAGCTCTGGGCCTAGGCAACCTCACTCGCATCCCATGTCTGGCACATGTGCTCAACTTGGTCATGCAGAATTTTTTTGAGGGACAATCCGGATCTTAATGTACTGCTGCACAAGGTCTGCCTAGAGTGTGCTCACTTGCGGCGTTCCAGCATGGCAAGATCGCGCATTGCAGCTCTGCAGCGCCGATTCTGCCTTCCAGAACATCGCATCATATGTGACCTACCCACCAGGTGGAATTCCACGTTACAAATGTTGGAGCGGTTGTGTGAGCGGCAGCCAGCAGTAATGGAGTAACAGCTGCATCAGGCGCAAAGAAGTCGCACTGCGTGCCATTCAGACTTCACAACCACAGAGTGGGCCCCTATGAAGGACGGGTGTTGTGTTCCTTCGATGATTCCACGCGGATGGCGATTGCAGATGATGCACTAGTCAGCATGACTGTCCCCCTTATCTGCCTGCTTCAACAAACACTGCAAGCGTTAAGGGATGATGTTGTGGAAGAGGTGGAGGATGAGGAGTCACCAATTCCATCAGCTTCTGGACAGTCAGCGCTACGTGATTCCTCACAAAGGCCTAGGCAGGGGACACTTTGTGAGGAGGATGAGGAGGAGTCAATGGAGGAGGAAGACATCGGTCCAGAGGAGGGAGTTAAACAATTCTCCAGTAGTCAGTGTGTAGAGCGAGGGTGGGGTGATGCAGAGCAGGCAGAGATCACGCCTCAAGCAGGGGACAGCGTTTCTTGGCCAGTTGGCAGTCTGCAGCACATGGTTGATTACATGCTGCAGTGCCTGAGCCGCATCGCCCACATTCTCAACACGGCTGATTATTGGGTGTACACCCTCCTAGATCCTCGCTACTGGGGCAACTTACAAAGCCTCATAACACCATTGAACCGGGAGCGTAAAATGCGGGAGTACCAAGACACACTGGTGAATTCCATCATCTTCTCCAGTCCAACTGAGAGCAGTGCTGCTAGTGCTTTACAAAGCAGCTCAGTGCGTCGAGGCAGTGGAGGAAGCTCTGCACAAAGGGAGCAGAAGCAGTGCCTCAGCACAAGGCAAGACCAGTATGGCCCAACTGTGGCACAGTTTTGTGTGCCTGCCACAAATGTCTACACCATCACAGGCGGCTCCAGTCAGCAGGAGGCAACATTTCCGTCAGATGGTGACAGACTACATGTCTTGCCCTCTTACTGTACTCCCAGATGGCTCTTCTCCCTTCAAGTTTTGGGTCTATAAGCTGGATACATGGCCAGAGCTAAGCCAGTATGCATTGGAGGTGCTGGCTTGCCCTGCTGCTAGTGTATTATCGGAACAAGTCTTTAGTGTCGCAGGTGGTGTACTAACAGACCGTCGCATGTGACTATCCTCCGATAACGTTGACCAGCTTACTTTTCTGAAAATGAACAAGGCCTGGAACTCGCAGGAATTTGCCACTCCTCTTCCAGATTAAATAATTGGTTGGCTACAGTATTCAGGTCTCCTGTTGCGTTCATGTTTCTACCACCTGAACTGTAATCCCTGGGCTCCAACACCGCCAATTGATGCTCAGAAGTGCCGTCTGCACAGTCAAAACACATGACACAGTGTTATTGGGTTTCAGTAAAGTCAGCTGATCCCCAGCTGTGTATACGGCAATGTGTCCTGCGACCGCCACGCTGACACAACAACTGAAATCTGAGGGAACCTGTCCCCCCCTCCCCAGGCATTTGTTACTGAAAGAGCCACCTTGTGCAGCAGTAATGCTGCACAAGGAAAAGGTAGCTCTTTTAGTTTTGCTCCTTGCACACGCAGAACTTAACACTTATAAAATGTGTCCCCTGATACCATAAAACCGTCCCGGAGGTGGGACTTTCCTTCGTAATGGGACGCAGCACAGCCGCCATTCCTACCCCCTTGGCACCGTGCGCCGCCTCCTTAGCGTTGATTGAATCTGTCCTGTAGCCTGCACTGTTATGTTCAACCTTGGCCATGCGCAGTTTGCACTGCCTGTATTCTGACATTATTTGGTGTCAGGCGGACTGGGCCTGTGCAGCCGCGCTGCCCGAGATCCCGCCTCGCAGTCTCTTCTGATTTAATCATACTGCGGGCCTGGGATCCATGGGCATGTGCAGTGCATATCTTCACCTCAGGCTCTCACTCATCTCCCTCCGCCTTCTTCAAAAGGTGCGCCGTCAGCTGATCCCTAATAGCATGCACGGCTGTGATGCCGCACACTCTGAAGAAGCTGAAAGGAGGTGAGTGAAAGGCGAAGATATGCACTGCACATGCCCATGGATCCCAGGCCCACAGTGTGATTACATTAGATGACACTGCAAGGCGGGATCTTGGGCAGCGCGGCCGCACAGGCGCAGCCAGCCTGACACCAAATGATGTCAGTAGATGGGCAGCGGTAACTGTGCATGGCCAAGGTTGAACATAAAAGTGCAGGCTCCGGGACAGATTCAAACAACGCTGAGGAGGTGGCCCATAGCGCCAAGGGGGTAGGAATGACGGCTGTGCTGCGTCCCATTACGAAGGAATGTCCCACCTCCAGGACCGTTTCACGGTATTAAGGGACACATTTTGTAAGTGTTTAGTTCTGCGTTTGCAAGGAGCATAATTAACAGAGCCACCTTTTCCTTTTGCAGCATTAGTGCTGCACAAGGTGGCTCTTTCAGCTAGAAACGCCTGAGGGGAGGTTTAAAGGTTACCTTTCAACTTGCTCCAATTAGGCCTCAGCCTACACTCTGCTCCTCCTGCTTTCCCTGGTCTTCAACACCGCCAGTTGCTGCCCGGAAGTGCTGTCTACACAGTTAACAGTTGCTCCTCTGTTATTAGGGTTCAGTAACACCAGCTGCTCCACTGCTGTGTGTGCGGCAATAACTCTAGCCTGCTCCTCCTTCTATCCGTGGGCTTCAACACCGCCAGTTGTTGCCCGAAAGTGCTGTCTGCACAGAGAAAAAAACTCGTCACTGTGTCAGTGGGGTTCAGTAATGCCAGCTGTTCCCCTGCTGTGTAGCCGGCAATGTGTCCTGCAAATGCCATCCAGACACAACAGATATTAAACTGCCTCCATTGCAGGCTTCGGCCTACACTCTGCTCCTCCTGCTGACCCTGGGCTCCAACACAGTTGCTGCCCGGAAGTGCTGTTTGCACAGTCAACACTTGCTGCCGTGTTATTGGGTTTCAGTAACATCAGCTGATCCCCAGCTGTGTATCCAGCAATGTGTCCTGCGAGCTCCACACTGACACTACAACACAAATTAAAGGGAACCTGTCCCCCCAGGCGTTTGTAACTAGAAGAGCCACCTTGTGCATCACTAATGCTGCACTTTTACAAGGTGGCTCATTTACTTATTCTCCTTGCACACGCAGAACTAAACACGTATAAAATGTGTCCCCTGATACCATTAAACCGTCCCTGAGGTGTGACTTTCCTTCGTAATGACACGCAGCAACCCCCTTGGCGCTGTGCGCCACCTCCTCTGCATTGTTTGAATCTGTCCCGGAGCCTGTGCTGTTATGTTACATAGTTAAACAACTGAATAAACATCCCTTGTTATCCCTTGCCCATGCGCAGTTAGCGCTGCCCATCTTCTGACATAATTTGGTGTCAGGCTGGCTGCGCCTGTGCGGCCGCCCTGCCCGAGATAACGCCCCGCAGTGTCTTATTTATTCTCACTTCGGGGCTGTGATTCATGGGCATGCGCGGTGCATATCTTCACCTCTCACTCATCTCCTTCCGCCTTCTTCAGACTGTGCAGCTTCACGTGGCATGTGATTAGGGATCAGCTGACGCTGCACAGTCTGAAGCAGGCGTAAGGACATGAGTGAGAGGCGAAGATATTTACTGCGCAAGGCCATGAATCCCAGCCCTGCAGTGTGAATAAATCACAAGACACTGCGGGGCTGGGATTCATGGGCATCGCGACCGCACAGGCTGACATCAAATGATGTCAGAAGATGGGCAGCGCTAACAGCGCATGGCCAAGAGATAACATAACAGCGCAGACTCCGGTACACAAAAAAGCAACGCTCAGGAGGCTGCGCCCAGTGCCAAGGGGGTATTTTTAACAGCTGTGCTGCATCTCATTAAGAAGGAAAGTCCCACCGCTGTGATGGTTTCACGGTATGAGTGGCACAATTTTATAAGTGTTTTGTTTAGCGTGTGCAAGGAGCATAATTAAAAGAGCCATCTTTTCCTTGTGCAGCATTACTGCTGCACAAGGTGGCTCTTCTAGTTACTAATGCCTGGGGGGTTTAAAGGTTCACTTTCAATTTGCTCCAATTAGGCCTCAGCCTACACTCTGCTCCTCCTGCTGACCGTGGGTTCCAACACCGCCAGTTGCTTCCTGGAAGTGCTGTTTGCACAGACAAAAACACTTGCTCCTGTGTTAGTGGGGTTCAGTAACGTCAGCTGCTCCCCTGCTGTGTATCCGGCAATGTGTCCTGCGACCGCCACGCTGACACTCCATCAGATATTAAACTGCCTCGAGTGCAGGCTCCGGCCTACACTCTGCTCCTCCTGCTGTCCCTGGGCTCCAACACGGCTAGTTGCTGCTCGGAAGTGCTGTTTGCACAGTCAACACTTGCTGCCATGTTATTGGGTTTCAGTAATGTCAACTGATCCCCAGCTGTGTATACGGCAATGTGTCCTGCGACTGCCACGCTGACACTCCATCAGATATTAAACTGCCTCCAGTGCAGGCTTCGGCTTACACTCTGCTCCTCCTGCTGTCCCTGGGCTCCAACACCGCTAGTTGCTGCTCAGAAGTGCTGTTTGCACAGTCAACAGTTGCTTTTCTGTTATTGGGTTTCAGTAACATCAGCTGATCCCCAGCTGTGTATCCAGCAATGTGTCCTGCAACTGCCACGCTGACACAACAACAGGTATTAAACTCCCTCGAGTTCAGGCTTTGGCCTACACTCTGCTCCTCCTGCTGTCCCTGGGCTCCAACACCGCTAGTTGCTGCTTGGAAGTGCTGTTTGCACAGTCAACACTTGCTGCTGTGTTATTGGGTTTCAGTAATGTCAGCTGATCCCAGCTGTGTATCTGGCAATGTGTCCTGCGAAAGCCACGCTGACACAACAACAGATATTAAACTGCCTCGAGTGCAGGCTTTGGCCTACACTCTGCTCCCCCTGCTGACCTTGGGCTCCAACACCGCTGGTGGGGGCTGTAGGAAGACAATCTTGAATAGGTCCCCCTGGTTCCAGTACCATTAGCTGGTTCTGGGCAGAGCCTTTGGCTTAGGTGCCTCCTTTTGGGTATCCGAGTTCCACCATCAGGTGGTCCTTGGTAGTGCTTTCTGGCATGGGAACCTCCTGCTTAGTAACCGGGTTCCAGTAACGTCAGCTGGTCCTCGGTAGTTCCATTGGCTCTTGTACCTTTGTCTACCCATCCGGGTTCCAGTACCGTCAGCTGGTTCTCAGGAGTGTCTTTTGCTCTTGTGCCTTCTGCTCCCCATCCTGGTTCCAGTACCGTCAGCTGGTTCCAGGCAGAGCCTTTGGCTTAGGTGCCTCCTTCTGGGTATCCGAGTTCCACCAATGTCAGGTGGTCCTTGGTAGTGCTTTCTGGCACGGGTACCTCCTGCTTAGTAACCGGGTTCTAGTAATGTCAGCTGGTCCTCGGTAGTTCCATTGGCTCTTGGACCTTCGGGTAGCCATCTGGGTTCCAGTTCCATCAGCTGGTTCTTGGCATTTTCTCAGCCTTCTTGTACCTTCTGCTACATTTCAAAGTTCAAGACCCTAAAGACGACAACCCTGAAGACCACCCCTAAGATGACGACGACACCAGAGACGACAACCCCTGAGACAATGACCCTGGAGACAACGACCCAGTAGACCACCCCGATGACGATGACGACCCCGGAGATGATGACCCGGAAGACCGAGAAGCAGAAGAACAAGAAGCTGCAGAACAAAGAGCAGAAGAACATTAAGCATAAGACTAAACATCAGAGCAAAAGATATTATCTAAATTATAAGCAGAAGAAGACTAAGCAGTGTATGGGGGTGAGTCCGTTCCTCCTCGTGGTGCCCCTGGAAAAAGCCTGCTGCTGCAGGCCTAACTGAACGCGGACAAATCCTGTTGTAACTCTTTTATGACAGGCAGAACGGAAGGTGTAATCTTCAAACTTTTATAGATAACAACTACAGGAATGCCTGTCACAAATAAGAATATAATGAAGAAGTAGTATATGAAGAAGAATAATAGTTTAATAAAAAGAATATGAAGAATGTAACAAAAAAAATAATAGGAAGAAGGTGAATAAGAAGGTGATGTCAAAGATGCTGCTTCTGAGTGTTAGGGGTCGAGTTCCTGCCTCTGCACAGGGGGAATCTCGGGCCATCTCCGCTGCGGTCTCCCATTCTCCTCCTGCCGCAGTGGAGCCTGCTCAGTGGAGACGTCGGTCCTAGCGTCTCGCTCAGTCTGACTCTGTACAAAGAGTTACTGCTGCTTTTCCTGCTTCTGCCATTGAAGTCAGTGCTGGGCAGCGGCAAGCAGACACTTCTGGGACTAAGTCCTGCTTTTCTCGTTCTGAGCATGCCCAGAGTAAGATCTCTCAGTGGAGATCAAGGGTCACATGATCAGATACTGCCAGTGTGGTCATGTGAGTTTGTGTTCAGGGACCCGGCTGAAATAAGCCCCTAGAATGCTGGCACCTCCGGTGAGGAGTTTGTGTGCATGCATGACCACTGACTGCGCTCAGTTGGGTAGTTAGCCTGTGCCACTGTGAAGTCAACCAGGGCACAGTGCTTTGAGTTTCGGCTACTCTGTGAAGTAACAGGGTTAGCTCATACCGCCTTATAGTTCCGCTGTTTGCTAGCAGCAGGTTCTCCTGCACAGTGTACCCCGGGCTGTGAACGCATCAATTATAATAAAACCTCTATATTTACTTGGTGCGTTTCGCTAGCCTTAACACTGAGGATGATGAAGAAGAAAGTGTCAGAGAAGTAAAAAAGAAGGTGAAGGGCATGGAAGTAGTGAAACATCAATATTTGACAAAATAAAAAAAATCTTAACATAGTCAATATCTTTGTAACTCCGAACGTCTTAAAAAAAATTAAATTTCCTGCTATTCTATTTGATTGGGCTAAACCTCTATGTCTTTAATCTCTCCGCCACCTCCCCCAATACATCCTACATTATTCTTAGTTGTTTACCTTCATGTAGAATGAATATACAAGGAAAGAAAGGGTTTATTTTAATTCCGATATTTTGGTCCCATTGACTTGATTGGGTATCAGGTATCGGTATCAGCGATATCTGATATTTTTTGAATATCGGCCGATCCAATCCGATACCGATACTTTTGGATATCGGAAGGTATCCCTCAACACTAGTTATGACTAGTGTTGAGCGATACCGTCCGATACTTGAAAGTATCGGTATCGGAAAGTATCGGCCGATACCGGCAAAGTATCGGATCCAATCCGATACCGATACCCGATACCAATACAAGTCAATGGGACTCAAGTATCGGACGGTATTCCTGATGGTTCCCAGGGTCTGAAGGAGAGGAAACTCTCCTTCAGACCCTGGGATCCATATAAATGTGTAAAATAAAGAATTAAAATAAAAAATATTGCTATACTCACCTGTCCGACGCAGCCTGGACCTCAGCGAGGGAACCGGCAGCGTTGTTTGTTTAAAATTCGCGCTTTTACTTGGTTACGTGAAGTCCCGGCTTGTGATTGGTCAGGGCGGCCATGTTGCCGGGACGCGGACCAATCACAGCAAGCCGTGACGAAATTACGTCACGGCTTGCTGTGATTGGTCCGCGTCCCGGCAACATGGCCGCCATTAACCAATCACAAGCCGTGACGTCACGGGAGGCTGGACACGCGCGCTTTTTAAAATACGCGCATGTCCAGCCTCCCGTGACGTCACGGCTTGTGATTGGTTAATGGCGGCCATGTTGCCGGGACGCGGACCAATCACAGCAAGCCGTGACGTAATTTCGTCACGGCTTGCTGTGATTGGTCCGCGTCCCGGCAACATGGCGCCGTGACCAATCATAAGCCGGGACGTCACTGGAGGCTGGACACGCGCGCTTTTTAAAATACGCGCATGTCCAGCCTCCCGTGACGTCACGGCTTGTGATTGGTTAATGGCGGCCATGTTGCCGGGACGCGGACCAATCACAGCAAGCCGTGACGTAATTTCGTCACGGCTTGCTGTGATTGGTCCGCGTCCCGGCAACATGGCCGCCCTGACCAATCACAAGCCGGGACTTCACGTAACCAAGTAAAAGCGCAAAATTTAAACAAACAACGCTGCCGGTTCCCTCGCTGAGGTCCAGGCTGCGTCGGAGAGGTGAGTATAGCAATATTTTTTATTTTAATTCTCTCTTTTACACATTATTAAATTAATGTTGTTGCGATACCCGATACCCGATACCACAAAAGTATCGGATCTCGGTATCGGAAATTCCGATACAGCAAATATCGGCCGATACCCGATACTTGCAGTATCGGAATGCTCAACACTAGTTATGACATGATGGTGCAGCATCAGGGACCAGTACCGGCGGGAAAGGCAGCAGCGGGCAAGAAGTCGGTCAGCAGCACCAACCAAAAAAAGGAAGTACATATATTACGATCGACTTTCCTTTTTGGATGCCAGTATGGATATGAGACAGTAAGTAAAAACAACACAACAAATTTTTTTGTTTTAATATTAGTAATAATATTATTTTTTCTTGTTCTAGCGCCCGTTTTTTCCATGGCGCTTTACATGTAAGGAGGGGTATACATATTCCAAAAAATATTACTAAAAAATACAAAAAAATCATAACTGGTACAGGAAGAGAGAGGACCCTGCCTGCAAAGCCTGACAAGCTACAACAAGGGATGGGTGAGAATACAGTAGGCGAGGGTAGAGCTGTTCATGCAGTGGTTTGGTCGATTGGTGGTTACTGCAGGTTATATGCTTGTTGGAAGAGGTGGGTCTTCGTGCTCTTTTTGAAGCTTGCAATGGTAGGTGAGGGTCTGATGTGTTGTGGTAGTGGTTTCCACAGTAGGGGTGATACACAAGATAAATTTTATATATGATTGTAGGAAGAGGAGATAAAAGGGGGGTACAGAAGGAGATCTTGTGAGGATCTGAGGTTGCATGTAGGTAATTACCGAGAGATGAGGTCACACATGTATAATAAACTTATGTTAAAAATGGCTCAAATATTTATTTGGTGTATTATTTTAATTTTTTTTCATAACAGAACTCAATCCAACCTCACTGAGAGGGAGACCGGGTCAGACTCGTAGGTCGAGATAGATCCAGTTGCTGTTGACGAAGAGGTGACAGGCCCATCTTTCGCTTCCACATCCTCCATCCTTCCCGGAACATCGGCTTCTGCATCACAAGAGACTGCACGAAGTTCACAAGATGCAGCACCATCAACATCAGCAGCACCACCTGATCCTGTAAGCCAGGAAGAGCATGGACACAGCAGCAGCCCTACTCTCCCACTGGTGTCCTCCCCACATGCATCTGGGGCTTTACGCAGAGGCCGCAGAAGGAGAGATCTGCAAGCCACTAGGAGAGGATGCTGGGGTCCTCAATTATTTGGCCAGGGCAGCCACGGTTGATGGAGAGGAGGCCTTTGCTCATAGCCTGGCCCGGTACATTTGTCCCCTTCCCCGTGAGGTGAGGCTATGTGTGAGAGGGTGTATTCAAATCCTGATTTATTTAAGCACCCCTCCAAATAACCCCTATGAGGTTTTTGAATTTCTTGAGAGAAGGCAGCTTTCACAAACTAGCCTTCAAATAACTCAACAGGTGCATGGTCAATCAGGATTTGAAGAACCTCCTCCACGTATGTCTACACCTCAACCCCTCCCAACCCAAAATCAACAAAGGCCAGCACCATACCAACTGGCAGCCTACAACCCACCTTCCCAATATGGCCACTTTTCCAGACCCAGTGCTGTAGGCTGGTCCCAACCTGGGTTTGGACAACATGGGCATTTTGGGGGTGGGTATGAGTCCAGCCAACATGTCTGTCAGCATGAGTGTTGTGAATTTGCTTTTTGCTCCCTCTAGTGGTTACTAGTTTTTTGACTCTGGTTTTTCTGTTATTCCTTTTATCCGCACCTGGGTCGTTAGTTAGGGGTGTTGCTATATAAGCTCCCTGGACCTTCAGTTCAATGCCTGGCAACGTAGTTATCAGAGCTAGTCTGCTGTGCTCTTGTCTACTGATCCTGGTTCCAGTTTAATCAGCTAAGTCTGCCTTTTGTTTTTTGCTATTTGTTTTGGTTTTGTATTTTTGTCCAGCTTGTTCCAAATCTATATCCTGACCTTTGCTGGAAGCTCTAGGGGGCTGGTGTTCTCCCCCCGGACCGTTAGACGGTTCGGGGGTTCTTGAATTTCCAGTGTGGATTTTGATAGGGTTTTTGTTGACCATATAAGTTACCTTTCTTTATTCTGCTATCAGTAAGCGGGCCTCTCTGTGCTAAACCTGGTTCATTTCTGTGTTTGTCATTTCCTCTTACCTCACCGTCATTATTTGTGGGGGGGCTTCTATCCAGCTTTGGGGTCCCCTTCTCTGGAGGCAAGAAAGGTCTTTGTTTTCCTCTACTAGGGGTAGCTAGATTCTCCGGCTGGCGCGTGTCATCTAGAATCAACGTAGGAATGATCCCCGGCTACTTCTAGTGTTGGCGTTAGGAGTAGATATATGGTCAACCCAGTTACCACTGCCCTATGAGCTGGATTTTTGTATTCTGCAGACTTCCACGTTCCTCTGAGACCCTCGCCATTGGGGTCATAACAGTTTGCCAGGCCTTGATATTAAATGTTTAATGCATTGCAGAAGAGGGATTATAAGAAAGAAGATTCTGAGTTTTTTTTTTTTTTTTCTTCTTCCCCTTTACCTCAGAGTGGCTATGCTTGCTGCAGACATGAATGTCCAGACCTTGATTACAAGTGTGGACCAGCTGGCTACTCGTGTGCAGGGCATACAAGACTATGTTATCAGAAATCCTAGGTCAGAACCTAAAATACCGATTCCTGAACTGTTTTCCGGAGACAGGTTTAAGTTTAGGAATTTCGTGAATAATTGTAAATTGTTTTTGTCCCTGAGACCCTGTTCATCTGGAGATTCTGCTCAGCAAGTAAAAATTGTTATTTCGTTCTTACGGGGCGACCCTCAGGATTGGGCTTTTTCGCTGGCGCCAGGAGATCCGGCATTGGCTGATCTTGATGCGTTTTTTCCGGCGCTCGGTTTACTTTATGAGGAACCCAATCTTGAGATTCAGGCAGAAAAGGCCTTGCTGGCTATGTCTCAGGGGCAGGACGAGGCTGAAGTGTATTGCCAAAAATTTCGGAAATGGTCCGTGCTGACACATTGGAACGAGTGTGCACTGGCCGCTAATTTTAGAAATGGCCTTTCTGAAGCCATTAAGAATGTTATGGTGGGTTTTCCCATTCCCACAGGTCTGAATGATACTATGGCACTGGCTATTCAAATTGACCGGCGGTTGCGGGAGCGCAAAACCGCAAATTCCCTCATGGTGTTGTCTGAACAGACACCTAATTCGGTGCAATGTGATAGAAAAACCGCAAATTCCCTCATGGTGTTGTCTGAACAGACACCTGATTTAATGCAATGTGATAGAATCCAGACTAGAAATGAGCGGAAAATTCATAGACGCCGGAATGGCTTGTGCTACTACTGTGGTGATTCTACACATGCTATCTCAGCATGCTCTAAACGTATAGCTAAGGTTGTTAGTCCTGTCACCATTGGTAATTTGCAACCTAAATTTATTCTGTCTGTAACTTTGATTTGCTCACTGTCATCTTATCCTGTCATGGCGTTTGTAGATTCAGGTGCTGCCCTGAGTCTCATGGATCTCTCATTTGCTAAGCGCTGTGGTTTTACTCTTGAACCATTAGAAAATCCCATACCTCTTAGGGGTATTGATGCTACACCATTGGCAGCAAATAAACCGCAGTATTGGACACAGGTTACCATGTGCATGACTCCTGAACACCGCGAGGTGATACGTTTCCTGGTTTTACATAAAATGCATGATTTGGTTGTTTTAGGGCTGCCATGGTTACAGACCCATAATCCAGTCCTGGACTGGAAAGCTATGTCAGTCTCAAGTTGGGGCTGTCGTGGTATTCATGGGGATTCCCTGCCTGTGTCTATTGCTTCTTCTACGCCTTCGGAAGTTCCGGAGTATTTGTCTGATTATCAGGATGTCTTCAGTGAGTCTGAGTCCAGTGCACTGCCTCCTCATAGGGACTGTGACTGTGCTATAGATTTGATCCCAGGCAGTAAATTTCCTAAGGGAAGACTGTTTAATCTGTCGGTACCTGAACATACCGCTATGCGTTCATATATCAAGGAGTCTCTGGAGAAAGGACATATTCGTCCGTCTTCTTCCCCTCTTGGTGCGGGATTCTTTTTTGTGGCAAAAAAGGACGGATCTTTGAGACCTTGTATTGATTATCGGCTTTTAAACAAGATCACTGTCAAATTTCAGTATCCTTTACCGCTGTTGTCTGACTTGTTTGCCCGGATTAAGGGTGCCAAGTGGTTCACCAAGATAGACCTTCGTGGTGCGTACAACCTTGTGCGCATTAAGCAAGGTGATGAATGGAAAACCGCATTCAATACGCCCGAAGGTCATTTTGAGTACTTGGTGATGCCTTTTGGGCTCTCCAATGCGCCTTCAGTTTTTCAGTCCTTTATGCATGACATTTTCCGGAAATATCTGGATAAATTTTTGATTGTTTATCTGGATGATATTTTGGTTTTTTCTGATGATTGGGATTCGCATGTGGAGCAGGTCAGGTTGGTCTTTAAAATTTTGCGTGAAAATTCTTTGTTTGTCAAGAGCTCAAAGTGTCTCTTTGGTGTACAGAAGGTTCCCTTTTTGGGGTTCATTTTTTCCCCTTCTGCTGTGGAGATGGACCCAGTCAAGGTCCGAGCTATTCTTGATTGGACTCAGCCCTCGTCAGTTAAGAGTCTTCAGAAGTTCTTGGGCTTCGCTAACTTCTACCGTCGTTTTATCGCTAATTTTTCTAGCATTGTGAAACCTTTGACGGATATGACCAAGAAGGGCTCCGATGTAGCTAACTGGGCTCCTGCTGCCGTGGAGGCTTTCCAGGAGTTGAAACGCCGGTTTACTTCGGCGCCTGTTTTGTGCCAGCCTGACGTCTCACTTCCCTTTCAGGTTGAGGTGGATGCTTCGGAGATTGGGGCAGGGGCCGTTTTGTCGCAGAGAGGCCCTGGTTGCTCTGTTATGAAACCTTGTGCCTTTTTCTCTAGGAAGTTTTCGCCTGCCGAGCGAAATTATGATGTGGGCAATCGGGAGTTGTTGGCCATGAAATGGGCATTTGAGGAGTGGCGTCATTGGCTCGAGGGTGCTAAGCATCGTGTGGTGGTCTTGACTGATCACAAAAATCTGATGTATCTCGAGTCTGCTAAACGCCTTAATCCGAGACAGGCCCACTGGTCATTGTTTTTCTCCCGCTTTGATTTTGTTGTCTCGTATTTACCAGGTTCAAAGAATGTGAAGGCCGATGCTCTTTCTAGGAGCTTTGTGCCTGATGCTCCTGGAGTCGCTGATCCTGTTGGTATTCTTAAAGATGGAGTTATCTTGTCAGCTATTTCTCCGGATCTGCGACGTGTGTTGCAGAGATTTCAGGCTGATAGGCCTGAGTCTTGTCCACCTGACAGACTGTTTGTCCCGGATAAGTGGACCAGCAGAGTCATTTCCGAGGTTCATTCCTCGGTGTTGGCAGGTCACCCGGGAATTTTTGGCACCAGATATCTGGTGGCCAGGTCCTTTTGGTGGCCTTCCTTGTCAAGGGATGTGCGGTCATTTGTGCAGTCCTGTGGGACTTGTGCTCGAGCTAAGCCTTGCTGTTCTCGTGCCAGCGGTTTGCTCTTGCCCTTGCCTGTCCCGAAGAGACCTTGGACACATATCTCCATGGATTTCATTTCTGATCTTCCGCTATCTCAGGGCATGTCCGTTATCTGGGTGATATGTGATCGCTTCTCCAAGATGGTCCATTTGGTTCCTTTGCCTAAGCTGCCTTCCTCTTCCGATCTGGTTCCTGTGTTTTTCCAGAACGTGGTTCGTTTGCACGGCATCCCTGAGAATATTGTGTCAGACAGAGGATCCCAGTTCGTTTCCAGGTTCTGGCGATCCTTTTGTAGTAGGATGGGCATTGATTTGTCGTTTTCGTCTGCTTTCCATCCTCAGACTAATGGACAGACGGAGCGAACCAATCAGACTTTGGAGGCTTATTTGAGGTGTTTTGTCTCTGCTGATCAGGACGATTGGGTGACATTTTTGCCGTTGGCTGAGTTTGCCCTTAATAATCGGGCTAGTTCCGCCACCTTGGTTTCGCCTTTTTTCTGCAACTCTGGTTTCCATCCTCGCTTTTCTTCGGGTCATGTGGAGCCTTCTGACTGTCCTGGGGTGGATTCTGTGGTGGATAGGTTGCAGCAGATCTGGAATCATGTGGTGGACAACTTGAAGTTGTCACAGGAGAAGGCTCAGCGCTTTGCCAACCGCCGCCGCGGTGTGGGTCCCCGACTACGCGTTGGGGATTTGGTATGGCTTTCTTCCCGCTTTGTTCCTATGAAGGTCTCCTCTCCCAAATTTAAACCTCGTTTTATTGGGCCTTACAAGATATTGGAAATCCTTAATCCTGTATCTTTTCGTCTGGATCTTCCTGTGTCGTTTGCTATTCACAATGTATTTCATAGGTCCTTGTTGCGGCGGTACATTGTGCCTGTAGTTCCTTCTGCTGAGCCTCCTGCTCCGGTGTTGGTTGAGGGCGAGTTGGAGTACGTGGTGGAGAAGATCTTGGATTCTCGCCTCTCCAGGCGGAGGCTTCAGTACCTGGTCAAGTGGAAGGGCTATGGTCAGGAGGATAATTCCTGGGTGGTCGCCTCTGATGTTCATGCGGCCGATTTAGTTCGTGCCTTTCATGCCGCTCATCCTGATCACCCTGGTGGTCGTGGTGAGGGTTCGGTGACCCCTCACTAAGGGGGGGGTACTGTTGTGAATTTGCTTTTTGCTCCCTCTAGTGGTTACTAGTTTTTTGACTCTGGTTTTTCTGTTATTCCTTTTATCCGCACCTGGGTCGTTAGTTAGGGGTGTTGCTATATAAGCTCCCTGGACCTTCAGTTCAATGCCTGGCAACGTAGTTATCAGAGCTAGTCTGCTGTGCTCTTGTCTACTGATCCTGGTTCCAGTTTTATCAGCTAAGTCTGCCTTTTGTTTTTTGCTATTTGTTTTGGTTTTGTATTTTTGTCCAGCTTGTTCCAAATCTATATCCTGACCTTTGCTGGAAGCTCTAGGGGGCTGGTGTTCTCCCCCTGGACCGTTAGACGGTTCGGGGGTTCTTGAATTTCCAGTGTGGATTTTGATAGGGTTTTTGTTGACCATATAAGTTACCTTTCTTTATTCTGCTATCAGTAAGCGGGCCTCTCTGTGCTAAACCTGGTTCATTTCTGTGTTTGTCATTTCCTCTTACCTCACCGTCATTATTTGTGGGGGGCTTCTATCCAGCTTTGGGGTCCCCTTCTCTGGAGGCAAGAAAGGTCTTTGTTTTCCTCTACTAGGGGTAGCTAGATTCTCCGGCTGGCGCGTGTCATCTAGAATCAACGTAGGAATGATCCCCGGCTACTTCTAGTGTTGGCGTTAGGAGTAGATATATGGTCAACCCAGTTACCACTGCCCTATGAGCTGGATTTTTGTATTCTGCAGACTTCCACGTTCCTCTGAGACCCTCGCCATTGGGGTCATAACACATGAGGGCCAGAGACAAATACCTTATGGGCAATACCCAACTGGCCAATTTGAACAAGGCCTGTATTTGTCTCAGCAACCCACAGCATCCACACAGGGAGAAGGACAATTGGCCCAACAAAGGCCCCCCTGAACAGGACCCTGAGCTACCGCCATCACCACCGCCAACTTACAGGAATCTGTAAGCCAAAGTTTTATTTTTTTTCTTTGTTACGCATAACCATGTTTTGGGTTATTTTGTGCTGTATTTTCACTTTGTTCTGTTTTTGTTTTCTTAAAAAATACAAGACAAAAAAAAATTATAACCATATGAAAAAAATATGGTTAAAATTTACAACAAAAGGCTTTTGCTGTAAGTTAAAAATGTTGTCAAAAGCCAATTGATGTTTGTGGACCAATCATTCTTACATCACACACATATGCTCTGTTCATAATCATCTGGTAATTAAGGAAATACAACACACAGAGTACTGTTTCTGTAGACAAAAATATTTTATGTTGATAATATATTTTGAAAAAAAGAAAATCACAACTGAGAAACAGCATAATCTTGCCAGGGAGTAGCACCCTCAGGAGAAACAAAATAATTTGTGAAAATATCTCTCACTTTGATTCCAGAAAGGGGATGGCGCGGAGGAGGACCATGTGGTGTAGGGATACTCACATTGGGCAACATTTCTTCACCAAGAACAGCTGACGGGCAATCATAAAGTCTAGAAAAATTGTACAAAACAACACAAGCCTTAATCACTTCATTAATAGTAGCCTCACTCAGCTGAACGGCAGACTGGAGGAGACGCCATTTGGCACACAGAATTCCAAAGGCACACTCCACCAGTCTACGGGCCCTGGAAAGCCTCAAATTAAAAACACGCCGCTGGTGGTCCAGGTTGCGCCTGGGATAAGGCCTCATGACATTCCTTGTCAATTGGAAGGCCTCATCTCCCACAAGAACATTTGGCACTGCTTCAGCATTGGAGCCTGGAAGTTGTTGTGGTGGTGGGAGGTCTAACTGGTTTTCACGTAGCTGCCGACCCATAATGGACGAATTAAAGACCCTTGAGTCTCCTGTTCACCCTTAGGCCCTAATGTCTACAATTATAAACCTTTAGTTACTGTCAACTACAGCTAACAGAACTACAGAGAAAAACTGCTTATAATTGTAGAATTGGGACCCAGAGTTCGGCGGCTTACGCACCCTGATATGTTTCCCATCCAGGGCTCCAATGCAGTGTGGGAAGTCACAGGTGTCATTGAACCCACGGGCTATTTTAGCCAATCAGCCATTTTTGGCTCAAGCATAACAAGTTCATGGAGTTTGTCCCATATTTCAATGCATGTGGAACGCACAATGCCAGAAATGGTGGAGCGACCAATGAGAAACTCCAGGTGTAGTCCTGCATAAGACAAGCCAGTTGACAGGAAGCTGAAAGCACACAAAAAAAATATTAGTTAGGTAACTATAGTTTAGAGAACACATGATAAAGTGCAAATATGTTGGTTAATAAAAAAAAACAGGAATATCAATGAAAATAATCAACCTGTACCTAGTGTACATAAGTAGAACATTAAAAATAGATATTTTTCTTGTGGTTTTCTCCTAAGGAAAACATATATTTAAAAATAGCTGATAGCAAACAACCATTAAAAAGAAAACATCATCAACATACAGTATGTGAGGATGTTGAATACATGCCGTAAGATAAGGAGAAGACGCTCCTCTGTGGATATGCTTTTTCGCATCCTGGTGTCCTGATACGTGAGGCCTGGACGTTCTGTCTCCAACAAGATATCAAATGTTGGTATTGTCATTCGACAGTATAGGTAGAACTTATCAGGATGTGCCCGCAGAGCTGTATAGAGCCTCTGAAAATGGCTTTTAGTGAGGCGTTGAGTCAAAAGTGGATGCACCCACATTCTTCTTCTCCTCCTTCGCGGATCTACAATCACAGGGTATGACTGGCCAAACTGACGCGATACGACCCAGTTAAACAAAATCCGCTGAGTTGGGGTGAAGTGCAGTAGTTCAGACATGGTGCAAACATTAGCACAACACACCAACAGATGCACAACCACAAAATGGCTATATGGGATGGTGCCACCTGTTGTAGAGGCCTTAAGTAGGGTTGATGAGGCTTATTTAAATTAATTACAGCCTCCAAAACCGTTAAATGTCCACTTTGGCAGGTTGCGTGAAAAAAACACATTACGGATGTCATACGGATTACATACTCAACATTACATGCGCAAAATACGCGACGACACCTTGCCTACAGATTACATACGGATCACCATTTTGGGATTTTTATTACGGCCGTAAAATACGCACCGTATTTACCTACACTGAGTGAGACGCCGGCCTAAAGTGACAATAAATACAATATCAATAGATACCGTGACAACACATTATAAATATTAATATATTAAATATATAATAAACATATATAATGATACAACAGTACAAACAAACTAAACTATATATATATATATATATATATATATATACAAAACAAATATATCAAAAATAAAATTAGTGATACATTTTAGGGTAATCTTCCTTAATGTGTTTTCTTCCAGAAATTATTCAAAGATGAAGATCACCAACATCCGACAATCAAGAGGTAAGCTGCCACGACAAAAATAGTCATAATCACTAAATAAATAAAATATATAATTAATAACAAACATATAGACACACACAAAAAATTAAAAAATTAAAACAGGAAAACAGGAAATGTATATATGGATGGGAATCAAGGACCAAAAAATAAAAGATTCAGATGAAAAACATGTAAGATCTTAGAAAACAGAAAAGCTACCAAGATAGAGGACAAATTTAAAGGTATGGACCACAATTAATATTACAAAAATGAATTGAAGCCCAAGGTCTCATTGAGACCCTGCGGCGCCATAGTTCCCAATATGTAAATCCATTTACTTTCTTTTTGAGCCAAGACTTTAGCTAAATTGCCCCCTCTAGCTCCCAGTTGAATCTGATCGATTGCTTGAATCTTTAATCCTCTAGGATCCGAGTGATGATACAACTTAAAGTGCCTAGGCAGGGTTTTTAAAGTGCTGGGATCAACAGTCACTGACTTTTCTATATCTCTTACATGCTCTCTTGTCCTCACCCTTAGTTCCCGTGTGGTGAGACCAACATACACTTTATTGCACGGGCAGTGAGCATGATAGATAATACCCTTAGATGTACAAGTGAGCCTCTTACGTTTATCAAAAATTCTGGAGCCATCAAAATTAGTAAATGTTTTACTCTTAAATAGATTATAACAACCTTTACACATATTACAAGGGAAAAAACCATTACCTCCTGAAGTTGTAGATTTAGAACTGGCTGTAGAGTAATGGCTGTGTACGAGAAGGTCTTTTAAATTTCTAGATCTCCTTGGGACTAATAAAGGACATCTAGGAAGAAGTTGCTTCAGTATTGGGTCCGATTGTAAAATAACCCAATGCTTGTGCGGGATATTAGTCAGTTCAGGCAATTGTTTATTAAATTTAGTAATAAATCTTAGCTCATTCTTGTTAGACCTTTCATTATCATTCCGCTTATTGCCATACAGCAGTTCCTCTCTGGTAGCGCCTGTAGTTCTTTTGAGTCCTCTCTTAATCTGTCTGTTGCTGTATCCTCTGTCAGTGAACCTTCTGATGAGATTAGATGCTTGATTCTCATAATCATCCACAGTAGTGCAGATCCTGTTAACTCAAAGAAATTGCCCCGTAGGTATACCATTGATAGGAGATCTGTGATGAGCTGAAGAGGCATGTAACAGAGTATTAGTTGCTGTGAGTTTTATGAATACATCCGTTAGGATTTTTCCATCTTCCAATGCCATAATTTTTAAATCTAGGAAATCAACCGTTCTGCCATATTTGTATGTTAATTTAATATTAAACTTGTTCTGATTAAATTTTGTCATGACAAAGGGCAATTTATCAATGGAGTCCTTCCATATAAACAGGATGTCATCAATGTAATGACTCCATCCATGTATAGCTTCATTACCCCAGTTATCATCTTGGAGGATGAGTGGCTCCCAATACTCCATAAACAAGTTTGCATATGAGGGGGCACAAGTGGCCCCCATCACAGTACCCTGTTTTTGGAGGTAAATATCCTTATCAAATATAAACACATTATGTTCCAGTATAAATTTCAATAGGGTCAAAATGAGTTCAATAAAAGAGGACTCCAGATTACTCTCTCGCAGATAATGAGAAGCTGCTTTCAAACCATCAGAATGCTTTATGGAAGAATAAAGCGCTTCCACGTCAGCTGTGACTAGGACCGCCCCTTTCTCCAACTGCAAACAATCAAGTCTTTTCAACATCATAGTAGTATCCTTGATGTAAGATGGCAGCATCTGTACTAACGGTTGCAGATAGTAATCAATAACTGTGCATATGATCTCACAAAGGCTGCCGTTCCCTGACACTATGGGCCTTCCAGGTGGGTCTACCGGATTTTTATGCAATTTAGGCAACAAACAAAAGGTTGCCAATCTTGGTTGTAACTTACTTATCTCTTGGAACTAATCCCATCCTCAAAAGCTGACTCCAAAATACTAACTAATTCTTGCTGGAATTCAGTTAGTGGATTATAACATAATTTCTTACAGCAGCTGGTATTACCCAAGATCTTATTAGCCTGTTTCTCATACATTGTATTCGGCCATAATATCGTATTGCCCCCTTGCGGGCAACATATCCAAGGAGTCTGATCTGTTTTAACAGGGGAGCTCTTCAGGATTACAGGATGTAATTATGGAGAATAGGGATCTTTCTCTACAATATAAAAATGCTGTGCACAAAAAAACTAAGACAGGTTGGAATAAAACTACCCTAGAGAATTATGTTGCCCGCAATATTGTACCTAGGGGATTGCGTGTACAAGTTTATCCGTCATTTGATTTGGAAGACTCTGAGTTAATATCAAGATGGAAAAAAGCTGCTATCTCATGTTCAGTGGAATTTATGAAAATTATTATTGATAAGAATACTTCCTGTATGAATATGTTAGATAATGAGATTGAAGAATTGCATTAAACTTTAAAGAAACAACTAGCGGCTGATAAAATTGAGAATTTCATACAGATCATTGAAAAAGAAATAGATAAAAAAGAAGCAGAGATTAGTGAACTCAAACTGAAGAAATTCATGAGCGATACCACTGATTTTGAGACTTCGCCCTGATGAAGAAGGTCCGGTGACCTTCGAAACGCGTTGGCAAATTGGCCCTGTTCAGCTTCCGTCCCCTGCTCCATGCTTTCAGCTCTAGGTGATGTCACCCAGACCACGCCCCCTTCACACACTGCTACAGTCTAGCGGCACCTACAGCCGAGGCACGCCACTTGTCGGTCTTCCTGGCGAGCGCAGCGGTACAATAGGGGAGGACGATCCCCGGATTTCTACCACCCTGAATCGTTGTTTTGACCCCCAACTCTGGACTAGACCCATAGAGGCATTGCACGTCAGTGTGTTTCATGTAGCAGCGAGCAAATTTGTCCCTTTCAAGCACCAATTGTCTCCACATACTTGGAATCAGCCTACTGGTCTTTTCGCCGGCACACTATGATGCAAAAAAGACACAGCATCGGCACTGCAGGGGCGCAACACCAGTATGTGTTCTTTTCTACTTTTTGTGACTGGGACCTGTTGTGCTATTTTTTCTTGGTACATGATTACTATTATCGGTGGTTGGTAGCGATTGGCAATCAGTATATCTATTTTAGATTGGTTATGCATTAATTGGTATATCTTCAAAGCACCATAGCCTCAAGGTTTATATAGAGACGATTGTTTTGACCAACTATTCATTTATTTATTTTATTCTGAATAGGGTAGCGCGGTGACCTTAGTTTTAACTTTTTGCATATATACAATTAGCACAGTGTGTGTACAGCTTACGGTACATGTATTTAATTATTAAATAATTTAAAAAATGTCTTAACCAGCAGTGGGAAAGCTGACATCTGGAGGCAGATGTTTATTGCCTGGGAAGGGGGAAATACCCATGGAGCTTCCCAGGCTATTAATATCAGCTCACTGCTGTAAACTTAGCCTTTACTTTCTATTAAAATGAGGGACCCCCCAAAAAAAAAATTACCTATGTTTTTTAAAAGTTCTCACTTGTCATGTTGGACGCTGTTCATACTAGGGTGTTCAACAGACAGCGGTAAATCCGCTTTTGTCCACTATGCGCTCAGTGGCGTCGGCTAGATTTTGTCTAGCTGGTCCGGTGTTAATTTAGCTGGTGCTCGGATTGGAAGCTGGGCCAAGCCCACTGCCTTTAAATAGTTCCTCTGAACATTGGGCGTCGCCGATTATAGCTTCTGTCTAGTGCTTGGTTATCTCGGTCTGGAGTGGTGAGCTAGGAGTTGGAGTATCGTATCTGGTGGTGTATTTCCCTTTGACTTATTTACTCCTTCCTATATTTGTATTTGTTTTGCCCTGTGCATTTATAGTTTATTCCTGTGTGACTGCGGCTTGGTTCATATTTTCAGCTATCCTTGTCTGTGCCAACTGTGGGTATTGGTGTAAGATCTCTTCACAGGTTGGTGGGTGGTGGTTTCAGCTTAGGGTTGAAACAGGAGATAGGGTGAGGGTGGAGGCCTAGACATGCACACCATCAGTGTAAACTCTAGGAGAGGGTCAGTCAGAATTTCCCTAGTCTGAGGGAAATTGCAGGGGCCCGGGTTATTATCTCTTGCCCACCTAGAATTCCCATGACATCACTCTTGCGGTGCGGTCAGAAAGGTCCTGGGAGTTCAAAGCCAATGAGTTCACTTCACCTATATGACATCAGCGAGAGTACGATTAGTAACTTTCCCACCATGCTGGATCTGATGTCAGATTGTCAGATAGGTAACGTGATTTAATTAACTGTGAACTCCCAGAAGCTTTCTGATGGCACTGCAAGAGTGAGAACTTTCTCACGCTCGTTGTGTCGTCAGACAGGTTATAGGAGTTAAATATGAGACACTGGGCAGCAATAACAGATGCTTCTCAGTGTCTCTACTGGATGACAGGTTGTATGGTTGCATCATTCAACCATACATCCTGCCATCTAAATGTAGCATAAGTAGACCTGTAGCAGGACAAATGGATTTTTATCTTCTCTGTGGAAAGGTAAGGAATACTGTTGTTGGTTATTTTAATTCTATTGCAGGAGACAATGGCATCACTGGAATGGGCAATTCAGTAAGTATGGTTTAACTAAGATTCATTAAAGGAGTCTGTGTCATTATTACAATTAAAGGACTTTATTCTGTGTGTGTTTTTATTCAATATGACTATGGGTTTAATAATAGGGGCATCTTATAGATGCCTCTTTATTAGTAACCTCTGAACTTGATGTCATGTAACAACACAAATGTGACATCAACCCCCCAACTTTCTCCCCACTTGCCACCGCTACAGGGTAAGTGGGAAGAGCGAGGCTAAATGCCAGAATTAGTGCATCTTAGAGATGCGCCTTTTCTGGGTCGGCTGAGAGCTGATATTTTTAGCCTGTGACATTATCTATTTCCCCTTCTAGGCTATTATCTACCCACAGCTGTCTGCCTAGCCTTTGCTGGCTATTATATATAGGGGGACCCTACGTCAATTTTTTGGCAGGTCCCCTGTTTTAATAGCCAGTAAAGGCTAAGTATACAGCTGTTAGCTGATATTATTAGCCTTGGAGGCTCTTTGGGAATTACCCCCTTCCTAGGCTATAAACATCTGCCCCCTGCCACCGGCTTTCCCTCTGCTAGTTAAAAAAATGATGCGGCAGCACACGTCATTCTTTTCAGAAAAATAATATTTTAATAATTAAATACTAATTATGCTAATAATTAATGCTAATAATGCTAATTATATATGTCACTGACATCTGTATACCGATCTATTCTAATTGTATATACTATATGTAATCCATCTATTCTATCCTGTCAGGTCCTGCTGTGATTTTACTGTACGCAGCTACTGAATTGTCATCTTTGTATCTATCTATCTATCTATCTATCTATCTATCTAATCTATATATATTTATATATGTGTTTTGAAAAATATTTTCTTTGAAAACTATTTGTAAATGGCATAGAGAATTTCTCTATGAAACAACTCATGTTAAAGTCGCATTGCAATCGGATGCCAATTGCACTGAATTAGGATGTAAATTGGATGCTAGGTGTTAAAAATCAGATTGTATTCACATAAAAAACACATGACACTTGTATTAAGGCCCCTTCACACTGGTCGATTCTGCTACGATTACGACGCATTTGCGTCATATTCGACATCGCAGTACGAGCTCGTAGCCAGCGGTCACACTCTACGATGTTAACGCTTTTTCTGACGTAGTTGCGATGTGAACGTCACGCGTCGCAATCGTACGCTACCCTTCACACCGCCATAGTCCTACGACTCCGAGCGTGACGTATTACCAGCATGGGCGTGCTAAAACGTCACGCCCAATCAGGAGACAGGTATGCGGAAGCCCAACCCACGTAGTCGCATTACGAGCTCGTATGACCGCCGTCACATACTACGATTTCGACCGCCACAGCGAGACATTTACGACGAAAGAAAGTTCTGCTCTTTCTTTCACATCGTACGATGCTGGGCTGCGTCGCAGATCGTAACGCCATGTCACACTTTGCAACCTCGGAACGAGGACGGATAAACGTCACAAATCGAACGCTCGTTCAGACTTTGATTGCACAGTGTGAAGGGGCCCTTACACTCGTCTGACTTTGCAGGAACAAAATTGGACCGATTTTGAAATCACTACTCCAACAATAGGGCATGTGTGAACATTGAGTATATGCTTGCAGAAATGTCTGCAAGATTTCTTTATCTCTTGGCTGGATGAACAGTGTTTTGGTGCATTTTTTTATGTGTATTTGCATGCTTTTTGCATGTGTTTTTGTACATCAATGAAGTTTTTTTTAGCTAAAAAAAGATATTTAAAAATAAAGTTTTGTGATGTAATTTCATGATTCAACACTATCTTTTTCATTCTGATGCAGTAGCATCAGGGTAACGGGATTAATCCTTGATGTTAGCAGCTGTCATTGACACCAAGCCTAAGGTTTAGTAATGTAAGGTGTCAGCCATACACTTTCATTACTAAAGCAGTAAGTAAGCACCCATGCAGGAATGCACACACATGCACATACTCACACACACACTGTGTTAAGTCGGCAAATATTGCAAGTTCAGTGAGCGTGATCCGAATCAAATATAGAAATATTCGCTCATCTATACTTGTGACATCTCTTTCCTGCATCTTCACTTTTTGACAAGGCTGCTGTCAACAGTTAGGCCTCTAAAATCATGATTAGAGATTGGTGAACCTGAACAGTAAAGTTCGGATTCCATACCTAACACCTACTGTTCGGGCATGGACACCGAACATGGACTATCCCAGGAAGTCTGTGTTACTGTTCGGGTTCGGACCCCAAAACTCTGGATGATTCCTGCATTGTTATGTGCATGACAGCATGGCAAATGCTGCTTCTGATCGGCTGTAAGATAATTGCAAGATGCTTGCTTGTTCCTGGGGCTGTGGGAGAGGGACCTCTTCCTGTCTGACGAACAGGGGTCGGTGGACCGTGTCCCTCCTTGGACACGTTACATTGATGATATCTTCTTCGTCTGGCAGGGCACTTTCGTCGATCTTGCGCAATTCATCTCTACACTTAACAGCAATGACCGCAACATCCATCTGACATTTGTATGGAGTACGGATAGTATAGACTTTTTGGATGTCACCATCTCCAGAGATGCCGCAGATATGGCTCAGACGGATGTTTTCAGGAAGAGTACCGCTACCAATACACTTCTCCATGCTTCGTCTGGGCATCCAGCTCACATGATCAGATCTGTCCCTACTGGGCAGTTTCTGAGGTTACGTCGCATCTGTTCTACAGATGGAGATTTTGAAAAAAGAGCCTCAGATTTAAGGGAACGTTTTCTGGCAAAGGGATATAGTGGTAGAGTAATTAAAAAAGCATACCATCGTGCCAAGTATACCTCTCGCCAACAATTGCTGTATGGGACTAGATTAGATACTGGACGTCAGGGTGATCAAGTGAGGTTCATCACCACCTTTAACTCACAGTCGAGTAGGGTGAGGTTGGCACTTGAAAAAGCATGGCCTATCCTTAAAGTGGATCCCATAATCAGCAGGTTTCTTCCGGATAAACCACTGATTTCTTTTCGCCGCTCTAGAAACCTTAGAGACCATTTGACACAGAGCCATTATGTGGGACCACGTCCATCTACGTTTTTGGATGTTGGCCCTGTTGGGGGGGGGGTTGTGTCCCCTGCGGTAGATGCATCGCATGTACCAATATCGACCAATGTGCTACCTTCACGGACTCCAGTGGCGGGAAAACTTTTGACATCAGACAGCGTATTACATGCACTACAAGATATGTAGTATACTATGCATCTTGCCCATGTGGCTTGATATACGTGGGTCTGACAACCCGCCAGCTGAAGGTCCATGTTCGTGAGCACGTTTTAGGTATTCAGGCGGCATCTACGCAGGTGGACACTTCCACCCTCAAGACATTACCTAGGCATTTCAAGTCGTTCCATGCCTGCGATGGTTCGTTATTACGAGTACTGTCTAAACGGCTGGGTATGATGGAGTCACGCTGGATATGGACATTAAAGACGGTCCACCCGTATGGACTAAACGAGAATCTTCCCTTTGCTCCCTTACTGTAGTCGCCCTGCCCCTGCGCACCTATCATGTTTGTAATGCTTCATTATGTTTCTTTTATGTGGTTTTAATATGTGTTTTTATTTGTAGTATCCATATGCCTTATGTGGATTCATGATTGGAGGTATACTCTCTGCGAGGATGATGTTATTGGACATGTGGGTGACCACTCAAATCTATTGGAGCTGTCTTTTCATCTGGATCCATTACTGCTATGCTTATCGGAGATGGCCCCTTTTGGACATTGCCTTATACATATAATAATACTGTGATATTACATTTACATTTATTTTATTTCTCTGGATATATGCAGTATTGGTCTGACAACCCAGGGATTATTCTTTATTTTGTATCTCCACTTTTCTTGTGATATCTGTATGTATATGTCTAGTTTGTTGTCTGCCTCTTTCGTATTTTAATTTTTATTGTTATTGTTGATTGTTAGTATATGTATATTTTGTTTTGATTCTAGATTAGTTATGTATTCACATGGTAATATGCGGTACCACATTATAAGCTAATTATGCCTTCTTATTCTTTTCTTGCTTTTTGTATTTGTTTTGCGGTTACCTGCTGGCTTCTGCTATGAGGCGTCTCTATGGGTATGTGGTAGTGTAGCGCTGGGACTCCGCCCCTTGTTGTCTGTCTGCTGCGTGGTCACATGGGGCCCCATGTGTTCCGGCACCAGCTGACTGGGGAGCGGTGTTCCTGTATGCTGCGGCCGTTTCTATGGCGACATTTCAGCGCTTCCGGGTCATGTACGTCACGTGGGTATTTGATTTCTTCCCCGGCAATGATATACATTGTGTTGGGAATTTTACTATTATGGTGACGTTTTTTGCTTGTTGATGCCATAGCGATGTCCTGTTGATTTTGGTCTTACGTTTTTCTAAATTACTATGAATTTCTATGGCGCTGCTGTTACTATAGCGACGTTGTTGCGACGCCTTTATGCTTCCGGTTCTGCGCCACTGGAGCCTGGTGGTGAATCACAACGGCAGTTGATTTCCGGTTTCGCACTATAGTATTCACACTACATAAAGACGGCATTTTTAGTTCTTTGTTATGCCCCCTGAGGAAGGTTTCTTAACCGAAACACGCTTCGGGGACAGCGTTGGACGGCGTGGTGAAGGACACTACACTCTGGTATGTTTCCGCTATAAGCGTGGATACTCTGTTGCCTTATGCATCGCATTAAACTAATATCAGGGCAGCGAAGTATGGCGGTATACATGGTTACGCCATGATGTATCCTGACTTACCATTGCTTTGTATATAATATCAATGCCGTCCATGGCTTTCTATGGGCACTTGCTGTGTTGTGTTCTTACATGTGTTCCCTTGTTCTCCACACATCTGTTTGTCTATTTTTATGATAAATAAAGTAATCTTTGCTATTTTGGATAATTAAACTGCTTGTGGTGCTTCTGTTTTGCTTAAGATAATTACTCCGTCAGACATCCGCGGTTCCCATGTTGTCAAATGAAAGCACGAGATGGCAGCTGTGTTCTGAGGTGAAAAGTTTACCTCTGGTTACAGGCATCAGCTGATGGAACTACTCTCCAATCAGCCTACTCCTGTTGCCGCTAATAACAGTGAGAGCAAGCGGCGGCTGATGGGAGCATTCATCAGCCGGTGCATGCTCTCTAAGTAAATAAGTTAAAAAAACACTATGGGTTCCCCTGTATTTTTGATAACCGGCAAGGCAAAGCTCACAGGTGGGCCTGCAACCCTCAGCTTATCAACTTTAGCAAGGCTGGTTGTCAAGAATAGAGGGGTCCACATGACGCATTTTTTTATTATTTAAATCGATGTGAATACTTTTCTGCCCAATGATGACAAAAGTATTCTAGAAGTGATACATTTATTGGCTAACTATTAAATAATATGTTTGCAAGCTTTCAGAGCACAAAGGCTCCTTCTTCAGGCAGGATTACAAATAGATTAATAAGAAAAGAGCACAACAAATAAATGAAACTACAGTATCATTAATAAATGTTGTGCTCTTTTCTTATTAATCTATTTTTAATCTTGCCTGAAGAAGGAGCCTTTGTGCTCTGAAAGCTTGCAGTCATATTATTTTCTAGTTAGCCAATAAGGGTATCACTCCTAGAATACTTTTATCACCATTGGGCAGAAAAGTATTCACATCGATTTTTCTGGCTAACATGGTACTACAATATAATTTGTTATTGTACATCATTATTATTTAAATAAATAATTTTAAAAAATGGCATGAGGTCACCCCATATTTGACAACCAGGCAAGCTAAAACAGACAGCTGTGGGGTGGTATTCTCAGGATGGTAAGGGGCCATAGGCATTGCCCACAACCCAAAAATAGCAGCCCGCAGTCACACAAAAAAGGTGCATCTATTAGGCGCACCAATTCTGATGCTTTGCTCGGTTCTTCCCGTTTGCCCTGTGGCAGTGGCAAGTGGGATAATATTTGTGGGGTCGATGACACCTTTGTATTGTCCTGTGACATCAAGTCAATGGTTTAGTAATGGAGAGCCGTCTATAAGACTCCTGTCCATTACTAGTCCTATAGTAGTGTTGTAAATAAACACAAGGCCAGAATAAAAACAAAAAATGCCAACATTTTTCTTTTTTATTTAAAAATGACAAACACAGTTACACTCACTGAACACCCATTCCATTGAAGCCTTCGTCTTCTGTAATTAAACTAAAATAAAAAAACAACCATATTACTCACTTGTCTATAGTTCTGTCCCACACTGTAATCCATGTCTGAGTATAAAACGTTTTCAACCTGGATGGTGCCAAGATGTTACAGTCCAGGCTGAGTACCCTTGGGGAATGAGATGCTGCGAGCACAGCATCAGTGACTAGGGGTAATGTCATTGAGGTTACCGCCAGTCACTAAAGTTGTGTTTCCAGCATGCCCTTGAACTGAAGTGACCTCGATGAGATCCCTGCTAGCATAATGAGAAAGTCTCACAGTGCAGAACTGAACTCAGAGAGTTCACCACAGTTCATTGTGACAAATTTCTCCTAGTGAACTTTGGTGAACTCTGTGAGCTCAGTGCTGGACCATGAGACTTTAAATAAATAAATAATTTTAAATAATTATGTGGGTTCCCCTCTTTTTTTGATAACCAGCCAGGCAAAACTCACAGGTTGGGCTACAACCCTCAGCTATCAGTGTTATCAGGGCTGTTTATCAAGAATAGAGGGGCCCCACGCTGTTATTTTAAAATAATTTAAATAAATAATTAAAAAGCCAGTCTAGAGACACCCTCCTTTTTGAAAACCAGCAAAGTTAAAGCAGACACCTGGGGGCTGGTATTATCAGGCTGTTAAGGGGCCATTTATTTTGGCCCCTCAAGCATAAATATAGCAGCCTGCAGCCTCTGAGAAAAGGCGCATCTGTTAGATGCGCCAATTCTGGCGTTTTGCCCTGCTCCTCCCACTTGCCCCTTGGCAGTGGCAAGTGGGGGTAATTTTTTTGGGGTTGATGTCACCTTTGTATTGTCTGGTGACCTCAAGCCCACGGCTTACCAATGGAAAGGCTTCTATAAGACTCCTATTCATTGCGAATCCTAGGAAATGCTTCTATAAGATGCCTATCCATTACGAATTCTACAATTGTATGGTAAATAAACATATAGATAGTATAAAATCCTTTAATTTAAAGAATGACACAGACTCCTTAATGATTCTAAATTAAACCATACTTACGTCATCACCTATTCCACTGAAGCCATGCTCTCCTGTAATATAAAAAAGGTATCCCTGGCCTGTCTTTTTGTCCCACATCGTTTTTTATGCCTGGGGATGAACAGTTTTTACCTGGATGGTGCCAAGATGGGACCATCCAGGCTGAGTACCACTGAGGAAAGAGCTGTTGTAAGCGCAGCCTCAGTGACTAGCAGTGATGTAATCGAGATTACCTTTGGTCACTGAGGCTGTATTCGCAGCCAGGCCAATGAACTGCCATGAACTCGGTGAGATACCCGCTAGCACAGTTAGAAAAAAACTCACTGTGCAGTCGTAACTTCTCAGCGAAAAAATTTCTCACAGTGAACTGCGGTGAACTCTCTGAGCTCAGTGATGCACAGTGAGACTTTCTCAATGTACACCACCACCTGCTGCTTTTCCTCTCGCCCTTCATTTTCAGAATATTTCCAATTCATCCTATTGGAGGTGTGGGTGTTCTATTTATATTGCTACATTCACCCATTAAATAATGTAATGCATATCTAATTTCCTTGGCAAATTTAATCAAACTAACAAATTCAATTCAGTAGATTTTCTAATCCATGATAAATTCAAATGTTATAGCACTCTGCAAACATTTGAGGTTGTAGCACACATTTTGATTAAACTGAGTAACTCCATTTGCCAGCAACAATGCAACCTCTTTTATATGGAATTCTATGCTAAACAAACTTGCCAAATATGCAACATGTGAACTTAGCCTGTCAACCTTGTTCTTTATTTTTATATTAGTAACATTTTTAATTTGCCAGTACAACACTTGATTTGCATTTGACTGTCTGCTATGTCCCTCTTAATAAAATAACAAAATAGTTTTGGAAGTTTAATTGTGATTCCTAATAATGAATTGATGTGATGACATTATGTGTTTAAAAAATATTTCTTTGCTTTTATTACGATTATTATATAAAATGAAAAACAGTAGAAAAAGTTGCCTAGAAACAGAGAGAAATTCAATTTGGAATGTGGAATAAAGGTTTAGCAATACATCACAAGTAAAATAACTTTGTTTATTGCCTTGAAATTTATAGTTGATGATAGTGGGTTAGATTAAAAGTAATGGAAAAATACAGTCAAAAGGAGCAAAATAACATTGAAAAATGCATATGAGAAAATTGAACGGTGAAGGATGAGTACTATGCAAGTTGTACTGATTCTCTTTTTAATAAGATTCTATTGATTTGAGCAAAGGTTGTGGCAAACCTTACAAAAAAGTAAATGATTTATTTGTAAAGAAAAATGTTTAAACCAATGCACCATACCAGTTCATATCCAGAGGAAAAACTATACTTAGTCTAAGAGATTATAGGCAGCAATAAACTTATTTTCACGTCAAATGTACACATATGTACAGTTTTGGGACTGGCACAAATTTTGTGTTTCATAAAGTTTATGCGCCTGTATTTTTAGATTGTTTAATTGTTCCTTTGACTACCGAAATTCAATTATAAAAATTTCATACGTTTTTAAACTTTTATCAGTAAATACAGGAGTGGACATAATATTGGTGCAGCCACACAAAGACCTAAGGGTTAAGGGGATCCACATCTAGTTGCAAAGCCTCTAAAAAGTTTCTTCATTATTGGACTAAAAAGTACCCATACTGTTTTGCACAGGAGACCTATTTTGTCTATGTCTGCCCCAAGTTAAATACGTGAAGTCTACGCAAAGAATCAGTATTTACAAAGTTGACCCATATCTTTCAAGACTTTTGTAATTCAGCCACCCATGCTGGATATCAGCTTCTGGGCTAAATCCTAACTGATGGCAACCCATCCTTTCAATACTTTGCTCACTTAGTCATCCAGGTATCACCTTTTCTTTGTGATATAGTGCTCTATAATGCTTAAAAGGCATTATTTATCATAGGGGGTTCCACCACCACTTTGAGCACAATTAGTGTTTTAGATGGTCTTGAGTTTCCTCTACCAACAGTATTTGCTTTAGTTGACTGCTCAAGAAGAAAACTTTAATTGAAAGTTATTTAAGCCAGATGTTGGGTCTGCTTTTTATTTAGATGCCACATCCCTCCTGCTCTGAAGACATTACGTCCTAGTCATCCCTGTCATTTTTACAGGTTCTGTCGACCTTACAGTTATCATTATCATATCAGTTCTAGCTGATACTTGGTGTAGCATGTGAAATTTCATGTGATCCTTGCTCCCACTTTTAATCATAACCTCTAGATTTGCCCTGTTTCAGAGACCCACAACAATATTGTCTGCCACTCACAATGTCCCTACTACCACAGAAAGTTAACATTGCCACCCACAAGTAGATTTTGCATTATGCTGACTGTCCATCTCATCTAATACATCAACTGTAAGAAATGTTTTTATGAAATATCCTATTTAGTCTCTGGAGTATTGTAGCTTAGGATACTAAGAGACAAATATATGTAGTTGGTATTGATTTAATTGAAAGTCTGCAATGTAAAGGATTAGCTATTAAAATGGCAGAGAAGGAAGACTGTGCAGAAGACTGGCTCAAACTGACGGTGTAAGGCTTCTTTCACTCTTCCGTTGGTGCGGGGCCGTCGCTAAGTGTCGGCGCGATGTACCGACGGATGTTGTGAAAATTCGGCACAACGTGGGCAGCGGATGTAGTTTCTCAACGCATCCGCTGCCCATTCTAAAGTCCCGGGGAGGAGCAGGTGGAGTTCCGGCCGCGCATGTGCGGTAGGAAATGCAGGGCCCGACGTAAGAAAAAACATTCCCTTGAACGTTTTTCGTGATGACGGTCCGCCAAATCATGATGTATCTAGTGCAAGACGGACACGACGTGTGGCCATACGTCGTGATCCGTCGGCAAAACAAGTCTATGGGAAAAAAACGCATCCTGGGGGCACATTAGCAGGATGCATTTTTTTCCCAAAACGACGCACTGCGACGGAGGCCAAACAACAGAAGTGTGAAAGAAGCCTAAGGTTTTTTTTTTTTCTTGTTTAAACATTTGATTCCAGCTTCCGAAAAAGTACTGAACAAGAAATGCTAAGTACTCATATAAAAAAAGCATTGAATCACAAATTTTTCATGTTCACAAAGTTCATTGAATACCAAAAAATTAAACACAAGTTCAATTTGTCTAATCAATTTATTCATCTGCCCAGTTTTGCATTCCGCTTTTTAAATAAACATGTTAGATACAAAAGCTAATATTTACAGTAGAGCAAATCAAATTTGTGTCAATTTTTTTAGCAATTTGCTGACTTCAACAAATTAAAAAAAATCACTTTTTTACAGAATAATGTATAAACCAAAGAAGGCTCACATCACATGGCTAAGAGCGTTCCCGCACAATGCCTTGAGCCTATCATGTCAAATGCTATAACACAGCCAATCATAAAGGAAGCAAAAAATGCATCAGCCATTTTGTGATAAATCTTCATACTGGGAAAAGTCACAGCTCACATCTTAGCCATGGAGATAGTAAGAGTAAAAGCAGTTAACAAAATCTACAGTTACCACCCATAGCCATATATAATGAGGTCACAATGACAGTACTAATGCTGTGTTAAGGCTAAAGAGCCTTAATTGGGTCTAGTGCAGTGTTTGGAGATCTCTGAGTGTCATTTTTATCCTCTTATTCTTTTACTTCAATTACAAGCTTTGCAGTATTGTTAATTTGCATAGAATATATATTTTGTAAATCAAATTTTTGGGAAAAAATTGACCAAGCTGGTGAATTCAAGAAAAAATACACTCATCTCTACTGATAATGCATTACCTTTAAATGATTTTCTGCACATATCTCATTCATAAATCTTGCTGACTCTTGCTAATAATATTGAAAAAAAGAATCATACGAATAACATACGAGATAAGAAAAAGCTAAAAAGCTCATAAAACATCTACATGTACTTAATAGAATATCACAAATCTATAGTACTTCATCACACAGAGTAGCTTATGTTGTCTATACTGTATACATTTATAGATTCTAACTGTGCAATTGTATTCATCTTTTCAAGCACTCATGCAGGTAAAATAGAAAATCCATACAAATATATAGCAAAAGAAAGATTTCATGCCCGTAGTAAGGATGAGAACCAGTGTCTTTCTTAAACATATAATCTATCTGATAAGCATTACCGTAACCATGGTGCATTCGGCATTTATAGCAGAGTTTCTTTGTTTTGCATAGCTGCATTATATTGCTACCATGGTTGAAAAGGTCCTTTAGGTTCTATGTATTGAATTTTCATTTTCAGCACCTGGTAAGCTTGCCAGACAAAAGATAAGATTGCTTACTTACTTATAAGTACATAATGACCCATATATTTTTAAATGGAAATATTACATACAATGCCTTTGGACATCAAATGCAATCTCTAAGAACCTATTCAAGTTAATGGACCATATATGTATGTCATCACTAGAGTTATCTGTGCTATAAAACACTTCTAACTTACTACTGTACTAAACTTACTGTACTATTTGTAGAATTTCATGCACAATTTGCTGGAGGCTAACTATTTTTTTTTTCTCTTTAAGCATATTACTTATCAATTTATAAATTGTATAAATTGTAGATTTTTTATCTATACATGAGAAATCGGTGTAAAGGTTTAAATGCAACAAATTGTTACATTGTCTACTGAAATCAATATATACTCTGTATATATAAATACCTATATATATATACATATACAGTATATATATATATATATATATACTGTATATGTATGTATATATATATATATATATATATATATATATATATATATATATGTATATATATATATATGTATATATATATATATATATATATATATATACACTCACCGGCCACTTTATTAGGTACACCATGCTAGTAACGGGTTGGACCCCCTGTTGCCTTCAGAACTGCCTCAATTCTTTGTGGCATAGATTCAACAAGGTGCTGGAAGCATTCCTCAGAGATTTTGGTCCATATTGACATGATGGCATCACACAGTTGCCGCAGATTTGTCGGCTGCACATCCCAAAGATGCTCCATACAAGGCAGGATGGATCCATGCTTTCATGTTGTTTACGCCAAATTCTGACCCTACCATCCGAATGTCGCAGCAGAAATCGAGACTCATCAGACCAAGCAACGTTTTTCCAATCTTCTACTGTCCAATTTCGATGAGCTTGTACAAATTGTAGCCTCAGTTTCCTGTTCTTAGCTGAAAGGAGTGGTACCTGGTGTGGTCTTCTGCTGCTGTAGCCCATCTGCCTCAAAGTTCGACGCACTGTGCGTTCAGAGATGCTCTTAGGCCTACCTTGGTTGTAACGGGTGGCGATTTGAGTCACTGTTGCCTTTCTATCAGCTCGAACCAGTCTGCCCATTCTCCTCTGACCTCTGGCATCAACAAGGCATTTCCGCCCACAGAACTGCCGCTCACTGGATTTTTTTTCTTTTTCGGACCATTCTCTGTAAACCCTAGAGATGGTTGTGCGTGAAAATCCCTGTAGATCAGCAGTTTCTGAAATACTCAGACCAGCCCTTCTGGCACCAACAACCATGCCACGTTCAAAGGCACTCAAATCACCTTTCTTCCCCATACTGATGCTCGGTTTGAACTGCAGGAGATTGTCTTGACCATGTCTACATGCCTAAATGCACTGAGTTGCCGCCATGTGATTGGCTGATTAGAAATTAAGTGTTAACAAGAAGTTGGACAGGTGTACCTAATAAAGTGGCCGGTGAGTGTGTATATATATATATATATATATATATATATATATATATATATATATATATATATATATACAGTTATATGAAAAAGTTTGGGCACCCCTATTAATCTTAAGCTTAATGTTTTCTAAAAATTGTTTTTTGCAACAGCTATTTCAGTTTCATATATCTAATAACTGTTGGACACAGTAATGTTTCTGCCTTGAAATGAGGTTTATTGTACTAACAGAAAATGTGCAATCTGCATCCAAACAAAATTTGACAGGTGCATAAGTATGGGCACCTCACCAGAAAAGTGACATTAATATTTAGTAGATCCTCCTTTTGCAAAAATAACAGACTCTAGTCGCTTAGCTTTTAATGAGTTCCTGGATCCTGGATGAAGGTATTTTTGACCATTCCTCTTTAGAAAACAATTCCAGTTCAGTTAAGTTTGATGGTTGCCGAGCATGGACAGCCCTCTTCAAATGATCCCACAGATGTTCAATGATATTCAGGTCTGGGGACTGGGATGGCCATTCCAGAACAGTGTAATTTTTCCTCTGCATGAATGCCTGAGTAGATTTGGAGCGGTGTTTTGGATCATTGTCTTGCTGAAAGATCCATCCCCTGCATAACTTCAACTTTGTCACTGATTCATGAACATTATTGTCAAGAATCTGCTGATACTGAGAGGAATCCATGCGTCCCTCAAGTTTAACAAGATTCCCAGTGCCCGCATTGGCCACACAGCCCCAAAGCATGATGGAACATCCACCAAATTTTACTGTGAGTGGCAAGCCGTTTTCTTGGAATGCTGTGTTTTTTTTGCCTCCATGCATAACGCCTTTTTGTATGACCAAACAACTCAATCTTGGTTTCATCAGTCCACAGGACCTTCTTCCAAAAATAAATTGGCTTCTCCAAATGTGCTTTTGCATACCTCAGCTGACTCTGTTTGTGGCGTACTTGCAGAAACGGCTTCTTTCGCATCACTCTCCCATACAGCTTCTCCTTGTGCAAAGTGCATTGTATAGTTGACCGATGCACAGTGACACCATCTGCAGCAAGTTGATGCTGCAGCTCTCTGGAAGTGGTCTGAGTAGGGTTGAGCGACCTTTAGTTTTTTAGGGTCGAGTCGGGTTTTGTGAAACCCGACTGTCTTAAAAGTCGAGTGGAGTGAAATCGGCCGACCACAGTGAAAAGTCGGGTTTCGGCCGAAACACGAAACCCAGTGAAGATATATATATATTTTTTTTTAATCAATCTCTCTCTCTCTCTCTCTCTCTCTCTCTCTCTATCTCTCTCCCCTCCGTCCCAGAACAGAAAATTTCGATTTGCACATTCCAAATCGCTACTGCGCACAAGCGATAACATGACGATAGGCGTTCACTCCCCTAACACCTATGTCATCACTCTGCCCACGCTCATTCATTGGCTGAAAAAATGGCGCTAATCGCGTCATATGAAACGCGACTTTGGCACCAAGATCGCGTACCGCATGGCCGACCCCACACAGGGATCGGGTCGGGTTTCATGAGACGCCGACTTTGCCAAAAGTGGGCGACTTATGAAAATGAACGACCCGTTTCGCTCAACCCTAGGTCTGAGGATTGTCCTTGACTGATCTCACCATTCTTCTTCTCTGCCTTTCTGATGTTTTTCTTGGCCTGCCACTTCTGGCCATAACAAGAACTGTACCTGTGTTCTTCCATTTCCTTACTATGTTCCTCACAGTGGAAATTGACAGTTTAAATCTCTTAGACTCTTTTGTATCCTTCCCCTGAACAACTATGTTGAATAATCTTTGTTTTCAGATCATTTGACAGTTGTTTTGAGGAGCCCATGATGCCACTCTTCAGAGGACATTCAAACAGGAGAACAACTTGCAAGTGGCCACTTTAAGTAGCTTTTCTCATGATTGCATACACCTGGCTATGAAGTTAAAAGCTCAATGAGGTTACAAAACCAAAAAAAGTGCTTTAGTAAGTCAGTAAAAAGTAGGTAGGAGTATTTAAAACAAGAAAATGATAAGAGTGCCCATACTTATGCACTTGTCAAATTTTGTTTGAATGCAGATTGCACATTTTCTGTTCTGTCATCAGCATAGAGATGATACTGGAACCCAAATCTGCTGATTGTTTGTCCAATAGCGGCCGTGTATAGAGAGAAGAGGAGGGGACCTAGGACTGAGCTCTGCGGAACCCCGATAGTAAGGGGACGAGGAGAGGACGAGGAGCCGGCAAAAGATACAGTGAAGGAGCGGTCAGAGAGGTAGGAGGAGAACCAGGAGAGGGCTGTGTCCTTGAGGCCTATGGAGCGGAGCATAGTGAGAAGGAGCTTGTGATCCACAGTCAAATGCGGCAGAGAGATCCAGGAGAATCAGCAGAGAGCAATGACCTTTGGATTTAGCTGTTAGTAGGTCATTAGAGACTTTAGTGAGGGCAGTTTCAGTGGAGTGTAAAGAGCGGAAGCCAGATTGTAAGGGGTCGAGAAGAGAGTTTTCGGAGAGATAGCGGATTAAATGGGAGTGGACCAAGCGTTCCAGGAGTTTAGAGATGAAGGAAAGGTTAGATACAGGTCTGTAGTTAGCAGTGCAGTTCTGGTCCAGGGATGGCTTTTTAAGTAAAGGGGTTATGATGGCATGTTTAAATGAGGAAGGAAAGATACCTGAAGAAAGAGAGAGGTTAAATATTTTAGTCAGGTGAGTGGTGACCAGTGGTGAGAGAGACTGCAGGAGAGGTGAAGGAATGGGGTCACTGTTGCAGGTTGTAGGCCAAGCAGAAGTGAGGAGCTTGGAAACTTCTTCTTCTGAAACAGGCTCAAAGATGTCTAGTGAGCTTGAGGTGCGGCAGGGAAGGGGATCCAGGCACTGAGGAGATTGCGCTGAGATATCCTGATGGATGTGGTTGATTTTTTCTAGGAAGTAAGTGACCAGATCATCACCACTGAGATTGGTGATGGGGGGCCTGTACTTTAGGTTTCAGGAGGGAGTTTAAGGTTTCAAAAAGTCGTTTTGGGTTGTTGGATAGAGAGGTGATGAGGGTGGTGAAGTAGGATTGTTTGGCCACATAAAGGGCAGAGTTATAGGTTTTGAGCATGAACTTATAGTGGATGAAGTCTTCTGCTAAGAGAGACTTTCTCCACTGCCGCTCTGCACACCTTGAACAACGCTGAAGAAAGCGTGTTTGCATAGTGTGCCAGGGCTGCCGTTGTCTCTGTCGGGTCTTTCTGCGTGTAGAAGGTGCTGCTTCATCTAGGGCATTCTTCAGTGTATTATTGAAGTGTGACAATGCTAAGTCTGGACAGGAGAGGGAGGAGATGGGGGCTGTTGTGAAATTGGATTCTGGGCTCCCCCGGTGGCCACTTGTGGAATTTAACTTGTGTGCATCATCCCCTCTGTTCACCTGCTCCTATCAGGATGTGGGAGTCGCTATATAACCTTGCTCCTCTGTCAGTTTCATGCCGGTCAACAATGTAATCAGTAGCCTTTCTGTGCATGTTCCTGCTACTAGACAACTCCCAGCTAAGTTGGACTTTTGTCCTTGTGTGTTTTTGCATTTTGTTCCTGTTCACAGCTGCTGTTTCGTTACTGTGTCTGGAAAGCTCTTGTGAGCGGAAATTGCCACTCTGGTGTTATGAGTTAATGCTAGAGTCTTAAAGTAATTTCTGGATGGTGTTTTGATAGGGTTTTCTGCTGACCATGAAAGTGCCCTTTCTGTCTTCATGCTATCTAGTAAGCGGACCTCGATTTTGCTAAACCTATTTTCATACTACGTTTGTCATTTCATCTAAAATCACCGCCAATATATGTGGGGGCCTCTGTCTGCCTTTTGGGAAAATTTCTCTAGAGGTGAGCCAGGACTGTCTTTTCCTCTGCTAGGATTAGGTAGTTCTCCGGCTGGCGCTGGGCATCTAGGGATAAAAAAACGTAGGCATGCTACCCGGCCACTTCTAGTTGTGCGGCAGGTTTAGTTCATGGTCAGTATAGTTTCCATCTTCCAAGAGCTAGTTCTCATATATGCTGGGCTATGTTCTCTCGCCATTGAGAATCATGACAGTTTGACCGGCCCAAAAAAGGGTTAAATTACTGGCTGAGAAAGGAGAGAAAAAAGAAGTCTGCTACAATTTTTTTTTTTTTTTCCCTCTAGTTCTGAGTGTGCTCTTAATTAAATCACTTGCTAGTCTGCCTATACTGCAGCCTTCCTCTCTTCCTCTCCTTCTAATCCTTGAATGGCTCTGTGTTCACCTGTTTCAAATGGATCTTCAGAGTGTAGCTACAGGTTTGAATAATCTCGCCACAAAGGTACAAAATTTGCAAGATTTTGTTGTTCATGCACCTATGTCTGAGCCTAGAATTCCTTTGCCTGAATTCTTCTCGGGGAATAGATCTCACTTTCAAAATTTTAAAAATAATTGCAAATTGTTTTTGTCCCTGAAGTCTCGCTCTGCCGGAGACCCTGCACAGCAGGTCAGGATTGTAATTTCCTTGCTCCGGGGCGACCCTCAAGACTGGGCTTTTGCATTGGCACCAGGGGATCCTGCGTTGCTCAATGTGGATGCGTTTTTTCTGGCCTTGGGGTTGCTTTATGAGGAACCTCATTTAGAGCTTCAGGCGGAAAAGGCCTTGATGTCCTTGTCTCAGGGGCAAGATGAAGCTGAAATATACTGCCAAAAATTCCGCAAATGGTCTGTGCTTACTCAGTGGAATGAGTGCGCCCTGGCAGCGATTTTCAGAGAAGGTCTCTCTGATGCCATTAAGGATGTTATGGTGGGGTTCCCTGTGCCTGCGAGTCTGAATGAGTCCATGACGATGGCTATTCAGATCGATAGGCGTCTGCGGGAGCGCAAACCTGTGCACCATTTGGCGGTGTCTACTGAGAAAACGCCAGAAAATATGCAATGTGATAGAATTCTGTCCAGAAGCGAGCGGCAGAATTTTAGACGAAAAAATGGGTTGTGCTTCTATTGTGGTGATTCAACTCATGTTATATCAGCATGCTTTAAGCGTACTAAGAAGCCTGACAAGTCTGTTTCAATTAGCACTTTACAGTCTAAGTTTATTCTATCTGTGACCCTGATTTGTTCTTTGTCATCTATTACCGCGGACGCCTATGTCGACTCTGGCGCTGCTTTGAGTCTTATGGATTGGTCCTTTGCCAAACGCTGTGGGTATGATTTGGAGCCATTGGAGGCTCCGATACCTCTGAAAGGGATTGACTCCACCCCATTGGCTAGTAATAAACCACAATACTGGACACAAGTGACTATGCGTGTTAATCCGGATCACCAGGAGGTTATTCGCTTTCTGGTGCTGTATAATCTACATGATGTTTTGGTGCTGGCATTGCCATGGCTGCAATCTCATAACCCAGTCCTCGACTGGAGAGCTATGTCTGTGTTAAGCTGGGGATGTAAAGGAACTCATGGGGACGTACCTTTGGTTTCCATTTCATCATCTATTCCCTCTGAGATTCCTGAATTCTTGTCTGACTTTCGTGACGTTTTTGAAGAACCCAAGGTTGGTTCACTACCTCCGCACCGGGAGTGCGATTGTGCCATAGACTTGATCCCGGGTAGTAAATACCCTAAGGGTCGTTTATTTAATCTGTCTGTGCCTGAACACGCTGCTATGCGAGAATATATAAAGGAGTCCTTGGAAAAGGGACATATTCGTCCTTCGTCATCTCCCTTAGGAGCCGGTTTTTTCTTTGTGTCTAAGAAAGACGGCTCTTTGAGGCCGTGTATTGATTATCGACTTTTGAATAAAATCACGGTTAAATATCAATATCCGTTACCACTGCTTACTGATTTGTTTGCTCGTATAAAGGGGGCCAAGTGGTTCTCTAAGATTGATCTCCGTGGGGCGTATAATTTGGTGCGAATCAAGCAGGGGGATGAGTGGAAAACCGCATTTAATACGCCCGAGGGCCATTTTGAGTATTTGGTGATGCCTTTTGGTCTTTCAAATGCCCCTTCAGTCTTCCAGTCCTTTATGCATGACATTTTCCGCGATTATTTGGATAAATTTATGATTGTGTATCTGGATGATATTCTGATTTTTTCGGATGACTGGGACTCTCATGTCCAGCAGGTCAGGAGGGTTTTTCAGGTTTTGCGGTCTAATTCCTTGTGTGTGAAGGGTTCTAAGTGTGTTTTTGGGGTTCAGAAGATTTCCTTCTTGGGATACATTTTTTCCCCCTCTTCCATCGAGATGGATCCTGTCAAGGTTCAGGCTATTGGTGATTGGACGCAACCCTCTTCTCTTAAGAGTCTTCAGAAATTTTTGGGCTTTGCTAACTTTTATCGTCGATTTATTGCTGGTTTTTCTGATGTTGTAAAACCATTGACTGATTTGACTAAGAAGGGTGCTGATGTTGCTGATTGGTCCCCTGATGCTGTGGAGGCCTTTCGGGAGCTCAAGCGCCGCTTTTCTTCCGCCCCAGTGTTGCGTCAGCCTGATGTTGCTCTTCCTTTTCAGGTTGAGGTCGACGCTTCTGAAATCGGAGCTGGGGCGGTGTTGTCGCAGAGAAGTTCCGACTGCTCCGTGATGAGACCTTGTGCTTTTTTTTCCCGTAAATTTTCGCCCGCCGAGCGGAATTATGATATTGGGAATCGGGAGCTTTTGGCCATGAAGTGGGCTTTTGAGGAGTGGCGTCACTGGCTTGAGGGGGCCAGACATCAGGTGGTGGTATTGACTGACCACAAAAATTTAATTTACCTTGAGTCTGCCAGGCGCCTGAATCCTAGACAAGCGCGCTGGTCGTTGTTTTTCTCTCGGTTTAATTTTGTGGTGTCTTACCTACCGGGTTCTAAGAATGTTAAGGCGGATGCCCTTTCTAGGAGTTTTGAGCCTGACTCCCCTGGTAATTCTGAGCCCACAGGTATCCTTAAAGATGGAGTGATATTGTCTGCCATTTCTCCAGACCTGCGGCGGGCCTTGCAGGAGTTTCAGGCGGATAGACCTGATCGTTGCCCACCTGGTAGACTGTTTGTTCCTGATGATTGGACCAGTAGAGTCATCTCTGAGGTTCATTCTTCTGCGTTGGCAGGTCATCCTGGAATCTTTGGTACCAGGGATTTGGTGGCAAGGTCCTTCTGGTGGCCTTCCCTGTCACGAGATGTGCGAGGCTTTGTGCAGTCTTGTGACGTTTGTGCTCGGGCCAAGCCTTGTTGTTCTCGGGCTAGTGGATTGTTGTTACCCTTGCCTATCCCGAAGAGGCCTTGGACGCACATCTCGATGGATTTTATTTCGGATCTGCCTGTTTCTCAGAAGATGTCTGTCATCTGGGTGGTGTGTGACCGTTTCTCTAAGATGGTCCATCTGGTTCCCTTGCCTAAGTTGCCTTCTTCTTCCGAGTTGGTTCCTCTGTTTTTTCAAAATGTTGTTCGTTTGCATGGTATTCCGGAGAATATCGTTTCTGACAGAGGGACCCAATTCGTGTCTAGATTTTGGCGGGCATTCTGTGCTAGGATGGGCATAGATTTGTCTTTTTCGTCTGCTTTCCATCCTCAGACTAATGGCCAGACCGAGCGGACTAATCAGACCTTGAAGACATATTTGAGGTGTTTTGTGTCTGCGGATCAGGATGATTGGGTTGCTTTTTTGCCTTTGGCGGAGTTCGCCCTCAATAATCGGGCCAGCTCTGCCACCTTGGTGTCCCCGTTTTTCTGTAATTCGGGGTTTCATCCTCGATTTTCCTCCGGTCAAGTGGAATCTTCGGATTGTCCTGGAGTGGATGCTGTGGTGGAGAGGTTGCATCAGATTTGGGGGCAGGTGGTGGACAATTTGAAGTTGTCCCAGGAGAAGACTCAGCTTTTTGCCAACCGCCGTCGTCGTGTTGGTCCTCGGCTTTGTGTTGGGGACTTGGTGTGGTTGTCTTCTCGTTTTGTCCCTATGAGGGTTTCTTCTCCTAAGTTTAAGCCTCGGTTCATCGGCCCGTACAAGATATTGGAGATTCTTAACCCTGTGTCCTTCCGTTTGGACCTCCCTGCATCCTTTTCGATTCATAATGTTTTTCATCGGTCATTGTTGCGCAGGTATGAGGTACCAGCTGTGCCTTCCGTTGAGCCTCCTGCTCCGGTGTTGGTTGAGGGTGAGTTGGAGTACGTTGTGGAAAAGATCTTGGACTCTCGTGTTTCCAGACGGAAACTCCAGTATCTGGTCAAATGGAAGGGATACGGTCAGGAGGATAATTCTTGGGTCACTGCCTCTGATGTTCATGCCTCCGATCTTGTCCGTGCCTTTCATAGGGCTCATCCTGATCGCCCTGGTGGTTCTGGTGAGGGTTCGGTGCCCCCTCCTTGAGGGGGGGGTACTGTTGTGAAATTGGATTCTGGGCTCCCCCGGTGGCCACTTGTGGAATTTAACTTGTGTGCATCATCCCCTCTGTTCACCTGCTCCTATCAGGATGTGGGAGTCGCTATATAACCTTGCTCCTCTGTCAGTTTCATGCCGGTCAACAATGTAATCAGTAGCCTTTCTGTGCATGTTCCTGCTACTAGACAACTCCCAGCTAAGTTGGACTTTTGTCCTTGTGTGTTTTTGCATTTTGTTCCTGTTCACAGCTGCTGTTTCGTTACTGTGTCTGGAAAGCTCTTGTGAGCGGAAATTGCCACTCTGGTGTTATGAGTTAATGCTAGAGTCTTAAAGTAATTTCTGGATGGTGTTTTGATAGGGTTTTCTGCTGACCATGAAAGTGCCCTTTCTGTCTTCATGCTATCTAGTAAGCGGACCTCGATTTTGCTAAACCTATTTTCATACTACGTTTGTCATTTCATCTTAAATCACCGCCAATATATGTGGGGGCCTCTGTCTGCCTTTTGGGAAAATTTCTCTAGAGGTGAGCCAGGACTGTCTTTTCCTCTGCTAGGATTAGGTAGTTCTCCGGCTGGCGCTGGGCATCTAGGGATAAAAAAACGTAGGCATGCTACCCGGCCACTTCTAGTTGTGCGGCAGGTTTAGTTCATGGTCAGTATAGTTTCCATCTTCCAAGAGCTAGTTCTCATATATGCTGGGCTATGTTCTCTCGCCATTGAGAATCATGACAGGGGGCTAAAGATGTGTGGAGATTGTCCATAAGCTGCTGGGTATTAATGGAACGTGTATTCCGATAAGTGTGGTAAGTGGGGGTGTCCCGAGTGAGGAGACAATTCTTGACAGAGAAGGAAAGAAGGTTGTGGTCCGAAAGCGGGAGAGGGGAGTTAGTAAAGTCGTGCAGCGATCCGGGACGGGAGAAAACCAGGTCCAGAGTATTCCCATCCTCATGCGTAGGAGAATTAGTAAACTGTGAGAGGTCGAATGAAGAAGTTAGAGAAAGACGATGAGAGGCTGATTGGGAGAGGGGATCATTGATGGGGATGTTAAAGTCTCCCATGATGAGGGTGGGGATGTCACAAGATAGAAAGTGAGTAAGCCAGGTGGCAAAGTGGTCTAGAAACAGGCGGGAGGAGCCTGGAGGGCGGTAAACAACCGCCACTCGCAAAGAGAAGGGCTTAAAGAGTCTGACGGTGTGGACTTCAAAGGAAGGAATTGTAAGTGAGGGAACCGGGGGGATGACCTGGAAAGCACATTGTGCTGAAAGGAGCAAACCAACACCCCCACCCTGTCTGTTTTCAGGTCTGGTGGTATGTGAAAATTTCAGGCCACCAAACGAGAGAGCAGCAGCAGCGGTGGTGTCTGAATGTTGGATCCAGGTTTCTGTAATAGCCAGAAGGTTAAGGGAATTAGAGAGGAAAAGATCGTGAATGTAAGTTAGTTTGTTACACACAGACCGAGCATTCCAGAGTGCACATTGGAAAGCTATAGGAGAAGGCATGCACTGAATGTTAATGAGATTAGCAGGGTTTCTATATGCAGCTGGAGGAGAGTAATGTATGCTGGTGGAGGGGGGGCCAGGGTTCGGGGAGATGTCACCTGCAACTAGTAGAAGGAGAAAAAACAGAAAGAGCAGGTGGTGGGATGATTTGTATGATCGTTTTGAGTGCTGCATGGCGGTAGTGGCTGGTTTGGAGTGGGTAAGAAATGTCAGTAGAGCCTCAGAGTTATACATGGGTGAGGGGAGAAGGGAGGGGTGGATATAGAGTGAGTACCCAGAATGTGTTAAAGGGCGGGCGAGTTGTGAGTAGGCAGAAGTAAAAACAAATAAGAAGCAGATTGATATGATCAATGCATAATGTATTATGACTGACCAAGACTGATTGTTTGTTAAACTTATGCACCTTACCTGTCTCCTGCCCTGTCCAACTGCCATTGTCTAACTGCCAAGTACTTTATACCGTTGCACTTAATATCTGTTGCACACGCAAACCCGCACGCGTCCTATCCCAGCCAGACTAAATACTGTATATATGAAATGAAGTGACTGCTAGCATCAGAAACCAAATGGCCACAATCAGCAGTTAACCAATTAGCATAAGGCCAGAGCAGGCATTACTATGCAGGGTAAATAACCAATGCGGAGCAAGGCCATAAAACAGTGGGGAAAAGAAAAAAAAAAGATAGCTTTGAACACTTTGAATCAGAGACCAAAAGCAGAGAAAAACAAAAAACAAAAAACACAGGAGCGATGGAAAAATTACCATGAGCAAAGCTTGCTAAATTTGGATCTGTTCACACTTGCAGTCAGCACACAAATGGATGATGGAAAAATTACCATGAGCAAAGCTTGCTAAATATGGATCTGTTCACACTTGCAGTCAGCACACAAATGGATGATGGAAAAAGTACCATGAGCAAAGCTTGCTAAATATGGATCTGTTCACACTTGCAGTCAGCACACAAATGGATGATGGAAAAATTACCATGAGCAAAGCTTGCTAAATATGGATCTGTTCACACTTGCAGGCAGCACACAAATGGATGATGGAAAAATTACCATGAGCAAAGCTTGCTAAATATGGATCTGTTCACACTTGCAGTCAGCACACAAATGGATGATGGAAAAAGTACCATGAGCAAAGCTTGCTAAATATGGATCTGTTCACACTTGCAGTCAGCACACAAATGGATGATGGAAAAATTACCATGAGCAAAGCTTGCTAAATATGGATCTGTTCACACTTGCAGTCAGCACACAAATGGATGATGGAAAAATTACCTGTGTGAAGAAGAGAAGAGAAGAGAAGAGAGGAACATCAGCTTCAATGCCATTGTCTAACTGCCAAGTAGGGTTGAGCGAAACGGGTCGTTCATTTTCATAAGTCGCCGACTTTTGGCAAAGTCGGCGTCTCATGAAACCCGATCCGATCCCAGTGTGGGTCGGCCACGTGGAACGCGAACTTGGCGCCAAAGTCGCGTTTCGAATGACGCCTTCCCCGCCATTTTTTTGAGCCAATTAATTGTGGGCAGCGTGATGACATAGGTTCCGGCTCCTGCGGCATCATAGTGCTATGTTACGTTTTCGGACGTAGTAATTTCCGGAGTCAAAAAATAACATATGCCTTGCACGGAGGAGAGAGAGAGAGAGAGAGAGAGAGAGAGAGAGAGAGAGAGAGAGAGAGAGAGAGAGAGAGAGAGAGAGAGAGAGAGAGAGAGATTAAAAAAATAATTTCATTGACATACATTGGGTTTCGTGTTCCGGGTCCGGAACCCGACTTTACAGTAGAATCGGCCGATTCCATACGATCCGACATCCGAGAAGGTCGGGTTTCACAAAACCCACCTCGATCCTAAAAAAGCTAAGGTCGCTCAACCCTACTGCCAAGCACTTTATACCATTGCACTTAATATCTGTTCATACAAATATACTCACACATTCAACAGAGGTAAACACAGGGAAGGGGACAATGGGGTATAACCAAAGTAAGAGAAGGAGGATAATAAGCACACAACCAAAACACAGCAACATTCTCAGTTAAATTCATCAAAATCCTTCCCAAACAACAACTACAAACCACCATCTCCTAGTCATGTTGCATAAGCTACTCTGACAATCAGTGCTAGCCAGGGCCCAGATTATATAGGAGATGGGATTGGCTAACAGTGAACAGCTGGCAGCCTTAAAGCAGGAAAGCTTCCAGGAGCTCTCAACTGAGCAGATTAATGCCATCCAGCCCAGGTCCAGTCCAGTGGCGCTTGCACCATCACGCTTGAGTTCCTTTCTAGGTCCGATGCCCAGAGCCTGACAGCCGTAGCTAGGAACCTGATGACCGCCGCTGCTTGACTCGGTGCCATCCGTGTTCCAGCCGATGACCGGGGCTGCCACGCCAGTGACCTGATGCCCTGTTTGTGTCTTGATGTCCTGATGTTCTTCCTATGTCAAGATAGATATTACTGATGTCCTTGGCTGCAATGCCAGTGTTCCAGCTGATGATCTGGGCTGACATGTCAGTGTTTCAGATGTCTATCCGGTATTCCTGATGTTCTGCCTGTGTCCTGATGTCCAGCCTGTGTCCTGATGTCCTGATGTCCAGCCTGTGTCCTGATGTCCTGATGTCCAGCCTGTGTCTTGATGTCCTGATGTCCAGCTTGTGTCTTAATGTCCTGATGTTCAGTCTGTGTCCTGATGTCCAGCCTATGTCCTGACGTCTAGCCTGTGACCCGATGTTCCTCCAGTTCCCTGGGTCCACCCTGTGATGACGTCCTTCCGGGATCAGTGTCTATGATCTCCTGCTGAGCATGTGCTATGCCTGAGGCCTGAGAGAGGCCGTCCAAGTAAGCCCATGCCAGATGACCCTGGACTGCATCAACCCGTGATGACCCTTGCCATCATCTGAAGTCTGTCCGAGGTCGGTGTCTGATGTTCTCCTGCTGAGCCTGTGCTACACTTGAGGCCTGAGAGTGAGGCCATCCTAGTATGCCTGTGCCAGATAACCCTGGACTTCATCAATCCGTGATGTCCTCCTGCCTTCGTTTGTTATCCTGAGATGTGTACCCTACTCTGATGTGTGGAATCGGGATCCTGACATCATTATGTTTTGTTATGTGTTGTGTTTTCATTTAAGTAAACTTTGTTTCTTTATATCTGAAGTTGTGCGGTGTAATCTAGTTCTGCATATCGCCATCTTGTCCACATGCTCAGCTGCCACAGACCCTGCTTGCTGCCCTTCCCTAGTCGGGGTAGGTCTAGGTAACTCTATGTGGTCCAGTGGGTCCCCACTAGGGATGCTCGCCCCACGTCGTCATGTCTGGCGACATGGAGGCGTCGGCTCGGCCGTGTCTGCAGTCGCAGCCGTAGCAGAATGCTCTGGCCATGGACTCCGCTGTGCATGTGTGGACTGCAGAACTTTCCGAGCCCCGTTTGGTCAGCGGATTACACTGCTCGGACCCCGCCTGGTAGTAGACTAGATTGCTCAATCCGGCGCCTGGTCTGCGGTCTGGATTGTTTGAACTATGAACTCCGCTTTCAAATTGTGAACTGTGGGAGCACTGGGCATATAGATAAGGACAGAAGTTTAAAAAATGTACAAACCTTTATCAAAATGCAGAACACACAATGTGTTTCTGCGGCTTAATGGTGATAGAAGAACATTAGAAGCAGATAGCTTAGATATAACAAGTGAACAGGAAGCCATTAACCCCTCCTTAGCCTAGCCATCAAAACCATGATTAAAAAGTGAAATTACAATAATCTCCTCATTAAAAAGAAAAACAATAAATAAAATAATAATAATAATAATAATAATAATAATAATAATAAAATAAAAAGATCCACTCACACAAAAAAAAAACAGAATAAGGGATAAATAAAAACAATAGGAGAACGTGTATATTACATCACGTTCTCCAATAGTAAATTGAGGCCCTCAGGGGACAATGTACCAAGTTTGAAGATCCTGCAATTCTCCTTATTAATGAGTCTCCTGTATCTATTTGCAGAGGACTCGGATATATGGTCAATAATGGTCAGCCTCATCTCCCTAGGGTTTTTTTAATTTTCTAGCAGAAAATGTTTAGAAACACTGTAAAGAAGATAACCTGCCCTAATGTTGTGTCTATGTTTATTAAGTCTGGTCTGCAATGTCTGTATCGTGGAGGGGTTAATGGTTTTCAGATCACTTCCTGTTCATTTGTTATCTATAAGCTATCTGCCTGCAATATTCTGTGTGTGTGTGAACTGTGTGTTCAGCATTTTAATAAAGGTTTGTACATTTTTTAACCTTATGTCTTTATCTATCTGCCCAGTGCTCTGCCTGATTGCACATTCTTTCCTTCATTTACCTACACTCCGTTGTGAGTTACGGATGGAGCAGCACAGGTATTACCATTTGGAGATGCGCAGGACCTGTGGTCATGTGGTCTAGTCACATCTCAGATTGGATTCCACACCCCACAGCTTGATGGCCGGCTCTCCACTCACGGCAGGATTCTCCAGTGGTTGTGCAGGGGTGCACAACCCAGACAGGTGAGTGGATCTCTGATTTATTGTACATTCCTCTTGACCATCAGGTGTAATCCTAGGAGAACCCCCTTGCTCTGTTTTTTATTACTTGCATGTGTGTGTGCATCAGCCATGCAAACTCCATTTAGCCCCAACCAATCACTAAGCAAGTGTGTATCAGCCATGCCCACTCCACATAGCCCCAAAAAAGCAAAAGAAAAAACCCTCTAAAATATACCTTTTATTAATATAGTTAAAAATACCTACTAGGGTGAGATTAGTCCTTTATTGCAAAATATTAGTCATTTGAATTTTGTGTATATTTGAGAGCCACTATATTCACCCTAGCAAATTTTTAACTATATTAATAAACGGTATATTTTAGAGGATGTAACGCCGGTGGGTTCATACCTTGATACTTCGGCATTACTCTGCATGTCTCTGCTTTAACCCTTTCTCCTCTCCCCCTAATGTGCAGGTATACTGTTGTCTGTTACCTGTATGAATGTGGCTCAGTTCCCTGCTCTGCTGCTTAGCTGCACATGTGCTGTGATGTCTTTGCTCTGCTGCATGACCATCTGCATGTGCGGTCCCTGGCTACAGCTGTGGAAGCTAACCCCATGTTACAAGGTCCTCCTCTGCAGCTGGTGCATGACTTTCCACATGTGTTCAGGTTATCAGTCGCTGCCAGGTGCCCTAAGCCACAGTTCCTGTGCTGACTGTGCTGTAATGGTTTCTATTTGTGCTTAGGGTGTACACGGCCACACCTACCCTGCTTTTATTAGGGTTTGAGTGTGCACCTGTTTTGCTCCCTCAGCCTATTGCTGAGAGGCAGCTCCTATATAAACTCCCTCTTTCTTGTTGGATCCTGTCCGTTGTTTGTACGTGCTGGGGACAGCACGGGGACTTCTTTCCTATCTGCTTTTATTTTAGCCTGTTATGATCAATAAAGGTTTTTTGTATTTTGCATATATTTGGACTCATGACTGCGTTTGTATGGATGGTGTATTCTATATGAATAGGCAGTTTGTCCATTATGGTCCTACTCAGTCCCATTACTTTTTGACACTTTATCCCTTATTGGGAAAATAATCATAGTGGTGACTGGCATGTATTCCATAAAGTGTTTACTGTTGGGCATTGCCAGAGCATTGCATTGTGTTTCTGAGTCTAGCCTTGTGTGTGGGGTATCCAGCTTCCATTCTGTCTGCAGTATGTTCTGGGAGAGCTGATACCTGTCTTCCGCCTATTCTGGGGCAGAGTACCCAGATCTGCCTATCCAGGAGGCTGCATATCCAGATCCGTTTGTGTGCTGTTTTTCCATCTATTCTGGGGCAGAGTACCCAGACCCGCCAATCCTGGAGGCTGCATATCCAGTACCTGACCCTGTCTGAACTGTGGCCTCTGTGCTATGTTTCTGAAGTCCTTTTGTGTCTGACACCCCGTACCCAGTGTCTGAACTTCCTGGGCTCATCTTTTATATATGAATCCGGTGTTCTTGCTGAGCTCTTACTATGCTGTGCTCAGCCTGCTATGCGGTGCTAATTCTGTCCGGCCCAGGTCCAGTCCGGTGGTGCTTGCACCATCATGCTTGAGTTCCTTTCTAGGTCTGATGCCCGGAGCCTGACGGCAATAGCTAGGAGCCTGATGACCGCTGCTGCCTGGTTATGTGCCATCCGTGTTCCAGCCGATGACTGGGGCTGCCAAGCCAGTGACCAGATTGTTGTGAACTCTGTTTCCGGGCTCCCTCCTGTGGTCGTGAGTGGTACTGTGTGAGTTCTCTCTTTGGGCTCCCCCTGGTGGCTCTTTTTGTTATTTTGCAGGTTTCTGGCTGGGATCAGCTGTCTCGTCATCTGCTAGTCAGGTTTCCTATTTAATCCACCTGGTCCTTCATTCCTTGCCTGTTGTCGTTGTATTCAGTGCTATTCTGATTGCTCCTGTCTACATCCGTTATCAGTCTCTCAAGAGAAGCTAAGTTTTGTTTGCTTATTTTTGCTCATCTGTGTTCAAGATGTTTCCTAGTATATGATGAGTTTTGTCCAGCTTGCTAATATGTGATTTCCTTGCTTGCTGGTGCTCTGGGGTGCTGAGTTGCTCCCCCCACATCGTTAGTTGGTGTGGGGGTTCTCGCATTCTCTGCGTGGATATTTTTGCATAGGGTTTTTTACTGACCGCACAGATCCCTTGCTATTTTCTGCTATCTAGCATTAGCGGGCCTCATTTGCTCAACCTGTTTCATCTCTGCGTTTGTCTTTTCCTCTTAACTCACCGTTATTATTTGTGGGGGGCTTCTATATCTCTGGGGTTATTTCTCTGAGGCAAGTGAGGTCTTTACTTTCTCTTTAGGGGTAGTCAGTTTCTCAGGCCGTGAAGAGACGTCTAGGATTTCAGGAAACGTTCCACGGCTGCCTATAGTGTTTGCGGTTAGGATCAGGTTTGCGGTCAGTCCAGTTACCACATCCCCAGAGCTCGTCCTATTATCTTCTACTTAGCTGGTTATATTTGTGATCCTAAGCCACTGAGGATCATAACAGTACAACAGGCCTAAAGTGTTTAATGCATCGCAGAAGTGGGATAAGAGAAGTCCTGAGTACAATTTTTTTTTTCCTCTCCCTTTGCTGCAGTCTGTCCAGCTTCTTTCATCCCCTTGATCTCTGGGTGGCTTTGAGTTCAGCTGCAGACATGGATATTCAGAGTCTGACTTCTAGTGTGGATCATCTTGCTGAAAGGGTGCAAAGCATTCAGGATTTTATTGTTCACAGTCCTATGTCTGAGCCAAATGTAATTATTCCTGAGTTGTTTTCTGGAGATAGATCTAGGTTTCTGAATTTTAAGAATAATTGTGAATTATTTCTTTCTTTGAGACCTCGTTCCTCTGGTGATTCCACTCAGCAAGTTAGAATTGTTATCTCCCTGTTACGTGGCGACCCTCAAGATTGGTCTTTCTCCCTGGCGCCAGGAGATCCTGCATTGCTGAATGTGGATGCGTTTTTTCTGGCACTTGGATTGCTTTATGAGGAACCTAATCTTGAGAACCAGGCAGAAAAGGCCTTGCTGGCTCTCTCTCAGGGTCAGGAGGAAGCTGAGGTGTATTGTCAAAAATTTCGGAAATGGTCGGTGCTTACTCAATGGAATGAGTGTGCCCTGGCTGCAAATTTCAGAGAAGGTCTTTCTGAAGCCATTTAGAATGTTATGGTGGGGTTCCCCACGCCTGCGAGTCTGAATGAGTCAATGGCTTTGGCCATTCAGATTGATCGGCGTTTGCGGGAGTGCAAACCTGCGCACCATCTGGCGGTGTTTTCTGAACAGAAACCTGAGTCTATGCAATGTGATAGGACTCTGACCAGAATTGAATGGCAAAATCATAGACGTCAGAATGGGTTGTACTTTTACTGTGGTAATTCAGCTCATGTTATCTCAGCATGCTCTAAGCGTACAAAAAACTTCGCTAAATCTGTCACCATTGGTACTGTACAGCCTAAATTCATTTTGTCTGTTACTTTGATTTGCTCTCTGTCATCCTACTCAGTTATGGCTTTTGTAGATTCAGGTGCCGCGCTGAATCTGATGGATTTGTCATTTGCCAAGCGCTGTGGTTTTATTCTTGAGCCATTACAGTTCCCTATTCCATTGAAGGGAATTGATGCTACACCATTGGCCAAGAATAAACCTCAATACTGGACTCAGGTGACCATGTGTATGACTCCTGCACATCAGGAGGTGATTCGCTTTCTTGTGTTATATAATTTGCATGACGTTATCGTGTTGGGTCTGCCATGGTTGCAGGCTCATAATCCAGTCCTGGATTGGAAAGCAATGTCTGTGTTGAGTTGGGGTTGCCAGGGAATTCATGGCGATGCTCCATTGGTATCAATTGCTTCCTCTACTCCTTCTGAAGTCCCTGAGTTTTTGTCGGACTACCAGGATGTATTTGATGAGCCCAAATCCAGTGCCCTACCTCCTCATAGGGATTGTGATTGTGCTATAAATTTGATTCCTGGTAGTAAGTTCCCTAAGGGACGACTGTTTAATTTGTCTGTACCAGAGCATGCTGCTATGCGGAGCTATGTAAAAGAGTCTTTGGAGAAGGGACATATTCGCCCCTACTCGTCCCCTCTTGGTGCGGGATTCTTTTTTGTGGCCAAGAAGGATGGTTCGTTGAGACCCTGTATAGATTATCACCTTCTAAATAAAATCACGGTCAAATTCCAGTATCCCTTACCATTGTTGTCTGATCTGTTTGCTCGGATTAGGGGGTCTTGTTGGTTCACCAAGATAGATCTTCGCGGTGCGTATAATCTTGTGCGTATAAAACAGGGCGATGAATGGAAAACAGCATTTAATACGCCCGAAGGACATTTTGAGTACTTGGTGATGCCTTTTGGACTTTCTAATGCCCCTTCTGTGTTTCAGTCCTTCATGCACGATATCTTCCGAGAATATCTGGATAAATTTATGATTGTGTATCTGGATGATATTTTGGTCTTTTCAGATGATTGGGAATCCCATGTGAAGCAGGTTAGGATGGTATTTCAGGTCCTGCGTGCCAATGCCTTATTTGTGAAGGGTTCCAAATGTCTCTTCGGAGTCCAGAAAGTTTCCTTTTTGGGTTTTATTTTTTCTCCTTCTTCTATTGAGATAGACCCAGTCAAGGTCCAGGCTATTCATGATTGGACTCAACCTACATCGGTTAAGAGTCTTCAGAAGTTCTTGGGTTTTGCTAATTTTTACCGTCGCTTCATTGCTAATTTTTCTGGTGTGGTTAAACCTTTGATGGATTTGACCAAGAAGGGTTCTGATGTGACTAACTGGTCTCCTGCGGCCGTTGAGGCCTTTCAGGAGCTGAAGCGCCGGTTTTCTTCAGCTCTAGTTTTATGTCAGCCAGATGTCTCTCTTCCCTTCCAGGTCGAGGTTGATGCTTCTGAAATTGGAGCAGGGGCTGTTTTGTCACAGAGAAGCTCTGATTGCTCTGTGATGAAGCCATGTGCCTTCTTTTCAAGAAAATTTTCGCCGGCTGAGCGAAATTATGATGTTGGTAATCGGGAGTTGTTGGCAATGAAGTGGGCATTTGAGGAGTGGCGACACTGGCTAGAGGGAGCTAAGCATCGTGTGGTGGTCTTGACTGATCATAAAAATTTGATTTATCTTGAGTCGGCCAAGCGGTTGAATCCTAGACAGGCTCGTTGGTCGTTGTTTTTCTCACGTTTCTATTTCGTGGTCTCGTACCTTCCTGGTTCGAAGAACGTGAAGGCTGATGCTCTTTCTAGGAGTTTTGTGCCTGACTCCCCTGGAGTTTCTGAGCTGGCTGGTATCCTCAAAGAGGGGGTAATTTTGCCTGCCATTTCCCCAGATTTGCGACGGGTGTTACAGGAATTTCAGGCAGATAGATCTGACCGTTGTCCATCAGAGAGACTGTTTGTCCCAGATAGATGGACCAGCAGAGTTATTTCCGAGGTCCATTCTTCAGTGTTGGCAGGTCATCCTGGGATTTTTGGTACCAGAGATTTGGTGGCTAGATCCTTCTGGTGGCCTTCCTTGTCGCGGGATGTGCGTTCCTTTGTGCAGTCCTGTGGGATTTGTGCTCGGGCTAAGCCTTGCTGTTCTCGTGCCAGTGGTTTGCTTTTGCCTTTGTTGGTTCCTAAGAGGCCTTGGACGCATATTTCCATGGATTTTATTTCAGATCTTCCGGTCTCTCAGAGAATGTCTGTCATCTGGGTGGTTTGTGATCGTTTTTCTAAAATGGTCCATTTGGTGCCCTTGCCTAAGTTGCCTTCTTCCTCCGATTTGGTTCCGTTATTTTTTCAGAATGTGGTTCGTCTGCACGGCATCCCTGAAAACATTGTGTCTGACAGAGGATCCCAATTTGTGTCCAGATTTTGGCGGTCCTTTTGTGCTAAGATGGGCATTGATTTGTCTTTTTCGTCGGCCTTCCATCCTCAGACGAATGGCCAAACCGAGCGAACTAACCAGACCTTGGAAACTTATTTGAGATGTTTTGTTTCTGCTGACCAGGATGATTGGGTGACTTTTTTGCCATTGGCCGAGTTTGCCCATAATAATCGGGCTAGTTTGGCTACTTTGGTTTCGCCTTTTTTTTGTAATTCTGGTTTTCATCCTCGTTTTTCCTCGGGTCAGGTTCAGTCTTCTGACTGTCCTGGGGTGGATTCTGTGGTGGATAGGTTGCAGCAGATTTGGAACCATGTGGTGGACAATTTGACGTTGTCACAAGAGAAGGCTCAGCGCTTTGCTAACCGTCGTCGCTGTGTGGGTCCCCGACTTCGTGTTGGGGATTTGGTGTGGTTGTCTTCTCGTTATGTTCCTATGAAGGTTTCTTCTCCTAAGTTTAAATCTCGTTTTATCGGTCCTTATAAAATTTTGGAAATCCTCAACCCTGTGTCATTTCGTTTGGACCTCCCGGCATCGTTTACCATCCATAATGTGTTCCATAGGTCTTTCTTGCGGAGGTCTTTGTTTGGTGCCTGTGGTTCCTTCTGTTGAGCCTCCTGCTCCGGTGCTGGTTGAGGGAGAATTGGAATATGTGGTGGAGAAGATCTTGGATTCTCGCATTTCAAGAAGGATGCTTCAGTATTTGGTTAAGTGGAAGGGCTATTGTCAGGAGGATAATTCCTGGGTTGTCGCCTCTGATGTTCATGCGGCCGATTTGGTTCGTGCCTTCCATGTGGCTCACCCTGATCGCCCTGGGGGTTCTGGTGAGGGTTCGGTGACCCCTCCTCAAGGGGGGGTACTGTTGTGAACTCTGTTTCCGGGCTCCCTCCTGTGGTCGTGAGTGGTACTGTGTGAGTTCTCTCTTTGGGCTCCCCCTGGTGGCTCTTTTTGTTATTTTGCAGGTTTCTGGCTGGGATCAGCTGTCTCGTCATCTGCTAGTCAGGTTTCCTATTTAATCCACCTGGTCCTTCATTCCTTGCCTGTTTTCATTGTATTCAGTGCTATTCTGATTGCTCCTGTCTACATCCGTTATCAGTCTCTCAAGAGAAGCTAAGTTTTGTTTGCTTATTTTTGCTCATCTGTGTTCAAGATGTTTCCTAGTATATGATGAGTTTTGTCCAGCTTGCTAATATGTGATTTCCTTGCTTGCTGGTGCTCTGGGGTGCTGAGTTGCTCCCCCCACATCGTTAGTTGGTGTGGGGGTTCTCGCATTCTCTGCGTGGATATTTTTGCATAGGGTTTTTTACTGACCGCACAGATCCCTTGCTATTTTCTGCTATCTAGCGTTAGCAGGCCTCATTTGCTCAACCTGTTTCATCTCTGCGTTTGTCTTTTCCTCTTAACTCACCGTTATTATTTGTGGGGGGCATCTATATCTCTGAGGTTATTTCTCTGAGGCAAGTGAGGTCTTTACTTTCTCTTTAGGGGTAGTCAGTTTCTCAGGCCGTGAAGAGACGTCTAGGATTTCAGGAAACGTTCCACGGCTGCCTATAGTGTTTGCGGTTAGGATCAGGTTTGCGGTCAGTCCAGTTACCACATCCCCAGAGCTCGTCCTATTATCTTCTACTTAGCTGGTTATATTTGTGATCCTAAGCCACTGAGGATCATAACACCTGATGCCCTGTGTTATGACCTGGTGGTTAAGAGGCCACACTGATATGACCTGGTGGCTAAAACGCAACATGGGACAAGCTCTGAGGAGGTGGTATCTCTACTGACCGCAGTCCCTAATCCTAACAACAACACTAGTAATAGCCGTGGGATGTTCCTGACTCTCCCTAGACACCTCTTCACAGCCTAAGAATTAACTACCCCTAAAGAAGGAAATAGAAAGCTATCTTGCCTCAGAGAAAACCCCAAAAGGAAAGATAGCCCCCCACAAATATTGACTGTGAGTGGAGAGGGAAATTACATACACAGAAATGAAATCAGTTTTCAGCAAAGGAGGCCAATACTAAACTTGATAGACAGAGAGAAAAGGATACTGTGCGGTCAGTATTAAAAACTACAAAAATCCACGCAGAGTTTACAAAAATGAACTCCACACCGACTCACGGTGTGGAGGGGCAAATCTGCTTCCCAGAGCTTCCAGCTAGCCTGAATATGACATAGTGACAAGCTGGACAAAAAGAGACAAGAGATATTTGCAAAGCAATAGTGTCCAAAGAAAATGGACAAACAAGGACTAGCAGAAACTTATCTTTTGCTGACAAGGACAGGCCAAATGAGAAATCCAAGGAGAGAACCAAATCCAACCTAAGACATTGACAGCTGGCATGAACTAAAGCCCAGAGCAGGTTTAAATAACAAACCCAGGCAAGGCGATCAGTGATGGCAGCTGCTACAGCTACCTAATGGAGCAGCAGTTCCACTTGAAACCACCAGAGGGAGCCCAAGGGCAGAACTCACAAAAATACCAGTAGCAACCACAGGAGGGAGCTCCAGAACGGAATTCACAACAGCCCTGTTTGTGTCCTGATGTCCTTCCCGTGTCCGATGTCCTGATGTATCTGATACCCTGGGCTGCCACGCCAGTGTCCCAGCTGATGACCTGGGCGGCCACACCAGTGTCCCCGATGTCTATCCGGTATTCCTGATGTCCTGATGCCCTGCCTGTGTCCTGATGTTCTTATTGTGTCTGATTTTCTGATGTAACTGATGCCCTGGGCTGCCACACCAGTGTCCCAGACGATGATCTGGGCTGCCACGTCAGTGTCCCAGATGTCTATCCGGTATTCCTTATGTCCTGATGTCCTGCCTGTGTCCTGATGTCCTGATGTCCAGCCTGTGCCCTGATATCCTGATATCTAGCCTGTGTCCTGATGTCTTGATGTCCAGCTTGTGTCTTGATGTCCTGATGCTCAGTCTGTGTCCTGATGTCCAGCCTATGTCCTGATGTCTAGCCTGTGACCCGATGTTCCTCGGGTCCACCCTGTGACGACGTCCTTTCTGGATCGGTGTCTGATGTTCTCCTGCTGAACCTGAGCTATGTCTGAGACCTGAGAGAGGCCATCTTAGTAAGCCTGTTCCAGATGACCCTGGATTGCATCAACCCGTGATGACCCCAGCCATCATCTTAAGTCCGTCCAAGGTCAGTGTCTGATGTTCTTCTGCTGAGTCTGTGCTGCCCCTGAGGCCTGAGAGTGAGGCCATCCTAGTATGCCAGTGCCAGAAAACCCTGAACTTCATCAACCCATGATGTCCTCCTGCCTTTGTCTGTTATCCCGAGACGTGCACCCTACTCTGATGTGTGGAATTGGGATCCTGGCATCATTATGTTTTGTTATGTACTGTGTGTTTATTTAAGTAAACTTTGTTTCTTCATACCTGAAGTTGTGCGGTGTAATCTAGTTCTGCATATCGCCATCTTGTCCACATGGTCAGCTGCCACAGACCCTGCTCGCTGCCCTTCCCTAGTCGGGGTAGGTCTAGGTAACTCTATGTGGTCCAGTGGATCCATATTCCGATCCCACTAAGGATGCTCGCCCCACGTCATCATGTCTAGTGATGTAGAGGCGTCGGCTCGGCCACTTCTGCGGTTGCAGAGGGTTTTTTCTTTTGCTTTTTGTGGTGTTAAAATTGATTTGGAGACCCTTATATTTTTTTGGGGAGGTTCATCTTTCAGTTCACCAGAGCTGTTTAAAAGAAGCTGAGCTGTGATTGGTTGCTATTATTATTATTTTATTATTATTATACATTTTTATAACGCCATTTATTCCATGGTGCTTTACATGTGAATACAGGCAAATATAGACAAATACATTAAACTTGAGCAAAAAACAAGGCACACGGGTACATAAGGAGGGAGGACCCTGCCCCTGAGGGCTCACAGTCTGCAGGGGATGGGTGATGAAACACTAGGAGAGGGTAGGGCAGGTTGTGCGGCAGTTCAGTAAGTTCAGGATCACTGCAGGCTGTAGGCTTGTCAGAAGAGGTGAGTCTTCAGGTTCTTTTTGAAGGTTTCTATGGTAGGCGAGAGTCTGATGTGTTGGGGTAGAGAGTTCTAGAGCATGGGGGAAGCACGGGAGAAGCCTTGGATGCGGTTGTGGGAAGAAGAGATGAGAGGAGAGTAGAGAAGGAGGTCTTGAGAGGATGGGAGGTTGTGTGTAGGTAGGTACTGGGAGACCATGTGCCAGATGTATGGAGGAGACAGGTTGTGGATGGCTTTGTATGTCATTGTGAGGGTTTTGAACTGGAGTCTCTGCGCGATAGGAAGCCAGTGAAGGGCTTGACATAGGGGAGAGGCTGGGGAATAGCGAGGAGACAGGTAGATTAGTCGGGCAGCAGAGTGTAGGATGGATTGGAGTGGTGCCAGAGTGCTAGAGGGGAGTACAGAGAGTAGGAGGTTGCAGTAGTCGAGGCGTGATATGATAAGGGCATGCACTAGCGTTTTTGCGGTGTCGCGGTCAAGGAATGCACGGATCCGGGAAATATTTTTGAGTTTGATATGGCAGGAGGAGGCAAGGGCTTGGATATGTGGCTTGAAAGAGAGGGCAGAGTCAAGGATCACCCCGAGGCAGTGGGCGTGTGGGACTGGGGAAAGTGAGCAGCCATTGACATTGATGGATAGGTCTGGTGGAGTGGTAGAGTGAGATGGGGGAAATATGATGAATTCTGTTTTGTCCATGTTCAGTTGTAGAAAGAGAGCAGAAAAATAGGCTGAAATAGCAGACAGACAGTGCAGGATTTTGGTAAGTAAGGAGGTAAGGTCAGGTCCGGATAGGTAGATCTGCGTGTCATCAGCGTAGAGATGGTACTGCATACCGTGGGATTCTATGAGCTGTCCCAGGCTGAAAGTGTAGATGGAGAAGAGTAGGGGTCCTAGAATAGAGCCTTGAGGAACACCGACTGACAAGGGGCGAAGTGAGGAGGTGGTGTGGGGGAGGGAGACACTGAATGTTCGGTCTGTCAGATATGATGAGATCCAGGAAAGGGCCAAATCTGTGATGCCAAGAGATGAGAGGATTTGTAGCAGAAGGGAGTGGTCCACAGTGTCAAAGGCAGAAGACAGGTCCAGAAGAAGGAGGACAGAGTTGTGTCGCTTTCTCCTGGCAGTTAGTAGGTCATTGGTGACTTTAGTTATGGCAGTTTCAGTTGAGTGATGGGAATGGAAGCCAGATTGTAACTGATCAAAGAGGGAGCAGGAGGAGAGGTGGGAGGACAGTTCAAGATGGACGTGTTGCTCCAGCAATTTGGAGGCATAAGGGAGAAGAGATATTGGGCGATAGCTAGACACAGAGGATGGGTCGAGGTAGGGCTTTTTGAGGATGGGTGTGATCTTGGCATGCTTGATGGATGAGGGGAAGACACCTGTTGTGAGTGAGAGGTTGAAGAGGTGCGTTAGGGTTGGGATGAAGACCATGGAAAGGTTAGGGATGAGGTGGGATGGGAGCGGGTTGAGCGTGCAGGTGGTGAGGTATGATCTTTACAGGAGGGTGGAGAGCTGATCTTCTGTCATGGTGGAGAAGCTGGTTTTGAAGGAGCAGGGTTGAGCAGCTAAGAGGGGCAGTGGGTGCTGTGGGCCAAAGCTTTCCCTGATCGTATCGATCTTCTGTTTAAAGAAAAAGGCAAAGTCTTCAGCAGAAATGAGGGGGGAGGGAGGAGGTGCTGGGGATGGAGTAGAGAATTGAAAGTGTTGAAAAGCTGTTTAGGGTTGTGAGACAGGGAGGATATGAGAGATGAGAAGTAAGTTTGTTTTGCGGCAGTGAGCGCAGACATGAGGGCTGGCGAGGGACTGCTTGTATGCAGTGAAGTGGTTGGGAGAGCGGGATTGCTTCCATCTCCGCTCAGCGACCCTGGAAGCCCGTTTGAGTTCTTTGGTAAGCCTGGTCAGCCAGGGTTGCCTGTTGAGTGTACAAGTTTTGCTATGTATGATTTGAATTGAGTGTTGCTGTTATTGTGGTGTTATAAAAAGTGGCAGCAGCATCTGTGTCATGAAGGGAGGCTATGTCTCTAAGAGGGAGAAGGGACTCCGAGAGTGATTGTAAGTTGAGATGTTTGAGATTTCTGCCAGGGAGTTTGTGGAGTGGGGGTTGCACACTAGGAGAGGAGAGGAAAGAGAATGTCAGTAGGTTGTGGTCAGACAGGGGGAGGGGAGAGTTTGTGAGATTAGTAAGGGAGCAGATGCGGGTGAAGATGAGGTCCAGCGTGTGGCCATCTTTGTGAGTGGCTTCAGAGGACCATTGAGTAAGGTCAAAGGAGGCAGTCAGTGATAGAAGTTTAGAGGCAGTTGAGGTGGAAGTGTCAATGGGGATATTGAAATCACCCATGATGATAGTGGGGATGTCAACAGAGAGGAAATGAAGTAGCCAGGTGGTGAAGTGGTTGAGAAAGGTGGAGATGGCTAGTTCTGGGGGGCGATAGATGACAGCCAGCTGAAGGTTGGAGGGGGAATAGATACGGACAGAGTGCACCTCAAACGAGGGAAGAGCAAAAGTTTTCCTTGTAGACAGTTGTGGTAACTGAGGCCTATTATTCTTATCATTCCTATGGTGTTATCATCCTTCTGTAAAGCTGGAAATAACACAATTTATTACCGTGCCGACACAGACCACACTCTGACACAGACTGCAGGGAGAGCCCAGAATCAGGAACTTTTCTTTGTCTGGCATGTAGCATCCTCATTAACTTAAAAGTTCAAACAAAGATTAAAAATAGAAACACAACACGAATTTCACCAGAAGGAAAAACCAAAAATGTTGTTTACCAAAAAGCTCTTGAGTGAGTTGAAAATAAAAGACTACCAATATTTGGGTAATTATTTAGTTAATTTGTGTTGCAAATCTGTAGTGTTGAATATATGATGTGAAATGCTTTTATGTGCAATATAATCATTATAATTTGTTACAGCTAACCATAGTTTGTTAATATGCCTGGGCAATGACGGACTCTTCAGCTAGTGACTTTATAAAATTATATATCAATATGTGCTCCATTATGCTGGTTTCTGTGAACATGCTTCTTGCAGATGCCAAAGTACTCTTCGTTGAAGCTCTGTAGTTAAAAAAAAAATGTTACTTTGAGCTATTGTGCAATTCTAATCAAATATGATGCAAAGTGACTGCCTCTCGCGTGTGTTTTTATACATAGTTACATAGTTACATAGTTATTAAGGTTGAAGGAAGACTTTAAGTCCATCTAGTTCAACCCATAGCCTAACATGCCCTAACATGTTGATCCAGGGGAAGGCAAAAAAACCCCATGTGGTAAGAGTAAGCTCCACCATGGGTAAAAAAATTCCTTCCCGACCCCACATACGGCAATCAGACTAGTTCCCTGGATCAACGCCTTATCAAGGAATCGAATATATATACCCTGTAACATTATACTTTTCCAGAAAGGTATCCAGTCCCCTCTTAAATTTAACCCCTTCACCCCCAAGGGTGGTTTGCACGTTAATGACCGGGCCAATTTTTACAATTCTGACCACTGTCCCTTTATGAGGTTATAACTCTGGAACGCTTCAAAGGATCTTGGCAATTCTGACACTGTTTTCTCGAGACATATTGTACTTCATGATAGTGGTAAAATTTATTCGATATAACTTGCGTTTATTTGTGAAAAAAATGAATATTTGGCGAAAATTTTGAAAATTTCGCAATTTTCCAAATTTGAATTTTTATGCCCTTAAATCACAGACATATGTCACGCAAAGTACTTAATAAGTAACATTTCCCACATGTCTACTTTACATCAGCACAATTTTGGAACCAAAATTTTTTTTTGTGACGGAGTTGTAATGGTTAAAAGTTGACTACTCATTTTTACAACACCATTTTTTTTTAGGGACCACATCTCATTTGAAGTCATTTTGAGGGGTCTATATGATAGAAAATACCCAAGTGTGACACCATTCTAAAAACTTCACCCCTCAAGGTACTCAAAACCACTTTCAAGAAGTTTATTAACCCTTCAGGTGTTTCACAGGAATTTTTGGAATGTTTAAATAAAAATAAACATTTAACTTTTTTTCACACAAAATTTATTTCAGCTCCAATTTGTTTTATTTTACCAAGGGTAACAGGAGAAAATAGACCACAAAATTTGTTGTACAATTTGTCCTGAGTACGATGATACCCTATATGTGGGGGTAAACCACTGTTTGGGCGCATGGCAGAGCTCGGAAGGAAAGGAGCGCCATTTGACTTTTCAATGCAAAATTGACTGGAATTGAGATGGGACGCCATGTTGCATTTGGAGAGCCCCTGATGTGCCTAAACATTGAAACCCCCCACAAGTGACACCATTTTGGAAATTAGACCCCCTAAGGATCTTATCTAGATGTGTGTTGAGCACTTTAACCCAACAAGTGCTTCACAGAAGTTTATAATGCAGAGCCGTAAAAATAAAAAATCATATTTTTTCACAAAAATGATCTTTTCGCCCCCATTTTTTTATTTCCCCAAGGGTAAGAGAAGAAATTAGACCACAAAAGTTGTTGTGCAATTTGTCCTGAGTACGACGATACCCCATATGTGGGGGTAAACCACTGTTTGGGCGCATAGCAGAGCTCGGAAGGGAAGGAGCGCTATTTTACTTTTCAATGCAAAATTGACTGGAATTAAGATGGCATGCCATGTTGCGTTTGGAGAGCCCCTGATGTGCCTAAACATTAAAAACCCCCACAAGTGACACCATTTTGGAAAGTAGACCCCCTAAGGAACTTATCTAGATGTGTTTTGATAGCTTTGAACCCCCAAGTGTTTCACTACAGTTTATAACGCAGAGCCGTGAAAATAAAAATTATTTTTTTTTTCACAAAAATGATTTTTAGCCCCCAGTTTTGTATTTTCACAAGGGTATCAGGATAAATTGGACCCCAAACGTTGTTGTCCAATTTGTCCTGAGTACGCTGATACCCCATATGTGGGGGGCAACCACTGTTTGGGCACATAACAGAGCTCGGAAGGGAAGGAGCGCCATTTGGAATGCAGACTTAAATGGATTGGTCTGCAGGCGTCACGTTGCATTTGCAGAGCCCCTGATGTACCCAAACAGTACAAACCCCCCACAAGTGACCCCATATCGGAAACTAGACCCCCCAAGGAACTTATCTAGATGTGTTGTGAGAACTTTGAACCCCCAAGTGTTTCACTACAGTTTACAACGCAGAGCCGTGAAAATAAAAAATCTTTTTTTTCCCACAAAACTTATTTTTTGGCCCCCAGTTTTGTATTTTCCCAAGGGTAGCAGGATAAATTGGACCCCAAAAGATGATGTCCAATTTGTCCTGAGTACGCTGATACCCCATATGTTGGGGTAAACCCCTGTTTGGGCACACGGGAGAGCTCTGAAGGGAAGGAGCACTGTTTTCCTTTTTCAACGCAGAATTGGGTGGAATTCAGATCGGATGCCATGTCCCGTTTGGAGAGCCCCTGATGTGCCTAAACAGTGGAAACCCCCCAATTATAACTGAAACCCTAATCCAAACACACCCCTTACCCTAATCCCAACAGTAACCCTAACCACTCCTCTAACCCAGACACACCCAACCCTATTCCCAACCGTAAATGTAATCCAAACCCTAACCCTATCTTTAGCCCCAACCCTAACTGTAGCCCCAACCCTAGCCCCAACCCTAGCCCTAACCCCAGCCCTAACCCTAGCAATAACCCTAGCCCTAACACTAGCCCTAACACTAGCCGTAACACTAGCCCTAACCCTAGCCCTAACCCTAACCCTAGCCCCAACCCTAGCCCTAACCCTAGCCCTAACCCTAGCCCCAACCCTAGCCCTAACCCTAACCCTAGCCCTAACCCTTGCCCTAACCCTAACCCTAACTCTAGTCCTAACTCTAGCCCTAACCCTAACCCTAACCCTAATGGGAAAATGGAAATAAATACATTTTTTTATTTTTTTATTTTTCCCTAAATAAGGGGGTGATGAAGGGGGGTTTGATTTACTTTTATAGTGGGTTATTTAGCGGATTTTTATGATTGGCAGCTGTCACACACTGAAAGACGCTTTTCATTGCAAAAAATATTTTTTGCGTTACCACATTTTGAGAGCTGTAATTTTTCCATATGTGAGTCCACAGAGTCATGAGAGATCTTGTTTTTTGCGGGACGAGTTGACGTTTTTATTGGTAACATTTTCGGACATGTGACTTTTTTTATCGCTTTTTATTCCGATTTTTGTGAGGCAGAGTGATCAAAAACCAGCTATTCATGAATTTCTTTTGGGGGAGGCGTTTATACCGTTCCGCATTTGGTAAAATTGATAAAGCAGTTTTATTCGTCGGGTCAGTACGATTACAGCGATATCTCTTTTATATCATTTTTTTATGTTTTGGCGCTTTTATACGATAAAAACTATTTTATAGAAAAAATAATTATTTTGGTATCGCTTTATTCTCAGGACTATAACTTTTTTATTTTTTTGCTGATGATGCTGTTTGGCAGCTCGTTTTTTGCGGGACAAGATGACGTTTTCAGCGGTACCATGGTTATTTATATCAGTCTTTTTGATCGCGTGTTATTCCACTTTTTGTTCGGCGGTATGATAATAAAGCGTTGTTTTTTGCCTCGTTTTTTTTTTTTCCTTACGGTGTTTACTGAAGGGGTTAACTAGTGGGGCAGTTTTATAGGTTGGGTCGTTACGGACGTGGCGATTTTTTATTTAGCTAAAGAAATGTATTTATGGGAATAATATATTTTTTTTTCTTTATTTAGGATATTTTTTTTATTTTTTTTTTACACACATGTGGGGAATTTTTTTTAAACTTTTTTACTTTGTCCCGGGGGGGGACATCACATATCATTGATCTGGCAGTGTGCACAGCACTCTGCCAGATCTGCGATCTGCTGTGCAGGGCTGCAGGCTTACCAAGTGTCTGCTCTGAGCAGACACTCGGTAAGCCACCTCCCTCCCTGCAGGACCCGGATGCCGCGGCCATCTTGGATCCGGGACCTGCAGCGAGGAGGGAGGTAGGAGACCCTCGGAGCAACGCGATCACATCGCATTGCTCCGGGGGTCTCAGGGAAGCCCGCAGGGAGCCCCCTCCCTGCGCGATGCTTCCCTATACCGCCGGTACACCGCGATCATGTTTGATCGCGGTGTGCCGGGGGTTAATGTGCCGGGGGCGGTCCGTGACCGCTCCTGGCACATAGTGCCGGATGTCAGCTGCGATATGCAGCTGACACCCGGAAGCGATCGGCCGCTCTCCCCCCGTGAGCGCGGTCGATCGCGTATGACGTACTATCCCGTCGGTGGTCATACGGGCCCACCCCACCTCGACGGGATAGTACGTCAGATGTCAGAAAGGGGTTAAGCAATGAGTCACTCATTGCAACATCATACGGCAGAGAGTTCCATAGTCTCACTGCTCTTACAGTAAAGAATCCGCGTCTGTTATTATGCTTAAACCTTTTTTCCTCCAGACGTAGAGGATGCCCCCTTGTCCCTGTCACCGGTCTATGATTAAAAAGATCATCAGAAAGGTCTTTGTACTGTCCCCTCATATATTTATACATTAACATAAGATCACCCCTTAGCCTTCGTTTTTCCAAACTAAATAGCCCCAAGTGTAATAACCTATCTTGGTATGGCAGACCCCCCAGTCCTCTAATAACCTTGGTCGCTCTTCTCTGCACCCGCTCCAGTTCAGCTATGTCTTTCTTATACACCGGAGACCAGAACTGTGCACAGTATTCTAAGTGTGGTCGCACTAGTGACTTGTATAGAGGTAAAATTATGTTCTCCTCATGAGCATCTATGCCTCTTTTAATGCATCCCATTATTTTATTTGCCTTTGCTGCAGCTGCCTGACACTGTCCACTGAATATGAGTTTGTCATCCACCCATACACCCAGGTCTTTTTCATTGACGGTTTTGCCCAGAGTTTTAGAATTAAGCACATAGTTATACATCTTATTACTTCTACCCAAGTGCATGACCTTACATTTATTCCCATTAAAGCTCATTTGCCATTTATCAGCCCAAGCTTCTAGTTTACATAAATCATCCTGTAATATAAAATTGTCCTCCTCTGTATTGATTACCCTGCAGAGTTTAGTGTCATCTGCAAATATTGAAATTCTACTCTTAATGCCCCCTACAAGGTCATTAATAAATATGTTAAAAAGAAGAGGGCCTAATACTGACCCCTGTGGTACCCCACTACTAACCGCGACCCAGTCCGAGTGTGCTCCATTAATAACCACCCTTTGTTTCCTATCCCTGAGCCAACTCTCAACCCACTTGCACATATTTTCCCCTATCCCCATTATTCTCATTTTATGTATCAACCTTTTGTGTGGCACCATATCAAAAGCTTTTGAAAAGTCCATATACACTACATCCACTGGGTTCCCTTGGTCTAGTCCGAAACTTACCTCTTCATAGAAGCTGATCAAATTAGTCTGACATGATCGGTCCCTAGTAAACCCGTGCTGATACTGGGTCCTGAGGTTATTCCTCTTCAGATACTCCAGTATAGCATCCCTTAGAATGCCCTCCAGGATTTTACCCGCAGTACAGGTTAAGCTTACTGGCCTATAATTTCCGAGTTCAGTTTTTGTCCCCTTTTTGAATATTGGCACCACATTTGCTATACGCCAGTCCTGTGGTACAGACCCTGTTATTATGGACTCTTTAAAGATTAAAAATAATGGTCTATCAATGACTGTACTTAATTCCTGCAGTACTCGGGGGTGTATCCCATCCGGGCCCGGAGATTTGTCAATTTTTGTGATTTTTAGACGCCGCCTTCCTGCTGGGTTAAGCAGGTAACATTTAATTGGGAATTTTTATCACTAGTCATATTGGCTGCCATGGGATTTTCTTTTGTAAATACTGATGAAAAAAAGTCATTTAGCATATTGGCTTTTTCCTCATCCTCATCCACCATTTCACCCAGACTATTTTTAAGGGGGCCAACACTATCATTTTTTAGTTTCTTACTAATTATGTAGTTAAACAATATTTTGGGGTTATTTTTGCTCTCTCTAGCAATGAGTCTCTCTGTCTCAATGTTTGCTGCCTTGATTTGTTTTTTACAGAATTTATTTAATTTTTTGTATTTATTTAATGCCTCCTCACTACCTACTTCCTTTAATTCTCTAAATGCTTTCTTTTTTGCGCCCCTTACAGCTTTATTTAGCCATATTGGTTTCCTCCTATTTCTAGTATGTTTATTCCCATACGGTATATACTGTGCACAGGTCCTATCCAGGATGCTAATAAACGTCTCCCATTTTCTTTGTGTACTTTTATGTCTCAGGATATCGTCCCAGTTAATTGCACCAAGATCCTCTCTCATCCGTTGGAAATTTGCCCTCCTGAAGTTTAGTGTCCTTGTCACTCCTCTACTACACATCTTATTAAAGGAGACATGAAAACTTATTATTTTGTGATCACTATTCCCCAAGTGACCCCCAACCCTTATATTTGATATGCGGTCTGGCCTGCTGGTTAATATTAGGTCTAGCAGTGCCCCCCTTCTTGTTGGGTCCTGAACCAGTTGTGAAAGGTAATTGTCTCTCATAGTTGTCAAAAACCGATTACCTTTGCTGGAACTGCAGGTTTCTGTTCCCCAATCTATTTCAGGGTAGTTGAAGTCCCCCATAATAATGACTTCTCCTTGAGTCGCAGCTTCATCTATTTGCTTTACGAGGATATTCTCCATTGCTTCCATTATTTTTGGAGATTTATAACAAACCCCTATCAGTAATTTATTATTTTTTCCCCCTCCCCTTATCTCCACCCACAGGGACTCTACATTTTCATTCATTCATACAGATAACTTTAATTTTTAATTTAATCAAAACTATAGTTTTACCTTAATGTTTTAAGTCAAAATTAATTATTACTAAATAGTTTTGACATTTTTTTAAGCTTCCAGATGTTTTAGAAGAATTTTTGCCAACTTCAGTGTCATAAATGATGCTTTATTTATCTTCTGTTTGTGATCTTTCATAATTTTTGATCCACATCTTAATGTATTTTTGTATGTTGCATTACATATTTATGTTATTAGTTTCTGAAAAAGTTTTGTATGGTAAACCACAAAAGATGAATCCAGATGATGGAAATGTTTATCCTTGAAGCAGAATAAAACATAGGAACAGAAATGTTCTTGGTATTTCAAGGATAAAATCTAACAGTTCAGATCAAACTTATGAATCATCAAATAATGTTGTGTATATATAAATGGATAACAAATTATGAGTGATGTCCTTATTGTTAAAAAGGAAAGTATTTGAAAAGCACCAATCATGTCAAATTGATTATTTTTTTAACTGGACCAGGATAACATTTCTAACAATTTGGATGAATTTGGCTATTAAATTAATTTAATCAAAGTTATTCCATGCAAATTGAATATTACTTATTCTTTGGGATCTTTTCAATTTCAGAGCATTAAAAACATGGAGTATAAAAAATAAAATCTCACCTTGATGCTCCCTTGCCCAGTCTTTACAACTTTATTATATGAGTCAATTAATGATACATTTTCACAGACCTTACTTTTTAATACATGGTTATACCAAATATGTTTATATTTATTTTTTTTTCAATGTCAGGCTGAACTTAATTGAAATGCTAAGATGGCAGAGATGAGGTTTTCAGTAGGTCTATTGCATTGTATTGCAAAGAGGGGCAAAAGCACTGGAAAGAGATATTGGTGTCAGAGATTGATAGCAACATTAACTCAGACTGATGCTGTTTGAGGCAGGCTGATTAACAGATCGATCTACAGAAAATCAAGTTTGATGCAAATTATCTGAAACTTGTGATGTCACGCTGTTAGTGCTCGAGTTCCCGCCTCTGCACTGGGGAATCTCGAGCCATCTCCGCTGCGCTCTCCCATTCTTCTCCTGCCGCAGTGGAGCCTGCTCAGCGGAGATGCCGGTCCCAGTGTCTCCCTCAGCCTGATACTGTGCAAAGGGTTACTGCTGCCTTTCCAAATTCTGCCATTGTAGCCAGTACTGGTCAGCGGCGAGCAGATGTCTTTGGTACTAAGTCCTGCTTTTCCCCTTCTGAGCAAGCCCAGGGTAAGATCTCTCATTGGAGATCAAGGGTCACATGCTCAGGTACTACAGCAACTCCCATTGGTCCTCTAGGAAGGTCCTGAACCTGCTCAAGTTCTGTGTCAGCCTCCCATTGCTCCTTCTGGGAAGGTCCTGAAGTTGCTGCAGCTATAAAAGTTTTGCATGACAGCATGGCCAAGTGCTGGTATTAATCTTATTATGTGCTTTGTGCCAGTGTGTTCATGTATGCCTGTGTTCAGGGCCCTGGCTGAAATAAGCCCCTAGAATACGGCACCTCCAGTGAGGAGTTTGTTTGCATGACTTCAGGGCCCCAGCTGAAATGAGCTCCAAGAATACCAGCACCTCCGGTGAGGAGTTGGTTGTGTGCTTTCCTGACTGCATGATCACAGACTGCTATCTGCTCAGCAGTTACCTATATCAAAATTCCGATTTGCATTGTCAGTGGTGGGAATTAAATCACATACCACTTTAAATATATATGTATGTATATATATATATATATATATATACACACACCACCACCACACATGCATGGGTACATGAGCAACTGCAGAACAATGTTTAAAAGAGAAGAAGAGAAGAGAAGCGCTTGAAAGACCTTAGATGACGTCGTGGCTTGTGATTGGCTGCGTGGCGGTCACGTGACCACTCACGTGACCAATCACAAGCCGCGACGTCATCTAAGGTCTTTCAAACGCTCATTCTTAGGAACGGAAGCTGCCGGTTACATCGGTAAGGTCCAGGCTGCGTCAGAGAGGTGAGTATATCAATATTTTTTTTTTTTATTCTTTATTTTACACATTAATATCGATCCCGATACCGATTCCCGATATCACAAAAGTATCGGATCTCGGTATCGGAATTCCGATACCGCAAATATCGGCTGATACCCGATACTTGCGGTATCGGAATGCTCAACACTACTGGCACACCATGTGAAGGACGCCTTTGCCACCAGTGGGAATCCCGCCACACTGGAGGAGCTCATTACAATATCTACCCGCATTGACCTCCGTTTTAACGAGCAGAAGTTAGAGCGGACCCAGTGTAGGCAGAGGTTCCGGCTGGCTCCCACCTTTGCCAGACCTCTAGAATCTTCCATTCAGTGCCCCGACACTAAAGAGGCAACAGTATCTTGTTTTGTGTTTTGAACTCTGTTTGCCTCGTTGCTTTCAGTAAAGATGTGACATGGGAAGTTTGTATTCAATTTATTGGTATAAAAATGTAACCTCTAATGGAATTGTATGCATAGAGCATTTCACTAATGTTGCCCTATTTAGTCCTTCCATCATCATATCACGTTGAAAACTATTATTCAAATAATTTAGGTGCCATAATATTATATATAATGCTTTAAATTATGGGAATATAAGACTTTATCAGAAATGAGTCTGTGCTTTTAAAGTGTCATTTCAGCTATCATAATAAATCTCTAAATGCAAATCTGCCAATCTATGCCAAATTTAATTACTCTATTTCCATTCCAAATTCCAAATACACTTCGCTTTAGTTCTCCAAATGATCATTTCACATTTTTAAGCCATGTTTCTAGACAAACACATACTGCTTAAATATTTATTTTATTAATCCATCAAACTACTTTCCTATTTTGACATGGGGAAAAATATAGATGCGTTACGTGATTTTATATTTCTTTTGTAACTTTTTACTTTCTTCGTGCCTTGCAGCAAAATGTTATTTGACAAGTTTTTAGGCTACATGATATATCTCCTGACATTCTCAAAATATCTCTAGTGCAGCTTTCTCATTGCAAGAATTTTAATGATAGGCTTAAAGATTTTAACGTCATTCAATCAAAAATTAAAAAAAATAAAATCTAATAGACAGATGAGCTGTCAGATGTAAATTTCTTTTGTTTACCAAAAATGCTAATGAGAGAGGATTGCTACCTTCACCAGAAATCTTTCAATACAATCAATCATTTGGAAATGTTGCTTGTTATGAAGAATTACTCATAGCAGAATCCTAGAAAAAAATCTACTAAAATTCAACATAAAAAATATAATTTCTTTGGCTTATATGCTTTTATCAGTGTGATTAAAATTGTACTTGCATGATAAATGACAAAACAGGAGTCGGAAGTTAGTAAAAACAGTAAAGTCGAAAAATACACAAAGCTGTAAATATGAGTATTTGTATGTTTTCCTTATAATTAATGTAATGACAGCTGAATAATATGTACACCCTCACCATATGATTGATCAAGCATTTTATATAAAAGGACAGATTGCTAATGTCTTTCTGCTGTAAACTCACTTGTGTACTTACCTGATTATGATTTAATAAAAGTCCAAAATGAAACACTGTAATATCCATCACATTTTATCTTTTACTTTTTTAACATTGATGAAAAGGTTAAAGCAGTCAAAAAGTATGAGCACATATTGTCTTTTGCAAGCGGATTCAGTTTTGAAACAAGTTGAAAAAGCGCTAAAAAAGCTCCAAAAGGAATTAACACATTTACAGCAAGGTCAAAACAATTTGCTATGTATATGTTCTGGCTTTTGTAACTTCTTATTAGTGCTTTAGGCTTCGAAAGCCATAAAGCTGCTTTAAGAAGTGGACAGTCTATTCTTGTCTTGGCTTCTGCTTGGAAGTTGCTAGAATGTTATATATGGAATTTTTAAAAAATGCTGCCACAAACTACATTAAAAAAAGACACCAGTAAAAATGCTTCAGGGAAAATGCTTGTGGCAACTACTGTATTAGAAACCTGTTCTGGTGAGACATTTTCCCTTCAGTATTGCCTGTAAATAAAATGTGCCATGACATGGTGCCCATTCAGATGAATGAAAGTACACCTGAGTATGAAGCCCAATATCATCTTCAGAAGAGCCCTTTCAGAAATTAAATAATAAAATCTCTGATTGTTTGTTTTGAGCAACAAGAACAGTTTTTGTTATATACAGTAGTGCAGTGATATCAGCTGCTAAGGTGTCCATACAAAGTCTTTTCCTCTGTATCACACAGGCAAAAATAGGAACAGCAGAGGAGAGAAAATTATTAAGTAGTACTTAGCTGATTGGCTCTGAAACCAGCACTGAAGTGTTTTATACATTTCATCACAACTGCAGCACAATCTTCCCATACCTGCCTAGTCAGTGACTGCTCAATTTTTCCACAGTGGATAGGCAAATCTTCAAAGCAATAACGTAGCTACCAGGGGGCATAGGGTGCGGGCGCCCTGGGCTCCACACTCTATGGGGGCCCAACCAGAGCTACACTATGTAACTGAGTTGGCGAGCACATTGCACCAGTACAGTTACATTCTGCGGCAGAGCAGGGAGAATCGATCTCCCTGCACTGCCGCTCGGCCACTATGGGGCCGTGAGGAGGCGGTGGGGGGCCTGGTGCCAGCAGTGTGCCCCACACTCATCATCGCAGGGTCAAGTGTATCACCTGGATGCCAATACAGCTGACCACATTGATGAGAGAGAGGGCATTACGCTCCTTCTCCCATCTTCCCCTGTAAGTGTCTGATGTCACAGACACCATCACTGACAGGGGCGTTGACGTCAGTACTCTGTGCCCGCTGTATGGAGATGTGCGGGCGCTTGGAGCAATGTGGGAACAACAAGGAGGTAGAGAGGTGAGTATAGGATTTTTTTAATTGGGGTGCATTAAACTGTACTGGCTACCTATGGGGCTGCAATATATACTATACAGGCTGCCTCATAGCGGTGCATTACAAAGTACTTGCTGCCTGATGGGGTGCATTATACTGTACTGGCTGCCTAATGGGGTTGCATTATACTGTACTGGCTGCCTAATGGGGTGCACTATACTGTACTGCCTGTCTAATGGGGTGCATTATACTATACTGGCTGCCTAATGGGGTGCATTATACTATAGAGGCTGCCTATGGGTAATGTATTATACTATACAGGCCTCTGGGGTTGCATTATACTATACATGCCTATAGGGAATGCATTATACTATACAGGCCTACAGGGGGTGTATTATACTATACAGGGCTATGGGGAATGCATTATACTATACAGGCCTATGGGAAGAGCATTATACTATACAGGCCTATGGGGAGTGTATTATACTATGCAAGCCTATGGGGCTGCATTAAACTGTACTGGCTGCCTATGGGGGTGCATTATACTATACAGGCTACCTATGAGTAGTACATTATACTATACAGGCCTATGTGGAGTGCATTATACTACACATGCCTATGGGGAGAGCATTATACTATACAGGCCTATGGGGGTGCATTACACTATACAGGCCTCTGGGGGATGTATTACACTATACAGGCCTATGGGGGTGCATTACACTATACAGGCCTATGGGGAAAGCATTATGCTATATTGAGGACTATCTGACACATTATACTATATGGAGGCTATCTAGGGGACCATCATGCAGTGTGGGGATTACAGCAAAGGGGCCATAACACAGTGTCGGGCCCATCAAGCAGTTTTGGGGCTACTAAGAGGTCAGTATATTGTGTGGTGGTACATTACAATGAGGGGGCATCATGTCATGTATAAGAGAGCATCATACTGTGTATAGGGGAGCTGTACAGCGGGGAGACTCGGGACACTAGTAAATGTAAAGTGAGCACTTATTGTTATAGGGGAACTCAGGTTACTGTGACTATCAAAGGGGCACACAGGCCATTATTACTTTCTCGGGGGAAAAATGTGGGCATTGTTTTCTAAGGCACTTGCACCTGGCATTACTATATTCTAGAGAGTTGCTTTAGAATTTTGAAGGCACAGAGAACCACACAGCGGGTGCAGTAATAGGGACAAATATGTCAGCATTGGGGTACAAGTAAGCTGAGGAGTTTGTGCAGGTTGGGAATAGTCTCATTGGGGACAGTGCTGAAAATGTCAGAAGTGAAATGTGTCTTTGTTGTAATCTCTGCAGATGAGTCCTGGGTGGAAGAAGTTGTGTCGATCTGGGCCAGATGGAAAAGACCAGAAAAGTGAACAACTCCATTAGAAAGAACGTCAGCGGTAAGTCACCATCTGTAACTTTACTTTGATCTGTTATATGTTCTGTAGGACTGGTATTTGCCACTGACCATATGGCAGTACTATAAATGTTTGTCTTTGTATAGAGATTATTTTCAGCAAAAGAGCGGTTATCTGCTGAGGTTCTCCTCCACTATTAGGGTGTGTCACCCAGTTGTAATCAAGATTACCTGGTTAGGGTCCCACTCAGAAGCATTGCCCCCCTGAACCAAAACCCAGCTTCAAAGCCTTAGAAATGGCGGCTAATTTCACTTCATATCTGTGTCCAGAAACTATGATGTGCCTATAAACTTTAATGTTTAAATACATGCCAAAAAGGTTTTCTGTCTAAATATCTTTGCTCAACATGTCAGGATAGCTCTAACTACATTAAGAAAACAGACTATTGTCAACACAGATCTATTAAATATATGCCATCAAATAACGTTGTTGAATATATACAATGAATACAATGTACATCAGGAGGCCAATTCTTTAAGGTGTTTATGAGAAAATTCTGGTGTAATTCACCTTAATAAGTTGCAATATTTTTGCGGAACTTACAAGTTGCACAATTTTTATTTTTTATTTTGGCATTTTCACACCTATCTTGACCAGCTATGCTAAAATAGGTAAAGTATAGGTGGGGCATGGATGGAACATGGGCAAAATGGTTCATCGCTACACTTGCCCTTCATGAAAAGTTATTTTGTATTTTTTATGGCACTATTTATTAATGGCATAGTGTTCTTTTGCAAAGCTTGTAGTAACTAGTCCAATAGTGCACCATTATAAGTTTTAGTATACAGTGAGGTTTATTTTAACTAGCAATGAAAAAGCCTGGTGAATTGTAAAACGTAACACTGTAGACAATATTGCTTAGATTTTCCATAAATTGTACCATAAATAGAATTATGATTAGTGTTGAGCGATACCTTCCGATATGCAAAGGTATCGGTATCGGATTGGATCGGCCGATATCCAAAAAAATATCGGATATCGCCGATACCAATACCCGATACCAATGCATATCAAGGGGACACAAAATATCGGAATGGTTCCCAGGGTCTGAAGGAGAGGAAACTCTCCTTCAGGCCCTGGGATCCATAGACATGTATAAAATAAAGAATAAAAAAAAAAATATTGATATACTCACCCCTCGGACGGCCCTGGCTCTCACCGGTCCAAGCGTCTGCCTCCGTTCCTAAGAATGCAGAGTGAACTAGGACCTTCGATGATGTCACGGCTTGTGATTGGTCATGTGACCGCTCACGCGACCAATCACAAGCCGCGACGTCATCGAAGGTCCTTGACTCCCTGCATTCTTAAGAACGGAGTCACCGCTAAGAGCCAGGGGCCGCCGGAGGGGTGAGTATATCAATATTTTTTATTTTTATTATTTACTTTTTACATGAATATGGATCCCAGGGCCTGAAGGAGAGTCTCCTCTTCTCCAGACCCTGGGAACCATACGCACCGCACACTTCCGATTCCAATATCCGATATCGCAAAAATATCGGAACTCGGTATCGGAATTCCGATACAGCAAATATCGGCCGATACCCGATATTTGCTGTATCGGAATGCTCAACACTAATTACGATTCATGTTTGTGATTATCATCTTCAAAATATTATCATATAATTGTTTTCAATTTTTTTTCAATAGCTAAGTTTTGTTACTTCATACAGTTTGTATCTAAAACATAAAAATGTAATAAATGAAAGAGGTAAGATATACCATGAAACTATCCTGATAATATCTTTGCAGGTATTACTTGTAAAAATAGGAGAACAATTCTCTTGACAGTGTAACCTTGCGTTCTTCTTTCTATCACAAAGATTTTTACTAACTTAATTGGAATAATTTATCATTGTTCCCACCTACACCAACTCCAGCATAGCTTTTGCATACATATAAGTCTTCGAACAATGCGACTGTAGGATTTCAATCTAATCTGGAACTTATAAATTAATAGACAGTTGTGCATTTTCAGAATAAAATGAACAGCGTCTTTTGTGTAGTTGGAATATATATTCAGTACTTTGTGAGAATATATAGTACTAGATGGTATCCCGATTCTAACGCATCGGGTATTCTAGAATATGTATGTAGTTTATTTATGAAGATTTTAGAATAATACATTGAATACACAGGATTCGGCCGGCCACGACCAATTAGCGAAGCGTGGTTCAAATCCCGCGCCAATTCGCGGCTGGACTGCACTTGTCGCTGATTGTTCACGGCCGGCCATGTAGTATATAACAGTCCACATAGTAAATAACACAGCCACGTAGTATATTGCACTGCCACGTAGTATATAGCACAGCCATGTAGTACAGTATATAGCACAGCCACGTAGTATATAGCACAGCCCACGGAGTATATAACACAGCCAATGGAGTAAATAGCACAGCCACATAGTATATAACACAGCCCACGGAGTATATAGCACAGCCACGTAGTATATAGCACAGCCCATGGAGTGTATAACAGCCCACATAGCATATAACACAGCCATGTAGTTTATAACAGCCCACGTAGCATATAACACAGCTCACATAGTATATAACAGCCCATGCATGCAGTATATAACACAGCCCATGTAGTGTATAACACAGCCCACGTAGTGTATAACACAGGCCACATAGTATATTGCACAGCCCATGTAGTATATAGCACAGCCAATGGAGTAAATAGCACAGCCACGTAGTATATAACACAGCCCGTGGAGTATATAGCACAGTCACATAGTATATAGCACAGCCCACGGAGGGTATAACAGCCCACATAGCATATAACACAGCCATGTAGTTTATAACAGCCCATGTAGCATATAACACAGCTCACATAGTATATAACAGCCCACGCATGCAGTACATAACACAGGCCACGTAGTGTATAACACAGGCCATGTAGTGTATAACACAACCCACGTAGTGTATAACACAGGCCACGTAGTATATTGCACAGCCCATGTAGTATATTGTCATGTTCCCAATGGCAGGGAATTAAACTCATAACACGGGCAAAAACAGGATGAGCTCTAGGGTGATGGAACCTGAGCTGACCGCGATCCTGAACCTCAACACTCAACTAACAGCAGCCGGGGAACGTTCCTGGGGGGACTCTAGACGTCTCGCGCCAGCCGGAGATCTAGCTACCCCTATCAGAAGAATAACAGACCTATCTTGCCTCCAGAGAAATATTCCCACAGAAATAGCAGCCCCCCACATATAATGACGGTGAAATGAGAGGAAGGCACAAACGTAGTTATGAAAACAGATTCAGCAAAATGAGGCCCGCTTAAGCTAGATAGCAGAGGATACTAAAGGTGAACTGCGCGGTCAGCTTAAAACCCTTCAAAATACCATCCTGAAATTACTTGAACTCATGTGCCAACTCATGGTACATGAGTGGTAATTTCAGCCCACTAGAGCAACCAGCAGCAGAGAATTACATATCTGCAAGCTGGACTAAAAACATGAAGGCAAACATGAAACAGGGAAATCCAGACTTAGCTTGTCTTGAAGGCCTAGGAGCAGGTAGCAAAGGTAACAGAGACACACTGATACATTGATAGCTGGCAAGGGAATGACAGGAAAGCCAGGTTAAATAGGAAACACCCAGCCTCTGATGGACAGGTGGAAACCAGAGACCGCAACCCACCAAAGTCACCCAGTACCAGCAGTAACCACCAGAGGGAGCCCAAAAACAGAATCCACAACAGTACCCCCCCCTTGAGGAGGGGTCACCGAACCCTCACGAGAACCCCCAGGGCGATCAGGATGAGCTCTATGGAAGGCGCGGACCAAATCAGTCGCATGAACATCACAGGCGACCACCCAGGAATTATCCTCCTGACCATAACCCTTCCACTTAACCAAATACTGGAGTTTATGTCTGGAAACACGAGACTCCAAGATCTTCTCAACAACATACTCCAATTCTCCCTCCACCAGCACCGGAGCAGGAGGCTCAACTGAAGAAACAACGGGCACCTCATACCTCCGCAATAACGACCGATGGAACACATTATGAATAGCAAACGATGCTGGGAGATCCAAACGAAAAGATACAGGGTTAAGAATCTCCAAGATCTTATAAGGACCGATGAACCGAGGCTTGAACTTAGGAGAAGAGACCTTCATAGGGACAAAACGAGAAGACAACCACACCAAGTCCCCAACAAGAAGTCGGGGACCCACGTGGCGACGGCGATTAGCAAACTGCTGAGTCTTCTCCTGAGACAACTTCAAATTGTCCACCACCACCTGATTCCAAATCTGATGTAGCCTGTCCACCACCACGTCCACTCCAGGACAATCCGAAGGCTCCACCTGACCAGAGGAAAAACGAGGATGAAACCCCGAATTACAAAAGAAAGGAGAAACCAAAGTAGCAGAACTAGCCCGATTATTAAGGGCAAATTCGGCCAGTGGCAAAAAGGCAACCCAGTCATCTTGATCAGCAGAAACAAAACACCTTAAATAAGTTTCCAATGTCTGATTAGTTCGCTCCGTCTGGCCATTCGTCTGAGGATGGAATGCAGACGAGAAAGACAAATCAATGCCCATCTTAGCACAAAACGTCCGCCAAAATCTAGACACAAACTGGGATCCCCTGTCAGAAACGATATTCTCCGGAATCCCATGCAAACGAACCACGTTCTGAAAAAATAAAGGGACCAACTCAGAGGAGGAAGGCAACTTAGGCAAGGGTACCAAATGAACCATCTTAGAAAAGCGGTCACACACAACCCAGATAACGGACATTTTCTGTGAGACAGGGAGATCTGAAATAAAATCCATGGAAATGTGCGTCCAAGGCCTTTTCGGGATAGGCAAGGATAACAACAACCCACTGGCCCGAGAACAGCAAGGCTTAGCCCGAGCACACACTTCACAAGACTGCACAAAGGTGCGCACATCCCTTGACAAGGAAGGCCACCAAAAAGACCTGGCCACCAAGTCTCTAGTACCAAATATTCCAGGATGACCAGCCAACACAGAAGAATGGACCTCGGAGATGACTCTACTGGTCCAATCATCCGGAACAAACAGTCTTTCTGGTGGACAACGATCAGGTTTATCCGCCTGAAACTCCTGCAATGCACGTCGCAAGTCTGGGGAGACAGCAGACAATATTACCCCATCCCTAAGGATACCAGTAGGCCCAGAGTCTCCAGGAGAGTCAGGCACAAAACTCCTGGAAAGAGCATCTGCCTTCACATTCTTTGAACCTGGCAGGTATGAAACCACAAAATTGAAACGAGAAAAAAACAACGACCAACGAGCCTGTCTAGGATTCAGACACCTGGCAGACTCAAGGTAAATCAGATTTTTGTGATCAGTCAAGACCAACACACGATGTCTAGCACCCTCAAGCCAATGACGCCACTCCTCAAATGCCCACTTCATGGCCAAAAGCTCCCGATTACCCACATCATAATTGCGCTCGGCGGGCGAGAATTTTCTAGTAAAGAACGCACATGGCTTCATCACCGAGCCATCGGAACTTCTCTGTGACAAAACCGCCCCCGCTCCAATCTCGGAAGCATCAACCTCAACCTGAAAAGGAAGTGAAACATCTGGTTGACATAACACAGGAGCAGAAGAAAACTGGCGCTTAAGTTCCTGAAAGGCCTCCACAGCCGTAGGAGACCAATTAGCAACATCAGCACCCTTTTTAGTCAAATCAGTCAAAGGTTTAACAACACTGGAAAAATTAGTAATGAACCGACGATAAAAATTAGCAAAACCCAAGAACTTCTGAAGACTCTTAACATATGTAGGTTGTGTCCAGTCACAAATCGCCTGAACCTTGACGGGATCCATCTCAATAGTAGAAGGAGAAAAAATGTACCCCAAAAAAGAAATCTTCTGGACTCCGAAGAGACATTTTGAGCCCTTCACAAACAGAGAATTGGCCCGCAGGACTTGAAACACCTTCCTGACCTGTAGAACATGAGACTCCCAGTCATCAGAAAACACCAAAATATCATCCAAATACACAATCATAAACTTATCCAGATATTCACGGAAAACATTGTGCATAAAGGACTGAAAGACTGAAGGAGCATTAGAAAGTCCAAAAGGCATTACCAAATACTCAAAATGGCCCTCAGGCGTATTAAATGCGGTTTTCCACTCATCACCCTGCTTTATCCGCACAAGATTATACGCACCGCGAAGATCTATCTTAGTGAACCACCTAGCCCCCTTAATGCGAGCAAACAAATCAGTCAATAATGGCAATGGATACTGATATTTGACTGTAATCTTATTCAGAAGGCGGTAATCTATACAAGGCCTCAGGGAACCATCTTTTTTTGCCACGAAAAAAAACCTGCTCCCAGAGGGGACGAAGATGGACGAATATGTCCCTTTTCCAAGGACTCCTTAATATAATTCCGCATAGCAGTATGCTCTGGCACTGACAGATTAAATAAACGACCCTTAGGGAACTTACTGCCAGGAATTAATTCTATAGCACAGTCACAATCCCTATGAGGAGGGAGCGAATTGAGCTTAGGCTCCTCAAAAACATCCCGATAGTCAGACAAAAACGCAGGGACCTCAGAAGGAGTAGATGAAGCGATTGAAATCAGAGGTGCATCATCATGAACCCCCTGACATCCCCAGCTTAACACAGACATTGTTTTCCAATCCAGGACTGGATTATGAGTTTGTAACCATGGCAGACCAAGCACTAGTACATCATGTAAATTATACAGTACAAGGAAGCGAATCACCTCCTGATGAACGGGAGTCATGCGCATGGTCACTTGTGTCCAGTACTGCGGTTTATTCATAGCCAATGGTGTAGAGTCAATTCCCTTCAAAGGAATAGGAACTTCCAGAGGCTCCAGACTAAAACCGCAGCGTTTGGCAAATGACCAATCCATAAGACTCAGGGCAGCGCCCGAATCCACATAGGCATCGACGGAAATGGATGACAGTGAACAAATCAGAGTTACAGACAAAATGAACTTAGACTGCAGAGTGCTAATGGCAAAAGATTTATCAACCTTTTTTGTGCGTTTAGAGCATGCTGATATAACATGAGCTGAATCACCACAATAAAAACACAATCCATTTTTCCGCCTATAATTTTGCCGTTCACTTCTGGACTGAATTCTATCACATTGCATAGTCTCAGGTGCCTGTTCAGAAGACACCGCCAACTGGTGCACAGGTTTGCGCTCCCGTAAACGCCGATCAATCTGAATGGCCATAGCCATAGACTCATTCAGACCTGTAGGCGCAGGGAACCCCACCATAATATCCTTAATGGCCTCAGAAAGACCATCTCTGAAGTTTGCAGCCAGGGCGCACTCATTCCACTGAGTAAGCACCGACCATTTCCGAAATTTTTGACAATATACTTCCGCTTCATCATGCCCCTGAGAGAGGGCTAATAAAGCCTTTTCAGCCTGAATCTCCAAGTTAGGTTCCTCATAGAGCAACCCCAGTGCCAGAAAAAACGCATCCACACTGAGCAATGCAGGATCCCCTGGTGCCAATGCAAATGCCCAATTCTGAGGGTCGCCCCGCAGGAAAGATATTAGAATCTTGACCTGCTGAGCAGGGTCTCCAGAGGAGCGAGATTTCAAAGAAAGAAACAATTTGCAATTGTTCCTGAAATTCAGGAAGGTAGATCTATCTCCAGAAAAAAACTCTGGAATAGGAATTCTAGGTTCAGACATAGGAGTGTGAACAACAAAATCCTGTATGTTTTGAACTTTTGCAGCAAGATTATTCAGGCTGGAAGCCAAACTCTGGACATCCATGTTAAACAGCTAAGGTCAGAGCCATTCAAGGGTTAAGAGGAGGTAAGAAGCAGCTAGACAGCAATTAAGGGCTATGCAGCAAAACTCTGAGGGAAAAAAAAAAAAAAATTCCCTTCAACACTTCTTTTTCTCCTGCTTCAGCCCAAACAATTAACACTTTGTGGGCCGGCTATACTGTCATGTTCCCAATGGCAGGGAATTAAACTCATAACACGGGCAAAAACAGGACGAGCTCTAGGGTGATGGAACCTGAGCTGACCGCGATCCTGAACCTCAACACTCAACTAACAGCAGCCGGGGAACGTTCCTGGGGGGACTCTAGACGTCTCGCGCCAGCCGGAGATCTAGCTACCCCTATCAGAAGAATAACAGACCTATCTTGCCTCCAGATAAATATTCCCACAGAAATAGCAGCCCCCCACATATAATGACGGTGAAATGAGAGGAAGGCACAAACGTAGTTATGAAAACAGATTCAGCAAAATGAGGCCCGCTTAAGCTAGATAGCAGAGGATACAAAAGGTGAACTGCGCGGTCAGCTTAAAACCCTTCAAAATACCATCCTGAAATTACTTGAACTCATGTGCCAACTCATGGTACATGAGTGGTAATTTCAGCCCACTAGAGCAACCAGCAGCAGAGAATTACATATCTGCAAGCTGGACTAAAAACATGAAAGCAAACATGAAACAGGGAAATCCAGACTTAGCTTGTCTTGAAGGCCTAGGAGCAGGTAGCAAAGGTAACAGAGACACACTGATACATTGATAGCCGGCAAGGGAATGACAGGAAAGCCAGGTTAAATAGGAAACACCCAGCCTCTGATGGACAGGTGGAAACCAGAGACCGCAACCCACCAAAGTCACCCAGTACCAGCAGTAACCACCAGAAGGAGCCCAAAAACAGAATCCACAACAGTATATAGCACAGCCCACGCAGTATATTGCACAGCCCATGTAGGACATTGCATAGCCCATGTAGGACATTGCACAGCCCATGTAGTACATTGCACAGCCCACGTAGTACATTGCACATCCCACGTAGTATATTGCACAGCCCACATAGTATATTGCACAGCCCATGCAGTATATTGCACAGCCCACGTAGTACATTGCACAGCCCACGTAGTTACATTGCACAGCCCACGTAGTATATTGCACAGCCCAGGTAGTATATTGCACAGCCCACGTAGTATGTTGCACAGCCCACGCAGTATATAGCACAGCCCACGCAGTATATTGCACAGCCCATTCAGTAAATTGCGCAGCCCAAGCAGTATATTGCAATATATATAGCAATGTGGGTATCAAATCCCTGCTAAAAAAAAGAATTAAAATAAAAAACAGTTGTATACTCACCTTCCGTTGGCCCCGGATCCAGGTGAAGCATGTACCGATGCTCCTCGTGCACTCCGGTCCCATGAGTGCATTGCAGTCTCGCGAGATGATGACGTAGCGGTCTCGCAAGGCCGCTACGTCATCATCTCGCGAGACCGCAATGCATGGAACCGTCACCGGGGCGTCACGAGGAGCGGGAAAGGCCGGTTCTTGATCCGAGGGGCCAACGGACGGTGAGTATATAACTATTTTTTATTTTTTTATTATTTTTAACATTAGATCTTTTTACTATTGATGCCGCATAGGCAGCATCAATAGTAAAAAGTAGGTCACACAGGGTTAATAGCAGCGGTAACGGAGTGCGTTACCCGCGGCATAGCACGGTCCGTTACCGCTGCCATTAACCCTTTGTGAGCGCTGAGTAGAGGGGACTATGGAGCGGGCGCCGGGCACTGACTGCGGGGAGTAAGGAGCGGCCATTTTGCCGCCGGACTGTGCCCGTTGCTGATTGGTCGTGGCCGTTTTGCCGCGACCAATCAGCGACTTGGATTTCCATGACAGACAGAGGCCGCGACCAATGAATATCCGTGACAGACAGACAGACAGACAGAAGGACAGATGGAAGTGACCCTTAGACCTTATCATTTAGTGGTGTTGTGATTCTGTTCTGTGATTTGAGCTGTTGGCCAGGAAAAATATTTTTTTTGGCTGTTGCTACTTTCATTCAACATGCCATATTTCACCTGGTTATTTAGTGGAGATGAAATTCAACTGTCTGCATAGCTCATGCAGATTTAAAAAAATAATTATGTTGCTAAAAGTGATAAAGCCTGCCATATCCCACACTGTCATTGTGTTGTGGTAAAATTAAGCTGTTTGCAGAGCTTATGCACATTAAAAAAAACTCTGTTTCTAAACGTGATACAGCCCTTCATATACCACTTAATTTCGTGGCGGTAAAATTGTTCTGTGTGTAGAGCTGTGGCACAGTAAAAACATTTTTTTTTGCTATAGCTAATGTGATTCAGCACGCCATGTCCAACATTGTAATTTTGTAGCGATGTAATTAAGCTGTCTGCAAAGCTCATGCAGATTGAAAAAAATCTATATTTTCTGCTACAAACGTGAAACAGCAGGCTAGATCTGAGTTTGAAATTGTTTTAAGTATATGTTCTATTGTATACAGGCCTCATCCACAGTGAAACAATACTTTCCTTTGTTAGTATGATTTTAAAGCATGCTACATGTGAGTCTGAATTTTTTTGGCTGCTGATATTGTTCTCCATACAGGGGTACACATGATAAAATTAAAATTTGTTTTCTTACAATGGTGCTGGCAAAATCAGGCTACATTTCCTGTTTTCATTCTTTGGTGCACATTTTGTTCTCGATACAGGGGTACACATTATAAAATATAAATTTGTTCCGTTACTTCCGTGCTTCAAAAATTTGGCAACATCTGAAGTTGCCATTCTTTTGTGATCAGATTCTGCTGTATCCAAAGCTCATCCACAGTAAGAAACCTAATTTTTTTATGTTACTAACATGCCACATATAGCAGGCCACATTTTATTTTGTAATTATTTTGGGCTGGAATTAATTTTTGTATTTTTTTTGTTTTGCTTATATAGTGCTAACTTATTCTGCAGCGCTATACTTACATTTACTTACATTATCATCACTGTCTCCATGGCAACCGCCTGTGAGACAACAGCCCTGAATTTATACAGTAGTTATTGTTAACCCTAAAAGCATCCCCCTCCGCTTTTCCCCTGGGACCACCACCACCTCCTCCCGCAGACTATTCAAAGTGTGTCCTCAGCATGTAGATGACAGTAATAGTGATGCTGATGATGGTATCGTCAGCACTAACCATCCTAGTAGTCATTTTGAAAATGTGCCGAAAGGTCCAAGTGTCTATCTGTGTCCACTCCGCAATTGTGAAACGCACCACGCCCGTACTGCATTGTGATAGGCTATGTAAAATGTCATACTGCACTAGGTCTTGGTGTTACTGCCACAGTCACAGCAACATGTGCAGAGTTGAATTCCACACGATGTTGTCACATTGTATATCAACCTGTTGACCAGAAGACTGAAATACTTCTATACCAACTTAAGTGGAATAGTGGAAGTGAGCACACGATGACAATGGGTTTTGCATCAGTGCATGCAGGCTGAGACAGTGACAGAGGAATTGTTGTACCATCAGGTTGAGGCTGCAAGGCATGTGTGTGATATTGCCCTGGTGTAGGACCGCCACAGGTTTGTACCATTATTGCACATGGCGTCCCCTGGCTCCAGGTTGAATGGAGACCGCCATTGCTCAAACTCAGCAAGGATAGCTGACCCCAACTCTTGATCTGTATGACTGAAAACTCTAAGACATATTTATATAATCACTGCCTGATTGTGGTGAGCCCTGGCTGCACAGTAAAGAGGTGGGGAGATTATCTCTGCAGTGTTGGTACATGTGTCTTAGTAAAACAGAGGTTGAGGGAACAGGTGGAGTCCCTAGAGGAGGTGGAGGAGGAAGAAGCACTGGAGGAAGTGTTAGATACAGATGTTTTTCCCACAAGCTCTGGGGATTCCAAGACATGGGGTGTAGTTACACCTTGATATCTAGCACTTTAATTCTCCATCCCATGGCATGTACTTGTCTAGTTCTCCAACCCCTGTTGTCTATAAGTTTAGTTCTCCATGTTATGGTGTGTATTTGTTTTTCTTATCCAACCTTAGCTGTTAAGTAGTTTAGTTCTCCATCCCCTGTTGTCTAGTAGTTTAGTTCTCCATCGTATTGTGTGAATTTGTTTTATTCTCTAGCCCTAGCTTTTTAGTAGTTTAGTTCTCCAACCCCTATTGTCTAGTAGCTTAGTTCTCCATCATATGGTGTGTAGTGGTTTAGTGGTTTAGTTCTCCATCCACAAGCGCCCTACAAGCCTTGAGGATTCCAAGACTTGTGGAGCATCCCTTTCCCCAATCGCCCCCACAGCCACCAAAGTCACCCTTAGCCCAGTCAGTGAGATGTAACTCTCCTGTCCCTGCTTGCTCATCCAGGTTTCAGTGTTGAAATACACCCTGGCAGACATAGAATTTTTAAGGGAATGGGTGATGTAGTCTGTGATATGCTGATGTAGTGCAAGCACATCTTTCTTAGAGTGGTATTTGTTACTGGGCAACTAGTAGCGGGGGACTGCTTTAGCCATCATCTTTCGGAAACTGTCTGTATCCACAAGGCAGAAAGGCTGCACTACCATGGACAACGGATTGGATTGGCCATCCGATCGTCACAGAGATCACGGGCCGTGAGTCATGCAGAACCACCTGCTGTGACCTTTGGAGTGAAGAGCTCTCAGCTGGTCCCTGTCATCCAGGCAATTACACGATTGGGCAAAGATCAACCAAGGAGGCAACAGGCTGTTCACAATAATTATTTCAGGAAACTAATACTGAGCATATAGCCAATCCACCTCCGGATTAGAACACTTAGAATATGTGTATATACAGCTGTACAATCATTACTAACTCCACGATAACCCCCCACTCCTCGCTGCCAACAACAATCCTGTTTTTAACCCCTTCATGACCCAGCCTATTTTGGCCTTAATGACGTTGCCGTTTTTTGCAATTCTGACCAGTGTCCCTTTATGAGGTAATAGCTCAGGAACGCTTCAACGGATCCTAGCGATTCTGAGACTGTTTTTTTGTGACATATTGGGCTTCATGTTAGTGGTAAATTTAGGTCAATAATTTCTGAGATAATTTGTGAAAAAAACGGAAATTTGGCGAAAATTTTGAAAATTTCGCAATTTTCACATTTTGAATTTTTATTCTGTTAAACCAGAGAGTTATGTGACACAAAATAGTTAATAAATAACGTTTCCCACATGTCTACTTTACATCAGCACAATTTTGGAAACAATTTTTTTTTTGCTAGGAAGTTATAAGGGTTAAAATTTGACCAGTGATTTCTCATTTTTACAACAAAATTTACAAAACCATTTTTTTTAGGGACCACCTCACATTTGAAGTCATTTTGAGGGTTCTATATGGCTGAAAATACCCAAAAGTGACACCATTCTAAAAACTGCACCCCTCATGGTGCTCAAAACCACATTCAAGAAGTTTATTAACCCTTCAAGTGTTTCACAGCAGCAGAAGCAACGTGGAAGTAAAAAATGAACATTTAACTTTTTAGTCACAAAAATGATTTTTAGCAACAATTTTTTTATTTTCCCAAGGGTAAAAGGAGAAACTGGACCACGGACGTTGTTGTCCAATTTGTCCTGAGTACGATGATACCTCATATGTGGGGGTAAACCACTGTTTGAGCGCACTGCAGGGCTCGGAAGGGAAGGAGCGCCATTTGACTTTTTGAATGAAAAATTGGCTCCAATCTTTAGCGGACACCATGTCGCGTTTGGAGAGCCCCCGTGTGCCTAAACATTGGAGCTCCCCCACACGTGACCCCATTTTGGAAACTAGACCCCCCAAGGAACTTATCTAGAAGCATAGTGAGCACTTTAAACCCCCAGGTGCTTCACAAATTGATCCGTAAAAATGAAAAAGTACTTTTTTTTCACAAAAAAATTATTTTAGCCTCAATTTTTTCATTTTCACATGGGCAACAGGATAAAGTGGATCCTAAATTTTGTTGGGCAATTTCTCCTGAGTACACCAATACCTCACATGTGGGGGTAAACCACTGTTTGGGCACATGGTAAGGCTCGGAAGGGAAGGAGCGCCATTTGACTTTTTGAATGAAAAATTATCTCCATCGTTAGCGGACACCATGTCACGTTTGGAAAGCCCCTGTGTGCCTAAACATTGGAGCTCCTCCACAAGTGACCCCATTTTGGAAACTAGACCCCCCAAGGAACTCATCTAGAGGCATAGTGAGCACTTTAAACCCCCAGGTGCTTCACAAATTGATCCGCAAAAATGAAAAAGTACTTTTTTTCACACAAAATTTATTTTAGCCTCAATTCTTTCAATTTCACATGGGCAACAGGATAAAATGGATCCTAAAATTTGTTGGGCAATTTCTCCTGAGTATGCCGATACCTCATATGTGGGGGGGTAAACCACTGTTTGGGTGCACGGCAAGGCTCGGAAGGGGAGGCGTGCCATTTGACTTTTTGAATGGAAAATTAGCTCCAATTGTTAGCGGACACCATGTCGCGTTTGGAGAGCCCCTGTGTGCCTAAACATTGGAGCTCCCCTACAAGTGACGCCATTTTGGAAACTAGACCCCCCAAGGAACTTATCTAGATGCATAGTGAGCACTTATAACCCCCAGGTGCTTCACAGAAGTTTATAACGCAGAGCCGTGAAAATAAAAAAATAATTTTTCTTTCCTCAAAAATGATTTTTAGCCCAGAATTTTTTATTTTTCCAAGGTTAATAGGAGAAATTGGACCCCAAATGTTGTTGTCCAGTTTGTCCTGAGTACGATGATACTCCATATGTGGGGGTAAACCACTGTTTGGGCGCACGGCAGGGCTCGGAAGGGAAGGCACGCCATTTGGCTTTTTGAATGGAAAATTAGCTCCAATCATTAGCGGACACCATGTCGCGTTTGGAGAGCCCCTGTGTGCCTAAACATTGGAGCTCCCGCACAAATGACCCCATTTTGGAAACTAGACCTCCCAAGGAACTAATCTAGATGTGTGGTGAGCACTTTGAACCCCCAAGTGCTTCACAGAAGTTTATAACGCAGAGCCATGAAAATAAAAAATAATTTTTCTTTCTCAAAAATTATTTTGTAGCCCACAATTTTTTATTTTCCCAAGGGTAACAGGAGAAATTGGACCCCAAAAGTTGTTGTCCAGTTTCTCCTGAGTACGCTGATACCCCATATATGGGGGTAAACCACTGTTTTGGCACACGTCGGGGTTCGGAAGGGAAGAAGTGACGTTTTGAGCCCCTGATGTGCCTAAACAGTAGGAACTCCCCACAAGTGACTCCATTTTGGAAACTAGACCCCCAAGGGAACTTATCTAGATGTGTGGTGAGCACTTTAAACCCCCAAGTGCTTCACAGAAGTTTATAACGCAGAGCCGTGAAAATAAAAAATGTGTTTCCTTTCCTCAAAAATATTTTTTTAGCCCAGAATTTTTTATTTTTGCAAGAGTAACAGGAGAAATTGGACCCCAAAAGTTGTTGTCCAGTTTCTCCTGAGTACGCTGATACCCCATATGTGGGGGTAAACCACTGTTTTGGCACACGTTGGGGTTCGGAAGGGAAGTAGTGAAGTTTTGAAATGCAGACTTTGATGGAATGCTCTGTGGGCATCAGGTTGCGTTTGCAGAGCCCCTGATGTGCCTAAACAGTAGGAACTCCCCACAAGTGACTCCATTTTGGAAACTAGACCCCCAAGGGAACTTATCTAGATGTGTGGTGAGCACTTTGAACCCCCAAGTGCTTCACAGAAGTTTATAACGCAGAGCCGTAAAAATAATAAATGTGTTTCCTTTCCTCAAAAATATTTTTTTAGCCCAGAATTTTTTATTTTTTCAAGAGTAACAGGAGAAATTGGACCCCAAAAGTTGTTGTCCAGTTTCTCCTGAGTACGCTGATACCCCATATGTGGGGGTAAACCACTGTTTTGGCACACGTTGGGGTTCGGAAGGGAAGTAGTGAAGTTTTGAAATGCAGACTTTGATGGAATGCTCTGCGGGCATCAGGTTGCGTTTGCAGAGCCCCTGATGTGCCTAAACAGTAGGAACTCCCCACAAGTGACTCCATTTTGGAAACTAGACCCCCAAGGGAACTTATCTAGATGTGTGGTGAGCACTTTGAACCCCCAAGTGCTTCACAGAAGTTTATAACGCAGAGCCGTAAAAATAATAAATGTGTTTCCTTTCCTCAAAAATATTTTTTTAGCCCAGAATTTTTTATTTTTGCAAGAGTAACAGGAGAAATTGGACCCCAAAAGTTGTTGTCCAGTTTCTCCTGAGTATGCTGATACCCCATATGTTGGGGTAAACCACTGTTTGGGCACATGCCGGGGCTCGGAAGGGAAGTAGTGACGTTTTGGAATGCAGACTTTGATGGAATGGTCTGCGGGCATCATGTTACGTTTGCAGAGCCGCTGATATGTCTAAACAGTAGAAACCCCCACAAGTGACCCCTATTTTGGAAACTAGACCCCCCAAGGAACTTATCTAGATGTGTGGTGAGCACTTTCAACCCCCAAGTGCTTCACAGAAGTTTATAACGCAGAGCCGTGAAAATAAAAAATAATTGTTCTTTCCTCAAAAATTATGTTTTAGCAAGTAATTTTTTATTTTTGCAAGGGTAACAGGAGAAATTGGACCCCAACAGTTGTTGCCCAGTTTGTCCTGAGTACGCTGGTACCCCAAATGTGGGGGTAAACCACTGTTTGGGCACACGTCGGGGCTTGGAAGGGAGGGAGCACCATTTGACTTTTTGAACGCAAGATTGTCTGGAATCAATGGTGGCGCCATGTTGCGTTTGGAGACCCCTGATGTGCCTAAACAGTGGAAACCCCTCAATTCTAATTTCAACACTAACCGCAACACACCCCTAATCCTAATCCCAAATGTAGCCATAACCCTAATCACAACCCTAACCCCAACACACCCCTAACCACAACCCTAACCGCAACACACCCGTAACCCTAATTCCAACCCTAACCCTAATCCTAACCCTATTCCCAACCGTAACCCTAATCCCAACCCTAACCACAACTGTAACCCCAACACACCCCTATCCCTATCCGTAACCCTAACCACAAGCCTAATCTTAACCCTATTTCAAACCCTAGCCCTAATTCCAACCCTAACTCTAATTCCAACCCTAACCCTAAGGCTATGTGCCCACGTTGCGGATTCGTGTGAGATTTTTCCGCACGATTTTTGAAAAATCTGCAGGTAAAAGGCACTGCGTTTTACCTGCAGATTTACAGCAGATTTCCAGTGTTTTTTTGTGCGGATTTCACCTGCGGATTCCTATTGAGGAACAGGTGTAAAACGCTGCGGAATCCGCACAAAGAATTGACATGCTGCGGAAAATACAACGCAGCGTTTCTGCACGGAATTTTCCGCACCATGGGCACAGCGGATTTGGTTTTCCATAGGTGTACATGGTACTGTAAACCTGATGGAAAACTGCTTCGAATTCCAATCCGCTGCGGATCCGCAACCAATCCGCTGCGGATCCGCGGCCAATCCACTGCGGATCCGCGGCCAATCCGCTGCGGATCCGCGGCCAATCCGCTGCGGATCCGCGGCCAATCCGCTGCGGATCCGCTGCCAATCCGCTGCGGATCCGCTGCCAATCCGCTGCGGATCCGCGGCCAATCCGCTGCGGATCCGCTGCCAATCCGCTGCGGATCCGCGGCCAATACGCTGCGGATCCGCTGCCAATCCGCTGCGGATCCGCAGCCAAATCCGCACTGTGTGCACATGCCATAACCCTAACCCTACCCGTAACCCTAACCCTACCCCTAACCCTAACCCTACCCCTAGTTCTAACCCTAGTTCTAACCCTAACCCTAGTGGAAAAAGAAAAAAAAATATTTTCTTTATTTTATTATTGTCCCTACCTATGGGGGTGATAAAGGGGGGGGGTTATTTATTATTTTTTTATTTTGATCGCTGTGATAGAACCTACCACAGCGATCAAAATGTACTTGTAATGAATCTGCCGGCTGGCAGATTCGGCGGGCGCACTGCGCATGCGCCCGCCATTTTCCAAGATGGCGGCACCCATGGAGAAGACGGCCGGACACCGGGAGGGACATCGAAGCTAGGTAAGTATGGGGGGGTGGGATCGGAACACGGGGGGGGATCAGAGGACCGGGGGAGCGGACAAGAGGACCGGGGGAGAAAACAGGAAGGAGGAGGGGAGCGGACAGGAGATCGGGGCAGAAAGGACGACTGGGGGGGCGATCGGTGGCGGTGGGGGGGGAGATCGGGGTCTCCAGCCATGGCAGATGCTATTGCAGCATCGGCCATGGCTGGATTGTAATATTTCACCATTTTCATAGGTGAAATATTACAAATCGCTCTGATTGGCTGTTTCACTTTCAACAGCCAATCAGAGCGATCGTAGCTACGGGGGGGTGAAGCCACCCCCCCTGGGCTGAAGTACCACTCCCCCTGTCTCTGCAGATCGGGTGAAAATGGAGTTAACCCTTTCACCCGATCTGCAGGGATGCGATCTTTCCATGACGCCACATAGGCGTCACAGGTCGGATTGGCACCGACTTTCATGACGCCTACGTGGTGTCAAAGGTCGGGAAGGGGTTAAAAAAGTAAATAAATATAGGCCCATTAGATGCCATTCTTCTTTGGAGCTTCACACCATCAGGGTCTTCCCTAGGAGTAGTGGTCTTATACCGTCCCGCCTTGCTGCCACACTTCATGTCCTCAGAATTGCCAATCCTTTTCTTAGGAGACTTCAACAGCCTTACTTCTCCAACTGCATCCCAGCTTCGATCTCTAGCCAATTCTCGTGGTCTCTCACAATTTTCAACCTCTGAGCCAAACAAAGATGGTAGCACCCCTGATCTGGTCTCTGTATAGCTCAGTTCAATCTCCTACCTAGTTACCTCACCTCTTCCCCTTTCGCCCCCATGAAATTATGAGCATAACAACAACTTAGACATTTTTATGCGCTCCCTAAACACACATCCGTTTAGGGCAGCCTATCACGTTCTCTAATCAAAGTCCTTTTCATATATAGCCTATTATCTACTCTGAACATAATTTGCCATCAAACTCAACCACACCCAAAAGCCTCATACTGCATTAACCTATCCTGTATTTCCTCAAATGGTTGCTAGGGAATCCTCACATGTATTCAAGCTGTCTATCAACCATAAATCATGGAACTGCGTCAACAGAAACTAAATCTCTGAGCGCTCACAAATACTCGGAGACCACCCAAGTGTGCTCGGAGAAACCTGAGCAACGAGTATACTCGCTCATCACTACTCACCACCTGTGACCTTGACCCAATAATGTCCCAACTCATTCCAAGCTTTACCACAGTCTTTATCCCAAGACAAACCCACCTCTTCAACCTGTCACTAACAACTAGTGTTTTCCTCTTCTGAGTCAAACATATCTCGATCACACCCATCCTTAAAAAGCATTCCCTTGAACTATCCTCTGTGTCTAGCTATCGCCCTTTCTCACTTGTCCCCTATACCTCCAAACTACTGGAACAACACGTCCATTTTGAACTGTCCTCCCACTTCTCCTCTTGCTCCCTTTTTCCCCTCTTACAATATGGCTTCTGATGGCACCATTCCACTGAAACAGCTCTGACTAAAGTCATCAATGACCTACTTACCGCGAAATGGAAGCGGTGCTAGTTTGTCCTCCTGCTTCTCCTGGACCTGGCATCTGCCTTTAACACAGTGGACCATTCCTTCTTAATACAAACTTTTTGATTTCTTATCAATACAGACTTGGCTTTTTGTCTCACTCACAGTGTCTCACTCTCACACACCACCTCCTCCTCATCTTGCCCCCAATGTGTCTATGTCCCCCAAGGTTCAGTTGTAGGCCTGGGCACTATCCTTATTTTTCAAGCCCTCCTTTCCTGTTAAAGGGAAGGTGTGCATAGCCCAAAGGTGCTCCCAGTCAATAGGTAGATGACACCTTCTATTTAAGGCTCCTCTTCCAATATGGATGTGCCTGAGCTAGGTTGTTAGTTTGCCTTGCATGCTTGATAGTTGTCAGGTTCCCCAGGTCTGCTTGTCTACCCTATACCCATCTGTTCATACCTGTCCGCTTCTTCTGTCCATTACCTTTTCCCAGATCACACCTGCCAGTGCCCATCTTTTTAACACTCGGTCAAGCCCACACCTGCAAGTGTTTTTCTGTTCCTCAGCCGGTCCTATTTGTACACGGGGTTCCAGTGTCCCTACAGTGTCTGCCTGCATTCTTCATCCCTCCATCAGGCCAAACCAGCCTACCCACTCTAGGGGGTCATCTGCCCCCCTCTGTAGGTCAGCCCTGGAGTAGCACCTGGTGCCAACTCCCTGTCCCTCCTTGATCTGCAGTTTTCACTTGCTGCCGCTTATCCAAGGTCAGATTTGCTAGGCCTCCCAGTTATGCCCCTACAGGCTTTCTGGGGGCTGTAGCACAGTGGTTCCACATCCTTGCTCTTTACAGTCACCATATGCTGGGTTGGCTGTAGTGGAAGAGGTGTTAGTCCCCATTATACTAAGTCTACTCTGTTGAAATTGATGCCACTTTGGTAGTGTCTGCCACTATTTTTTGGAAATGTGTAGACTCCTGGTTGGGTCTTCTTCATGTGTGTTGACTGCAGCAGTAGGTCTCCATGAATGGCAGGCCTCCACTTCCTATGAGTCAACTGCCCATGTTGCTATGAATATTCATTGCCATCCACATCCATGGGCATGGAATGCAGTGAATATTCATTTCTCTTTAGCAGCGTGCACAGGAGTAAGTCACAGAAGCCGGCTCATGCATCTGTGACCTGCTGCTCCACTGATGCTAGTCCCCCACCTCCCCACCACAGCCAGAGCCAGTACATCCAGACAATAAGATGAACCCCCCATTTTCCTCCACATTTTTGGAGGAAAAATGCATCTTATAGTCCGAAAAATATGGTAACTATGTTGTTGCTGTAGGCTATTTTTTTTTCTGTGAACGAATCTATCTCTTACAAACCTGTCCCATGTATCTTAAGCTCTGCTCAATTCGCCACGGTATTCTGCCATTTGTTATGCTCCTCAATGAGTTTTGCAAGTTGCTCAGAATGGATCAGTGACATAATCTCTCTAGACGTAATTAAGAACCATTGACACATGGCTACGTCTTTGAATTTTGACTGTAATACTCCGTGTTTGGTATGTTTCTTTATCTGTACTTCAGTGGTTCAATGTTCATCCATCTCTGTTGGGTTCCACTCCATCTGTCTTGTGGCTCCTGCATTTTAGTTAGTCCCAGTACGCACAATTTCATGTGTCTACAGAAAGCAGCGCCAACACCTGAGATCCGTGTGTCCACCAGGACCTGTGGCTTAATGGATCCACCACAACTGGTGAGCCCTTACCAGGGTGCTTATTCTGGTGGATAGTTTATAACTTTTGATTTCTTTTTTCTTAGAGCCTTTAAGCTGATTTATAATCACACGAATGTTGGTCATAAATCATCTGAGAAAACCTAATAAGAACGAAGGGAAAACATATAAATATCAGAACAAGCTCACTTGCGGATTCTCAGATACCCCATTTTGCATCCAGCAATGGACAGCACAATACAGTGGCTATAAATATGAAAAAATGCAAACTTTTTAATGCAGTCTATTTGCTGCAAAAACTGTTTTTGGACAATATATTTTCATTTAAGTATTAAAAAATGTCTAGCAAAGATGTCCATGTCCTTTAAATATTTGTACTTGATAGAAAAAAAAGATACAGAGTCCTTTCTACTATTATTGACTGGCCACTTTAATCTGTTAAAAGCTAATAAGATTACTAACACATGTTGAACCATTTTTGGGATCTGGTTCTGAAGATCACCAGGCAGCTGAAAAACATATTTGTTTCCTGGTTCTTCTAGATGACCAGGAAATCATAATCATTAATCAACTAATTACTGCCCAAGGCAGGATCCTATGGAAACCCAGATGTGTAAATATGAGCAGCAAGAAATCAATAGGGTTGAGTATTGCAGTTTTCTTTTTAAAGCAATTAACAGATATTTTCACAACCACACAAAACAAAAGATAAAAAAGTACCACACAACATTGAGGATTTTTTTTTCTTTTTCGTCATGAATATTATAGAAGCATGCTAATCAAAGATTGTATCCTATTAATAATATATTGCAACCATCTAATTATATAGCACTGTGTACTTACAGTTGCTATTTTTTCTTTCTCTGCTCTATGTAGAAACAGGAAGTCTCTTTTCCCTGCATGAGTCATTCCCTTCTACAACTCTTGACTCAGCTGCTCCCTCTTCCCCCCACCAGGGACTATTACAGAGACCGATGAGTCATACAGGGAAAATAGACTTCCTGTTTCTACATAGAGCATAGAAGGATTCAGTGAGTCCGCTTTTAATCACATGATGTAGTAGACCAAATGAGAGGAGAATTAACTTGGTAGAAAGGCAAAATGAGCAATTGAAAGTACACAGTGCTATATAATATGATAGCAATTTTGATGAGAGTGCCTCTTTAAAAAATGCAGCCCCCCAAAAAATCACAAATGCCATAGTACTTTTGGAGGAACCCCATAACTTGGAGCAGCGAAATTCCAAGCATCTGGAAAAAACTTGTAGCTGACATTTTATCAACAAAATTCAGTTTTATACAGCATCAATATTTATTACCTGACCCTTGAGGCTATGTGCACACTTTCAGGATTTCTAGCAGAAAATTCCTGAGAAAAACCTGAAATTTTCTGCAAGAAATCTGCATGCGTTTTTTGCGCATTTTTGCCGTGTTTTTGGTGCGTTTTTGGTGCGTTTTTTCTGGACATTTCCCAATGCATTTTATAGTGGGAAATCCACAAAAAAACTGCAAACTAATGAACATGCTGTGTTTTTTACCACGGTGCATCAGGTGCGCAAAAATTGCGGAATTCATTCTAAATGATGGGATGCATATTGTATGCTGTTTTTTCGCGGTTTTATAGCGTTTTTATCGTGAAAAAAGGCGAAAAAAATGCAAAAAATCAGCAACATGTGCACACAGCCTGAAAGTAAGCTAGTCACTATAGCTATTCTGTTCATTGTGCAATCCTGATGACCAACCCTTCCTCTGGAATCGAACACAATTGTGTCCACCCTATCCTTTTCGTGAATTTGGTGAAGGAATCAAATTTCTCATTTAATTAATCCAATCCTATACTGCATCATGTTAAAACAAAACCAATAGTTTATAAAACCCAAAATAACATGAATAAAACAGACAGTCCCTTTAAAAATATGAAATATATTGCAAAGTAATTTCAAATACATTGTAGTTAAAATGGTGTAAAAAGTAATTCACATGTCAAGGAGATGCAAAATAGCCCATACAGTCACTTTAAAACATGTTTAAATAATAAAGCAAGTGAAAATGGATATGACTCACCAAGTATAATCACATCATTACAATCGACAATGAACTGTAGTACATTCTTAAAATAGAGCCAAAAGTGTCAGTATAAAAAATAGAGTGGTAAAAATGTTTTACATATTTAGCTGTTGCTTGGCCACATGTCACTATTCCCCAACATGTGTTTGGCATAGCATCATATAGAGTTTTTTACTTTTTAGTATAGACACCATTGTGGAACAAACAATTAGCATTTAAACTTTTACTCATAGGGGTTTTCACATGAACAAAGAACATTTAATTCAATAGATCTTGGAATGATAAGAAGTTACATAATTTGATGTGTTGAAAAAAGGTTCCTGTGTGGAAATAGTTTTAACCACTTTCCGACAACAGGTGTAATAGTATGCCGATGTCTGTCTCCCTCCCTTTGATGTGGGCTCCGGCGCTGAGCCCATATCTTTTCCGGCACATGTCAGCTGTTTTTAACAGCTGACATGTGCTTCTAACAGCCCCAGGTGGAATCGCGATACACTTATGGCTGTTAAGTAGTTAAATGCTGCTGTAAAACTCTGACAGCGGCATTTAACACACGTTTACAGCAAGCGCCCAGGACATCATCCCGCCAATTGGTGCCCGATGGGTTGGCATGACAACCATAGGTCTCCAGCTGACCTCTATGGTTGTCACTGCTGGATTGCTATGAGTGCCGCCCTGTGGTCGTCACTCATAGCAACTGAACAATTCTGCTATGTACAGGCAATCTGATCATCGCCTGTATGTAGCAGAGGTGATTGGGTTATGACAGCTTATAATGTCCCATGAAGACTATTTAAGCATGCCAAAAGTAAAAAAAAAAAAAAAATTACAAAAACATAAATGTTCAAATCACCCCCTTTTACACCATTCAAAATAACAGTATAAAAAATCAAACATACACATATTTGGTATCACCGCATTCAGAATCGCCTGATCTATCAATACAGAAAAATAATTAACTCAATCCTAAATGGCGTAATGAAAAAAAGTCAAAATGCCAGAATTAATTTGTTTGATCGCCGAAACATTGCATTAAAATGTAATAACGGGCGATCAAAAGATTGTATGTGCACTAAAATAGTATCATGAAAAACATCTCAGCCCGCAAAATATAAGCCGTCACCCAGTCGGAGATCATGAAAAATGGAGACGCTATGGGTATCAGAAAATGGCACTTTTTTTTTTTTTTTTTTTTTAACAAACTTTGGATTTTTTTTTTCACTACCTAGATGAAATAGAACCTAGACATGTTTGGTGTCTATGAACTTGTAATGACCAGGAAAATCATACTAGCAGGTGAGTTTTATCATTTAATGAACCTAGCAAAACAGCCAAACAAAAAACAAGTGTGGTATTGCACTTTTTTTTACAATTTCATCGCAATTGAAATTTGTTTACAACTCGTCCCGCAAAAAATAAGCACTCATATGGCCATATTGACAGAAAAATAAAAAAGTCAGTTTTAGCATTTAATGAACATAGTATAAAAGCTAAACAAAATATAATCGTGGAATAGCATTTTTTGCAATTTCACCACACGTGGGATTTGTATCCTGTTTTTCAGTACACGATATGTTAAACTCAATGGTGTTGTTCGAAAGTACAAATTGTTGCACAAACAACAAGCCCTCATATGGCCATATTGACTGAAAAATGCAAAAGTTATGGCTCTGGGAAAAAGGAGAGTAAAAAACGAAAAACACAAAAACAAAAATACCTCTGGGGTTAAGGGGTTAATAAATGTGCTCCTGCTATGTACTGTGTAGTGGCCTTGTGTGACGGTGTAGGGTCATGGTCTGATCATGCCACAGTTCTTGGAAAGAGGAGAAAACAAAAGAGAGTATACAGACAGGACAGCATCGGATGCTGCTGCTTCCTTCTGTGATATAAAACATTTTTCTTCAAAGAAAGAATCATCTGTGCTCCCATGTTTGCTTCCTCCCATGCCCAGGGCATGTGGTGCGATTAGACCATGTCCGTGTATAGTCAAACATAGCCATTACACAGCTGGGGTACATTTATAAGATTATCTCAGCACATGAACATTTATCTAACATATCTAATTGAGGAAAGTTTTATTATGCAAAGATTTATTGATTAAAAGGTACTTTGTTTGTGGGACAACCCCTTTAAACAATAGGTTATTTTCTGATGACTTGTTAATTTAACATACTTTATAATTAGAAAATTATATCACTTTTAATCTAGTTGTTTTTCAAAAAGCAGAAAAGTGAAATTTGCCTTAGACATAACATTTTTTTTAATAAGAAATTGAAAAATAATAATTGGTCCATTTTCAGGGCTGCTCAGATTTAGACATCATTTCCTATATTTAAAACAGCCCAAAATGCACTAAATTTATTAAATGAGGTCAATCTATTAAAATAAAATGTTCCCTATGGTACAAAGAAGCACTCTCACTTAGTTATTAAATCATAAAATTTGTGTGTTTGTGCATGTAATACAGTGTGTGTATTTATATAGTCACCTACCTGCTCTCTCTGGTGTCCAGAACTGTTCTGCTTCTTTTCTCAGTGACATCATCACTCAATGACTTACAATTTAAGTCTCTAAAGCATCAGAACAAGGTTGCATAGACTTTTATTGTAGCAACAAGGATCCAGGTGATAGGATCCTGTTATGACCTGGTGGGTATGGAGCGGTACTGAGTCACCTGCTCAGAGATGTCCTTATTAGGAATTAGACCTGATGAATTATAGGATGATTTCATATGTAATAAACAGCTGATTGGTGGACATAATGTATACGCCTACTCAAAAGTGTATATAACTGCATGTCCTTCCTGGAATAAACATGGCAATGATCAGATACCACATCTGTCTGTGTCCATCAATCTCCGAAGAATCTACTCATTTGGCAGCCATCCAATATCCCTAAAGGGTCTGACTTGCAGACCACCCCAACATATTTGGCGTCCCTGGGTGGACGGCCACAACAGGAGACCATCAATATCTGGAAGCCCAGCACTTCGCAGCCCTGAGACCAGGACACACAGACAACATCACCGGTGAAGGTAAGAACCTTAGCTTCTTACAATCTCTCTGTGTCTCCACCTGTCTCACAATCTGCAGCCGACTTCCGGGTATGTTATAGTTTTGGTCTATCCTTACAAGGCCGTCCATATTGGCAAAAGAACCATAGAATATCCTAGTGATACTTAAAAGGCATATTGGATTGGTTAATTTTATGTGCTGTTATATGTCTAGTTTATGACTGAAGATTGACTGAGTGTGTGAATTTGCCCTTGGGGACACGTTCTCTTGGGAAGGGGTGATAGAGATACGGTGTAAAAAGCCGGTTGAATCGGGTCAGGGTCTCTGCAGTTCCCTCCGGTGACTCTTTGGAGCATCCTGGGTCAGAGATCAAGTCTGTTTGTGTCCATCTGTCCTTGCACGCACAAGCTGCCCCTCCCTAGATGGTGCTAGTAGGTAGAGAGAGAATTTTAGTTGCAGTAATCTGCCTGCTGTTAGCTAGTTTTGTTCTCTGGTTAGTATATAGGGTTTCTGTGTATGCCATAGTAAGTCTGAAGGGGGTGCCCTTAGATGTACAAGGAGGCCTAAGGATTAGTGAGTGGCGCTGCGGTGGTCACATAGGGCCAAATCACTAATCACACCCCGCAGTCCGCACGCCTATTGGCTGAGTTTTTAGCGTAGGTTACGAAAGGAGCGGAGAAGGGGAATTGCGTTTCTGCACACCTTAACTGTGAGAAACAGTATAGGTTAGAAAGTGTAGATAAGGTGCTAGCACCATAGAGTAGAGAAGAGGCCGTGAGGAGTGGGCACAAAAAGAGGCTACACATTAGAACAGTGAGATATCGGTGTTAGTCAGGAAGACCAGAGAATGCAGGGAAAGAGCAGGCAGAAATGGGGAATATAGACAGCAAAGAGCACAGGGAGGGGTGCAGCGCTTATGAGATAGTAAAGAAGAGGAAAGGCAAAGCTGCTGTGAAAGACTCTAGAAAGTTGTTAAAAGGTTTGGGCATGAAGAATGACTCTTTCCTTTGGAACGCAGCTTTGAATGGGAGTCAAGGGTGGCTTACAGATAACAAGTTGTTAGTGCAGGCAAGGGCGTGGACAGATGTAGCAAATGAGTTGAAGCGAGAAGGAAGTTGGGTGAAGGTAGAAACATCTCAAGGAATGAGATACAGACAGAAAACCAAAATGCCTCCGCCATATCAACCTCATCTTACGGCTCCTGCTTTGCCAGGTCCGGAAGGGTGGGTTTGTGTGTGTGGACAGCAAAACCCCGACTGGCGTGAACAATGTTCTGCCTGTGAGAGACCGAGACCCTACGGGGTGACAGGACTTTATCCTGTCCTACACACCCACACTGCAGTACCGGACCCTGGGTGCAATGTGACAATAAAAACAGAAGGAAATGTAGGCACATCAGTAGATTACGAAGACGATCAACCATCAGCATTAGGCCAACCTCCAGTTCTCCACACCCTGGATGAAACTGGTACTGCTGCAGCAACATCCACCCCCATACGCACAACTGCACCCATGATGACAACTGCCTCCCATTACAAACCATGGGGCCCGAAAGACCACATGACATTGGTCAAGGAAGCACCAGACCCATATGACTTACCCATGGCCTTCTACAGATGGATGGTAGGACTGAATAATACCTATACATGTACTTGGGTAGATTTAGAGTCCATCTTAAGAGGGAAAATTGGGGACGCTAGAATGGAGTCAGTTCTGGATGCAATAAATAGGGCAGGGAGAGGATACACTTCAGAAAGACGCTTGGGAACACAGTATGTCAGGACTGTAGACTCAGGGTTACACTTCCTACAGGGACTACATGCATGGTGCCAGACACGGGTGGGGGAATCCACAATTTCTCTGCTAGACATAGTACAAGGTCCAAATGACACAGTGGAACACTTCTGGGGGAATTTGAAACTGCGACACGCAGATTTGGGCTATGAAAGCATGGGGGAGGCAGGTAGGAGACTTTTCCATAGGGCATTCATGGCAGGGCTTAAGCCACAGCTCAGGCAGAAGGTCCAGGCAGCTAAGCCCGACTGGAGAATATGCCAGATAGAGGAACTGGTGCGGGTGGCAAAAGGGGTGGAATTAGATCAGAAGGCAAAGCCAGTACAGATACATTATGCTTCCAATGACATTCAGGTGCACGGGACAACTTCTACCAGAGGAGACCGGCAACAAATTAAGTGCTTTAACTGTGGGAAAAGGGGGCACATCAGCCGTCAGTGTAGGGCACCTAGGAAAGAGACTCAGCCCAAGACGGATGCCCCAGCCCAGAACCCACAATAGGAAACAGGCAACCCCGTAGCCATCTACCCCCTTAGGGCACGCACACAGACAAGCCCACAAGGGGTAGCCCCAGTACATCTCCCAGATGGTAGAAAAATCCCATTCCTGGTGGATACGGGGGCAGCCAAAACAGTAATCCGCCAGGAACATGTCACATCATCAGACATATCAGATGACACCCTCTACACTCAAGGTTTTGAGGGACTGATCCAAGAATGCAAACTGACTAAACCACTGCCCCTCCACTTAGTTGACCACACTTGCCTCGCCAGACTACTGATCAGTGACAAGTCACCTGTCAATCTGCTAGGTTCTGACGTACTACAGGCAATACAAGCACACATCATGTACGAACCTGACGGTACTGTTAAGTTGACAGCTGGGATCCCGGAATCCACACTGTGTACAGTGCTAGCGTGCTTGCATGTCACAGACTCGCTCTCCCCTCCTGAAGCAAACGAGTCACTGGCACAGGTCCCAGACGTGCTGTGGGCAAAGTCCAAGACTGATATCGGACATATGCCTGTTCCTCCGGTAATGATTAACTTGAAGCCAGGAGCGCAGCCTCCGCAAGTTAGGCAGTACCCTCTAAGTTCTGCTCAGGAAGAAGAAATAGGGAAGAATATCACAGATCTAATTGCTTCTGGGGCCATAAAACCTACAAAGTCTGTAGCGAACACTCCCTTATTGCCAGTAAAGAAAAAGGGTAGGAAAGGGGAGCCGGTCACCTACAGAATGGTCCATGACCTTAGAGCCATAAACGCAGTCACTGAATTGCTTACACCAGTGGTACCGAACCCGCACACCATCATGTCACAAATCCCGACAACTGCAGCTTGTTTCACCTGCATTGACCTTGCAAATGCTTACTTTTCTGTGCCTTTACACCAGGACTGTCAATATCTTTTTGCTTTCACTTTCAGGGGCCAGCAGTATACTTGGATGGTGCTACCATAGGGGGTTCACAACGCTCCAACCTTGTATACGGCTGCTTTGCAACTTGTTTTGCAGGATTGGATCATTCCACATGCTGAGGTAGTCCTACTCCAGTATGTGGATGACCTGCTCCTTTGTGCCCCAAACAGAGATGTATGCTGTGAAGCTACAATCTCACTGCTCCTGCATCTTGCTTCCAAAGGGTGTAAAGCTTCAAGAGAAAAGTTACAGTTTTGTCGGTTAAAGGTTGTATTTCTGGGACATTGCATATCACAGGGAGCACGCCACCTGACTGAAGACAGGAAAAAGGCAATCCAACTGCTAACGCCTCCCACAGGCGTCCAACATCTCCGCACTTTTTTGGGTCCGGCATCATATTGTAGGCCTTGGATTCGCTCTGCATCCATTCTCATGCAGCCACTCTATGATTGTCTGCCCACACAGCCTTTTCTTCTCAGTCAGGAAGCCTTAGACAGTTTCTACTCACTCAAACTAGCAATTGTCTCTGCTCCAGCCCTAGGCACACCAGATTATGCAAAACTTTTTCTTTTGTACTGCACAGAAATGCAAGGACATGCTACAGGGGTCCTAGCCCAGAAACATGGCCAGCAGAACAGGCCTGTTGCATACTACTCTGCCCAGTTAGATCCTGTTGCTAGAGGAGCCCCATCATGTGTTCGAGCAGTAGCGGCCGTCTCACTTCTGCTAGACAAGGCCTCAGAGATTGTGCTTGACTACCAAGTCACTGTCTACACTCCACATGATCTACACAGCATACTCAGCCAGGTCCAACCTAAGCACATTGCTGTAGCCAGACACCTCAGACTTCAATGTGCACTCCTAATGCCTCCCAATGTCACCTTAAAAAGATGCATGACTTTGAACCCAGCTACTCTCATTCCAATTGATGTAGTGGATTCAAAAGGGGGGGAAAAGGAGGTAGGCCAAGGAAAACCACTGTTTTTGCAAAATTTGACAGAAGAAGAGCTATTTGATGCATACCATGACATGACTGTATAGCCCTTATGGCTCAAGAAACTGCAGGGTTTTCACATGTTTCTGATGTACCTCTCACTAATCCAGATGTTGAGCTTTTTGTAGATGGTTCAAGGAGCATCGGTGAGGATGGCCAGTTCTACACTGGGTATGCAGTGTGTCATGATCTCTGCAGGCAGAGATCATAGCAAGCCTATAGAGGGACAAGCTCTCGGAAGATGGAACTATACTGACCATGAACTAAGCCTGCCGCGCAACTAGAAATAGCCAGGTAGCATTTCCTATTTATCGCTAGATGCCCAGCTCTGGCCTAAGACCTAAATAGCTAGCAGAGGGAAATATAAGACCTGGCTCACCTCTAGAGAAATATTCCAAAGAAGACAGTAGCCCCCCACATATAATGACGGTGAGTTCAGATGAAACAACAAACGCAGCAGGAAAATAGTCTTAGCAAATTTGAGGTCCGCTTACTAGATAGCAGAAGACAGATAGTATACTTTCATGGTCAGCAGAAAAACACTAACAAAACACCATCCAGAGATTACCTTAAACTCTGGCATTAACTCATAACGCCAGAGTAGCAATCCCTGATCAACGAGAGCTTTCCAGACACAGTAACAAAACTTCAGCTGTGAACTGGAACAAATAGGCAAAACAAAACATGGACAAAAGTCCAACTTATCTAGTAGTTGTCTAGAAGCAGGAACAAGCACTGAGAGGCATCAGATAACATTGTTGACCGGCAAGAAACCACCAGAGAAATGAGCTTAAATAGCGACACCCACTACTGATGGAACCAGGTGAAACAGGAAAGAGGATGACAAGTCCAATTCCACAAGCGGCCACCGGGGGAGCCCAGAATCCAAATTCACAACAGTACCCCCCCCTCAAGGAGGGGGCACCGAACCCTCACCAGATCCACCAGGGCGACCAGGATGAGCCCTATGGAAGGCACGAACAAGATCAGAAGCATGAACATCAGATGCATTGACCCAAGAATTATCCTCCTGGCCGTAACCCTTCCAGTTGACCAGATACTGGAGTTTCCGTCTGGAAACACGAGAGTCCAAAATTTTCTCCACAACGTACTCCAACTCACCCTCAACCAACACCGGAGCAGGAGGCTCAACTGAAGGTACAACAGGTACCTCATACCTGCGCAATAACGACCGATGAAAAACGTTATGAATGGAAAAGGACGCAGGGAGGTCCAAACGGAAAGAAACAGGATTAAGAATCTCCAATATTCTATAAGGGCCGATGAACCGAGGTTTAAACTTAGGAGAAGAGACCCTCATAGGGACAAAACGAGAAGACAACCACACTAAATCTCCAACACAAAGCCGAGAACCAACACGACGATGACGGTTGGCAAAACGCTGAGTCTTCTCCTGGGACAACTTCAAATTGTCCATAACCTGCCCCCAGATGTGATGCAATCTCTCCACCACCGCATCCACTCCAGGACAATCCGAGGATTCCACCTGACCGGAGGAAAATCGAGGGTGAAACCCCGAATTACAGAAAAACGGGGACACCAAGGTGGAAGAACTGGCCCGATTATTGAGGGCGAACTCTGCCAATGGCAAAAAAGCAACCCAATCATCCTGGTCAGCAGAGACAAAACACCTCAGATATGTCTCAAGGGTCTGATTAGTCCGCTCGGTCTGGCCATTAGTCTGAGGGTGAAAAGCAGATGAAAAAGACAAATCTATGCCCATCCTAGCACAGAATGCCCGCCAAAATCTAGACACAAATTGGGTACCTCTGTCAGAAACAATATTCTCAGGAATACCGTGCAATCGGACAACATTCTGAAAAAACAGAGGAACCAACTCAGAAGAAGAAGGCAACTTGGGCAGAGGAACCAAATGGACCATTTTAGAGAAAGGTCACAGACCACCCAGATGACAGACATCTTCTGGGAAACAGGCAGATCTGAAATAAAATCCATCGAGATGTGTGTCCAAGGCCTCTTAGGAATAGGCAAGGGCAACAGCAGTCCGCTAGCCCGAGAACTACAAGACTTGGCCCGAGCACAAACGTCACATGACTGCACAAAGACTCGCACATCTCGTGACAGGGAAGGCCACCAGAAGGATCTTGCCACCAAATCCCTGGTACCAAAAATTCCGGGATGACCTGCCAATGCAGAAGAATGTACCTCAGAGATGACTCTGCTGGTCCAATCATCCGGAACAAACAGTCTATCAGGCGGACAACGATCCGGTCTATCCGCCTGAAACTCTTGCAAGGACCGCCGCAGATCAGGAGAAACGGCCGACAAAATTACTCCCTCCCTAAGGATACCTGTGGGTTCAGAATTACCAGGAGAGTCCGGGTCAAAACTCCTAGAAAGGGCATCTGCCTTAACATTCTTAGAACCCGGTAGGTATGACACCACAAAATTAAAGCGAGAAAAAAATAAAGACCAGCGCGCCTGTCTAGGATTCAGGCGTCTGGCAGTCTCAAGATAAATCAAATTTTTGTGGTCAGTCAATACCACCACCTGATGCCTAGCCCCCTCGAGCCAATGGCGCCACTCCTCAAACGCCCACTTCATGGCCAAAAGCTCCCGATTCCCAACATCATAATTCCGCTCTGCGGGCGAAAATTTGCGAGAAAAGAAGGCACAAGGCCTAATGACGGAGCAGTCGGAACCTTTCTGCGACAACACTGCCCCAGCTCCGATCTCCGAAGCGTCAACCTCAACCTGAAAAGGCAGATTCACATCAGGCTGACGCAACACAGGGGCAGAGGCAAAACGGCGCTTAAGCTCCTGAAAGGCCTCTACAGCATGAGGGGACCAATTAGCAACATCAGCGCCTTGTCTGGTCAAATCAGTCAGTGGTTTAACGACATCCGAAAAACCAGCAATAAATCGGCGGTAAAAGTTGGCAAAGCCCAAAAATCTCTGAAGACCCTTAAGAGAGGAGGGCTGAGTCCAGTCACAAATAGCTTGCACCTTGACGGGATCCATCTCAATGGAAGAGGGAGAAAAAATATACCCCAAAAAGGAAATTTTCTGGACCCCAAAAACGCACTTAGACCCCTTCACACATAAAGAATTAGACCGCAGAACCTGAAAAACTCTCCTGACCTGCTGGACATGAGAGTCCCAGTCATCAGAAAAAATCAGAATATCATCCAGATATATTATCATAAATTTATCCAGAAAATCGCGGAAAATATCATGCATAAAAGACTGGAAAACTGAAGGGGCATTAGAAAGACCAAAAGGCATGACCAAATACTCAAAGTGGCCCTCGGGCGTATTAAATGCGGTCTTCCACTCATCCCCCTGCCTGATCCGCACCAAATTATACGCCCCACGAAGATCAATTTTAGAGAACCACTTAGCACCCTCTATACGAGCAAACAAATCAGTAAGCAATGGCAATGGGTATTGATACTTAACAGTGATCTTATTCAGAAGCCGATAATCAATACATGGTCTCAAAGAGCCGTCTTTTTTTGAGACAAAGAAAAACCCAGCTCCCAAGGGAGAAGAAGATGGACGAATATGTCCCTTTTCCAAAGACTCCTTTATATATTCCCGCATAGCAGCATGTTCCGGCACAGACAAATTAAACAAACGACCCTTTGGATATTTACAACCCGGTATCAAATCTATGGCACAATCGCACTCACGGTGCGGAGGTAACGACCCAAGCTTGGGTTCGTCAAAGACGTCTTGATAATCAGAGAGGAACTCAGGGACTTCAGAGGGAATGGACGACGAAATAGAAACCAAAGGTAAGTCCCCATGAATACCCTTACATCCCCAGCTCAACACAGACATTGCTCTCCAGTCCAAGACTGGGTTGTGAGACTGCAACCATGGCAATCCCAGTACCAAATCGTCATGTAAATTATACAGCACCAGGAAACGAATAATCTCCTGGTGATCCGGATTGATACGCATGGTTACTTGTGTCCAGTATTGTGGTTTATTATTAGCCAATGGGGTGGAGTCAATCCCCTTCAGAGGAATAAGAGTCTCCAAAGGCTCTAAATCAAAACCACAACGATTGGCAAAGGACCAATCCATAAGACTCAGAGCGGCGCCAGAGTCAACATAGGCGTCCGTGGCAATGGATGACAAAGAGCAAATCAGGGTTACAGACAAAATAAACTTAGACTGAATGGTACCAATGGAAATAGACTTATCAAGCTTCTTTGTACGCCTAGAGCATGCTGATATAACATGAGTAGAATCCCCACAATAGAAACACAATCCATTCTTCCGTCTAAAATTCTGTCGCTCGCTCCTGGACAGAATTCTATCACACTGCATACTTTCTGGCGTCTTTTCCATAGACACCGCCAGATGGTGCACCGGTTTGCGCTCCCGCAGACGCCTATCAATCTGAATAGCCATTGTCATGGACTCATTCAGACCTGCAGGCAAAGGGAACCCCACCATAACATCCTTAACGGCATCAGAGAGACCTTCTCTGAAAGTTGCCGCCAAGGCGCACTCATTCCACTGAGTAAGCACAGACCATTTACGGAATTTTTGGCAGAAAACTTCAGCTTCGTCTTGCCCCTGAGATAGTGCCATCAAAGTTTTTTCTGCCTGAAGTTCCAAATGAGGTTCCTCATAAAGCAAGCCCAAGGCCAGAAAAAACGCATCCACATCGCGTAACGCAGGATCCCCTGCTGGCAATGAGAAGGCCCAATCTTGAGGGTCACCCCTGAGCAAGGAAATCACAATCCTAACCTGCTGAGCAGGGTCTCCAGCTGAACGAGACTTCAGGGACAAATAAAGCTTACAATTATTTCGGAAATTCTGGAAGCTAGCTCTATTCCCTGTGAAGAACTCCGGCAAAGGAATTCTCGGCTCAGATACCGGAGCATGTACCACAAAATCTTGTAAATTTTGTACTTTCGTGATGAGATTATTCAAACCCGCAGTTACACTCTGGAGATCCATTATTGTCAGGTGCACACAGAGCATACAGAGATTAGGAGGAGAGAGAGAAAAAAGACTGCAGCAAGGCAGACTGGAGGAAAAAAAAAAAAAAAAATTCCAGCAGACTTCTTATAACTCTCCTTTCTCAACCTGGGTCTTTAACACTTTATTGGCCGGTCAAACTGTCATGATCTCTGCAGGCAGAGATCATAGCAAGCCTATAGAGGGACAAGCTCTCGGAAGATGGAACTATACTGACCATGAACTAAGCCTGCCGCGCAACTAGAAATAGCCAGGTAGCATTTCCTATTTATCGCTAGATGCCCAGCTCTGGCCTAAGACCTAAATAGCTAGCAGAGGGAAATATAAGACCTGGCTCACCTCTAGAGAAATATTCCAAAGAAGACAGTAGCCCCCCACATATAATGACGGTGAGTTCAGATGAAACAACAAACGCAGCAGGAAAATAGTCTTAGCAAATTTGAGGTCCGCTTACTAGATAGCAGAAGACAGATAGTATACTTTCATGGTCAGCAGAAAAACACTAACAAAACACCATCCAGAGATTACCTTAAACTCTGGCATTAACTCATAACGCCAGAGTAGCAATCCCTGATCAACGAGAGCTTTCCAGACACAGTAACAAAACTTCAGCTGTGAACTGGAACAAATAGGCAAAACAAAACATGGACAAAAGTCCAACTTATCTAGTAGTTGTCTAGAAGCAGGAACAAGCACTGAGAGGCATCAGATAACATTGTTGACCGGCAAGAAACCACCAGAGAAATGAGCTTAAATAGCGACACCCACTACTGATGGAACCAGGTGAAACAGGAAAGAGGATGACAAGTCCAATTCCACAAGCGGCCACCGGGGGAGCCCAGAATCCAAATTCACAACAGCAGTGGTCACACAGCATGAGGTAGTAAAAGCTGAACCACTCCCTCCTCATATGTCGGCGCAGGAGGTGGAGCTGACGGCACTCATTGAAGTGCTTAAAGGGGCTGAAGGTAAACGCTACACCATTTACACAGACTCCAGGTACGGTTTTGGAGTCGCACATGACTACGGCCCCATATGGAGGGCAAGGGACTTTCTTACATCAACAGGTACTCCTATTAAGCATGGGCACCTCATCAAGCAGCTAATGGACGCACTACTACTTCCAAAGGAGGTTGCCATAGTTAAGGTAAAGGCACACACCAGGCTTGCGACCAACGAAGCACGAGGCAACGACAAAGCAGACAGAGCAGCCAAGGAAGCTGCAAGGAAGCCACGGCGACACGAGACCCCTGCGGCCACCCCACTGATCATGGCAAGCACTGAGTGTAACCAGTTGGACTTGAGTATCTTACAGGCTCTGACTCGGCAAACCACCGGGGAAGAGAAAAAGGTCTGGTCGAAGGCTGGAGCTCAGGAGCATGGAGGTTTGTGGAAAGTGGGACAGCGGGTGTGTCTGCCAAGATCTCTGTATCCTTCAATGGCCCAAGCGGCGCACGGTCCAACACACCTGTCTAAGAACGGCATGTGTGCTCTGGTGGAGAAGCAATGGGTCGCACCTGGTTTCACAATGGTTTCTACTAGGTTTACACAGGCATGTCTCACATGTGCACAACACAATCCAGGCAGTGTAGTGAAAGTACCACAAAAACACACACCTAAGCCCCTCTTCCCGTTTCAACGACTGCAGATTGACTTCATACAGCTTCCCAAGGTAGGAACGTATGAATATTGTCTTGTGTGTGTTGACCTCTTCTCAGGGTGGCCGGAAGCTTTCCCGATGCCAAAAGCTACTGCACGAGCCACTGCAAAGAAATTGATGTCAGAAGTCTTCTGTAGATTCGGACTGCCTGAAACCATAGAATCTGACAGAGGTACCCACTTCACTGGAGAGGTAATGCAAAATGTATAGACCACAAGCTAGTGGCAAGGTAGAACGGCTAAATGGTACACTTAAGCTGAAAATCCAGAAAGCGAGTGAGGAATTGGGGAAGCCATGGACAGAGTGTTTGCCTTTAGCTCTGTTCTCCATTAGGTACACGCCTAACAGGAAGACAAAGGTGTCCCCTTTTGAGGTTTTGTTTGGGTCAGCACCAAGACTAGGCCTGTACTTCCCTCAGACACTGCAGCTTCAGTGTGACAACCTCACCAGCTATGTCCAGAGCCTTCAGAAGAGGCTCTCATTCATGCATAAACAAGTGTTTGATTCTATTCCAGACCCAGAGAGCCGAGAGGGAACCCACTCTCTACAGCCTGGAGATTGGGTGGTGGTCAAAAGACACACAAGAAAGCCTCTGGAGCCGAGGTTTGACGGACCCTTCCAAGTCCTCCTCACCACAGCCACATCAGTGAAGCTTGAGGGGAAGCCCACCTGGATCCAGGCAAGCCACTGCAAGATCCTGGAACGGAAGAGTGATCATCCTACTCCTGATGATGCTGATGACCCTTCCCCAGAGAAGACAGACGGCTCAGACAAGCCAGCGCAACACTTATAATAAAATAGCCCCGCTTAGAGATGTCCTTATTAGGAATTAGACCTGATGAATTATAGGATGATTTCATATGTAATAAACAGCTGATTGGTGGACATAATGTATACGCCTACTCAAAAGTGTATATAACTGCATGTCCTTCCTGGAATAAACATGGCAATGATCAGATACCACATCTGTCTGTGTCCATCAATCTCCGGAGAATCTACTCATTTGGCAGCCATCCAATATCCCTGAAGGGTCTGACTTGCAGACCACCCCAAAATGGGTAAGACCAATCATGGGAAATTACCTGGTGGGTAAAACAAAAGTAGTACTAGCTCTGAGGAGGTGGTAACTCTACTGACCGCAATCCCTACTCCTAACACCAACACTAGAAATAGCCGTGGAGCGTACCTAATTCTGCCTAGACGCCTCTGCACAGCCTAAGAACTAACTACCCCTAAAGATGGAAACGGAAAGCTATCTCGCCTCAGAGAAACCCCAAAAGGAAGATAGCCCCCCCACAAATATTAACGGTGAGTGAAGAGGGAAATGACAAACTCAGAAATGAAACTAGATTTTTTAGCAAAGGAGGCCAATACTATCTAAATAGACAGAGATAGGAAAGGTTACTGTGCGGTCAGTATAAAAACTAAAAGTCCACGCAGAGTGTGCAAAAATAACCACCACACCGACTCACGGTGTGGAGGGGCAAATCTGCGACCCCAGAGCTTCCAACTAGCCGGAATATTTCATAATGACAAGCTGGACAAAAGAGACATAAATTGAACTGAACCAAAGGTCATAAGCAGGGAAACACCCAAAAACTAGCAGACTTATCTTTAAGCTGGAAATGGACTGGCCAACAGAGAACTTCCAAGAAAGGACAGAATCCACAGGAAATACATTGACAGCTGGCATCACATACAGCCAAAAGCCCAGTTAAATACCAAGCCCAGGAAACCGATTAGTGAATACTAGGGTTGAGCGAAACGGATCGTTCATTTTCATAAGTCGCCGACTTTTGGCAAAGTCGGCGTCTCATGAAACCGAGCCGATCCCTGTGTGGGGTCTGCCATGCGGTACGCGACTTTCGCGCCAAAGTCGCGTTTCAATGACGCTAAAAGTGCCATTTCTCAGCCAATGAAGGAGGCAGCAGAGTGTGGGCAGCGTGAGGACATAGATCTCAGTCCCCACCATCTTAGAGAAGGGCATTGCAGTGATTGGCTTGCTTTCTGCGGCGTCACAGGGGCTCTAAAGGGGCGTTCCCGCCGACCGCCATCTTACTGCTGCTGATCTGAGCGTAGGGAGAGGTTGCTGCAGCTTCTTCGGAAGCAGGCATAGTGATAGGCAGGGTACATAAAGCTACAAACCGCTTGTGCTGTAGCGATTTCCACTGTCCAACACCACCTTTTGATTGCAGGGACAGTGGAAGCTACATTTTTTTTTCCTCAGTGCTGTAGCTCATTGGGCTGCACTAGAAGGCTCCCTGACCCTGATAGCTGCGTTGCTGTGCCTGTGTGTACGCCGCTGTGCAAACCAACTGCTTTTTTCAAAGCACAAATCCTGTTTTTCCTTCCTTTCTGCACAGCTATCTTGTGTGTTTATCCACACTTTTGTGTGCAGAGTCCTTTTTATAGCTGCCTGCCATACTTTTCTGAGATAACTGCAGGGAGATAAATATTGGCAAGTCTGCCTCTGTGCCAGTGCTGTGTGTGGCATCTGTCTCTCATTGTGTGCCACCGAAAACACTGTGTAATACTTGGCCATTTTTTTTTTTGCTAAATTCTCCCTTTTCCAAAAAAAAATTAGTGGGAGAAAAATATTGGCAAGTCTGCCTCTGTGCCATTGCTGTGTGTGGTATCTGTCTCTCATTGTGTGCCACCGAAAACACTGTGTAATACTTGGCCTTTTTTTTGGGGGGGGGTAAATTCTCCCTTTAAAAAAAAAAATTAGTGGGAGATAAATATTGGTAAGTCTGCCTCCGTGCCATTGCTGTGTGTGGCATCTGTCTCTCATTGTGTGGCACCGAAAACACTGTGTAATACTTGGCCATTTTTTTGGGGGGGGGTACATTCTCCCTTTTCCCCCAAAAAAAATTAGTGGGAGATAAATATTGGCAAGTCTGCCTCCGTGCCATTGCTGTGTGTGGTATCTGTCTCTCATTGTGTGCCACCGAAAACACTGTGTAATACTTGGCCATTTTTTTTTTTTTTTGCTAAATTCTCCCTTTTCCAAAAAAAAAATTATTGGGAGATAAATATTGGCAAGTCTGCCTCTGTGCCATTGCTGTGTGTGGCATCTGTCTCTCATTGTGTGCAACCGAAAACACTGTGTAATACTTGGCCATTTTTTTTTTTGGGGGGGTACATTCTCCCTTTTCCAAAAAAAAAATTAGTGGGAGATAAATATTGGCAAGTCTGCCTCCGTGCCATTGCTGTGTGTGGCATCTGTCTCTCATTGTGTGGCACCGAAAACACTGTGTAATACTTGGCCATTTTTTTTTTTTTTGGGTACATTCTCCCTTTTCCAAAAAAAAAATTAGTGGGAGATAAATATTGGCAAGTCTGCCTCCGTGCCATTGCTGTGTGTGGTATCTGTCTCTCATTGTGTGCAACCGAAAACACTGTGTAATACTTGGCCAATTTAAAACTGCCATGCCTGCCTATTGTTTGTTATTTTAGGCCTTTGATAGCCTGTCTGCGGCCCCTACTTGCAATACTCCTCCACTGACCACAATGCTGCCTGCCTGTGTATCCATGTAACCGATTTAAAACTGCCATGCCTGCCTATTGTTTGTTATTTTAGGCCTTTGCTAGCCTGTCTGTGGCCCCTACTTGCAATGCTCCTCCACTGAATATATATGTTGAGGGGGCACCACGGCCTATAAAGTGGGATCACCCTGACCTATGGCATATGCATAACCAGAGAGACAGAGAGACTCATTGCCAGAGAGAGTAAAAATAATCCCAAAATATTCTTTAACTATATAAATAGTAAGAAACTAAAAAATGACAGTGTTGGCCCCCTTAAAAATAGTCTGGGTGAAATGGTGGATGAGGATGAGGAAAAAGCCAATCTGCTAAATGACTTTTTTTCATCAGTATTTACAAAAGAAAATCCCATGGCAGCCAATATGACTAGTGATAAAAATTCCCCATTAAATGTCACCTGCTTAACCCAGCAGGAAGTACAGCGGCGTCTAAAAATCACTAAAATTGACAAATCTCCGGGCCCGGATGGGATACACCCCCGAGTACTGCAGGAACTAAGTACAGTCATTGATAGACCATTATTTTTAATCTTTAAAGAGTCCATAATAACAGGGTCTGTACCACAGGACTGGCGTATAGCAAATGTGGTGCCAATATTCAAAAAAGGGGCAAAAACTGAACTCGGTAATTATAGGCCAGTAAGTTTAACCTCTACTGTGGGTAAAATCCTGGAGGGCATTCTAAGGGATGCTATACTGGAGTATCTGAAGAGGAATAACCTCATGACCCAGTATCAGCACGGGTTTACTAGGGACCGCTCATGTCAGACTAATTTGATCAGCTTCTATGAAGAGGTAAGTTCCGGACTGGACCAAGGCATCTCAAAAACATTTCCAGAATTCGCCCTTTTCTTACTTTCGACTCTGCAAAAACTCTTACTGTCTCACTTATTCATTCTCGTCTGGACTATTGTAACTCTCTACTAATTGGCCTACCTTTTACCAGACTCTCCCCGCTCCAATCTGTCCTGAATGCTGCTGCCAGGATCATATTCCTCGCCAACCGTTACACCGATGCCTCTACCTTGTGCCAGTCATTACACTGGCTACCCATCCAATCCAGAATCCAGTACAAAACTACTACCCTCATCCACAAAGCACTCCATGGCTCAGCACCACCCTACATCTCCTCTCTGGTCTCAGTCTACCAACCTACCCGTGCCCTCCGCTCTGCTAATGACCTCAGGTTAGCATCCTCAATAATCAGAACCTCCCACTCCCGTCTCCAAGACTTTACACGTGCGGCGCCGATTCTTTGGAATGCACTACCTAGGTTAATACAATTAATCCCCAATCCCCACAGTTTTAAGCGTGCCCTAAAAACTCATTTGTTCAGATTGGCCTACCGCCTCAACGCATTAACCTAATTATCCCTGTGTGGCCTATTAATAAAAAAACAACAACATAATCACGTTCCTCCATCATGTTCTCATACACTTTATGCAGTTAATAGCCTCTGTGTCTGTACTGTTACATACTTAGGTAGTTAACTGGTTCATGCAGCTTTACATGAACACCCGAGCCTTACACTATGGCTGGTCCAAATAACTAAAGCAATTGTTACCATCCACCTCTCGTGTCTCCCCTTTTCCTCATAGATTGTAAGCTTGCGAGCAGGGCCCTCATTCCTACTGGTATCTGTTTTGAACTGTGATTTCTGTTATGCTGTAATGTCTATTGTCTGTATAAGTCCCCTCTATAAGTTGTAAAGCGCTGCGGAATATGTTGGCGCTATATAAATAAAATTATTATTATTATTATTATTATTAAGGGAACCCAGTGGACGTAGTGTATATGGACTTTTCCAAAGCTTTTGATACGGTGCCACACAAAAGGTTGATACATAAAATGAGAGTAATGGGGATAGGGGAAAATATGTGTAAGTGGGTTGAGAGTTGGCTCAGGGATAGGAAACAAAGGGTGGTTATTAATGGAGCACACTCGGACTGGGTCGCGGTTAGCAGTGGGGTACCACAGGGGTCAGTATTGGGCCCTCTTCTTTTTAACATATTTATTAATGACCTTGTAGAGGGCATTCAGAGTAGAATTTCAATATTTGCAGATGACACTAAACTCTGTAGGGTAATCAATACAGGGGAGGACAATTTTATATTACAGGATGATTTATGTAAACTAGAAGCTTGGGCTGATAAATGGCAAATGAGCTTTAATGGGGATAAATGTAAGGTCATGCACTTGGGTAGAAGTAATAAGATGTATAACTATGTGCTTAATTCTAAAACTCTGGGCAAAACCATCAATGAAAAAGACCTGGGTGTATGGGTGGATGACAGACTCATATTCAGTGGCCAGTGTCAGGCAGCTGCTACAAAGGCAAATAAAATAATGGGATGTATTAAAAGAGGCATAGATGCTCATGAGGAGAACATAATTTTACCTCTATACAAGTCACTAGTTCGACCACACTTAGAATACTGTGCACAGTTCTGGTCTCCGGTGTATAAGAAAGACATAGCTGAACTAGAGCGGGTGCAGAGAAGAGCGACCAAGGTTATTAGAGGACTGGGGGGTCTGCAATACCAAGATAGGTTATTACACTTGGGGCTATTTAGTTTGGAAAAACGAAGACTAAGGGGTGATCTTATTTTAATGTATAAATATATGAGGGGACAGTACAAAGACCTTTCTGATGATCTTTTTAATCATAGACCTGAGACAGGGACAAGGGGGCATCCTCTACATCTGGAGGAAAGAAGGTTTAAGCATAATAACAGACGCGGATTCTTTACTGTAAGAGCAGTGAGACTATGGAACTCTCTGCCGTATGATGTTGTAATGAGTGATTCATTAATTAAATTTAAGAGGGGACTGGATACCTTTCTGGAAAAGTATAATATTACAGGGTATATACACTAGATTCCTTGATAAGGCGTTGATCCAGGGAACTAGTCTGATTGCCGTATGTGGAGTCGGGAAGGAATTTTTTTCCCCATGGTGGAGTTACTCTTTGCCACATGGGTTTTTTTTGCCTTCCTCTGGATCAACATGTTAGGGCATGTTAGGTTAGGCTATGGGTTGAACTAGATGGACTTAAAGTCTTCCTTCAACCTCAATAACTATGTAACTGTGTAAAAGACACAAGAGAAAAAGTAAAAGGTCATACAAATGGGGATCACCACAACAAGGATTCAGCTAGGATATATACAGTTTACTCCTCCACTGACCACACCAATGCTGCCCGTGTACCCCTGGAACCTATTTAAAAGTTCATAGAGCCTAGTTAAATATTTTATTTACTATTAATAAGGCCATGATGGACTACGCTGTACCACGCTACAAGCTAACCAGTCGACACTTCTATTGCGAGAAAAGCCATCTCAACCCTCCACCAGCATGTAAAAGACCGCATTGTCCATGCACTCCGGCAATCTGTGAGTACAAAGGTGCACCTGACAACAGACGCATGGACCTGTAGGCATGGCCACGGAAGATTATGTGTCCATTACGGCGCAATGGGTTAATGTGGTGGATGCATGGTCCACAGGGGACAGCCTACTAAGTCTGTCTGCAGTCCCTAATTCAAATTGTCCTCCACTGTCTAAATCGGAGCTTCCACCTTCTGGCTTTCGGCCTATAGTATCAGAAATTAAACTGCATTTGGCCTTCAACTTTGGTTACGGCCTACTAACGGTGTCTGCCCCTGCCTGGTGTTTGTCCTCAACTGAATAAAGCTGAGCTTCAACCTTCTGGCTCTAATTTTTTTTTTTTTTTTTTTTTTTTAAGTGCTGGTTGGGGCATAATACCTCTGTTTGCTGCTCCCTGGTGTTGACCTCAACTGAATAAAGCTGAGCTTCCACCTTCTGGCTTTCGGCCTATAGTATCAGATATTAAACTGCATTTGGCCTTCAACTTTGGTTACGGCCTACTAACGGTGTCTGCCCCTGCCTGGTGTTTTCCTCAACTGAATAAAGCTGAGCTTCAACCTTCTGGCTCTCATTAAGTGCTGTGTTTTTAAAAATTGGTGGTTAGGGCCTACTAACGGTGTCTGCCCCTCCCTGGTGTTTGCCCTCAACTGAATAAAGCTGAGCTTCCACCTTCTGGCTTTCGGCCAATAGTATCAGATATTAAACTGCATTTGGCCTTCAACTTTGGTTACGGCCTACTAATGGTGTCTGCCCCTGCCTGTTGTTTTTCCTCAACTGAATAAAGCTGAGCTTCAACCTTCTGGCTCTCATTAAGTGCTGTGCTTTTAAAAATTGGTGGTTAGGGCCTACTAACGGTGTCTGCCCCTCCCTGGTGTTTGCCCTCAACTGAATAAAGCTGAGCTTCCACCTTCTGGCTTTCGGCCTATAGTATCAGATATTAAACTGCATTTTGCCTTCAACTTTGGTTACGGCCTACTAACGGTGTCTGCCCCTGCCTGGTGTTTTTCCTCAACTGAATAAAGCTGAGCTTCAACCTTCTGGCTCTCATTAAGTGCTGTGTTTTCAAAAATTGGTGGTTAGGGCCTACTAACGGTGTCTGCCCCTCCCTGGTGTTTGCCCTCAACTGAATAAAGCTGAGCTTCCACCTTCTGGCTTTCGGCCTATAGTATAAGATATTAAACTGCATTTGGCCTTCAACTTTGGTTATGGCCTACTAACGGTGTCTGCCCCTGCCTGGTGTTTGTCCTCAACTGAATAAAGCTGAGCTTCAACCTTCTGGCTCTAATTTTTTTTTTTTAAGTGCTGGTAGGGGCATAATACCTCTGTTTGCTGCTCCCTGGTGTTGACCTCAACTGAATAAAGCTGAGCTTCCACCTTCTGGCTTTCGGCCTATAGTATCAGATATTAAACTGCATTTGGCCTTCAACTTTGGTTACGGCCTACTAACGGTGTCTGCCCCTGCCTGGTGTTTTCCTCAACTGAATAAAGCTGAGCTTCAACCTTCTGGCTCTCATTAAGTGCTGTGTTTTTAAAAATTGGTGGTTAGGGCCTACTAACGGTGTCTGCCCCTCCCTGGTGTTTGCCCTCAACTGAATAAAGCTGAGCTTCCACCTTCTGGCTTTCGGCCAATAGTATCAGATATTAAACTGCATTTGGCCTTCAACTTTGGTTACGGCCTACTAATGGTGTCTGCCCCTGCCTGTTGTTTTTCCTCAACTGAATAAAGCTGAGCTTCAACCTTCTGGCTCTCATTAAGTGCTGTGCTTTTAAAAATTGGTGGTTAGGGCCTACTAACGGTGTCTGCCCCTCCCTGGTGTTTGCCCTCAACTGAATAAAGCTGAGCTTCCACCTTCTGGCTTTCGGCCTATAGTATCAGATATTAAACTGCATTTTGCCTTCAACTTTGGTTACGGCCTACTAACGGTGTCTGCCCCTGCCTGGTGTTTTTCCTCAACTGAATAAAGCTGAGCTTCAACCTTCTGGCTCTCATTAAGTGCTGTGTTTTCAAAAATTGGTGGTTAGGGCCTACTAACGGTGTCTGCCCCTCCCTGGTGTTTGCCCTCAACTGAATAAAGCTGAGCTTCCACCTTCTGGCTTTCGGCCTATAGTATAAGATATTAAACTGCATTTGGCCTTCAACTTTGGTTATGGCCTACTAACGGTGTCTGCCCCTGCCTGGTGTTTGTCCTCAACTGAATAAAGCTGAGCTTCAACCTTCTGGCTCTAATTTTTTTTTTTTAAGTGCTGGTAGGGGCATAATACCTCTGTTTGCTGCTCCCTGGTGTTGACCTCAACTGAATAAAGCTGAGCTTCCACCTTCTGGCTTTCGGCCTATATTATCAGATATTAAACTGCATTTGGCCTTCAACTTTGGTTACAGCCTACTAACGGTGTCTGCCCCTGCCTGGTGTTTTTCCTCAACTGAATAAAGCTGAGCTTCAACCTTCTGGCTCTCATTAAGTGCTGTGTTTTTAAAAATAGGTGGTTAGGGCCTACTAACGGTGTCTGCCCCTGCCTGGTGTTTGCCCGCAACTGAATAAAGCTGAGCTTCCACCTTCTGGCTTTCGGCCTATAGTATCAGATATTAAACTGCATTTGGCCTTCAACTTTGGTTACGGCCTACTAACGGTGTCTGCCCCTGCCTGGTGTTTTTCCTCAACTGAATAAAGCTGAGCTTCAACCTTCTGGCTCTCATTAAGTGCTGTGTTTTTAAAAATTGGTGGTTAGGGCCTACTAACGGTGTCTGCCCCTGCCTGGTTTTTGCCCTCAACTGAATAAAGCTGAGCTTCCACCTTCTGGCTTTCGGCCTATAGTATCAGATATTAAACTGCATTTGGTCTTCAACTTTGGTTACGGCCTACTAACAGTGTCTGCCCCTGCCTGGTGTTTTTCCTCAACTGAATAAAGCTGAGCTGCAACCTTCTGGCTCTCATTAAGTGCTGTGTTTTTAAATATTGGTGGTTAGGGCCTACTAATGGTGTCTGCCCCTCCCTGGTGTTTGCCCTCAACTGAATAAAGCTGAGCTTCCACCTTCTGGCTTTCGGCCTATAGTATCAGATATTAAACTGCATTTGGCCTTCAACTTTGGTTACGGCCTACTAACGGTGTCTGCCCCTGCCTGGTGTTTTTCCTCAACTGAATAAAGCTGAGCTTCAACCTTCTGGCTCTCATTAAGTGCTGTGTTTTTAAAAATAGGTGGTTAGGGCCTACTAACGGTGTCTGCCCCTGCCTGGTGTTTGCCCGCAACTGAATAAAGCTGAGCTTCCACCTTCTGGCTTTCGGCCTATAGTATCAGATATTAAACTGCATTTGGCCTTCAACTTTGGTTACGGCCTACTAACGATGTCTGCCCCTGCCTGGTGTTTTTCCTCAACTGAATAAAGCTGAGCTTCAACCTTCTGGCTCTCATTAAGTGCTGTGTTTTTAAAAATTGGTGGTTAGGGCCTACTAATGGTGTCTGCCCCTGCCTGGTTTTTGCCCTCAACTGAATAAAGCTGAGCTTCCACCTTCTGGCTTTCGGCCTATAGTATCAGATATTAAACTGCATTTGGTCTTCAACTTTGGTTACGGCCTACTAACAGTGTCTGCCCCTGCCTGGTGTTTTTCCTCAACTGAATAAAGCTGAGCTGCAACCTTCTGGCTCTCATTAAGTGCTGTGTTTTTAAATATTGGTGGTTAGGGCCTACTAATGGTGTCTGCCCCTCCCTGGTGTTTGCCCTCAACTGAATAAAGCTGAGCTTCCACCTTCTGGCTTTCGGCCTATAGTATCAGATATTAAACTGCATTTGGCCTTCAACTTTGGTTACGGCCTATTAACGGTGTCTGCCCCTCCCTGGTGTTTGCACTCAACTGAATAAAGCTGAGCTTCAGTCTTTAGGCTTTTGGCCTAAAGTATCAGATATTAAACTGCATTTGGCCTACTAGTGTGGTTGGGCCCTTAAAACAGTGTCTGCTGCTCCTGGGTTTGCTACTCCACTGAACAAAGCAATGCCGCCTGTTTAGTCCTGTTACCAATTTTGATCTGCATTTAGCCTACTTTATTCTTTGACCCTATATCTGTTTCCTCCTCATCCTGCCCATTGCCCAGCCACTGCTAGATGAGTCTGCTGGTACATTGACCTAGACCACTACATTCCCCTTGCACTCTACACAGCCAGAATCTGACCCTGCTGAAAGTAAGGTTCCCCTTCCCGCATGTTATACCACCTTACACAGGGACAAAGAGGAAGGTGCAGATGAAAGTGCAGGTTCCTTCATCAGGTGGGGGGGCATACTCATTGGCGATGTCACTGGCACAGGGCCCCTCAGAGCATGCAAAAGTGTCGCTGCTGGTGGGAGGCGCCCCCGCCGTGCAAACACACCGCTGTACTTTGAGGGGCCCTGTGCCAGTGCCAATGCGAACGAGTGTGCCCCCCTGCTTGCTCAGGATCACAGCACTTGCAACGTTGAAATACTTACCTCTCCCTGCTCCACCGCCGTGACGTAGTCCACGATTCCTGGGCCCACTAAAACCTTGAACCAGCCCTACCCCCCACAACGTTTGCCAAATGACCCCCAAGTTCCATTGAACAACTATTATTATAAAGTTAATTAAGATTGACAAGCTTCAGAAACAATAATGGATGTTTTTGGCATTAAAATGGGCACTGTAGGTGTTTTCCTGGCCTCCACTCACTGCCGACTATGCTTCCCCATTGACTTGCATTGGGTTTCGTGTTTCGGTCGATCCCCGACTTTTAGCGATAATTGGCCGACTGCACTCGACTCGACTCTGGACAAAGTCGGGTTTCACAAAACCCGACTCGATCTTTAAAAAATGAAAGTCGCTCAACCCTAGCTGCTAAGTTCCACTTGAAACCCCCAGAGGGAGCCCAAGAGCAGAACTCCCAAAAATACCATTCACAACCACAGGATGGAGCCCAAGAACGGAATTCACAACAGGATCCAGATCTGGATCTGGTATGTCTATTTATGTACCTCCTATTGTTTTCTTTTTTGGACTATTGCAGACTCATGGACATGTATTACTATGTTGGACATGTGGTTTTAAATGTTTTTATGGTCTATGTTAAAAATGTTTTTTCTTTAATGTACACTTTTACATATAATTAGGTGTGTGTATCCTTATGTATTGGCCTTCATCTCATATGTTTGCATATCTCTTGCCTTAGGGTACCGTCACACAGTGCAATTTTGATCGCTACGACGGCACGATTCGTGACGTTCCAGCGATGCATTTACGATATCGCTGTGTCTGACACGCTACTGCGATCCGGATCCCCACTGAGAATCGTACGTCGTAGCAGATCGTTTGAAACTTTCTTTCGTCGTCTAGTGTCCCGCTGTGGCGGCATGATTGCATTGTGTGACACAGGTTGTATACGATGTGCGCACAGTAACCAACGGCTTCTACATCGCAAATACGTCATGAAATTATCGCTCCAGCGCCGTGTATTGCAACGTGTGACCGCAGTATACGACGCTGGAGCGATACTTATACGACGCTGCAACGTCACGAATCGTGCCGTCGTAGCGATGAAAATGGCACTGTGTGACGGTACCCTTAGTCACACTCCTTCTCAACCGCTATGCTGAGAAAGCGGTTCTTTTTTCCCCTTTCCCTAGTGAAGCCTAGTCATTTGCATAGACTTTTATTGCAAAAGAGACACAAAGAGCATAGAGACATAATTGCAATGACATCACTCAGAATAGGAAAAGAATGGCGCTGGACCCCGAAGAGAGCAGCGGTAGGTGAATATATGAATGCACTCCAAGTACAATGTGTGCACATACACACACTTTTATTGGATAAAACACTTAGGAGTCCTTCTTGTTAAATGTTTGGCAGTACAGTATTTTGTTTTCTATATATTTGTATGTGCAAAGTGATAATTTTTCATATTTTTTGTTTTTCAATATTGGATTATTTAACTATATTTTTATAATGTACTATTGATTTAATTATAATAATGGATATTATTGCTATTGTTCAAACAAATTATTTTTTGTTTTATGTCTCAGTAATAATCAACTAGAATATTATCTTAAGTGAAAAACTTCTAATTCAATTAACTGCACACTGTAGACCTCAAGGTAACGATATTATGAAGAATGTACCAGAACTCCCATGCATAAGAACATAATAGCTGAATAGGGAATTGAAATGTCCATTCATTGAAAATGTAGATTAAACAATGAGTCTTGCCTTGACTTGTATTTATTCCACCACTTATGTTGGCAATTCCCTTATCTACTCACATTATTGATTTAATAAAGTAAAACTCAACAGTCTTTCAGAAGTTCAGTCAAGGCTAGATGTGTCAACAGACATGGTCTGCAATTATGCTTAATCTATTAAATTCCAATAATCCTATGATATTTTGTAATTGAAAAGATTTGACACAATTGTAATGTTCTGACAAAGGTTTGCCTGAAAAGAACATACAATTTAAAGTATACATTTCATATCTGTTATGTAAAATAGTTTCTATAGAGCTACATGACAGGCATTCTGGTTGCAGAATTTAAAAAAAAAATGAAATGATAAAGTTTCCAGCACAACGAGAAATTCATTTTCTTAATTCATTAAGGGAGTTTTAACAAAGTAATTGACCCTGTCATGAAATAAAGAAACATGACATAACAACTTCATAATTGTCTTTGGAGCAGTAGCTCATTTCAAGGTGTTAATCTTCTTGTACAATGTGACTGTCCAGATTGTTCTGTGTGCATTATTCTTGCAATGAATTTATTTTAATAATAATACATGTTCTTCATTCAAAAATATGATAGGAAATATATCAAAGTGAGCAATGCGTCATTTATTTGAAAAGTTGAGTTAATGTGAGTTTTTGAAGTTATTAAACGCACAATAAGGAAGTTGTCTTTTAGACAGTTTTAAGTATTTTAGTGTAACTATTTTGCGATGTAATAGAAAAAATGGGATCAGCTGATAACTGATTACTGGAACCATGACAATCCCTATAATAGAGAAGACTCAGCGGTATGGAAAGCACGGCAACAAGGTTAGCCTTTGTTCTACACAGCACTGTTCCAAATGAGAAGCTGAGAAGAAACCTCAAGGACAAACACATTTCATCATCTGGCCAGGAAAGATGTTATTCAGTGAAAAAAAGTCTCTCCAAATTGTTCGGTCATATTTTTCATAGTAGCTCAATCAAATAGCAAATAACTTAAAGTAAGCTCCTGAATATACTCAACTTTTACATTTCTGACATACTCACAGATATCAATGTCAGAGAACGGAGAAATCCATGCACATGTGCAGGTAACGTCTACATGTTTTTTGCGTGACAGAGGAGGCCCAGGAGGTTAAGGGATCCCTGTTCTCAGCACAGGTTCAGATTTATCATGTATTAAAATATAGATTAGTCCAAAAAGCATAGATATTCAAGGTGGGAATTCCCCCTTCCTTTTGAAGACAGAGATGTATTCTCTAGTTAACTCACTGTTTTATGACCTTTAACATACAGTAAGTGCTTCTATCGAAGGGGTAGTCCCAACCTCTTCTCCAACTAAGGTCTTGCTGGTGGGTAGTTACTATGAGTCTGGTAGCTGAAACTCTTGTTGATCATGTGGTGTTACCAGGGAAAGCTGTGGGTGGCTACACATTCTTCCTGCAATGTCTCACTCACGTCAATTATGTAACTTGAGACATGGTTAGAGATGAGCTGATCTTTTGAAATTTGAATTTGCAGACTTCAGACAAATTTTACACAAAAAACTGATTCTCAGTAAATAACTTAGTGCAAATCTGAATATTAAACTTTTAATTGCTCTGAAAATACATGCAAGTCAAGGGTCACATAACCATACTGTCTTTCATCTGAGAAAATTAGTTTGATTATGCTAATCACACTCTGATCAAACTCTAATCATAGTGTGATCATAATTTGATCCGATTTTCTCGAATGAGATGATGGAGAATTTTTTTCCCATCTTCTCCAGTCTGTCAGGCCATGAAAATTGAATGTTACCTGATTTTTTTCCTTGGACTCATTGCCTTGCATGGTGATCCAAATATCGAATGCAAATCGTGCATAGCATTTACTGCTTTTGCTTTTATACAGGCTCTACTAACTATACTAACTATCCTTACTAACTGACTGTGCTATAATATTTGATGTGATAGATGCAGTACATTAAGGGAAATCTACAAGAAGAGACTCGGCATTAAACAAAAGTATGTTTTTTTTTAGTAAAAATCTGAGGTCCTTCAAAATCTTGTGATGCTCAGCTTCATAGTGTTAACAGGCAAAAACAAATATAGAATGGTAAAAGCAGCCCACATTATCCCATAAAATAATTTATTTTTCTTTCATATGGGAGATAAAAACATGGTAGCCATGGGGTTGCAGGGATCATCACAGACTACCGCTGTTTCACGTTATTTCAATGTTTCTATGGGATGTTGAGCGACACTTTTCTGGAGACATTAAAGGGAAGCCTGCCCAGTTGGAACTCAGCGATTATTCTCTTGCTGATGTAATATTATGCATTGTGTAAAATTAACAAAAAAATTGTGTAAAATGACAGCCCCAATTTTAGATGATTTAGGTAAAGTCAATTGCAAATTGATAGAATTCCATAAATTCCTAAAATAAAATTCAACACTATTTGCAGTGGTATGAAAAAAATTAATTGTCTTAGATTATTATGCACATCAAATTTATTTAAATTCTCCCATCAGGGCATGGTGTATCATAGAGTATGCATAAATCTGTTTAGCTATCTGTGGCCTCTGCGTAGTAGCTCTGAGAACCAACTCCTACCTTCTATCATCCATGACTTGTCTTGCCTGATGCAATGTCATGGTTGCAGCGTGATGCCCATGTGTTCTTGTGAAAGGCCAGCAAATCAAAAGAAGAGCTACGTATGACTGAAAGTTAGAGCCAGTTCTCAGTGCTTCAATCCAACATTCAGATATTACTGAAATGTACTAAGTCCTAAGAATCAATTCACACCAAATCTTAACGGTTTCATATTGACATTTTAACCCTCATATAGTCTACTGTAAGCAGTGTAGGAACTGGTTAAAACCAGAAATTTAGCATGAAAAGAGAATCATTACAATATTTAATAATTTTAATGGTTAACTGAAATGCTAATAACTGGTAACAACTTTTCAGTTAGTCATTAAAAGGTAACCTCTAAGGACTCTCGAATTTTATTTATTTTTTTCAATCTACTGGCTAACAGAGTACAAGTACATATTTTTCCTTGACTAAAAAAGCTTTTAGAGTTGACTCTTCTATGTGATGAAGCCAGTTTAACTACAGTCCTATGTAAACTGAAAAACATGATGAGTAGTCTTGTGAGAAACTCCCCTTTAATAGTCCTTGTGAAAAGTCATCCATAATCATATTTCAAAATTAACACTTAAAAACTTTTTCTTCTAAAAGTCAGTGGCTACTAAAATAATGTTTGATGTGTACAATGCACATACAGAGCATTCAGGCACTGAAATAAATGGTTTGGTAGTGTTTACTCAGGACAGTCCATTATAATTTAGGTTTTGTGCCCAGAAAATCACAAATCTTTAACTAAAGACATATTTTCTGCTTAATATGGTTCCATTATATGAAAATAGGATAACAGAAAAATACAGAAAATATTGGTCTCATTACTAAGAACCTAAGGATCACCTCTTCCAGAATCAAAGGCAAAATGTGAAATGTCAATTCTTTTACGACATGTGTTTATAGTCAACATAGTTCCAATGGAAATCTCCAGGAAGTAAAATATAAATGTATTATTTAATGCCCTTTATCTTTGTGAATGTGTCTGCTGGCAATATTTTGATCTAAGTGAATGTGCTAGTACTGCAGCCAGTTTTAGCCTGGTATAATGATGTGATACACTGGAATCAGTTCACTCCTTTAGAGAAGTGAAGATGGTCATTAGTCTAAATAAAGCAACATCTTTGGCAGAAGAAATGAAGACGTGAAATGAGATGATGCAAACTGTGATAAGTATATTCTTTATAAAATTATACATGAGGCAGCTGTGTGTGGGTTGACATTGGATTCCTCATATGAGAACACACTGTGAACCAAAGAAAATTATTTTAGATGCACAATGTCTTTTAACAGGAATTAGATGTGAACATCAGCTGGATTTTTGAACAAGCATTTCGACTTTGAAATTAAATGTCTGACCATATGTCGTAAAGACATGTTACATATCTATGTTTAAAAAATATTTCGATATTAAACTCTGATACATAAGTCAAAGTTTCATATTAGATTGTGTTAGATAAATGTCTTCAATCCATGACATGACTTTTGGGATATCAATGAAATTTGTTCTTGCCACATCAAGTGATCATTATATTGCATGTACACCTTATTTCTACTTATGGCCACCGATACGACTTTCCTCCCTTGTCACTTGTTTTATCTGTTTCTTTTCCTGTCCTATCTACCAGCATAGCACACACTTTATTTGACTCATTTCAATATTATGAATATTATGAGGGCCATGTAATGTGCATGGGTATGATTTTGAATTTTGACTTTTGACTATATAATTTTGGTTGCAAGGAGAATAAAACCTTGGTATTCCCACTGGAGGATTGTGTGATTGACAACCACTCTATAGCAATAATGACTGTGAATAAATATGAGAGAATCTGTTGAAATTCAAATTGGGCAGATTTCCTCTAAATTGTCTAGGAAATTTGAATCTCTTTTAATTTATCTGATGCAAATTGTATTTGACATTTTATGATATTTACTATGCTCTGACTTCCTAGCTTAAAGTCTCGCTCACAGGAGAACTGACTCGGACAAGTGAAGATAGCAAGGATAGCACAGATAGTACTTGAACCAATGTTATGCTACGGGGCAGTGCAGATTTGTAACTTTTTTCTCATGCTAGTGCAACATGAGAAAAAAGTCACAGCATGATGAGAGTGGCTGCGCAAATCGGATCATGCACAACTATTCAAATCTATTGGTTTGTGTAAAACATTGGGCTGCACTAGGATGAAACCCAAATGCAGTCCAATTTTACGCAAACAAAAGCAATGGAGAAGATGGAGAAATTAAGTTCTCCATCTTCTTACCTGTGCTGTGATTCTCTGATACGAGAGAAATGGATCACAGTAAACTGACACTGGGCTCACACTCTGATCAGAGTCATTACCATAATAAAGCCAATTCTCTCAAACGAGAAAATTATTGCTCATGTGAGCGAGCCCAAATAAACATTGCAGAAAGAATAAATACTGACTTTTTACCAGAGTTCAAGAGGCAATTTGCATATTTAATTTCCCAGAGGAGCATTGCGCGGCGAATAAGCCTCCTTACCTTGACAAGCCAGCTGGTATGTCACTCTTCATAAGGAGAAACGTTATCCCTTAGACCCCAGTCAGAGCCTTTCACCTAGCCAAATCAGTTCTCATGCTTTGCACTGACGAGGGCCAACAGCCCGAAACACCATGTCTGCGAATTGAGATACTGATTTGGCTTTTATCCTAAGTCATATTGCACAACTCGTTAAAGGGTTGATTGTGACTTGTAGGATCGCTACTATGAACAGGTGGCGCTATAGAGTTAAGTCCTCTTTTTCTCAGAAGAGGCAATTTGCATATTTAATTTCCCAGAGGAGCATTGCATGGCGAATAAGCCTCCTTGCATTGACAAGCCAGCTGGTATGTCACTCTCCATAAGGAGAAACGCTACCCCTTAGACCCCAGTCCAGAGCCTTTCACCTAGCCAAATCAGTTCTCATGCTTCGCACTGATGAGGGCCAACAGCTCGAAACACCGTGTCTGCGAATTGAGATACTGATTTGGCTTTTATCCTAAGTCATATTTCACGACTCGTTAAAGGGTTGATTGTGACTTGTAGGATAGCTACTACCAACAGGTGGCGCTATAGAGTTAAGTCCTCTTTTTCTCAGAAGAGGCAACTTGCATATTGTCCTGATTAGTAATTCTCAGTTGCTCTTGCCATTCTTTAGGGCTCTTTAGTACTGTCTAGGCACAACAACACTAGTATTTTTTTTCCTTTTTAACTTAACAGCCTTTAGCTCCATCGTAAACTATGTTGACATGATGGAGAAACAATCTTGTTGAAGCTAGATAGGTTCCTCACTATTATCTTAATAGAATCAAGCCTTCGGGTTGCTGGTCTTCCTCTTCTTCTTGTTCCTTCAACTTTTCTGAACATGATGTCATTCTCCAGTTTTTCCAGTCTTTTTATGATGTGTCCTAAGTAGACAAGTTGTATATTGATGATCCTTGCTTTGAGTGACATGTCTGACGTGATTTGTTCTAAAATTGATTTGTTTGTCCTTGTTGCTATTCATGGCATTTATAACATCCTTATCCAGCACCATATTTCGAAGGCATCAATTTTTCTTCAGTATTGTTTCTTTATTGCCAAGGTTTCACATCTGTATACAACCACAGTAAAGACAAAGCTATGTACAAGCCGCATCTTCATCTCCAGTGAATTATTCCTCTTTTTAAAGACCTTACATTGTGACCTGTGTTAAACACACCCATGTTTTGACTGATAGCAGTGATTTGTTTCATAAAAAGCCATAATAGAAAACCTAAGGTGATATACTTGCACTGGGGTACTATACTTACAAGAGCTAAGCAAAGACAATATAAAAAGTCTTCACATCTTGCAAGTAAAATTAATATATTTTTAACCCCTTCATGACCCAGCCTATTTTGGCCTTAATGACCTTGCCGTTTTTTGCAATTCTGACCAGTGTCCCTTTATGAGGTAATAACTCCGGAACGCTTCAACAGATCCTAGCGATTCTGAGATTGTTTTTTCGTGACATATTGGGCTTCATGTTAGTGGTAAATTTAGGTCGATAATTTCTGAGTTTATTTGTGAAAAAAATGGAAATTTGGCAAAAAATTTGAAAATTTCGCAATTTTCACATTTTGAATTTTTATTCTGTTAAACCAGAGAGTTATGTGACACAAAATAGTTAATAAATAACGTTTCCCACATGTCTACTTTACATCAGCACAATTTTGGAAACAATTTTTTTTTTTGCTAGGAAGTTATAAGGGTTAAAATTTGACCAGTGATTTCTCATTTTTACAACAAAATTTACAAAACCATTTTTTTTAGGGACCACCTCACATTTGAAGTCATTTTGAGGGTTCTATATGGCTGAAAATACCCAAAAGTGACACCATTCTAAAAACTGCACCCCTCAAGGTGCTCAAAACCACATTCAAGAAGTTTATTAACTCTTCAGGTGTTTCACAGCAGCAGAAGCAACATGGAAGTAAAAAATGAACATTTAACTTTTTAGTCACAAAAATGATCTTTTAGCAACAATTTTTTTATTTTCCCAGTGGTAAAAGGAGAAACTGGACCACGGACGTTGTTGTCCAATTTGTCCTGAGTACGCTGATACCTCATATGTGGGGGTAAACCACTGTTTGGGCGCACGGCAGGGCTCGGAAGGGAAGGAGCGCCATTTGACTTTTTGAATGAAAAATTGGCTCCAATCTTTAGCGGACACCATTTCACGTTTGGAGAGCCCCCGTGTGCCTAAACATTGGAGCTCCCCCACAAGTGACCCCATTTTGGAAACTAGACCCCCCAAGGAACTTATCTAGAAGCATAGTGAGCACTTTAAACCCCCAGGTGCTTCACAAATTGATCCGTAAAAATGAAAAAGTACTTTTTTTTTCACAAAAAAATTATTTTAGCCTCAATTTTTTCATTTTCACATGGGCAACAGGATAAAATGGATCCTAAATTTTGTTGGGCAATTTCTCCTGAGTACACCAATACCTCACATGTGGGGGTAAACCACTGTTTGGGCACATGGTAAGGCTCGGAAGGGAAGGAGCGCCATTTGACTTTTTGAATGAAAAATTATCTCCATCGTTAGCGGACACCATGTCGCGTTTGGAAAGCCCCTGTGTGCCTAAACATTGGAGCTCCTCCACAAGTGACCCCATTTTGGAAACTAGACCCCCCAAGGAACTCATCTAGAGGCATAGTGAGCACTTTAAACCCCCAGGTGCTTCACAAATTGATCCACAAAAATGAAAAAGTACTTTTTTTTCACACAAAATTTCTTTTAGCCTCAATTCTTTCATTTTCACATGGGCAACAGGATAAAATGGATCCTAAAATTTGTTGGGCAATTTCTCCTGAGTATGCCGATACCTCATATGTGGGGGTAAACCACTGTTTGGGTGCACGGCAAGGCTCGGAAGGGGAGGCGTGCCATTTGACTTTTTGAATGGAAAATTAGCTCCAATCGTTAGCGGACACCATGTCGCGTTTGGAGAGCCCCTGTGTGCCTAAACATTGGAGCTCCCCTACAAGTGACCCCATTTTGGAAACTAGACCCCCCAAGGAACTTATCTAGATGCATAGTGAGCACTTACAACCCCCAGGTGCTTCACAGAAGTTTATAACGCAGAGCCGTGAAAATAAAAAAATAATTTTTCTTTCCTCAAAAATTATTTTTAGCCCAGAATTTTTTATTTTCCCAAGGATAATAGGAGAAATTGGACCCCAAATGTTGTTGTCCAGTTTCTCCTGAGTACGCTGATACCCCATATGTGGGGGTAAACCACTGTTTGGGCACATGCCGGGGCTCGGAAGGGACGTAGTGACGTTTTGGAATGCAGACTTTGATGGAATGGTCTGCGGGCATCATGTTACGTTTGCAGAGCCCCTGATATGCCTAAACAGTAGAAACCCCCCACAAGTGACCCCATTTTGAAAACTAGACCCCCCAAGGAACTAATCTAGATGTGTGGTGAGCACTTTCAATCCCCAAGTGCTTCACAGACGTTTACAACGCAGAGCCGTGAAAATAAAAAATCATTTTTCTTTCCTCAAAAAAGATGTTTTAGCAAGCAATTTTTTATTTTCACAAGGGTAACAGGAGAATTTGGACCCCAATATTTGTTGCCCAGTTTGTTGTGAGTACGCTGATACCTCATATGTGGGGATAAACCACTGTTTGGGCACACGTCAGGGCTCGGAAGGGAAGTAGTGACATTTGAAATGCAGACTTTGATGGAATGGTCTGCGGGCGTCACATTGCATTTGCAGAGCCCCTGATGTGCCTAAACAGTAGAAACACCCCACAAGTGACCCCATTTTGGAAACTAGACCCCCAAGGAACTAATCTAGATGTGTGGTGAGCACTTTCAACCCCCAAGTGCTTCACAGACGTTTATAACGCAGAGCCGTGAAAATAAAAAATAATTGTTCTTTCCTCAAAAATTATGTTTCAGCAAGTATTTTTTTATTTTTGCAAGGGTAACAGGAGAAATTGGACCCCAACAGTTGTTGCCCAGTTTGTCCTGAGTACGCTGGTACCCCAAATGTGGGGGTAAACCACTGTTTGGGCGCACATCGGGGCTTGGAAGGGCGGGAGCACCATTTGACTTTTTGAACGCAAGATTGGCTGGAATCAATGGTGGCGCCATGTTGTGTTTGGAGACCCCTGATGTGCCTAAACAGTGGAAACCCCTCAATTCTAACTTCAACACTAACCCCAACACACTCCTAATCCTAATCCCAACTGTAGCCATAACCCTAATCACAACCCTAACCCCAACACACCCCTAACCACAACCCTAACCGCAACACACCTGTAACCCTAATTCCAACCCTAATCCTAACCCTAATCCCAACCGTAACCCTAATCCCAACCCTAACCACAACTGTAACCCCAACACACCCCTAACCCTATCCGTAACCCTAACCACAAGCCTAATCTTAACCCTATTTCAAACCCTAGCCCTAATTCCAACCCTAACTCTAATTCCAACCCTAACCCTAAGGCTATGTGCCCACGTTGCGGATTCGTGTGAGATTTTTCTGCACGATTTTTGAAAAATCTGCAGGTAAAAGGCACTGCATTTTACCTGCGGATTTACAGCAGATTTCCAGTGTTTTTTTGTGCGGATTTCACCTGCGGATTCCTATTGAGGAACAGGTGTAAAACGCTGCGGAATCCGCACAAAGAATTGACATTCTGCGGAAAATACAACGCAGCGTTTCTGCACGGAATTTTCCTCACCATGGGCACAGCGGATTTGGTTTTCCTTAGGTGTACATGGTACTGTAAACCTGATGGAAAACTGCTTCGAATTCGCAGCGGCCAATCCGCTGCGGATCCGTGGCCAATCCGCTGCGGATCCGCGGCCGATCCGCTGCGGATCCGCGGCCGATCCGCTGTGGATCCGCGGCCGATCCGCTGCGTATCCGCTGCGGATCCGCGGCCGATCCGCTCTGTGTGCACATGCCATAACCCTACCCCTAACCCTACCCGTAACCCTAACCCTACCCCTAACCCTAACCCTACCCCTAGTTCTAACCCTAGTTCTAACCCTAACCCTAGTGGAAAAAGAAAAAAAAAATGTCTTTATTTTATTATTGTCCCTATGGGGGTGATAAAGGGGGGGGGGGTTATTTATTATTTTTTTTATTTTGATCGCTGTGATAGAACCTACCACAGCGATCAAAATGTACTTGTAAGGAATCTGCCGACTGGCAGATTCGGCGGGCGCACTGAGCATGCGCCCGCCATTTTCCAAGATGGCGGCGCCCAGCGAGGAGACGGCCGGACACCGGGAGGATCGGTAAGTATGAAGGGGTGGTGGGGGGGTGGATCGGAGCACAGGGGGGGTGATCGGAGCACAGGGGGGGGATCTGAGCAAGGAGGGAGCGGACAGGAGGACGGAGGAGCCGGCAGGCGGACGGAGGGGACCGGACCCCATAACAGAGGACTGGGGGGGCGATCGGTGGGTGTGGGGGGGGGCACTTGAGTATTTCCAGCCGATATTGCAGCATCGGCCATGGCTGGATTGTAATATTTCACCAGTTTTTTAGGTGAAATATTACAAATCGCTCTGATTGGCAGATTCACTTTCAACAGCCAATCAGAGCGATCGTAGCCACGGGGGGGTGAAGCCCCCCCTGGACTGAAGCACCACTCTCCCTGTCTCTGCAGATCGGGTAAAATCGGAGTTAACCCTTTCACCCGATCTGAAGGGACGCGATCATTTTATGACGCATACGCTGCGTCATAGGTCGCTTTGGCACCAACTTTCATGACACAGCATATGCGTCAAAGGTCGTTAAGGGGTTAATTAAGTATTCAAAGAAATAATGAAAATGCAACATCAACATGAGGCTAAATACATTTATGACCCCGTATGATTATTAAATACAGTACACACAATGATGAATCATATGGATATAGATTTTAGTTTTCATTCACAATTTGCAAGAAAAAAAAGAAATTTGCACTGCACTATGTCCCACACTGCCAAAACATTGTTGAGGGGGATAATGTAATTTTGGGTTGCTATGCTAGCTTGAATATAATGCCTTAACAGCTGTGACATTTATTGGATTATCATACATTGCACATTGCTTGTTATTTAGAGATCAGCGTTTCCAGAGAAATAGAGTCGAGCACCAGACTGGCAATTTTGTTCGGCAAAGTCGGTTTCCAGGTTCCACTGGGTAAGTTAAACATACATGTCATATTGAATGTCATTGGAAATCTCTCTTTGTCTCTTTTTTTCTCATTCTCTCCCTATCTCACTTTTACTCCTATGTGCCTGACCTCCTCTGATCACTCTCACCAGTATTGAAATTTCCTGCTAAAATTAGGGGAAGCAGGCCAATTTGAGTGCAGGGGGAAAAATGAGGATGGCTCATATTGGTAATTGATGTACCTACATATAACCACAAGTAATATAAAGAGGGCAAGTGGATACTACATACAGAAAACAAGATCCCTCCCTGGAATGAAGCATCATCAGTGACACCCATATCAGGGGATGGGCTGGTCCCTGCATTGTCATTGCGCGATTTTTGTAAAGGATTCAAGGATTGTGATGAATAAGAAAATGTTCACATGAGACTTGAGTAAACAAAAGATGAATTTACTTAATAAATGATAAGATTACTTTGGTAGAAGTCATCAGGATGTCTCTGTCTCTCGATGTCACATCTCTCCTCTCTCTGTGTCTGTGTGTCCCTCTCATATGTTTAAAACTATCCAGCAAAACTAATGTAAAGGCTTTGATCTATTATGGTATGCCAGTGTGAAACCCCCTTAAACCAAATATATAAGATTTCAGTACATGACATCCCTGGGGGCTTAACAACCCCCAATTAACATATATAGGATAAACATCTCCTGGGTAAAGTCTAATAAGGTAACTCTCAGCTTTCAAAAGACTCCTTTAGAAGATCAATGTAAATTACAGGTGATTCACATTCCTTTGTTAAGTGGGTCATCTGGTTGGACATTTAAACTTCAATGACCTTCTGCGAACTCTATGAAAGTAAGGATATACTATATATATATATATATATATACTAGATTGTGGCCCGATTCTAACGCATCGGGTATTCTAGAATATGCATGTCCCCGTAGTATATGGACAATGATGATTCCAGAATTCACGGCAGACTGTGCCCGTCGCTGATTGGTCGAGGCAACCTTTATGACATCATCGTCGCCATGGCAACCATTATGACATCTACGTCGATACTGTGCCCATCGCTGATTGGTCGAGGCGAATTCACGGCAGACTGTGCCCGTCACTGATTGGTCGAGGCAACCTTTATGACATCATCGTCGCCATGCTGTGCTCGGGTATTCTAGAATATGCATGTCCCCATAGTATATGGACAATGATGATTCCAGAATTTGCGGCAGACTGTGCCCGTCGCTGATTGGTCAAAGCAACCTTTATGACATCATCGTCGCCATGGCAACCATTATGACATCTACGTCGATACTGTGCCCGTCGCTGATTGGTCGAGGCCTGGCGGCTGATTGGTCGAGGCAACCTTTATGACATCATCGTCGCCATGGCAACCATTATGACATCTACGTCGATACTGTGCCCGTCGCTGATTGGTCGAGGCCTGGCGGCCTCGACCAATCAGAGACGTGGGATTTTCATTATGACATCATCGTCTCCATGCTGTGCCCGTCTCTGATTGGTCGAGGCCTAGCGGCCTCGACCAATCAGAGACGCGGGATTTCCAGGACAGACAGACAGACAGACAGACAGACAGACAGACAGACGGAAAAACCCTTAGACAATTATATATATAGATATATATATATATATATATATACTAGATTGTGGCCCGATTCTAACGCATCGGGTATTCTAGAATATGCATGTCCCCGTAGTATATGGACAATGATGATTCCAGAATTCACGGCAGACTGTGCCCGTCGCTGATTGGTCGAGGCAACCTTTATGACATCATCGTCGCCATGGCAACCATTATGACATCTACGTCGATACTGTGCCCATCGCTGATTGGTCGAGGCGAATTCACGGCAGACTGTGCCCGTCACTGATTGGTCGAGGCAACCTTTATGACATCATCGTCGCCATGCTGTGCTCGGGTATTCTAGAATATGCATGTCCCCATAGTATATGGACAATGATGATTCCAGAATTTGCGGCAGACTGTGCCCGTCGCTGATTGGTCAAAGCAACCTTTATGACATCATCGTCGCCATGGCAACCATTATGACATCTACGTCGATACTGTGCCCGTCGCTGATTGGTCGAGGCCTGGCGGCTGATTGGTCGAGGCAACCTTTATGACATCATCGTCGCCATGGCAACCATTATGACATCTACGTCGATACTGTGCCCGTCGCTGATTGGTCGAGGCCTGGCGGCCTCGACCAATCAGAGACGCGGGATTTTCATTATGACATCATCGTCTCCATGCTGTGCCCGTCTCTGATTGGTCGAGGCCTAGCGGCCTCGACCAATCAGAGACGCGGGATTTCCAGGACAGACAGACAGACAGACAGACAGACAGACAGACGGAAAAACCCTTAGACAATTATATATATAGATATATAGTATATATATACATATGATTGAAGCTGAAACCATATCAATATATCAATATAATTAGTATTAATTAATTGGAGTGTTAAAAGCATTAAAAATAACTTACTACACAGATGTGCACAAAGACAGTGCGCTCTCTTGCTTGCTCAGATCAATAGTAACAAGGTGGCAGCAGACTTCAGTGTCAGTGTTGGTTGAAAGTCGAATACTCGGCTTGCAGAGGACAGCATTGCCAGTGCAATCAGAGTCATCTGTACTCCTTTTTAGTGTGTAAAGATTAAGAAAACCTTATATACTGTAAACCATGCATCACTGTATGTTACGGCTGGCAGAATGCACAGAGTAAATATATGAGTTGTTATAGGTGCGTTCGCAGCCCAGGGTCCACCGTGCAGGAGAGAAGCCTGCTGCTAGAGAAATGGTGGCCCTATATGGGGGTACAAAGTTAAATTAGATGCGTGTTCCATCACTCGGTCAGTATCAGCATGAACTCTGTTGCTTCACAGAGTTGTGAAATAATTAGTGGGACTAAAACCCTATCTAGGTTTGTGCTTACTCCAGAACTCTTCAGTGCTAACCACACACATGAAGGAACCAGATGCTAAGCCAAGCGACTAATTGCTCCCACTGATGCTAGCTGCCTGCCTATGTAATTTCCCAACAGCTAACAGATACTCTCCATGTGTAGCCTGAGTGGCAGAGTATTACTGACGACAAGCACAAAACATAAATGAAACCTTTTATAGCTGCAGCAACTTCAGGACCTTCCTAGAGGACTAATGGGAGCTGCTACAGGACCTGAGAGTGTGACCCTGACCTCCAATGAGAGGTCCTCCCTTGGGCACGCTCACAAAGGGAAAAGTAGGACTTAGTCCCAGAGACTTCTGCTCGCCGCTGACCAGTACTGGCTACAATGGCTGAGCCTGGAAGAGCAGCAGTAACCAAGCGCAGAGTTTCTGCCCTAGCCAGACGCTGCGACCGACGTCTCCGCTGAGCAGACTCCACTGCGGCTGGAGAAGAATGGGGGACTGCAGCGGAGGTGGTTCGAGACTCCCCCTGTGCAGAGGCGGGAACTCGACACCTAACACTGTAATCATACTGACCATACTGTAGCAGTATTAAAAAATTATGTAAAGCACATTTGCATTAAAAATGCACAGTATACCCTTAAATGAATTGCTTAAGAGATATCATTTTAAACCCAGTGTCATTTTTAGGGGCCTTAGCTGTATTGTTACTTAATGAACTCTGCAAATGTAACATGACATCCTTAATATAATATATTTCAGTCAAAATTACTGCTCAAACCAAGTACAGGCACTCCATGCACCAGTGGAAAGACCAAACATTCAAATGCATTTTCCCACCTACTTGTTTTCCACCTATTTCCACCATTTACTGGGTTGGCTCTATAAACCCTGATCTGACACCACTATCACTCATGGTTTTACCCATCATGAGTTGTTTCCCGTGTGGCCCTTTGGTAATGAGAGAACTTTTTATAGGCTATCTGTTGAACCAGCTAGTATTATTTTTCTCTAAGTAGCAGGATTGGTTCATTAGGGCGAATAGATTTCAACTGGTCTCAAGATTTTCCATGGCTTTTTCCATCTTTCTTTCTTCATGTGTTCAATACTTTTTTCTTGTGTTATTTACCATTATTACACATAACTTAATTTATGGACATCTATGGTTTGATTGTTTTTGCCTGTGTAGATTGGATGGGTTTTTACTGATTTCTGGTGAGAATTTCATGTCAATAGCTTCTTTAGAAATATATATTTACTTAAAATCTTGGTGACATATTTAATACATATTTTACCCACTGTAAGTTGACTTTCAATTATTCCTTAATAGTTGTAAGAGTTGGGTTAATTAAATTAATATGGTTTCAATTTGTATGTGATAATTATATTTCTTTGCATTCAATTAGTCTCTGGGTTTGACAAATTAATTTTATAATACAACAGTACACAAAATACCTAATGATATTAAATTCAAATAATTGTTAAAAACAGTATAATATAGTGTAACAAAATAACAGCTTATATTCATACAATACATGTAGAAGTCATACTGACTTCTGGCTCCAACGCCGTCATGTGAGGCAGCAGTCTGCAAAGTAGTTACATTCAAATATTCCTCAGATTGCAGAGGCAGTCAAATAGTTAAAACACTTTATGCATATACTAGACATGGAATGTAGTAAAGATTCACAGATAAAAAAGTTCTTTATAAGATGGAACCTGTTTCTTGTTATGTTTCTTCATGATAGGAAAAGTAGAGACTTAACCCATTACTTGCCAAATTAAAATTTTTACAAGTACGGATTTTTCAGAAAAGGGCGTCCCAATTTTCAATTAAAAATGACAATGACATGATTTCCTATTTTGAAAACATTCATTTTACAAACACAACACAAAAAATTGGACCTAATTATAAAAATTATAAATTCTTAGTTGCTGGAAGCTAAAGATTAGGCGTCCCAAAAAAAAGACATTGGTAGATAATGGGTTAATTCCATTTATTCCTCCAGAATGGCAAGTGAGAGAAAACCTAGTGGGAAGCCTGGTAGGCTTGAAAGAATAGAACGGGTGGGAATGGCAGGATATTTGAATTGCATCATATATAAAAGATCCTAATTGATTGTGACTAACTATGCTTTGATTGCCTCTTCAGACACTCAACTTGCTGCCACCTATCCTGCTTCTGAAGCTACCTTTGGTCAATCGATCTCCCCTTTTGACTCTGTTGTCTTCTTTTCTTCTGATGGGGTGAGGGACATGTTACAACACTTTACAGAAGTCTTTCTCTGCGACGTAGTTACTGACTAGGCCACTGTGACATTCATCATGATATTGAGACATCACAAAATCAAGACATCATGATGCACTACTCTTGCATTTTTTTTTCTTCAGGTGAGGAGACACTTGTCTTATTTCAATCTTCAGTCTTCCCTGACTCTTCAGTTACCGACTAAGTCTCAGTGACGCACGTCAGGATGCTGTGATGTAACAATCTCAGAATAATATGATGTATATTGCCAAAGGTGCTGGCTAGGCCTCAGCAATGCATACCATGATGTGCTTGGGCCTAGACAGCTACAGAAGTGCTAGAAAAAATGGTAGATTTTTTTAACCCATTCCCAATAAATCGGAATCTAGCATAATAATGGCAAGCCAGCAGCCATTTTTCTGGATCTGCCTTAGGCAAATTACAAAATAACTGTGTTAGGCAATTCTGAATATTTTGTGAAATTTAAGGTGAATTTGATTAGCCTCTATTTGATTTGCTCACCACATAATAAAAAAAGAGCCTAATATAAAAGATAAAGCGGAAAATTGATTGATGGTGTAGGATATCACTTAAATATTTGAATTATTGTTATTCACAGACTCAAATTAGCCCTCTGTTTTTCATTGTAGTTCAACACTGCAGTAGTATGTCATAAATAGACTAGACATTTCTATCCCTATGTTGAGCAAACTGTGTGCTCTGACCTCCTATCCCAATGTACTAGCATAAAATACAACATCGTTGCCAGACCCCCTTTTTTATACTACCTGTTATCGCTTCCTTGATTGACTACATTAAATGCAGCCATAGCTGTAGGGCAATAAGTGGTAGTTTGTGCATCCACACAAAAGAACCTTAGACTGTGAAATGTCATCTGGCATTTTTTGTGATACTCTAAAATCAAATTACAAAGTGCAGTGGGAGTGCTGGAAATTTCTGGAAATTCAACTCAGTGTTGATCCACCATGGATAAAGTAGCTAATCTTTAGACCTGATCACTTTATTGGTTAATAATAGCTAATATTCTGAGAAATAATAATAATAGTAATAATAATAATAATAGACTATTCCATTGTATTTCCATTTAGTGATGGGGCTGGTGTACTCTATTTGAAAATTCATGTCAGAATGACTGTTTTTTATAGTCCATTTTGAGAGCTTTCCCGAACAATAAATGTTTATTTTAATATTAAGTAGGAATTATACAGTCACACTTATGCAGTCATTCTGGAATTAGATATTAGAGATATATTTATTAAAATGTGCAGTTTGCATTGCAAAATCTAGGTACAACCATTACTGAACTATATTACATAAAAATTGACCTTTCATATACACTCACTGGCCACTTTATTAGGTACACCTGTCCAACTTCTTGTTAACACTTAATTTCTAATCAGCCAATCACATGGCGGCAACTCAGTGCATTTAGGCATGTAGACATGGTCAAGACAATCTCCTGCAGTTCAAACCGAGCATCAGTATGGGGAAGAAAGGTGATTTGAGTGCCTTTGAACGTGGCATGGTTGTTGGTGCCAGAAGGGCTGGTCTGAGTATTTCAGAAACTGCTGATCTACTGGGATTTTCACGCACAACCATCTCTAGGGTTTACAGAGAATGGTCCGAAAAAGAAAAAAAATCCAGTGAGCGGCAGTTCTGTGGGCGGAAATGCCTTGTTGATGCCAGAGGTCAGAGGAGAATGGGCAGACTGGTTCGAGCTGATAGAAAGGCAACAGTGACTCAAATCGCCACCCGTTACAACCAAGGTAGGCCTAAGAGCATCTCTGAACGCACAGTGCGTCGAACTTTGAGGCAGATGGGCTACAGCAGCAGAAGACCACACCGGGTACCACTCCTTTCAGCTAAGAACAGGAAACTGAGGCTACAATTTGTACAAGCTCATCGAAATTGGACAGTAGAAGATTGGAAAAACGTTGCTTGGTCTGATGAGTCTCGATTTCTGCTGCGACATTCGGATGGTAGGGTCAGAATTTGGCGTAAACAACATGAAAGCATGGATCCATCCTGCCTTGTATGGAGCATCTTTGGGATGTGCAGCCGACAAATCTGCGGCAACTGTGTGATGCCATCATGTCAATATGGACCAAAATCTCTGAGGAATGCTTCCAGCACCTTGTTGAATCTATGCCACGAAGAATTGAGGCAGTTCTGAAGGCAAAAGGGGGTCCAACCCGTTACTAGCATGGTGTACCTAATAAAGTGGCCGGTGAGTGTATTTGCAATAGCGGCTGTTGAAAAATACCATAACAATACATTACTCCTTTTTGAACAATTTTTGCATTTGATCCATCCTGCTGTGATGCTATTTGAAGCATGGCAACAATTTCTATGCATTATTGTCAGGGCAATATTGAAAAGAACATTAAAAAATTGGTCGTGGTGTGCGTTGCTCATTACTCAATTTACTGCAGATTGTATAGGTCTTTGAAAGAGTTCTGCTTGAATTTAGTCTTTGTCTATTTTTCATTTATTGTGCAGTATTTAAGAAGAAGCAATTCTGATTTGCCTTCTCTGACAAATAAAAAAAGACTGACTTTCGCTTCTTATGATCTCTTCAAGACGACTCATTAGACCTTTATCTGCCTTTCAGAAAATGAATGCGTTTTAATCATACCATCTAATGGTTTCTAGCCGTCTATGACTTCATAATATTAGGAAATGATTTGTGCAGTTCTAATGTTGAATATTTCAAGATTTGTCTGAAAAGCCTGACCCTGGGTTTCCTCGTATAGAAGACATTGCCTATTGTTCTGTGTTTTAGGAAATTGAACTCTTTCTTTATTACACACTAAAGTCCATTACTGATTCCCCGGAGCTGAAGAAACACCTTTGAAATAAAATATCCATCTATTTTGTGTGTTTGCAATAGGATATACATTATTATCATTTAAACTGCATTAAATACTAGCTGACATCAGCATCAAATGAAAAGAAAATCAAGAAAGATTAAGTCATTATGCTTTATACAGCTCTTCGAAACTCCATGAAGTGATTTTATGACTAGAATTGATGACCTTTTTAAAATAAGGCTCTTGGTGATCTTTAGTTGCATACGATTGTACCCCTATGTGTATCTTATAAACCCAAGCAGAAATATGAAGCAATTACAATTATATTTTCTATTTGTGGCTAGAGACTGCATTAAACTTAAAAAAGATTACGTGTGTTATTGTCCTAAATTAAACTAAATTAAGTTTTGCAAATTTGTCTTCTGAAATCAAAGCTATTCTAATTGAAGGAAAAAAATCTCTTTGTTTGTTTTGGCTGTTATTGCATAAAAATCTAGCTAAATTTTTTTGTTCTCATTGCAGTTGAGGAGATATGTTGCCATTTCCATTACATTTGATATCAAGATTAACAATATTCTGGTTGCCAAATGTAAGAAATCTGACACGATTGTAAGAGGCAACCAGCTCAGAATAGCTGACTTGGACAGGCTTGGCACAAGCCACTCCATTTGGTAGATTCTAGAAGAACCCCGACTTTTGCCCTTTAACCGCTTTACACAGGCTTGGTCTTACAGCAAGTTGAAGTTTATTGCTTCCATGGATGGTCTGCCATCTGAAAAGCAAACCAGAGGCAGGAAAGGTCTCCAAGCAGGGTCAGAGCAAAGAGGTCACATCAGGAACAGAATCATAAGTCAAGAGGATGGTCAAAATACACGCCAATGTCAGAAAACAGGAGGAATCAGGAGACTGGCAGAAGCGAAACAAGGATTAGAGCACAAGTTAGGTAGCAAAAGTAATTGACTGGCAGTGGAAATTAGAGACCCAGGGGTTTAAAGAGCAGACAGATCCGCCAAAGAGTTTCAGACAGGAGTAAGGAAAATATCAGAAAATTACCCTTACAATTCACTGATCTAAAAAACCCAGGAACTAAACAGAACTGATGTTGTCATGCATCACCTGCAAAAAAGCTGCGGTGCAGCTTAGCAATCAAAGCAGTAACAGGCACAGATGTTACAAAAACATGATGGAGCCTGCTCTCATCTGATTTCAGAATGTCAATGGGTTGGATTCCCAATAAACATATTGCACAGTAGATTTGGCAAAACAGCATGACTTCTGTGAAGCTAGTAAATACATTTAGTATATATACAGTGCAGACCAAAAGTTTGGACACACCTTCTCATTTAAAGATTTTTCTGTATTTTCATGACTATGAAAATTGTACATTCACACTGAAGGCATCAAAACTATGAAATAACACATGTGGAATTATATACTTAACAAAAAAGTCTGAAACAACTGAAATTATGTCTTATATTCTAGGTTCTTCAAAGTAGCCACCTTTTGCTTTGATGACTGCTTTGCACACTCTTGGCATTCTCTTGATGAACTTCTAGAGGTAGTCGCCAGGAATGGTCTTCCAACAATCTTGAAGGAGTTCCCAGAGATGCTTAGCACATGTTGGCCCTTTTGCCTTCACTCTGCAGTCCAGCTCACCCCAAACCATCTCGATTGGGTTCTGGTCTGGTGACTGTGGAGGCCAGGTCATCTGGCGCAGCACCCCATCACTCTTCTTCTTGGTCAAATAGCCCTTACACAGCCTGGAGGTGTGTTTGAGGTCATTGTCTGGTTGAAAAATAATTAATGGTCCAACTAAACGCAAACCGGATGGAATAGCATGCTGCTGCAAGATGCTGTGGTAGCCATGCTGGTTCAGTATGCCTTCAATTCTGAACAAATACCCAACAGTGTCACCAGCAAAGCACCCCCACACCATCACACCTCCTCCCCCATGCTTCACGGTGAGAACCAGGCATGTAGAGTCCATTTGTTCACCTTTTCTGCGTCATACAAAGACATGGTGGTTGGAACCACAGATCTCAAATTTGGACTCATCAGACCAAAGCACAAATTTCCACTGGTCTAATGTCCATTCCTTGTGTTCTTTAGCCCAAACCAGTATCTTCAGCTTGTTGCCTGTCCTTAGCAGTGGTTTCCTAGCAGCTATTTTATCATGAAGGCTTGCTGCGCAAAGTCTCCTCTTAACAGTTTTTGTAGAGATGTGTCTGCTGCTAGAACTCGGTGTGGCATTGACCTGCTCTCTAATCTGAGCTGCTGTTAACCTGCGATTTCTGAGGCATGTGACTCAGATAAACTTATCCTCAGAAGCAGAGGTGACTCTTGATCTTCCTTTCCTTGGGTAGTCCTTATGTGAGCCAGTTTCTCGGTAGCGCTTGATGGTTTTTGCCACTGCACTTGGGGACACTTTCAAAGTTTGCCCAATTTTTCGGACTGACTGACCTTCATTTCGTAAAGTAATGATGGCCACTCATTTTTCTTTACTTAGCTGCTTTTTTCTTGCCATAATACAAATTCTAACAGTCTTCAGTAGGACTATCAGCTGTAAGGCAAGAAATCCCACTTACTAAACTTGATAGGGTGCACCTGTGAAGTGAAAACCATTCCTGGTGACTACCTCTTGAAGCTCCTCAAGAGAATGCCAAGAGTGTGCAAATCAGTCATCAAAGCAAAAGGTGGCTACTTTGAAGATTCTAGAATATAGGACATCATTTCAGTTGTTTCACACTTTTTTGTTAAGTATATAATTCCACATGTGTTGATTCATAGTTTTGATGCCTTCAGTGTGAATGTACAATTTTCATAGTCTTGAAACTACAGAAAAATCTTCAAATTAAAAGGTGTGTCCAAACTTTTGGTCTGTTCTGTATATATATATATATATTTATATATATATATATATATATATATATATATATATATATATATATATATGTATATACACAGGATCAGTCTGTGTGACAAACATTTACTTCTGCTATCCAGCAAGGAGACAGCTGAAGAGGCTGGACTGGGGAGCCAGTGCTGTCAGTATATGGACAACAGCTAGAGAGTAGCAGTGTCTTTTTCTTTCACAAAATAAGTAAAATAAAACTTAGGCAAAAGATATGAATACTTAGCCAAGCTGAATTTTAACTTTTATGGTGTTATTAGGAGAGATACTAGATTCTATTAGTGAATGATCCCTTGACCAACAGCTACGTCATGTAAGAATATAGAACAAGGGAAAAAAGTAGATCTCTTTGTGGGATAACTAGAAATAGTAAATTTATATAGTTATAGCATATAATGTATTGTGTCCACACAACTGAAAAAGGACTGGACTGTACATCTCAACAAGCAGGACAGTCGGTATATAGGCATGAGAAACAGAAAGAAATAAATCCGACTATTAATTCCCAATGCATTAAAGTAATTTATCAACAACATATTTTATTTAAATCAGGTGATAATCAATAGGATAATAAAACAATGCCCAAAGATATATGAAAACATATGGAAAATAATTCTCAATCTTCTTCATTTTGTCCATTTGTGAAAATTAGTCCCCACTTAGATGTCATTCAAGTGTGGTCCATTTATTTCCACTGAATCATAGACTTGCATGGCCAAGTGCGATTCGAGTATCGGATGCATTTCATGCATGCTGCAATTTTTTTCCCGGACGTGCATGATCCCATAGACTAACATTGATCTGAGTGCTATCTAATGTTTTGTCAGATCTCACTCGGACAAAAAATATTAATGTTATATTTTGTAAAATAGCAAAGCACCAAAGCGAAGCCTTGGTGCAAATGCAAAGTGATTACGGACTACTGACTAGACAATTCATAAAATATAACGATAAATATGTAAATACACTATAGTTGGTGCCTTAGGACAGGAAGCTCTTACTTAGAAGAGAATGAGTGACACATGTGTGGATTGATTTTCCAACTGCTTAATTAGTTTTTCACATGTCCCTAGCTGCCCCACTGATTTATGCTCCCTGGCTATTTAAACCCGGCTTATACTCATTCCCACTCACACCCTGATGCAGCAGAGCAAACTCCTGGAGTGGTGAGGATCACATGAATGCTGATCTTTTGGGTGAGTTATGATTTTTTTTCCTAATGTAACGTGTATGTTACCCTATCTTCTGTATTTTATGCTTACATAAATATTGCAAGTATTGATTTTTTTGGGGGCAAGCTGTATTGTTGTTGTTGTAAAAGTAATTCAATGATTTACACATAAGGGCTTTCATGGTGTATATGGCTTCTGAAAAGACCTATGATTTAAATGGATACTTGACATTTTTTCCCTTTTTATTTCTCTGCTCTCAGCCCCTCACAGTATTTTTGAAAGTGTTGATAGTAGTGATGAATAAATATTCAAATTCAGTAATTGGTACAAATTTTGCAAGCAATTCAATTCACTTGTCTTCAAACCCCAAAGCATATATTAACCCCTTTCTGCCAGCTGACGGGATAGTACATCAGCTGGCAGACTCCCCCGCTTTGAGGTGGGCTCCAGCGGTGAGCCCACCTCAAAGCCATGACATGTCAGCTGTTATCAACAGCTGACATGTGGCCGCAAGGGGCGCGAGCAGAATCATGATCCGCCCCTGCCCATTAACTAGTTAAATGCCACTGTCAAATTCTGACAGCAGCATTTAACAAGCGCCGCCAGCCGCGTGGCAGGAAGCGCTCGCACCGCTGACCCCCGTCACATGATTGGGGGTCAGCGGTGCATTGCCATAACAACCTGAGATCTCCTTGAGACCTCTATGGTTGTTGATGGCAGATTGCTTTGAGCGCCACCCTGTGGTCGGCGCTCAAAGCAATGCTGCACTTCTGCTACATAGAGGTGATCTGTGCTTCACCTCTATGTAGCAGAGGCGATCATGTAGTGCATGTTTCTAGCCTCACATGGAGGGTATTGAAGCATGCTAAAAAAAAGTGTTTAAAAGTATAAAAAATATATATATATATATATATTAAAGTTCAAATCACCCCCCTTTCGCCCCAATCAAAATAAAACAATTAAAAAAACCCACCCTATGCATATTTGGTATTGCTGCATCCAGAATCGCTCAATCTATCAATAAAAAAAGGATTAGCCTGATTGCTAAACGGCAAGAAAAAAATCAAAACGCCAAAATTACGTTTTTTTGGTCGCCGTGACATTGCTTTAAAATGCAACAACGGGCGATCAAAAGAACATATCTGCACAAAAGTGGTATATTTAAAAACATCAACTCGGCATGCAAAAAATAAGCCCTCACCCAACCTCAGATCACGAAAAATGGAGACGCTACGGGTATCGGAAAATGGCTCCATTTTTTTTTTAAGCAAATTTTTGAATTTTTTTTCACCACTTAGATAAAAAACAACCTAGACATGTTTAGTGTCTATGAACTCGTAATGGTAAAAAGTAAACCTTGCGCTCAACTTAGAAATAGTGATGATTTATTGTAGTACACTTTACAAACGTTTCGTTCACGTTTGACCTTCATCAGTGACTTACTACATTCAATGGTATATTTGAGGATATCCGTAGGGATAGTTCCTGGTAGGTCTGTATTTTTGGTAGATTTAGGGACTGTGAAGTGGATCTTTTGCTTGTGATGTTGGAGCATGTGAGTCTCAGACACGGTGTCTATGAACTCGTAATGACCTGGAGAATCATAATGGCAGGTGAGTTTTAGCATTTAGTGAACCTAGCAAAACAGCCAAACAAAAAACAAGTGTGGTATTATTATTTTTATTATTATTATTATTTATTTATATAGCAACATTAATTCCATGGTGCTGTACATGAGAAAGGGGTTACAAACAGAGTTACAGATATCATTTACAGTAAACACGTTTACAGTGACAGACTGGTACAGAGGGGAGAGAGGACCTTGTCCTTGCAGACTTACATTCTATGGGATAGTGGGGAAGAGACAGAAGGTCAGAGGTGCTGCAGCTCTGGCGGTGGTGAGGCGGCTGCTCTGGCGATGGCGAGGCGGCAGAATGGTTATTGAACGCTGTAGGCTTTCTTGAAGAGATGGGTTTTCAGGTTCCGCCTGAAGGATCCGAGGGTGGTGGATAGTCGGATATTTTGAGGCATGGAATTCCAGAGGATGGGGGATATTCGGGAGAAATCTTGGATTCGGTTGTGTGAGGAATGAATAAGTATGGAGGAGAGTAGGAGGTCTTGGGAGGATCAGAGATTACAGGAGGGAAGGTATTGGGAGATTAGTTCAGAGATATAGGGAGGGGACAGGTTGTGGATGGCTTTGTAGATCAGTGTTAGTAGTTTGAACTGGATTCGTTGGGGAATTGGGAGCCAGTGGAGAAATTTGCAGAGGGGAGAAGCAGGGGAGTAGCGAGGAGAGAGGTGGATTAGCCAGGCAGCAGAGTTGAGGACAGACTGGGGAGGTGCAAGAGAGTTAGCGGGGAGGCCACAGAGGAGGTAGTGCACTTTTTTGCAATTTCATCGGAATTGAATTTTTTTTCCTGTTTTCTGTTGCACAACATGGTAAAACCAATGGTATTGTTCAAAAGTACAACTCGTTCCGCAAAAAATAAGCACTCATATGGCCATATTGACAGAAAAATAAAAAAGTTATGTGTCATGATCCGTTCCAGGGTTTATTAGTGTCTGCCCTTTTTTGGATGGATCATGTCAAGAGTTAACTTTGCTCTGCCTCATTCTGGGTTCAGGTTTGCTATTTAGCTCCCATGAATCTTGCTGGCAGTGTCAGCTATATTTCTGTCTTCGGCTTGTGAACCTGAAACCCCTGGTTTGTCCTGCTGTGAACCCTGACTTGTCCTGTGTCTGTTATCTCCCTCTGTCTGCCCTTTCCCTGCGTTTGTCTGTTCTTCTTGATTCTCTGATTCTGACCTCCTGGCTTGGCTATCGACTCTGTTTTGATTTGTCCCTATTGTAAAACGGCGACATGATGGGAAATTATGTTTTTATTGTGGAGATCCGGGACATTGGAAGAAGGACTGCCCCTCTTGTCCATCGAGTAACAAGCTGCCGAGTCTGGGTGATGGTCTAGGAGGTCATCCAGACTCACAGGTACCATTTTCGTCATTTCAAAAAGTTTTGTTAGAGGTGGAACTGTGTTATGGAGGTGTTTTTGCATCCACTTCAGCGTTTGTGGACTGTGGATCTTCCATGAACTTCAGTGACTATAGCCTGGTGTCCAAGTTAAAGTTAGGGACAGTTAGGCTAGAGATTCCCATCCATATTGTTGCCATTGATAAGAAACCGTTGGCTCAAAATGTCCTTAAATTTGTCTCTGAGGAGTTCCTCCTCAAGGTGGGTTCCTTGCACCAGGAACGAATTTCATGTTATGTTATGAATAATCTTCCTGCGGGACTGGTGTTGGGGTTCCCCTGGTTACAGAGGCATAATCCTGTTATAGACTGGGGATCTCGTGATATTGTTAAATGGGGCCCTAATTGTTCCAATGGTTGTCTTTCTGCTGTGTTTGTGTCTGCCATTAGTCCGGAGGGTATTCCGGAGTACCTAAAGGACTTTGGTGATGTGTTCTCCAAAAAAGAGGCTGAGGTCTTACCACCCCATCGTCCTTATGATTGTACCATCAACCTTGTTCCGGGTTCTAAATTGCCCAAAGCCCATTTGTACAATCTTTCTGGCCCGGAACGTACTGCTATGAAAAACTATATCTCTGATAGTCTACGCAAAGGTCACATTCGTCCCTCTGTTTCTCCTTTTGTCAAGAAAAAAGATGGTGGTTTACGCCCATGCAGCGATTTCCGAGAACTAAATAAAATTACGGTGAGAAATACCTACCCTCTCCCACTCATTCCTGATCCCTATAACCAATTGTCTGGGGCTAAGTGGATCTCCAAACTCAATCTTAGGGGAGCATATAACCTTATCCGCATTCAGGAAGGGGATGAGTGGAAAAGGGCATTTCTCACCTCTGAGGGCCTGTTTGAAAATTTGGTCATGCCTTTTGGTCTCACAAACGCGCCCGCGGTGTTTCAGAACTTCATGAATTATGTTTTTTTCTGATTTTATTGGGCTCTTTATGGTTGTATACGTGGATGATATCCTTGTTTTCTCGCCTGATAAGGAATCTCACATTGGTCATTTACGTGCTGTTCGTCACCGGTTACGGGGAAATTCTTTGTTTGCTAAACCAGAGAAATGTTTGTTTTGTGTCCAGGAGCTTTCTTTTCTGGGGATCATTCTTTCTGCAAATGGGTTTTGGATGGATCCCAGAAAGGTACAGGCCATTGTTGATTGGGTGCAACCCAGAGACCTCAAGGGGTTGCAGCATTTTCTGGGTTTTGCCAATTATTACCGGAAATTCATCAAAGGGTTTTCTCAGGTAGTCAAGCCACTCACCGATCTCACTTGCAAGGAAGCTGATCTCAAAGTTTGGTCATCCTTGGCAGTTGAAGCATTTATTACATTAAAAAAATGTTTATGTCTGCTTCTATATTAGTTCAGCCCGATCCATCTAAACCATTTATTGTAGAGGTGGACGCATCAGAGGTGGGAGTAGGGGCAGTGTTGTCTCAGGGTCCCTTTACTTTGACCAACTTAAGACCATGTGCCTTTTTCTCCCGTAAGCTTTCTTCTGCTGAGAGGAACTATGATGTTGGGTACCGGGAGTTATTGGCTATAAAATTGGCTTTTGAAGAATGGAGGCCTTTTTTGGAGGGGGCGGCTCATCAGATCTCGGTGATTACTGACCACAAGAACTTGTCTTATATTGAAACCGCCAAATGGTTAACTCCTAGACAGGCTAGGTGGTCCCTTTTTTTCTCTTGTTTTCATTTTTCAATCACTTTTCGGTCTGGTTCCAAGAATGTCAAGGCCGATGCCTTATCTCGCAGTTTTGATCTGATATCTCCCCCCGAACCTCCTTCCTCCATTCTTCAGCATGGGGTGGTTGCTGCGGGTGTATCCTCTGAATTGGAGCAGGAGATTCGAAAGGCTCAGTCTCTTGCTCCTCCCTCTTTGCCTGACAATAAGCTTTTTGTCCCAGTTCAGTACCGATTGAGGATTCTCCGAGAGTTCCATGATTCTGCTCTTAGTGGTCACCCGAGGATCTCTGCCACCCGGAAAGCTATTGCTAGGCTGTTTTGGTGGCCCTCAATGAACTCTGATATCATTATGTTTGTGTCTGCTTGTGATACCTGTGCCCGTGTTAAGAGCTCCCATAACCGGCCGGCTGGGGAATTGGTGCCATTGCCAATTCCAGATAGACCTTGGACTCATTTGTCCATGGATTTTATCACTGATCTCCCTCCTTCCAATGGCAAAACTGTAATCTGGGTAGTGGTTGACAGATTCAGTAAGCAAGTGCATTTTGTACCTCTGGCAGGATTGCCTAATGCTGAGACACTATCTAGAGTGTTTGTTGAGCATATAGTATGGCTGCATGGTGTGCCTTTGAATGTGGTTTCTGATAGAGGGGTACAATTTGTGTCCAAATTTTGGAGGGCATTTTGTAAAAGATTGGGTATTTGTTTGACCTTCTCCTCTGCTTACCATCCTGAGACCAATGGGCAGACGGAGAGGACCAATCAGTCACTTGAACAGATTTTGAGGTGTCTTGCTACATCTCAGCAGGATGATTGGTGTTCTTCATTGCCCGTGGCTGAATTTGCATTTAATAATCAGATTAACCAGTCCACGGGCACCTCTCCATTCTTCTGTAACTACGGTTTTCACCCCCATTTTGGTGAATTTTCTAGGCTGGATTCAGGATGTCCAGGAGCTTATACGGCAGTACAACGGTTGGGGGAGGTGTGAGGGGAGGTCCAGAAGAACAATGGGAAGGCTCAGGGCAAACAAACTTTTTGCTGATAAGCGATGGTCTGTAGGCCCTTTATTTCTGGTAGGAGATAGTGTGGCTGTCTACCAAGAACATTCATCTTAAAATTCCTTCTGCTAAGCTTGGTCCTAGGTTTATTGGTCCTTACGAGATCATTGAGGTGGTCAATCCAGTTACCTTTCGTTTACGCCTTCCTCAGTCACTTTGGATCCCCAATGTGTTCCATAAATCCCTTCTTAAGTCCTTTGTACCATCTTCCGCTGGGCCTCCATCCCCTTCGCCTCCTGTCTCTGTGGATGGTCAGACCGAGTTTGAAGCTGAACGGATCGTGGATTCTCGTATGGTCCGTAGTTCACTTCAGTATTTGGTCCATTGGAGGGGTTATGGTCCTGAGGATCGATCTTGGGTCCCAGCACGATCTGTCCATGCTGATCAATTGATCCGGGCATTTCATGCACGTTATCCAGGGAAACCTGGGGGTCCGGTGTCCCCCCCTTGAGAGGGGGTACTGTCATGATCCGTTCCAGGGTTTATTAGTGTCTGCCCTTTGTTGGACGGATCATGTCAAGGGTTAACTTTGCTCTGCCTCATTCTGGGTTCAGGTTTGCTATTTAGCTCCCATGAATCTTGCTGGCAGTGTAGGGGACAGGGACCTGGTGAGCTGTGCAGACGGGTGGAACCATTGTTGCCGGGAGTCGGGGTTCCGGGGGACGGATTTGAGGGGCGCAGGGGAAGCCAGGCTCATGTGACAGGAGGCAGAGTGACGCAGGGAGAGGAGAGGATAAAAAGCAAAACGCGCGAAAGCAGGGGCAGAGAAGTGCGGGAAATCTCTGAGGAGAGGAAACTGCAGCGCAGTTGTCGTGTGTGTGCAGGCCGCAGTGAGACTTGCTGGAAGCAGGGGGAAAACGTGCAACAGACACTGCGGGCAATTATCAGAGCCCCCAAAAAGAGGCGCATTCGTCGTCAGCGACCCCCCAGGCAGAGGGGTAGTGCTGATCAGCTCAGGGACAGTATTACCGTGCTCCCCGGGAGCATCTTGCCACAGAGTGCTCCGGACCCTCCTGGGATTTTCATAGCTGTGACTGATACTGATCATTCTGCTAATTCTCCTCAAAAAGACTCCTCTCTGGACGTGGAAACTGTTACCCCGGATCAACGTCCGCCTGTGGGAGGTAACGCAGCACCGCAAAAGACATTCTGGACTCGAATCTACACCTGGGCTCGACGTCGGAGGACACCGCCTTCCCTCACCATTAGGACTACGTCGCTGACGGAGCCTCACCACCGGGACTACATCGCTGAAACAGCACTGATAAGTGAACGTTGTTGACTTTACCTTAGTAGGGGAGGTATTAGTGAGGCGCTGCCGCGTTCTTCGGGTATAGTTCAGGCCTCCTATATAGTAGTTAGGATTGACTGTGATATTGTAGACTTGTACTCAAGTTCCCTGCGTGGAAAACTGTTGTTATCTTTTTGGTTGGAAGTTAAAAGAAAAGTTAAAAACGCTGTTTGCTTTCTGGCTCCCATTTGTCCCTGCATCCTCCTTTACCTGCTGTCTCTTCATTTGGCGTAGTCGGCAGGATGCAGGATCCAAAGAGGGAGCCAGAAGATACGGAGGATGGGGCTGGGCCGAGAGCGTCTCTCTCATTGGGGGCCATGTTGAATAATCTGCCCAAGTTTAATGGGAGCAACATGTTGTTGTGGAGTTGGACTGAAAGGATGCGGGGGCTGCTGAGAATGCATCCTATGACCCCGGCCCTGGAAGCAGAGGTGGCCATTATGGCCTTAGACGGAGAGGCCCGAGATTCAGTGATGTTGAGACCCCCCACAGAGCGGAATACTTTTACCGGGGTGTTAAATGTGTTAGAGGGGACGCACGGGGATCCCACCGACGTGGGAGAGCTGCGGGCCCGGTTGTTTGGACGGCGACAAAAAGAGGGCGAGACTGTCACTCAGTACATGAATGCTCTGCAAGAGCTAAACATTGCAATCGTGCGGAAAGATGGTATGGGGATGGGACATGTTGACGTGACCCTGCGCGACCAGCTGGTGACGGGACTGCGAGATGAGTTGACCAAACAGGCTCTACGTGAACGAGTGCGGGTCGACCCGCGCCTGACTTTCTCCGACATAGGCAATGAGGCCCGCACCCGGGAGCAAGAGAGGGGGGTGACGGTCCTGACAGGAGAGACTCGGGTTATCCAGACTGCTGCCGCAGGAGGGGGTGAGCCGTCGTGGGTTCAGGAGATGCGGCAGGAGCTCAAACAAATCAGAGACGAACTGGCTAAAGTTAAAAAGAATGCGCGAAGCCCAAGGGAGCTACCCTGGGGGCAAGGGTCTGGGAGTCCAGCTCGTGGCGCTCGTCCAGGATATTATCCGGTCCCCGGTGCTTGTTATGGTTGCGGGGAGGCCGGACATTTCGCACGGGAGTGCCCCCGGAGAGGGAGGGCCTCGTCCCGTCAGGCGTTAAACTAGAGGGCTCCGAGCTAAGGGGACGACGCTCGGAGCCAGAGTCCCCGCGGATGGGTGGTGAAAGTCCCGGAAATTTGGTTGCCAGCTGCCCCCTGGTTTGGGCAGAGTTTGAAGGGCGGGCTGTCCGTTGTCTGGTGGACACCGGGTCCCAAGTCATGACTATGCCCGAGGCTTATTTTAGAAAACACTTTCCTTTGACAGTCAGACCCCAATGGGGTCCCGTAATTCGGTTACAGGCCGCCAATCAGCTGCCCATCCCAGTGGAAGGGGTCACCTGGATGCAAATATCTTTATGTGGGAAGGACCTGGGCCGCCGGGGGGTTGTGTTAACACGGGGAGATCCCGGCCCACAACATACTGTGACCTTGGGGATGAACGTATTGAAAGATTTTGGCAGTTTTCTGTTAGGGGAGACTACACAAGAGACACTCAATCAGTGGGGGACCAGTACACCACAGGGCTCCGTGTTCAGACAGTTAGTGAGGGAAGTCCGGGTACAAGAGACCTGTCAGGAGGGAGACATACTAGGGAGAGTAATTACTTCCCCGACAGCAAAGGTGACGTTCCCCCCAGGACAGACTGTTATATCCCTGCCCATACGAGCTCGCATCCCTCTAGAAGGAGTACAAGTACAGATTGAGCCCACCTTTACATCCCCTTTGCCCACAGGACTGCTGGTGGCCCGATCCCTGGCTACTGTTAAAAATGGGGCCGTACCAGTGCGATGTGTGAATGTGGATGAACACGATGTCGTGCTACGGGTCCGAAGTGAGATGGCCAAAGTGTTACGACCTTTAGAAGTGATGCCCCCTCCAGATACTTTGCAGTTAACGGTGGATTCCCCTGATCCCTGGATGGTCAGTGTCCGGTCTACGCAGGATCCTGAGCCAATAGCGTTTCGAAAGGGTCAAACTATTCTGGAGCACATGCGGACAGAATTATCGGGCCTGGATCCATCACAGATCTCACAAGTGCAGCGACTCCTTGGACATTATGCTAAAGTGTTCGCACAACATGAAGATGATTTTGGCTGTACCACGGCCATCGAACATGGAATTCCGACCGGAGATACAGTGCCCATCAGGGAGCGGTACAGACAGATTCCCCCGCAGATGTACCAGGAAGTAAAGACGTTGTTAGGCCAGATGCTACAAAAGGGAGTGATCCGCGAGAGTCAGAGCCCGTGGGCTGCCCCGATCGTGCTGGTGCGGAAAAAGGACGGCACGCTCCGGTTCTGTGTGGACTACCGTAAGCTAAATGCATGCACCGTCCGAGACTCTTATCCACTTCCCCGTATTGAGGAGTCTCTCTCCGTGCTGGGTCGGGCCAAATATTTTTCCACCTTAGACCTAGCCAGCGGATACTGGCAGGTCCCGATGACAGAAGCAGATCGTCCTAAGACAGCGTTTATCCTTCCCATGGGACTATTTGAGTTCAATCGAATGCCGTTTGGGCTGGCCAACGCTCCAGGCACCTTCCAACGATTAATGGAGCGGTGTCTGGGGGATTTGAACTTCGAGGCCACTCTCATTTATCTCGATGACATCATCATCTATGCTCCAACATTCGAGGAACATCTGTGCCGACTGGAGCAGGTACTAGACCGGTTACTGAAATACGGGCTTAAGGTGAAGCCCCAGAAGTGTCACTTGTTCCGGGAACAGATCGAGTACCTGGGGCATGTGGTGTCCGCCGAAGGAGTCTGGCCATCACAGGAGAAGATTGCCGCAATCCAGGAGTGGCCCACACCGGAGACCGCCAAGGATGTACGGGCGTTCTTGGGCCTCGCTGGGTACTACCGGCGCTTCGTGAAGAACTTTGCTCGCCGTTCTCACAATCTACAAGTCCTGCTGAAAGGAAGCTCCCCCAAGGAACGGGGAAAGAAGATACAATGGCAGGAGCCACAAGAAGCAGCGTTCCGGGACTTGAAGACAGCTCTCATGGAGCCGCCGGTGTTGGCTTATGCGGACTTTTCGCAACCGTTCATCCTACACACCGACGGCAGCTCTCAGGGATTGGGGGCTGTGTTGTCTCAGGTTCAGGATGGGCGGGAGAGAGTGATCGCCTATGCGAGTCGGTCTCTTCATGACTCTGAGTTGAACCCGGACAATTACAGTTCTTTCAAGGTGGAGCTGCTGGCCGTGGTGTGGGCTATGACGGAGCGGTTCGCTGAGTACCTGGCCGGTTCCGAGGTGCTGATACGCACGGATAACAACCCATTGGCACATCTGGAAAATGCGAAATTGGGTGCCCTGGAACAGCGCTGGGTAGCCCGGATGGCCAAGTACAGATATCGTATCCTCTACAAGCGAGGAGCGGAGAATGTTCATGCTGACGCGTTATCTCGTCTGCGGAAGAACCCCCCAAGAACTAACCGAGATGAGGAGCTGGAGGGAGAAGAAATCCCCTACGCCATCGGGGGCGCTGCTCGGACGGCTGTGAGCCGGGAACAGACCGGGAACGGAACGGCTACAGGACTGTTGGTTCAGAGTCGGGACGAATGGATACGGCTGCAACAGGAAGACCAGGAACTAGCTCCATTGCGACAGTGGATAACGAATGGTCTATTGCCGGTGAGAACCCCTGGACAAACTCTCCCGTCAGACCTGAACCTTCTTCTGCGGCAGTGGGAGTGCCTAACTCTTCAGGACGGGCTCTTATGCCACTTAACCATGGCTCAGGCAGATTCCGAGCCGACCTGGCAGATGGTCTTACCAGGGCCCGTGGTGGCCGCAGTTGCTAAAGAAGCTCATGAGTTCGGGGCACACTTCGGAGTGAAGAGGACGTTTAAGTGGCTGCAAACTCGGTTCTATCATCCTCGGCTGCTTGCGGAAGTACAAACTGCCTGTAGACAATGTCGACAATGTGAGCTAACCAAGTCACCGGAGGAAAGGGCGCCTGTGCAGAGCATCACGACGTCTGCCCCTTTTGAAGTATTAATGATAGACTACATTACCATTGGAGCAGCGCATCAAGGCTACGAACACTGCCTCGTTATGGTAGATCATTTTTCAAAATTCACCGTAGTCACCCCTACCCGTGATCAGACAGCTGAGTCGGCGGCAAGCGCTATCTGTAAGAACTTTATTCAAGTTTACGGCTGTCCGAGGCGAATACATTCGGATCAAGGCGCCTGTTTCTTGGGCAAAGTCATGGAAGAGCTGCATCGCCTCTACGGCATTGATAAGTCACGCACCACACCGTATCACCCCCAGGGAAATGGGGCTTGTGAGCGGTTTAACCGGACTTTGCTTCAAATGCTGCGTGCGCTAGAACAAGATCAGAAGGCCCGCTGGCTGGAGTATGTGTCTGACCTAGTGTGGGTCTACAACAATAGAGTTCATCAAGTCACAGGACGCACCCCGTATGAAGTGGTCTTTGGGCGCCCAGGAAAAGGCATGACAGATCTGGAACTGTCTTCGGAGGAAGAAGGCCCCCGAACAGGGATGGCTTCGTGGGTGCGTGATCATCGGCATCGGCTGCAGACCTTACACCGACTGGTACACACTCGAATTCGGGAAGTGGAGCATCGGAGCACCCCTACAGCAAAACCCCCAGAGTTCCGGCCAGGTGATCGAGTACTCGTTCGAGAGCAAAGACCGCAAAACAAGTTAGACCATCGTTGGGAAAAAACACCCTATCGGGTGCTTCGCCGTATAGACCCGCATGGACCTGTATATGAAGTACAGTCTGAGGCCCCCGGAAGTACAGGTACTCGCATTCTTCATCGCAACATGCTCCGGTTGTGTCGCTCTGTTGACTCGGACACCCCGGAATCCGCAATCAGGGAAGAGCCACCTACGACTGAGTCCCCCAACAACCATTGGTGGGATGAAGAAGATGATGAAGAAGAAGAACGACGCCAAAATACTCCCCCTATCTCGACTACTACACTACCCCTGACCAGTCACCCTTCCGCTGACGACATTCCCCCAACACCCCCTACACAAGGACCCGAGCCACGACGTTCTGAACGTTCTACTGCCGGTAGACCCCCAACTCGCTACAGTCCTGACTTACACACTAGACAGACCCAAGTGTGGAACAACCCGTCAGGTGGGCGACCTGTCAGTGCGAAGGCCTCGCCCGGGGACTGGCGAGCATACAGGGTGGGGGAATGTAGGGGACAGGGACCTGGTGAGCTGTGCAGATGGGTGGAACCATTGTTGCCGGGAGTCGGGGTTCCGGGGGACGGATTTGAGGGGCGCAGGGGAAGCCAGGCTCATGTGACAGGAGGCAGAGTGACGCAGGGAGAGGAGAGGATAAAAAGCAAAACGCGCGAAAGCAGGGGCAGAGAAGCGCGGGAAATCTCTGAGGAGAGGAAACTGCAGCGCAGTTGTCGTGTGTGTGCAGGCCGCAGTGAGACTTGCTGGAAGCAGGGGGAAAACGTGCAACAGACACTGCGGGCAATTATCAGAGCCCCCAAAAAGAGGCGCATTCGTCGTCAGCGACCCCCCAGGCAGAGGGGTAGCGCTGATCAGCTCAGGGACAGTATTACCGTGCTCCCCGGGAGCATCTTGCCACAGAGTGCTCCGGACCCTCCTGGGATTTTCATAGCTGTGACTGATACTGATCATTCTGCTAATTCTCCTCAAAAAGACTCCTCTCTGGACGTGGAAACTGTTACCCCGGATCAACGTCCGCCTGTGGGAGGTAACGCAGCACCGCAAAAGACATTCTGGACTCGAATCTACACCTGGGCTCGACGTCGGAGGACACCGCCTTCCCTCACCATTAGGACTACGTCGCTGACGGAGCCTCACCACCGGGACTACATCGCTGAAACAGCACTGATAAGTGAACGTTGTTGACTTTACCTTAGTAGGGGAGGTATTAGTGAGGCGCTGCCGCGTTCTTCGGGTATAGTTCAGGCCTCCTATATAGTAGTTAGGATTGACTGTGATATTGTAGACTTGTACTCAAGTTCCCTGCGTTTAAAACTGTTGTTATCTTTTTGGTTGGAAGTTAAAAGAAAAGTTAAAAACGCTGTTTGCTTTCTGGCTCCCATTTGTCCCTGCATCCTCCTTTACCTGCTGTCTCTTCAGCAGTGTCAGCTATAGTTCTGTCTTCGGCTTGTGAACCTGACTCTGGAAACCCCTGGTTTGTCCTGCTGTGAACCCTGACTTGTCCTGTGTCTGTTATCTCCCTCTGTCTGCCATTTCCCTGCGTTTGTCTGTTCTGCTTGATTCTCTGATTCTGACCTCCTGGCTTGGCTATCGACTCTGTTTTGATTTGTCCCTATTGTACCGTATTTTGCTCATCCTGGTTTACTGATCCATTGCTATGTCCCGACTATCCTTTCTGTTTAAATCCTTTTTGTACTGACGTGTTATCTTGTGCCCTGACTCGGCTTTTTCTGACTACTCTCTTGCCACTAGGTGGCATCTGTTCAGCTGCTCAGTGTGTGCAGTTTCGCTTCCCTGTAAAGCTCCCCCTGGTCAAGGTTGCGCTGTACTGCACTGCAGCTGCATGACATTATGGCTCTGGAAAGAAGGGGAGCGAAAAACGAAAATGAAAAAAGCTCCGTGGGTTAACGGGTTAAATGGAAGGTGGAAAAAAATATTCACATCACCTCACCTGTCTCACTGCTGCAGCCATTACACTGTATCACATTGTTATGGAAATTTGGTTGGGATGAATCTATCCCTGTGTGTGCTGCGGTCGTTCCCAATCAGATAGAACATTTTGAGAACTCAAGAAAGAATAAAACTGTACACCGTGGTGACAGAATAACATCCAATTCTGATGCTTTATTGTTTGCACATGTATTTTTTGGCTGTATTTAGAAAAGGGGTGGTAAGGTAATTAACATACAATTAAGCTGCAATTTTATTGGTTGTCTGAATACATGAAAGATTCTGGTTAAGGCATAACAACAAGCCAATTTAGCACTCCAGTAAGTAGCTGTCATCTTTTTCCTGCTATTCAGCAAAAATGTAGACATCAGCTAAGACATCTGGTGTTGGTTCCTGTTTTTGGTGTCTAGAAAATACCAAGGAACTGTCTGGTTTGAGCTGGTCTGGCTCATGGGGTCAAGTTAAGCAATAGATTATAGTGTATATATTAGCTGTGAATATATATGAGTTCATATGATTATATATAAGTATATATGAGTATATATACAAGTGAGATCTATATGAAATGTATACATGTCCATCACAACATTATGACCTCCGCGGGCTCGAAGCATAGTCAGATCCTCTGGTTACAAACATAAAGACACCAGAGGTCTACTTTCTGGTTAAAGCCCTGAAGGAGAGTGAAAATTGCAGCAGAGTATGTTGCGTGCTGATGGTTTGTGCCATGAAGAAGTAAAAACAAGGCTGGTGGGAGCTTCTTAAAGAATCAGGTGGGCTACTGCAATAGTGGTATAGGTGAATGGCAAGCTGAATATTATTTCTTTCAATCTTTTCCAAACCAACCCTCTACAAATTAATAACATAGTGTTATTTTGAAGTATTTGTACAAATGTTTTTGTAAAATTTAATGTACACACTGTTTGACATAAAACAAATTTGTTCAAGTTGTTAACAATTAGGGATAAGAAGAGCAATAGGAAAAACACATAAAACACGCATACTATCTCTAACTGCAATGTGAGTGAAATTAATTTATTGGGTTCCCTTCTTTTCTACAAAAAAGAATTCAGGACTAGACGACATGAACTTTCTTCTTATTACATGGACTGGCATTTATCTGATTCATCTGAATGACTGAATGTGACTGAAGGATTCACAGTCTGAAAATATTTTATTTTTGATAATCCTAAGAAATCAGCTTATATAAACTTATACATACATTACCTAATGCACCAGCATATTCTGGTTTACTTCCAGCTTTTTAATATATAATTGTAGTTATTAAGTCCTTTAGAACTAAAATCTTAAACTTACTGAATGTTTAAGCGCAACTGTGTACATATTTTTGTGATGCCTTACATTTATATTATATTTGAAATGTCCTGTTATTTATTAATCCATCACAAAATTTTCATAGAAATGTTCAGAAGAATAATTGGAAAAATGGAAAAACCACTAAGTTGTCTGAGAAACCCACAAAGTTACTTTTAAAGCAAAGACTACTGATAGAAAATGTTCCTATGGTTTTAGCAAGGACGACTTTGAAAGCTAGCTTTCAGTTTGGATATGTAACACTTCAATAAACCTTGAAATTCTCATCTGTAGCCATCTGACTTGAGAAGAATGAAATGACAAACTATAAGAACATTAGCTGAGAGCTACAGAAAGCTGAATTAACTTCTATTTCGCAAGTGATCCTCAATGTTAACTTCACTGCCAACAAAGATTATCCTTTAGTTAAAAAAAGACAAATACAATCTAGCTGGAGGAAGTTTTACATACTGAAAAACAGTAAGGAGGATATCCCAAACCTATTTTCTCCTCTCTTTCAAACTCCATGAACAAATATATCAGCAAAATAGTCAGAATAGACAGATAAATCTTAGAAAGGCCCAGAGATTTGGATATTATTGGTCTAGCAAATTTTGAGGTATAAGCTAAAGCTATCCAATTGAGATAAGTGGATCAGGCAAAATTCAAATTTGCCTGTTCATCCTGATTTTCCTTGGAGTTTTGATTAGTTAAATATTTATTTTCTGTCTGGTCTTCAATGCATCTTCTTACCATCGTCATTGAGACATAAATCCCTAGGCCTCTTCACATTAGGCCAGAACTTTTGGCAGGGTTCTGTGTAAGAGTGTATAAGGTCCCGATGTTATGCCATCACATGCAGTTTTCAGTGATCAAAACAGAGACATTAAGATGCATTCATACTGCGTATATGTATATACAGTATATATATATATATATATATATATATATATATATATATATATATATATATATATACAGCTCTGACAAAAATCAAGAGACCACTGAAAAATGTTCAGTTTGTCTGATTTTTCTCTTTTGGACTCATGCTCATTTGCGAGAAAAAAATGGTCGAGTGCTATGCAAGTGTAATGCAAGTGTTATGCGAGTGTCATTCGATTTCCATGCGATATTTCCACGGAATATCTGTATGACATGCATATGCAATCCATCTGCAATGCTATTTTAACATGGGGTTTTACATGCAGCAGTTCTCTGTAGTTCTCTTTAAGAAATGTTTGAAACAACTTAGGATATAGTGCATCCTTAGAGGGTCAAATATTTTGCATTACTCATAAATACATTGTTCAGTATAAAATACATAGAGTCTTCTATGTTATTTTCAATAATGCACTAATAATTCAACATCAGAAAAGAACCAATGGTCCATTAACTTGCTTAGAAAATGTACACCAAGTTCTGTTTTATTAAAAGTGAAAAGGAGATAGAATGAGAAATAAATGAAGTTAAGTGGTAGAAATCCTTCTTCAACCAAACAACAGCAACATATTTACAAATTCAAAGTATTGTTAAATAAATTGAAAAGAAATAAAATTAAGATAAGTAAACTAAATTTAACTGAAATTTGTTAATGGATTCAGCAGCATTACTGGAGCATCCACATTTATTTCTGCTGCACAAATATTACGCTCCTGCAATTTACTAAAGGTCTCATTGTGGCATCAGTGATTTTCAATATATGTAAAAACACAGACAAATTTTACATCAGTGTTTTAACCCCATTTGATCAGGGAAAGATTATTACGCCATCGCTATCGCCCACACACACGGGCTGTTTGTGGGCGATCGCTGCCGGGTGTCAGCTTATATAGAAAAGAAAGCCCATTTACCAGGGGATGGATCCTGAGACAACACAACCTCAACCCCCACCTCTGATGCATCACCCACCACAACAAAGGGCTGGGAAACATTGGGTTGACTATGTATAGAAGCCGTGGCAAAACAGCTCTTAAGGGAGGAAAATTCCCGCAGGATATCATCTGACCATTTGGAAAAGTCTGAACCCTTCCTTGTCATGTCAGTAGGGGGTTTCACAATTACTAAATAATTACAGATGAATTTCTGGTAAAAGTTAGTAAAGCCCAAAAAAGTTGTAGAGCTTTTAGCTCCTGGGGGTCAGATTAATAGGACAGTCATATTCACGATGAAGAGGCAAATCCTGACACCCCCTCTCAGAGAAAACGTCCTCAAACCTCAACAAAAATGTAGGTAAGTTTACTTTAGAGACTGTAGAAAGGGAAATATTTAACAGTTCTCATGGCAGTAATCTCCCACTCAATGATCTTCCTGGCTTGCCAATCCACCAACGGATTATGTTTCACCAACCAAAGCAGACCCAATACAATTGGAGTAGGAAAACCGTTCAGGACATAGCAAGAAATTATATCAGAATGAATCGACCCCACCCTTAGTATTACCTTCTGTACAATTTGAGTGAGCACTTTCTGTTCAAGTGGCAATTAGTGATGAGTGAGTATACTCCTTGCTCAGGTCTCCCCGACCATGCTCAGGTGATCTCCGAGTATTTTGGCGTGCTCAGAGATTTAGTTTTGCAGCCTCAGCTGCATGATTTATGGCTGCTAGGCAGGCTGAATACATGTGAGGAATGCTTGTTTGTTAGGGAATTCCCACATGTATTCAGTCTGTCCAGCAGGTGTAAATCATGTAGCTGAGGTGACGAAAACTAAATCTCCAGCACGCCAAAATACTCAGAGATCACTAGAGCATGCTCGGAGAGCAACAATGCTATTCACTCATCACTAGTGGTGAAGAGTCGATGGCGAAGATGCGAATGGGATTAGCTAAAGCACAGGAAACCAGCCTATGAGATTCGGCAAACTCAGCATCAACCATGCTGACTTCAGCTCTACTGTCAACAAACACTAAAATCTCCTCAGTTTTGCTCTCCAGCACCACCTCTGCTGTCGGGACAAACCAGAAACTGCAGGTTGTTGATAAATGACCCCTTGCTTATTCCACTCTTGACTACCAAGGGTTAAACAAGTCTCCTTTTGTTTAGGCATCAAAAGACAGGTCCCAATAAAATACCCTTTTTTCCACAAAAAAATACACCCTTTTTTGCAAACGCCTGGGAAATGTACAATGCAGAGGCAGCATCTAACTGCATGGGTTTCTCCACTCTCCCCAGTACGGGTTCACCACTAGAATGCTACCCTGGCAAAGGGGCTATTCCCCGATAAAGAGGATCCAGAGAAGGTGGTGTTACCCACCTATTCTGAAGGCATTTGTCAACATGTATAGCCAATGATATAGGGGCTTCCAAGGACTCAGGGGATCCATATACAGCTAAAGCAACCTTCAACCTTTCAGTGAGACCCTGAAGAAATTGGCTTCTGAGAGTTGGGTCATTCCATTTAGTATCAGTTGCTCACCTGCAAAATTCAGAGCTATATGTCTCCACGCACCAATTCTCCTGCTAAGCGTAACTCGAGAGGATGAGGGGGTAGGGTGCCCAACACTAGGGAAGAGGGTAGTGGAAACCCCTAGGCAGATCCAAAGTCACCCAGTCTGCCCTAAATAGGTTCTGCACCTATCGCCGAGTAACATAATCCCTGTCTGACCCTAGCAATAAGCCCTGCTTAGGGAAGGACAGGGTGTGAATTAGTCAGTCCCCACTACAATTAAAGACACATGGGACAGACAAATGAGGGGAACACTTATCTTGAGTTGACTCAGAGAGAAAAAACACAGATGTCCTCAACAGCACCTAAGAGGAAGATACCTGATTGCTATAGCTCCAAGCCTCAACAGGGGGAAATGGAAATATCGCCGACAATTCCCAGATGCAGCCCAGAAGTCTATAAACACCCCGGTCCAGGTGTGTCAATTAAAGCCGGAGGGCGGTTGCCACTGGGTCCAAGATTCACAATTACTAGGAAGGCATCTGCAAAGCCAACAACAGAGACCTTCTGCAGCCAGATGCTGCGTCAGACACACCCGTGACATGGAGGCACTGTGGACGCCATCTGACCTGTGATCTGGTGGTGTTCGTCTGTTTAGGGATGCATAAAAGTGCCATCAGCCACAGCTTTGTGCACTTCTGTAAAGAAGGACACTGAAGAACAGAGGGAAGACAGAGCACAGAGTAACTCTGCTGCCTCATTATAGTGAATGTATCCCTTGGGGGTTTCATCTGAATCATGTCAGAGATTTAGATAGAAACCCCAAAGTAAGTGGTCAGCGTAGAGTGCTGGATAAATGTGATCCCAAACGATATGTAAAATGATTCAATACACAATGAAATAAATGAAACAATACATTTCTGAATATATTGTTTTAATAACAAGCAGCCATGCACATTATATGCTTGTGTATTAAACAAACAAGCCATGGCATGTAATTGTATGTTGTGCATGCATGCTTTAGAACTTAGCCACTGTAAAAGTTTCACTAATGCTTTGTCTGTTGTTTGTTGGCATGTCTTCTAATTTATTTATTTTTTTTTATTTTGTTTTAGCTTCCTTTTGACTGGCCTTTCATATGCTGCTCTTCATTTAGAATTTTTAATAGGCAAGTCAACAATATCAGGCATTGTCCACTCAACATGTTCAGAAATGTGGTCCCGGCTACATGCCAGAGGCTAGAGGTCATGCCAGAGCCAAAAATGGCAGACTGGTTGCGCATATCCCATGGTTTTCAGGACACGTGCCAGTTTCCACAAATGTATTGGAGCCCTGAATGGAAAGCACATCCGTGTGCGTAAGCCGCCGAACTCAGGGTCCCAATTCTATATTTATAAACAATATTTTTCTGTAGTGTTGTTGGCCCTGGTCGACATTCATTACAGGCTTATAATTGTAGATATTGGGGCCTATGGAAGAACTGGAGATTCCAGGGTCTTCAATTCTTCCATTATGGGTCGGCGGCTGCGTAATAATCAGTTGGACCTACTGCCACCACGTCAGCATCCAGACTCCAATCTTGAACTGGTGCCTTATGTACTTGTAGGAGATGAGGCTTTTCAATTGACCCGTCATGTCATGAGGCCATATCCCCGTAGAAACCTTGACCACCGGCGCCGAATATTTAACTTGCGCCTATCACGTGCATGGCAAAAAACAATGGAAGCTAGTAAGGAAATCACCATACTATCCTCTTGTGTTAAACTATGATTTTGCACTTAACTATGGACTTATCTGCAGCCTTGGACTTATTGACATCCCTCTCTCCGCTCAGCAGCCCTAGCTTAGGCGTTCCTGCTAGAAGTGTAGGAACAAACCCCTCTGGAACAAACACTTAAGTTTGTTTCTTGCTTCAGCCTTAGGGTTCACTCAGATTGCCCTATAAAAAATCGGTCCCATTCTCATTCAGGAGAGTAGGACACTTTTTTCTCACTTTTCATCTGTACGTTGTCCACATACAATCTATTTTTTTTACTCAGCAGCTATTAGTGTTTTACAAGACCATTTACATTTTCCTATTCTACAGAATTGTAATTTATCCAAGAAAATCGGATGCCATGCTGATGGTCTATATGGCATGTGATATTTTTTCTCACACTATACCAATTTTAGAGTGAACACACAGCATGCAGCAATTTTTTCTCAATTCAGAGACCATGATTGGGGTCAGTTTTTCTGACGCCAGTGGTGCGGTCGCTGTTGTTAACGGAATAACGGTGACCGCAAAAAAAAAAATTAAGTCCGATTTCCCATTTAATTTATCTCTCCTCTGATGTGATCAGCACACTTAAGTCAGCTGCCAGCCTTTGTGCGGGTATTGAAGAGGACACTGCACTTCGTGGGGGCAAGGAAGGAAATAAGAATAGTCTATTTTTAAAATGTGTAAAGAAGAGAGGAAAACCAGGACCCAGGATCAGGAACATTATCATTGGATGGGGCGCAGGATGGGGAACACTATATTATTAGTTATTAGGTATTATTACAGGAAGGGGCCCAATAGGGGGGACATTTTTAAATAAAGAAGCCAGGATGGGGGACATTATTACAGGAAGGAGCCTGCGATTGGGATATTATTACAGGTTGAGACAAGGAGAGAAAATATTGTTACAGGAAAATGCCCAGAATTTGCATACATTATTATACAGAGGCATGTAAAAGTTTGGACACTCCTGGTCAAAATTAGCTAGTGTGCTAGACAGTTAAACAAGTTGAAGATTAAATGATCTATAAAAGGGCTAAAGTTAAAGATGACACATTTCCTCTGTATTTTAGGCAAAACAAAAATATACTGTCATTTTTTATATTTTAAAAATTACAAAAAAAGAAAATAGGCCAATGCAAATGTTTGGTATTAAGGGATTAAGTCAGTCATCAAGTGCAGGGAAAGATGCAGGGTCAGTGTGTGAGCATGCATCAAAGGATGGGACATGATCTGTGATGTACTGTAAATATGTACATCATCAGTTGTGATGGGGTTAGACAACTGACCAAATGTTTTACTAGCATCCAGTTGGTTAACAGTTGAGTTGACATACAACATTGTTGTAATGGAGTATTCACTTCAGTTTTACTGTCTAAATGAGGAAATCCTGTGAACTACATTGAACATGCAATTCTTTAAGCAATTTCATTTCCTTATTGCCACATCAGATCCAGAATATTTTGAGGCTTCACTACCACTATTTACCCATTTTTGATATGCAATGGTTAAACAGTAGTGATTGGCAAGCATGGTTGCCACTGCTTGATACCGATCAGTGCTGAGTATCACATGCTGCTCAAGTGCTCTGGTCCCTGGCACTGAAGCCAGGAATTCATCTCTCTCACTCATGTTTTTTTAGCACAGTACAAACAAAGGCTTTTGGCACAGTACTCCCAAATTATTTTTGGTAAAGTAGAAACAAAGGCTTTTGGCACAGTACTCCCAAATTATTTTTGGTAAAGTAGAAACAAAGGCTTTTGGCACAGTACTCCCAAATTATTTTTGGTAAAGTAGAAACAAAGGCTTTTGGCACAGTACTCCCAAATTATTTTTGGTAAAGTAGAAACAAAGGCTTTTTGGCACACTACTCCCAGAGGCTTTTTCGCACAATACAATGGCTTTTTGGCACAGTATTCCCAGAGGCTTTTTAGTAAAGTAGAAACAAAGGCTTTTGGCACAATACACACAGAGGCTTTTGGCGCAGTTTTTCCAGATGCTTTTTGGCACATTAAATGGTTCTGATTCATCCTCATTAGGATAAGTGCATTAGTTTCTAAGACCTGGGCAGGTAAATATTGTTACCCTTTTTTGCTGTGTTAATTTTTGAATTTTTGGGGGGAATTTGAATTCTTCTTTCTGTGGCTTTAATTTTACCACAAACTACCAATAGTTTTTATGTTGTTTGTTTATTTTATTGTAGTCTGTTCAATGTCAGCATTACATCAGTGTTGAGCGTTTATACTTTACTTTATTTATGTTTGATTGATTGACTTAATTTTTCTTTTATTTAGTTTTTGTTCCAGCCCTTTTGAATTATATATCATTTTGTACACTATAACTTTCCAATATACAGTGAAAAACAATCCACTGCTTTTATTCCATGCACAGTACACATCAAGCATTTGGCTAATCGATGGGTGTATGAATCTGTACCGCATGGCAAAGCTCCATCATAGGAATTATGTCATAGATGTTCTTCCTAGCTAAAATACTTCCATAACATGTCATGCAATTAAACATGATACTTTTTTATCATGTTCTTTTTATCTAAATTACTTCCACATCTTGGCATGCAATTGAGTATGACTATGTTAGATTTGTTGGATTCATGTGGAGTAGTAAGGCAACATTCCTTTTTATTGGTTCACTATTATGACCCTGAATGACATTTTAGCATTAAGCCTTAAACATACACATTGGATGAAATGAGTGGAAAGAGAGCATCCTACAGCAATTACCCTTGAACATCCTGTGTTATAACCAATATGATACATAGTCTGTCTTAACCATGAGTAAATATACAGTATATCTGCAATGATCAGTCACAATATTCATGAGCTTATGTCTTTAGAATTTAAGGTTTAATTCTAAATTAAAGCACTTTCTGATTTATTAACCAAAAGTGTAATAAAAATGTAGATCTTCATTGTTGAATGAACCCTTTTTCTAATTCACTTTCAAAACAGCCATTTGGTTTGTATGCAGATGGCACAGTAGAAGACAATTTGGTTTATTTGTAGACAAAAAGCCCTTCTTTAACTTACATAAAATCCACACACTATTTAGTCTTGTCATCATAAAATCAATTGCTTCAAAACTATCATGTCTTTTGGAAAACCTTGAGAATGATAATGATCCTCACATTCCTTATTTTGCATTGCCCTCTACAGACAATATTGTATATAACCTCAAATACTAAAACTGAATTAAATGTATATTTTATTGTAGAAGTATGGATTACTAGGCATCATAAAAGTGTATTATGGTAAATGTATACAGTAACTGACATTATTATTTCTAATTCAAACAAAAGATAATACCTTTATTATTAAATAAGGTTCAGTAAGATTAAATACTTTCACTACTGATTCATTTATGTGAACTTGACTGATAATTTTCTGATCATTATCTCATGTATCATATTTTTCAGCATTTTCTGCTTCTCTATTGTAGAATCCACTTATATTAAACATTTTTATGACCTCATTTCCAAAAAAAGGGGAAAGTTCTATATGTCATGATTTTGTACACAATAGAACACTGAACCCTTTACTCCCAGCCCAAAATACAGCTACTAAGGAAGTTACTGATGGTTTTTATAAGTGTTTTGAGTGAACAATCTACCAACATAAATACTGTAATCAATAATATAGTTCTTCATACCACATGAGCACTTCAAAACAAAAAATGAGCTGGAACATAAGTTAGTATTAGTGTTGAGCATTCCGATGCTGCAAGTATCGGGTATCGGCCGATACTTGCTGTATCGGAATTTCCGATACCGAGATCCGATATTTTTGTAATATCGGATATCGGTATCGAAACAACATTAATGTAAAAAGGTGTAAAAGAAAGAATTAAAATAAAAAAAATCGCTATACTCACCTGTCCGACGCAGCCGGGACCTCGGCGATTGTAAGCGGCAGCGTTGTTTCTTTAAAATTCGCGCTTTTACTTGCTTACGTGAATTCCCGGCTTCTGATTGGTCAGGGCGGCCATGTTGCCGGGACTCGGACCAATCACAGCAAGCCGTGACGAAATTACGTCACGGCTTGCTGTGATTGGTCCGCGTCCCGGCAACATGGCCGCCATTAACCAATCACAAGCCGTGACGTCACGGGAGGCTGGATACGCGCTTATTTTGAAAAGCGCGCGTGTCCAGCCTCCCGTGACGTCACGGCTTGTGATTGGTCACGGCGCCATATTGCCGGGATGCGGACCAATCACAGCAAGCCGTGACGAAATTACGTCACGGCTTGCTGTGATTGGTCCGCGTCCCAGGAACATGGCCGCCATTAACCAATCACAAGCCGTGACGTCACGGGAGGCTGGACACGCGCTTATTTTGAAAAGCGCGCGTGTCCAGCCTCCCGTGACGTCACGGCTTGTGATTGGTCACGGCGCCATATTGCCGGGATGCGGACCAATCACAGCAAGCCGTGACGAAATTACGTCACGGCTTGCTGTGATTGGTCCGCGTCCCAGGAACATGGCCGCCATTAACCAATCACAAGCCGTGACGTCACGGGAGGCTGGACACGCGCTTATTTTGAAAAGCGCGCGTGTCCAGCCTCCCGTGACGTCACGGCTTGTGATTGGTCACGGCGCCATATTGCCGGGACGCGGACCAATCACAGCAAGCCGTGACGTAATTTCGTCACGGCTTGCTGTGATTGGTCCGAGTCCCGGCAACATGGCCGCCCTGACCAATCAGAAGCCGGGAATTCACGTAAGCAAGTAAAAGCGCGAATTTTAAAGAAACAACGCTGCCGCTTACAATCGCCGAGGTCCCGGCTGCGTCGGACAGGTGAGTATAGCGATATTTTTTATTTTAATTCTTTATTTTACACATTTATATGGTTCCCAGGGCCTGAAGGAGAGTTTCCTCTCCTTCAGACCCTGGGAACCATCAGGAATACCGTCCGATACCTGAGTCCCATTGACTTGTATTGGTATCGGGTATCGGTATCGGATTGGATCCGATATTTTGCCGGTATCGGCCGATACTTTCCGATACCGATACTTTCAAGTATCGGACGGTATCGCTCAACACTAGTTAGTATACATGCAATGTGTACACATTGTGACTATTTCACAGTCAAAAGGAAAAGAAAAAAATAGCATATATCTTGTTGTAAGAAAATAAGAAAAAATGTGATGCTAATTACTACTCATGGACAGACTATGAGGCAGAGAAGTCAGATGCTCCGGGGTCAGTGCCAAGAAAGCATGAAGAAAACCGATGGAAACGACAAAGGCGTAAGTCAGGGCACAGGCCAGGTTGAAATACTAGGATATAGAGTATCAAAGCACAAGGCAAAGGGAAAGTCAGAGCACAGTGTTAGGGTTGGTGGAATGCGCCAAATAAAATGTAATAGTAAGGTGCGTTCGCAACCCGGGGTCCACCATACACAGATAGAATCTGCTGCTGAGCAATAGCGGAACAAGATGGCGGGTGAGCACTGAAAACCCCTGGGTTAAATGTCACCCGGTTTGAACAGCGGCAAACTCTGTTAACCACAGATCCACTGCAATAGCGTAAAGGATGCTGTTCCCTTTTAACTGTCACAGGACACAGCAGATTTAGCATGAGTGAAATCCTAAGCTCAGCCCCTGCAACGCTGGGTTCTATAACACACTTTCACATCCTCTGAAGTAAATTACGCTAATAATAATTGGGTTATCTCCTGACCCATTATTAATTCCGTAATAGGAGCTGCTGGCAGCGTAAGTGTCCTGCGCTGATGGGTAACGCTGGCAGCGACGGACTGTGTTGAAAATTATTGTTCCCGCCTGAGTAGGAGTAGTTATATCGTCCTTGCTGCAGTGCGCCCATTAGCCAGTACATAGCAAGGACTAATTATCCTAGGTGCAGTTCCCTGTCTGACCTAAGGGTAAAGGGGCGACAGAGAGCTGTGAGTTCCAAACTTGAACTGGGAAGTGAGATATAAATAAATCCCCTTCAGAAGAGAACCAGGGACAGCCAAACAACCCCGGTCCATGACATATTGGTGTCAGCGGTGAGAATGATAAAAATATCCCCCCTGTAATTCATGACAGGGGTTCTTGCCAGTTCATCACGGACTCCAGTTTGGCAGGGTCCGTGGCCATGCCCTTAGCTGAGATGATATAGCTCCAGCTTAGCATACAGGGAATTTACCAGTAGGAGTTTGAAGACCTTGCAGACATCACTCCGGTGGGAATCTATATCTGGAGAATAGATGAGAATATCATCCAGGTAGACTACGACCGAGGTGGATAAGAGTTCCCGGAAAATGTAATTCACAAAGTCTTGGAAGATGGCTTGGGTGTTTCATAGCCTGAAGGGCATCATCAGACATTCATAGTAGCTGTCCCTGGTGTTAAATGCCATCTTCCATTTGTCCCCTTCATGGATACATATCAGGTGATATGCACCCCGCATATATAGCTTGGTAAAAACTCTTGCTCCCCGCAGCCTATCAAAAAGCTCAGAAATAAGGGGTAGAGGGTATTTGTTCTTAACGGTTATTGCATTAAGACTAGTGTTGAGCATTCCGATACCGCAAGTATCGGGTATCGGCCGATACTAGCGGTATCGGAATTCCGATACCGGGATTCCGATACTTGGCGCGTATCGGATACCGGAATCGGAAGTTCCATGATTCAAAATTCAGAAATTCAGCCAATGAGAAAGATTCCAAGTGTGGGCACATCCTGTTTAGCATGGAGGGCATGAAAGTACTGGCAAGGCTGTGATTGGCTGCTGAAATGATGTCATGATGCAGTTTAAAAGTCGCTGGCGCCATTTTGCGATCACTCTGCTGTGAATTCAGTTAGTGACAGGACGCTGTTTGCTGACTGAGGGACAGTTTAGAGATAGCGATTTGCTTCTTTGTGCTTTCCAAAGGCTAATTTAGCAACCGCTGTGTTCACCTACTATTCACCTTGCTTTTGCCTTGTAGCGCTGTTTTCACAGCGATCTGCAAGGTCTCTCTGTGTGTGTGTGTGTGAGTGCAGCCCACTCTCTAGTCTGAGTGCAGCCACATAGGCCATCCATAGCTGGTTGTATTCAGTTCAGGGAGGGTGGTTCATTGCCTCATACTGTCCTTTTTTTTTTTTTTTTTTGAAGTAGTGCAGGCTGCTGCACATTTTTTCAAATAATTCCTATTAGTGTCTTTCCACCCGTCTCCATCTAATTTGTGGAAAAACACTACATAGGATAAAGTAGAGGAGGGTTTTTGGGCCTTGCAGCGCCGTTTACGGCTGTCTGCACGGTCTCCGTGTGACTGCAGCTCGCCCTGTAGTCTGTGAGCAGCCGTAGCTTGGTTGTCTCCAGCTCAGGGTTGTTCACTGCGTCATACCGCCAAATCAATTTTAATTTTTTTTCAAGTACTGTAGTCTGCTGTTAATTAATTTAAAAAAATCCTATTAGTGTCTTTCCACCCGTCTCCAGCTAATTTGTGGAAAAACACTACATAGGATAAAGTAGAGGAGGGTTTTTGGGCCTTGCAGCGCCGTTTACGGCTGTCTGCACGGTCTCCGTGTGACTGCAGCTCGCCCTGTAGTCTGTGAGCAGCTATAGCCTGGTTGTCTCCAGCTCAGGGTTGTTCACTGCGTCATACCGCCAAATCAATTTTAATTTTTTTTCAAGTACTGTAGTCTGCTGCTAATTAATTTAAAAAAATCCTATTAGTGTCTTTCCACCCGTCTCCAGCTAATTTGTGGAAAAACACTACATAGGATAAAGTAGAGGAGGGTTTTTGGGCCTTGCAGCGCCGTTTACGGCTGTCTGCACGGTCTCCGTGTGACTGCAGCTCGCCCTGTAGTCTGTGAGCAGCCGTAGCTTGGTTGTCTCCAGCTCAGGGTTGTTAACTGCGTCATACCGCCAAATCAATTTTAATTTTTTTTCAAGTACTGTAGTCTGCTGCTAATTAATTTAAAAAAATCCTATTAGTGTCTTTCCACCCGTCTCCAGCTAATTTGTGGAAAAACACTACATAGGATAAAGTAGAGGAGGGTTTTTGGGCCTTACAGCGCCGTTAACGTCTGTCTGCACGGTCTCCGTGTGACTGCAGCTCTATCCGTTGTCAGTTCAGCCCCCAAAAAAGAAATAAATAATAAAGTTCACCAAACACACCAGTTACACCACTTTACATTTGTGTAGGCCACATTAACTCATATTAAAGTCTAGTCCACACTTTAGCTAATTAGTGTTTCTTATACCTGTTAGGAGGAGTTTTTCAGGAATAAGCACACAAAGCCGTTAGTACTTTTCTGCTTTTCTTTATCAGTCAACCACGATGAAGAAGGCAGTGAGTAAGGCACGTGGGCGTGGGCGCGGAGCAGGGAGGGGACGTGGGGATTCTGTGCCCGCTGCGGGCACCGGTGACTCATCAGCACCCACTTTCACGAGGGAACAGTCGTTCATGCGCAGCTTTGTCGCCGAGCGCCGTACACCGCTGCTGCGTGAAGACCAAATTGAAGCCGTTGTGGGATGGATGGCAGCTAATGCATCAACTTCCATTAGTGCCACATCCTCTCAGACACAGAGCACTGGAGAGCAGCCATCTGTCTCTTCACCACCTGCCAAATTGCCCAGGCAGACAGAGAGCCCAGGACAGGAGCCGTCTCTACTTCTGTTCTCTGAATCTCTTGGCTTGGAAACAGGGGGCCAGCCAAGCAGCATTGGAGAAATGGAAGAAGAGGCAGGGTGCAGTGATGCCCAACAGCTTTTTCTCTCTGAGTCTGAAGAGGCGGGTGGGCCAGTGGCTCCGTTCACCACATCGCAGGCCGCATCAGCTGATGATGACACTCAGGTGCCACTTACTGGTGCGTGCTCTGCTGCTGAGACTACCCGGGAGGAGCAGTTGGGGGCAGAGGGTAGTGTGGATGACGAGGTCCTTGACCCATCTTGGCGTCAGGGACAGGAAGGTGGTGGGAGCAGCTCTGAGGAAGAGATTCCCCGTACGGTCCAAAGAGGGAGAGGGAGGGGGAAGACTGCGGATCCTGCAGCCTCCGCTTTGGCACCCGTAAGGAGCATGTCTCTTCCAAAAGTCAAAAGGGGGGCTCCCAAGACTTGCAGTGCCTGGTCCTTTTTTGACACAGTTGCAGATGACATTTGCTATGTCAGATGCAAGGTGTGTCATCAAAAAATCAAAAGAGGTCAAAAAGTCGCCAACCTCAATACCTCCAACATGTGGAAACATGTGCGCAACAGGCACCCGGCGGAGTTAGACAAACACACTGAAGAGCTAGGCCAACCAACAGCGGCAGCTACCACCTCTTCAGCTCGTGTTGCCTCTTCCTCTAGCTCACACGCAGCTGGTTCGGCTTCCTCCCAGGATCGCCGTGGAAGAACCTCTGGCCCTGTTGTCCAGAGACCCGCTGTAATTCCACCCGCAGCACCACTTTCCCAGTCAACCACACACTCCCAGCCCAGTCTACAGCCATCGGTAGTACAGGCATGGGAGAAAAGGCGGCCTTTCTCGTCAAACCACCCACGAGCACAGGCTCTGACTGCAGGCATTGCCAAACTTCTGTCACTGGAAATGCTGTCATTCAGGCTGGTGGAGACTGACAGCTTCCGTGACTTGATGTCATTGGCAGTCCCACAGTACAGTGTGCCCAGCCGCTTTTACTTCAGCAGGCAAGCCGTCCCTGCCCTGCACAAGCATGTGGAGGGACACATAAAACACGCGCTACTGAACGCCGTCAGTAGCAAGGTCCACCTCACCACCGATGCGTGGACCAGTCAACATGGACAGGGGCGATACCTTTCCCTCACTGCCCATTGGGTTAATGTAGTTGAGCCGGGTACAGACCGTGCGAGTGGCGCAGGACGTGTCCTGCCCACTCCAAGGATTGCAGGAATCCATTCTGTACGCATTGACTCCTCCTCTTACACCAGTTCCTCAGAATCATCGCTGCAGGAGCCGTCACAGTCCACCTCCACATGGACCCGTGATGAACGTGTACCTGTTACGACCGACATGAGCACAGCCGTGGCCAAACGTCAACAGGCCGTCTTGAAATTAATTTTTTTGGGGAATCGTAGCCACACAGCGCAGGAGCTCTGGAATGCCATCAAGCAGGAGAGCGATGTGTGGTTTGAGCCAGCGAATCTCCAGCCAGGCATGGTAGTGTGTGATAATGGCCGAAATCTGGTGGCAGCCCTGGGCCTCGGCAACCTCACTCACATCCCATGTCTGGCACATGTGCTCAATTTGGTCGTGCAGAGTTTTTTGAGGGACTATCCGGATCTTGATGCACTGCTGCACAAGGTCCGCCTAGAGTGTGCTCACTTGCGGCGTTCCAGCACGGCAAAAGCGCGCATTGCGGCTCTGCAGCGCCGACACCGCCTGCCGGAACATCGCATCATATGTGACCTACCTACCAGGTGGAATTCCACGTTACATATGTTGGAGCGGTTGTGTGAGCAGCAGCAAGCTGTAATGGAGTACCAGCTGTATCAGGCGCACAAAAGTCGCAGTCAGCGCCGTACAGACTTCACAACCACAGAGTGGGCCACTATGAAGGATGTCTGCCAGGTTTTGCGTCCCTTCGATTATTCCACGCGGATGGCGAGTGCAGATGATGCACTAGTCAGCATGACTGTCCCCCTTATCTGCCTGCTTGAAAAATCACTGCAAGCGCTAAGGGATGATGTTGTGGAAGAGGTGGAGGATGAGGATTCACCACTTCCATCATCTTCTGGACAGTCAGCGCCACGTGGTTCCTCACAAACGCGTAGGCAGGGGACAGTTTGTGAGGAGGATGAGGAGGAGTCAATGGAGGAGGAAGACATCCGTCCAGAGGAGGGAGTTACACAATTGTCCAGTACTCAGTGTGTACAGCGAGGGTGGGGTGATGACGAGCGGGCAGAGATCACGCCTCCAGCTGGGGACAGCGTTTCTTGGGCAGTTGGCAGTCTGCAGCACATGGTGGATTACATGCTGCAGTGCCTGAGAAACGACCGCCGCATCGACCACATTCTCAACATGTCTGATTACTGGGTGTTCACCCTCCTCGATCCTCGCTACCGGGACAACGTAGAAAGCCTCATCACACCGTTGAACCGGGAGCGAAAAATGCGGGAGTACCAAGACACACTGGTCAGTTCCATCATCTTCTCCATTCCAACTGAGAGAAGTGCTGCTAGTGCATTCCAAAGCAGCTCAGTGCGTCCAGGCAGTGGTGGAGGCTCTGCACAAAGAGGGAGCAGAAGCAGTGCCTCTGCCCAAGGCAAGACCAGTATGGCCCAACTGTGGCACAGTTTTGTGTGCCCCCCACAAAAGTCTACACCATCACAGACGGCTCCAGTCAGCAGGAGGCAACGGTTCCGTCAGATGGTGACAGACTACATGTCTTGCCCTCTTGCTGTACTCCCAGACGGCTCTTCCCCTTTCAAGTTTTGGGTCTCAAAGCTGGATACATGGCCAGAGCTAAGCCAGTATGCATTGGAGGTGCTGTCTTGCCCTGCGGCCAGTGTATTATCGGAACGTGTCTTTAGTGCTGCAGGTGGTGTACTAACTGACCGTCGCATGCGACTATCCTCCGATAACGTTGACCGGCTTACTTTCCTGAAAATGAACAAGGCCTGGATCTCGCAGGAATTTGCCACTCCTCCTCCTGATTAAATAATTAGGTCACTGTATACGTTATCCAGGTCTCCTGTTGTGTTCATCTTTCAACCACCTGAACTTACATTCCTGGGCTCCAACAACGCCAGTTGAGGCTCAGAAGTGCCATCTGCACAGTCAAAACATACGACCCAGTGTTATTGGGTTTCAGTAACGTCAGCTGATCCCCAGCTGTGTAGCCGGCAATGTGTCCTGCGACCGCCACGCTGACACAACTGAAATGTAAGGGAACCTGTCCCCCCCCCCCCCCAAGGCGTTTGTTACTGAAAGAGCCACCTTGTGCAGCAGTAATGCTGCACAAGGAAAAGGTAGCTATTTTCATTATGCTCCTTGCACACGCAGAACTTAACACTTATAAAATGTGTCCACTGATACCGTAAAACCGTCCCGGAGGTGGGACTTTCCTTCGTAATATGACGCAGCACAGCTGTCATTCCTACCCCCTCGGCGCCGTGCCCCGGCTCCTCATCGTTGTTTGATTCCGTCCCGGAGCCTGCGCTGTTATGTTATCCCTTGGCCAGGCACACTTAGCGCTGCCCATCTTCTGACATCATTTGGTGTCAGGCTGGCTGCGCCTGTGCGGCCGCGCTGTCCGAGAGCCCGCCTCGCAGTGTGGTCTAATGTAATCCCACCGCGGGCCTGGGATCAGTGGCCATGCGCAGTGCATATCCTCGCCTCTCGCTCCACTCCCTACGGCTTCTTCAGACTGTGCGGTGCCAGCTGATCCGTAATAGCATGCCACGGCCGTGGCAGCGCACAGTCTGAAAAAGCCGTAGGGAGGGGAGCGAGAGGCGAGGATATGCACTGCGCATGGCCACTGATCCCAGGCCCGCGGTGGGATTACATTAGACCACACTGCGAGGCGGGCTCTCGGACAGCGCGGCCGCACAAGCGCAGCCAGCCTGACACCAAATGATGTCAGAAGATGGGCAGCGCTAAGTGTGCCTGGCCAAGGGATAACCTAACAGCGCAGGCTCCGGGACGGAATCAAACAACGATGAGGAGCCGGGGCACGGCGCCGAGGGGGTAGGAATGACAGCTGTGCTGCGTCATATTACGAAGGAAAGTCCCACCTCCGGGACAGTTTCACGGTTTCAGGGGACACATTTTATAAGTGTTTAGTTCTGTGCTTGCAAGGAGCATAATTAAAAGAGCCACCTTTTCCTTTTGCATCTTTTGAGCTGCACAAGCTGGCTCTTTCAGCTACAAATGCCTTGGGGGGGGGGGTTAAAGGTTCCCTTTCTCCAATCAGGCTTCGGCCTACATTGTGTTCCTCTGCTTCTACTGCTGTCCCTGGGCTCCAACACCGCTAGTTGTTGCCTGGTAGTGCTGTACGCACAGTCAACAGTCGCTCCTCTGTTATTGGGGTTCAGTAACGTCAGCTGTTCCCCTGCTGTGTGTGTGGCAATCCCTCCAACCTCCTCCAACCTCATCCAAACTCCTCCTCCTCCACCTGTCCCTGGGCTCCAACACCGCCAGTTGCCGTCCAGAAGTGCTGTACGCACAGTCAACAGTCCCTCCTCTGTTATTGGGGTTCAGTAACGTCAGCTGTTCCCCTGCTGTGTGTGTGGCAATCCCTCCTACCTCCTCCAACCTCCTCCTACCTCCTCCTCCACCTGTCCCTGGGCTCCAACACCGCCAGTTGCCGTCCAGAAGTGCTGTACGCACAGTCAACAGTCCCTCCTCTGTTATTGGGGTTCAGTAACGTCAGCTGTTCCCCTGCTGTGTGTGTGGCAATCCCTCCTACCTCCTCCTTCCTCCTCCACCTGTCCCTGGGCTCCAACACCGCCAGTTGCCGTCCAGAAGTGCTGTACGCACAGTCAACAGTCCCTCCTCTGTTATTGGGGTTCAGTAACGTCAGCTGTTCCCCTGCTGTGTGTGTGGCAATCCCTCCTACCTCCTCCAACCTCCTCCAACCTCCTCCTCCTCCACCTGTCCCTGGGCTCCAACACCGCTAGTTGCCGTCCAGAAGTGCTGTACGCACAGTCAACAGTCGCTCCTCTGTTATTGGGGTTCAGTAACGTCAGCTGTTCCCCTGCTGTGTGTGTGGCAATCCCTCCTACCTCCTCCAACCTCCTCCTACCTCCTCCTCCTCCACCTGTCCCTGGGCTCCAACACCGCCAGTTGCCGTCCAGAAGTGCTGTACGCACAGTCAACAGTCCCTCCTCTGTTATTGGGGTTCAGTAACGTCAGCTGTTCCCCTGCTGTGTGTGTGGCAATCCCTCCTACCTCCTCCTACCTCCTCCTCCTCCACCTGTCCCTGGGCTCCAACACCGCCAGTTGCCGTCCAGAAGTGCTGTACGCACAGTCAACAGTCCCTCCTCTGTTATTGGGGTTCAGTAACGTCAGCTGTTCCCCTGCTGTGTGTGTGGCAATCCCTCCTACCTCCTCCTTCCTCCTCCACCTGTCCCTGGGCTCCAACACCGCCAGTTGCCGTCCAGAAGTGCTGTACGCACAGTCAACAGTCCCTCCTCTGTTATTGGGGTTCAGTAACGTCAGCTGTTCCCCTGCTGTGTGTGTGGCAATCCCTCCTACCTCCTCCAACCTCCTCCAACCTCCTCCTCCTCCACCTGTCCCTGGGCTCCAACACCGCTAGTTGCCGTCCAGAAGTGCTGTACGCACAGTCAACAGTCGCTCCTCTGTTATTGGGGTTCAGTAACGTCAGCTGTTCCCCTGCTGTGTGTGTGGCAATCCCTCCTACCTCCTCCAACCTCCTCCTACCTCCTCCTCCTCCACCTGTCCCTGGGCTCCAACACCGCCAGTTGCCGTCCAGAAGTGCTGTACGCACAGTCAACAGTCCCTCCTCTGTTATTGGGGTTCAGTAACGTCAGCTGTTCCCCTGCTGTGTGTGTGGCAATCCCTCCTACCTCCTCCTACCTCCTCCACCTGTCCCTGGGCTCCAACACCGCCAGTTGCCGTCCAGAAGTGCTGTACGCACAGTCAACAGTCCCTCCTCTGTTATTGGGGTTCAGTAACGTCAGCTGTTCCCCTGCTGTGTGTGTGGCAATCCCTCCAACCTCCTCCAACCTCATCCAAACTCCTCCTCCTCCACCTGTCCCTGGGCTCCAACACCGCTAGTTGCCGTCCAGAAGTGCTGTACGCACAGTCAACAGTCGCTCCTCTGTTATTGGGGTTCAGTAACGTCAGCTGTTCCCCTGCTGTGTGTGTGGCAATCCCTCCTACCTCCTCCAACCTCCTCCTACCTCCTCCTCCTCCACCTGTCCCTGGGCTCCAACACCGCCAGTTGCCGTCCAGAAGTGCTGTACGCACAGTCAACAGTCCCTCCTCTGTTATTGGGGTTCAGTAACGTCAGCTGTTCCCCTGCTGTGTGTGTGGCAATCCCTCCTACCTCCTCCTACCTCCTCCACCTGTCCCTGGGCTCCAACACCGCCAGTTGCCGTCCAGAAGTGCTGTACGCACAGTCAACAGTCCCTCCTCTGTTATTGGGGTTCAGTAACGTCAGCTGTTCCCCTGCTGTGTGTGTGGCAATCCCTCCAACCTCCTCCAACCTCATCCAAACTCCTCCTCCTCCACCTGTCCCTGGGCTCCAACACCGCTAGTTGCCGTCCAGAAGTGCTGTACGCACAGTCAACAGTCGCTCCTCTGTTATTGGGGTTCAGTAACGTCAGCTGTTCCCCTGCTGTGTGTGTGGCAATCCCTCCTACCTCCTCCAACCTCCTCCTACCTCCTCCTCCTCCACCTGTCCCTGGGCTCCAACACCGCCAGTTGCCGTCCAGAAGTGCTGTACGCACAGTCAACAGTCCCTCCTCTGTTATTGGGGTTCAGTAACGTCAGCTGTTCCCCTGCTGTGTGTGTGGCAATCCCTCCTACCTCCTCCTACCTCCTCCACCTGTCCCTGGGCTCCAACACCGCCAGTTGCCGTCCAGAAGTGCTGTACGCACAGTCAACAGTCCCTCCTCTGTTATTGGGGTTCAGTAACGTCAGCTGTTCCCCTGCTGTGTGTGTGGCAATCCCTCCTACCTCCTCCTACCTCCTCCTCCTCCACCTGTCCCTGGGCTCCAACACCGCCAGTTGCCGTCCAGAAGTGCTGTACGCACAGTCAACAGTCCCTCCTCTGTTATTGGGGTTCAGTAACGTCAGCTGTTCCCCTGCTGTGTGTGTGGCAATCCCTCCTACCTCCTCCTTCCTCCTCCACCTGTCCCTGGGCTCCAACACCGCCAGTTGCCGTCCAGAAGTGCTGTACGCACAGTCAACAGTCCCTCCTCTGTTATTGGGGTTCAGTAACGTCAGCTGTTCCCCTGCTGTGTGTGTGGCAATCCCTCCTACCTCCTCCAACCTCCTCCAACCTCCTCCTCCTCCACCTGTCCCTGGGCTCCAACACCGCTAGTTGCCGTCCAGAAGTGCTGTACGCACAGTCAACAGTCGCTCCTCTGTTATTGGGGTTCAGTAACGTCAGCTGTTCCCCTGCTGTGTGTGTGGCAATCCCTCCTACCTCCTCCAACCTCCTCCTACCTCCTCCTCCTCCACCTGTCCCTGGGCTCCAACACCGCCAGTTGCCGTCCAGAAGTGCTGTACGCACAGTCAACAGTCCCTCCTCTGTTATTGGGGTTCAGTAACGTCAGCTGTTCCCCTGCTGTGTGTGTGGCAATCCCTCCTACCTCCTCCTACCTCCTCCACCTGTCCCTGGGCTCCAACACCGCCAGTTGCCGTCCAGAAGTGCTGTACGCACAGTCAACAGTCCCTCCTCTGTTATTGGGGTTCAGTAACGTCAGCTGTTCCCCTGCTGTGTGTGTGGCAATCCCTCCAACCTCCTCCAACCTCATCCAAACTCCTCCTCCTCCACCTGTCCCTGGGCTCCAACACCGCTAGTTGCCGTCCAGAAGTGCTGTACGCACAGTCAACAGTCGCTCCTCTGTTATTGGGGTTCAGTAACGTCAGCTGTTCCCCTGCTGTGTGTGTGGCAATCCCTCCTACCTCCTCCAACCTCCTCCTACCTCCTCCTCCTCCACCTGTCCCTGGGCTCCAACACCGCCAGTTGCCGTCCAGAAGTGCTGTACGCACAGTCAACAGTCCCTCCTCTGTTATTGGGGTTCAGTAACGTCAGCTGTTCCCCTGCTGTGTGTGTGGCAATCCCTCCTACCTCCTCCTACCTCCTCCACCTGTCCCTGGGCTCCAACACCGCCAGTTGCCGTCCAGAAGTGCTGTACGCACAGTCAACAGTCCCTCCTCTGTTATTGGGGTTCAGTAACGTCAGCTGTTCCCCTGCTGTGTGTGTGGCAATCCCTCCAACCTCCTCCAACCTCATCCAAACTCCTCCTCCTCCACCTGTCCCTGGGCTCCAACACCGCTAGTTGCCGTCCAGAAGTGCTGTACGCACAGTCAACAGTCGCTCCTCTGTTATTGGGGTTCAGTAACGTCAGCTGTTCCCCTGCTGTGTGTGTGGCAATCCCTCCTACCTCCTCCAACCTCCTCCTACCTCCTCCTCCTCCACCTGTCCCTGGGCTCCAACACCGCCAGTTGCCGTCCAGAAGTGCTGTACGCACAGTCAACAGTCCCTCCTCTGTTATTGGGGTTCAGTAACGTCAGCTGTTCCCCTGCTGTGTGTGTGGCAATCCCTCCTACCTCCTCCTACCTCCTCCACCTGTCCCTGGGCTCCAACACCGCCAGTTGCCGTCCAGAAGTGCTGTACGCACAGTCAACAGTCCCTCCTCTGTTATTGGGGTTCAGTAACGTCAGCTGTTCCCCTGCTGTGTGTGTGGCAATCCCTCCTACCTCCTCCTACCTCCTCCTCCTCCACCTGTCCCTGGGCTCCAACACCGCCAGTTGCCGTCCAGAAGTGCTGTACGCACAGTCAACAGTCCCTCCTCTGTTATTGGGGTTCAGTAACGTCAGCTGTTCCCCTGCTGTGTGTGTGGCAATCCCTCCTACCTCCTCCAACCTCCTCCAACCTCCTCCTCCTCCACCTGTCCCTGGGCTCCAACACCGCTAGTTGCCGTCCAGAAGTGCTGTACGCACAGAGCCAAACACCTCGCCAATGTGTTAGTGGGGTTCAGCACCGCCAGCTGTTCCCCTGCTGTGTATACGGCAACGTGTACTGCGACCGCCACGCAGACACAACAAGTTAAATGTAAGGGAACCTGACCCCCCCCCCCCCCAGGCGTTTGTTACTGAAGGAGCCACCTTGTGCAGCAGTAATAATGCAAAGGGAAAAAGTGCCTCTTTTCGTGATGCTCCTTGCACATGCTGAACCTAACACTTATGAAATGTGTCCCCACACAGCGTTAAACCGTCCGGTAGGTGGAACTTTCCTTTGTCGTGTGACGCAGCACAGCCATCATTTTTACCCCCTTGGCGCCGTGCGCCCACTCCTCAGCGTTGTTTGAATCTGTCCCGGAGCCTGCGCTGTTAGGTTAGCCCTTGGCCATGCACACATGTTGCGCTGCCCGTCTTCTGACCTCATTTGGTGTCAGGCTGGCTGCGCCTGTGCGGGTGCGCTGGTCGAGATCCCGCCTCGCAGTGTCGTCTAATGTAATCCCACCGCGGGCCTGTGATCCGTGCCCGTGCGCAGTGCATATCCTCTCCTCTCACTCCCCTCCCTACGGCTTCTTCAGACTGTGCGATGTCAGCTGGTCCCTAATAGCATGCCACGGCCGTGACAACGCACAGTCTGAAAAAGCCGTAGGGAGGGGAGTGAGAGGACAGGATATGCACTGCGCACGGGCACGGATCACAGGCCCGCGGTGGGATTACATTAGACGACACTGCGAGGCGGGATCTCGGCCAGCGCACCCGCACAGGCGCAGCCAGCCTGACACCAAATGAGGTCAGAAGACGGGCAGCGCAACATGTGTGCATGGCCAAGGGCTAACCTAACAGCGCAGGCTCCGGGACAGATTCAAACAACGCTGAGGAGTGGGCGCACGGCGCCAAGGGGGTAAAAATGATGGCTGTGCTGCGTCACACGACAAAGGAAAGTTCCACCTACCGGACGGTTTAACGCTGTGAGGAGACACATTTCATAAATGTTTGGTTCCGCATGTACAAGGACCATAATTAAAAGAGCTAAGTTTACCTTTTCCAGCATTAGTGCTGTACACAATGGCTCTTTCAGCTACAAACGCCTGGGGGGGGGGGTGTTAAAGGTTTCCTTTCAACTTGCTCGAGTGCAGGCTTCGGCCTACACTCCGCTCCCCCTGCTCCTCCTGCTGACCCTGGGCTCTAACACCGCCAGTTTTTGCCCAGATGTGCTAGCTGCACAGAGAAAAACACCAGCCAATGTGTCAGTGGGGTTCAGCACCGCCAGCTGTTCCCCTGCTGTGTAGCCGGCAACGTGTCCTGCGACCGCCACGCAGACACAAGAACTGAAATTGAAGGGAACCTGTCCCCCCTCCCCCAGGTGTTTCTATGTTTTACAGCTACCTTGAACAGCAGTAATGCTGCATGTGTTCAAGGTGGCTCAGAAACTTATTCTCCTTGCCCATGTTGAAGTGAACACGTCTAAAATGTGTCCTCTGTGACCATTAAAACGTCCCTCAGGTGTGATTTGACTTTGTATTGACACACGCAACAAGCTCCTTGGTAGCGCTGCCCGTCTTCTGGCATCATTGTTTGGCTGGCTGCGCCTCTGCGGCCGCCCTGACCCACACAACGCCCCTCGGTGTCTTATTTATTGGGACTGCGAGGGTGTGATTGATGGGCAGGATCAGTGCATCAGTTCGCCTGTCCCTCCTCTCCTTCCGCCTTCTTCGGACTGTGCGGCTTCATGGCCGTGGCATGCGATAAGGGATCAGATGACGCCGCACAGTCTGAAGCGGGTGTAAGGACCCGCGTGTGAGAGGCGAACATATGTGCTGCGCCAGGCCCTGAATCCCAGCCCCGCAGTGTTTTAACAATGTTAAGACACTGCGGGGCTGGGATTCATGGTCATCGCGAACCGCAACGGCCGACATTAAATGATGTCAGAAGATGGGCAGCGCTAACGGCGCTAGGCCAGGGGATAACACGACAGCGCAGACTCCTGTACAGCAAATAACAACGCTCAGGAGGCTGCACCCAGCACCAAGGTGGGATTCTTGACATCTGTGCTGCGTCTCATTACAAAGGGAACTCTCGCCTCCATTACACAGTTTGACTGTATAAAGGGCTAAATGTTATACGTGTTCCATTCAGCGTGTGCAAGGAGAAAAATTACAAGAGCAACCTTTGACTTGCGCAGCACTACTGCTGCATAAGCTGTGGCTCTTCTACTTTGTAACCCCTGAGGGGGGGTTAAAGGTGACTTTTGAAATCGGTTCAATTAGGCTTCGGCCTACACTCTGCTCCACCTGCAGAGCCCGGGCTCCAACAACGCTAGTTGCTGTCCGGAAGTGCTGGCTGCACAGAGCCAAACACCTCGCCAATGTGTCAGTGGGGTCCAGCACCGCCAGCTGTTCCCCTGCTGTGTAGCCGGCAACGTGTCCTGCAAAAGCCACGCAGACACAACACACCCAAAGCTGCCGCCTGTGCAGGCTTCGGCCTACACTCCCCTCCCCCTGCTCCTCCTCCTCCTGCTCCTCCTCCTGCTGTCCCTGGGCTCTAACACACCGCCAGTTTTTGCCCAGATGTGCTAGCTGCACAGAGAAAAACACCAGCCAATGTGTCAGTGGGGTCCAGCACCGCCAGCTGTTCCCCTGCTGTGCAGCCGGCAACGTGTCCTGCAAAAGCCACGCAGACACAAGAACTGAAATTGAAGGGAACCTGTCCCCCCTCCCCCAGGCGTTTTTACGTTATCCAGCCACCTTGTACAGCGGTAATGCTGCATGTGTGCAAGGTGGCTCATAAACGTATTCTCCTCGCACATGTGGAACTGAAAACACGTCTGAAATGTGTCCTCTGTGTGACCATTTAACCGTCCCGGGGGTGTGACTTTCCTTTGTAATGACACGCTGCAACCCCCTTGGTAGCGCTGCCCGTCTTCTGGCATCATTGTTTGGCTGGCTGCGCCTCTGCGGCCGCCCTGACCCACACAACGCCCCTCGGTGTCTTATTTATTGGGACTGCGAGGGTGTGATTGATGGGCAGGATCAGTGCATCAGTTCGCCTGTCCCTCCTCTCCTTCCGCCTTCTTCGGACTGTGCGGCTTCATGGCCGTGGCATGCGATAAGGGATCAGATGACGCCGCACAGTCTGAAGCGGGTGTAAGGACCCGCGTGTGAGAGGCGAACATATGTGCTGCGCCAGGCCCTGAATCCCAGCCCCGCAGTGTTTTAACAATGTTAAGACACTGCGGGGCTGGGATTCATGGTCATCGCGAACCGCAACGGCCGACATTAAATGATGTCAGAAGATGGGCAGCGCTAACGGCGCTAGGCCAGGGGATAACACGACAGCGCAGACTCCTGTACAGCAAATAACAACGCTCAGGAGGCTGCACCCAGCACCAAGGTGGGATTCTTGACATCTGTGCTGCGTCTCATTACAAAGGGAACTCTCGCCTCCATTACACAGTTTGACTGTATAAAGGGCTAAATGTTATACGTGTTCCATTCAGCGTGTGCAAGGAGAAAAATTACAAGAGCAACCTTTGACTTGCGCAGCACTACTGCTGCATAAGCTGTGGCTCTTCTACTTTGTAACCCCTGAGGGGGGGTTAAAGGTGACTTTTGAAATCGGTTCAATTAGGCTTCGGCCTACACTCTGCTCCACCTGCAGAGCCCGGGCTCCAACAACGCTAGTTGCTGTCCGGAAGTGCTGGCTGCACAGAGCCAAACACCTCGCCAATGTGTCAGTGGGGTCCAGCACCGCCAGCTGTTCCCCTGCTGTGTAGCCGGCAACGTGTCCTGCAAAAGCCACGCAGACACAACACACCCAAAGCTGCCGCCTGTGCAGGCTTCGGCCTACACTCCCCTCCCCCTGCTCCTCCTCCTCCTGCTCCTCCTCCTGCTGTCCCTGGGCTCTAACACACCGCCAGTTTTTGCCCAGATGTGCTAGCTGCACAGAGAAAAACACCAGCCAATGTGTCAGTGGGGTCCAGCACCGCCAGCTGTTCCCCTGCTGTGCAGCCGGCAACGTGTCCTGCAAAAGCCACGCAGACACAAGAACTGAAATTGAAGGGAACCTGTCCCCCCTCCCCCAGGCGTTTTTACGTTATCCAGCCACCTTGTACAGCGGTAATGCTGCATGTGTGCAAGGTGGCTCATAAACGTATTCTCCTCGCACATGTGGAACTGAAAACACGTCTGAAATGTGTCCTCTGTGTGACCATTTAACCGTCCCGGGGGTGTGACTTTCCTTTGTAATGACACGCTGCAACCCCCTTGGTAGCGCTGCCCGTCTTCTGGCATCATTGTTTGGCTGGCTGCGCCTCTGCGGCCGCCCTGACCCACACAACGCCCCTCGGTGTCTTATTTATTGGGACTGCGAGGGTGTGATTGATGGGCAGGATCAGTGCATCAGTTCGCCTGTCCCTCCTCTCCTTCCGCCTTCTTCGGACTGTGCGGCTTCATGGCCGTGGCATGCGATAAGGGATCAGATGACGCCGCACAGTCTGAAGCGGGTGTAAGGACCCGCGTGTGAGAGGCGAACATATGTGCTGCGCCAGGCCCTGAATCCCAGCCCCGCAGTGTTTTAACAATGTTAAGACACTGCGGGGCTGGGATTCATGGTCATCGCGAACCGCAACGGCCGACATTAAATGATGTCAGAAGATGGGCAGCGCTAACGGCGCTAGGCCAGGGGATAACACGACAGCGCAGACTCCTGTACAGCAAATAACAACGCTCAGGAGGCTGCACCCAGCACCAAGGTGGGATTCTTGACATCTGTGCTGCGTCTCATTACAAAGGGAACTCTCGCCTCCATTACACAGTTTGACTGTATAAAGGGCTAAATGTTATACGTGTTCCATTCAGCGTGTGCAAGGAGAAAAATTACAAGAGCAACCTTTGACTTGCGCAGCACTACTGCTGCATAAGCTGTGGCTCTTCTACTTTCTAACCCCTGAGGGGGGGTTAAAGGTGACTTTTGAAATCGGTTCAATTAGGCTTCGGCCTACACTCTGCTCCACCTGCAGAGCCCGGGCTCCAACAACGCTAGTTGCTGTCCGGAAGTGCTGGCTGCACAGAGCCAAACACCTCGCCAATGTGTCAGTGGGGTCCAGCACCGCCAGCTGTTCCCCTGCTGTGTAGCCGGCAACGTGTCCTGCAAAAGCCACGCAGACACAACACACCCAAAGCTGCCGCCTGTGCAGGCTTCGGCCTACACTCCCCTCCCCCTGCTCCTCCTCCTCCTGCTCCTCCTCCTGCTGTCCCTGGGCTCTAACACACCGCCAGTTTTTGCCCAGATGTGCTAGCTGCACAGAGAAAAACACCAGCCAATGTGTCAGTGGGGTCCAGCACCGCCAGCTGTTCCCCTGCTGTGCAGCCGGCAACGTGTCCTGCAAAAGCCACGCAGACACAAGAACTGAAATTGAAGGGAACCTGTCCCCCCTCCCCCAGGCGTTTTTACGTTATCCAGCCACCTTGTACAGCGGTAATGCTGCATGTGTGCAAGGTGGCTCATAAACGTATTCTCCTCGCACATGTGGAACTGAAAACACGTCTGAAATGTGTCCTCTGTGTGACCATTTAACCGTCCCGGGGGTGTGACTTTCCTTTGTAATGACACGCTGCAACCCCCTTGGTAGCGCTGCCCGTCTTCTGGCATCATTGTTTGGCTGGCTGCGCCTCTGCGGCCGCCCTGACCCACACAACGCCCCTCGGTGTCTTATTTATTGGGACTGCGAGGGTGTGATTGATGGGCAGGATCAGTGCATCAGTTCGCCTGTCCCTCCTCTCCTTCCGCCTTCTTCGGACTGTGCGGCTTCATGGCCGTGGCATGCGATAAGGGATCAGATGACGCCGCACAGTCTGAAGCGGGTGTAAGGACCCGCGTGTGAGAGGCGAACATATGTGCTGCGCCAGGCCCTGAATCCCAGCCCCGCAGTGTTTTAACAATGTTAAGACACTGCGGGGCTGGGATTCATGGTCATCGCGAACCGCAACGGCCGACATTAAATGATGTCAGAAGATGGGCAGCGCTAACGGCGCTAGGCCAGGGGATAACACGACAGCGCAGACTCCTGTACAGCAAATAACAACGCTCAGGAGGCTGCACCCAGCACCAAGGTGGGATTCTTGACATCTGTGCTGCGTCTCATTACAAAGGGAACTCTCGCCTCCATTACACAGTTTGACTGTATAAAGGGCTAAATGTTATACGTGTTCCATTCAGCGTGTGCAAGGAGAAAAATTACAAGAGCAACCTTTGACTTGCGCAGCACTACTGCTGCATAAGCTGTGGCTCTTCTACTTTCTAACCCCTGAGGGGGGGTTAAAGGTTACCTTTGAAATTGGTTCAAGTAGGCTTCGGCCTACACTCTGCTCCCCCTGCAGAGCCCGGGCTACAACACCGCTCGTTGCTGTCCGGAAGTGCTGGCTGCACAGAGCCAAACACCTCGCCAATGTGTCAGTGGGGTCCAGCACCGCCAGCTGTTCCCCTGCTGTGTAGCCGGCAACGTGTCCTGCGACCGCCACGCAGACACAACACACCCAAAGCTGCCGCCAGTGCAGGCTTCGGCCTACACTCCCCTCCCCCTGCTCCTGCTCCTCCTCCTTCTCCTGCTGTCCCTGGGCTCTAACACACCGCCAGTTGGGGCCCAGATGTGCTAGCTGCACAGAGAAAAACACCAGCCAATGTGTCAGTGGGGTTCAGCACCGCCAGCTGTTCCCCTGCTGTGCAGCCGGCATCGTGTCCTGCAAAAGCCACGCAGACACTTGCTCTTGTACCTTCTGCTCCCCATCCTGGTTCCAGTACCGTCAGCTGGTTCCGGGCAGAGCCTTTGGCTTAGGTGCCTCCCTTTGGTATCCGAGTTCCACCAACGTCAGGTGGTCCTTGGTAGTGCTTTCAGGCACGGGTACCTCCTGCTTAGTAACCGGGTTCCAGTAACGTCAGCTGGTCCTCGGTAGTTCCATTGGCTCTTGGACCTTCGGCTACCCATCCGGGTTCCAGCACCGTCAGCTGGTTCTCGGCAGTGTCTTTTGCTCTTGTACCTTCTGCTCCCCATCCTGGTTCCAGTACCGTCAGCTGGTTCCGGGCAGAGCCTTTGGCTTAGGTGCCTCCCTCTGGGTATCTGAGTTCCACCAACGTCAGGTGGTCCTTGGTAGTGCTTTCAGCACGGGTACCTCCTGCTTAGTAACCGGGTTCCAGTAACGTCAGCTGGTCCTCGGTCGTTCCATTGGCTCTTGGACCTTCGGGTAGCCATCTGAGCTCCAGTTCCATCAGCTGGTTCTCGGCATTCTCTCAGCCTTCTTGTACCTTCTGCTGCATTTCCAAGTTCAAGAGACTAAACACGATGACCCGGAAGACCACCCCTAAGATGACGACGACACCAGAGACGACAACCACCGTGATGACGACGACCCTGGAGACGATGACCCTGAAGACCACCCCGATGACGACGACCCCGGAGACGACCCCGATGACGACGACCCCGGAGACGACGACCCTGGAGACGACGACGACCTGGAAGACCGAGAAGCAGAAGAACAAGAGGCTGCAGAACAAAGAGCAGAAGGACATTAAGCATAACACAAAATATCAGAGCAAAAAATATTATGTAAATTATAAGCAGAAGAAGACTAAGCAGTGTATGGGGGTGAGTCCGTTCCTCCTCGTGGTGCCCCTGGATAAAGCCTGATGCTGCAGGCCAAACTGAACGCGGACAAATGTAACTGTTTTGTGACAGGCAGAACGGAAGGTGTAATCTTCAAACTTTTATAGATAACAACTACGGGAATGCCTGTCACAAATAAGAATATGATGAAGAAGTAGAATATGATGAAGATAATAGTAAAATAAAAAGAATATGAACAATGTAACCCAAAAAATAATAGGTAGAAGATGAAGAAGAAGATGAAGAAGGTGAAGAAGTTGATGTCAAAGAAGCTGATGATGAGGATAATGAAGAAGAAAGCGTGGGAGAAGTAAAAAAGAAGGTGAAGGGCGTGGAAGTAGTGAAACATCAATATCTGACATAAAAAAAAAAAATAACATAGTCAAATTCTTTCTAACGCCGAACGTCATAAAAAAAAAAAAAAAATCCTGCTATTCTATTAGATTGGGCTAAACCTCTGTGCCTTTAATGTCTCCGCCACGTCCCCCAATACATCCTACATTATTCTTAGTTGTTTTCCTTCATGTAGAATGAACCTACAAGTGTATAAAGGGTTTATTTTAATTCCGATATTTTCGTCCCATTGACTTGCATTGGGATCGGGTATCGGTATCGGATTGGATTCCGATACTGTGACGGTATCGGCCGATACTTTCCGATTCCGATACTTTCCGATATCGGAAAGTATCGCTCAACACTAATTAAGACCCCTGTAGTTAATGCATGGACGTAGTTCCCCATTCTTCTTCTGTACAAAAAAAGAACCCAGCCCCTGCAGGAGACAATGACTTCCTAATTAACCCTCTTACCAAATTCTCCTTAATATATTGAGACACAGCCTCCGTCTCCAGAAGAGATAATGGATAGACTCAACCCCGGGGAGGCCCCGACCCTGGCAAGAGATCAATAGGACAGTCATAGGGGCAGTGAGGTGGAAAAGTCTCCGCAGTTTCTTGGAGAACACCTCCACATAAGACCAATAGTGTTTTGGGAGAGAGGTTAGATCTGTGGGCACCCCAGTAGTAGCAACCACATCTACCCTCACATGAATCGCTCCATCCCAATATTCTCCCAGAGGGCAATTCTATATGGGGCGAATGATGATGCAGCCATGGTACCCCTAGCAAGACCTTGTCAATACCTTTGCTTATAACTAGCAGATAAATTGTCTCCTGGTGTGCTGGAGACATGGTGAGAGTGAAGGGGATGGTCTGCTGAGTTATCTGTGACCCATTTACCACCTGGATGGTAACTGGCTTGGTGAGCATCACCAGGGGTATTGTGTGCCATTGAGTGAAGGCAGAAGACATGAAATTACCCTCTGCCCCGGAATTCAGACAAAACTCCACCGCATGAGTGGATGGGCCAATGGAGAGTATTCCCCTGAATGACAATTTGGAGGAAAATGCTGCTGTGTCTAGTGAGACCAGAAGTGCATGAGGAGACAGAGAGTTAGATCCCGCTCGAGAAACCTCCATGGTCTCTATAGGCTCTGAGGCCTGGACCGGAGATTCCAGAGGCTTGGCAAAATTAGGAGCAAGTCAAAACCTCTGCCAACACTGGTCCAAACTCCGCTCGGAGTACAGAAAGTTGATGCGTGTGGAGACTGATATTAGCTGCTCCAGTGTGGCCGGAAACTCCCTAGTAGCCAGAGCATCCTTCACATGGTCAGCCAGCCCCCTACAAAAGACAGGGATGAGGACTTTATCTGACCACTCCAGCTCAGATGCAAAAGTCCGGATGTGAGCGGCAAAGTGGCTGACCATAGAAGAGCCCTGAGCCAGTGCCAGCAGCTGGAGCGCAGTATCATGGGTCATCTGAGGTCCTACAAAGACCTGCTTCAGAGCCCTCAGGATCCACAAGACACTCTGCACTACCAGATCACTGCACTCTCACAGCAGTGTATCCCACTCCAATGCCCTGTCATCAGACAAGAGTGAAATCACGAACCCCACTCTAGACCGCTCTGAGGGGAAACATGCAGCCAGCAGCTCTAGGTGTATTGCACACTAGTTCACAAATACCCTACATGACTTGCTATCACCTGTAAATTTATCAGGCAGCGGGAGATGGGATAAAGTTGGAACAGGGGTGGCAGCGGACATACGAGATGCAGCTTCATTCATTCATTCATTACTGCCACTGCAGTAACATCCACAGCGGAGGTTGCGCAATCAAGAGCAGACAGCCTGCACAGCTGCAGATGTTGCTCGTCCGCCATTTCTAGCCAGACCCTGGCGCTAGTATAATATTAGGTTTGGTGGAAACGCATCAAATAAAATGTAATATTAAGGTGTGCTCGCAACCCAGGGTCCACCATGCAGAGATGGCATCTGCAGCTGAGCAATGGCGGAACAAGATGGCAGGTGAGCACCGAAAACATACGGGTTAAATGTCACCTGGTGTGAACAGTGGCAAACTCTGTTAACCACAGAGCTGCTGCAACAATGTAAAGGACTCTTTTCCCTGTTAACTGTCACAGGACACAGCAGATTTAGTGCTTGTGAGATCCTAAGCTCAGCCTCTGGAACACTGAAGTTAGAGCCAAACCAGACCCACAATGTGCACGGCATCGCGCTAGCGATGCCACTACCTGGTGCTGACTCTGACTCCAAACACCCTAGTACTTATGCACAACCAGAGGGTAGGGGATCATTAGGTTATTGCACCAGAGTCATTCACAAATGCACACACACCTCTTGTCATAGACTATACTAGCGCATGGCCGTGCGGCCGTGAGATCCTTTCATAGATCCCAGTCTACCAAGACCTTACTAGTGGACCAATCTGGACTCGCTTGAGGACCTGAGCACCTGACTGCTGGCCACTAATGAGTGGTCGTCTCACAGGCATGCTCAGAAGGGCAAATCCTGGACTTAGTCCCAGGAACGTCTAATGCTGATTGCTATAGCTGAACAAGCAGCAACCAGACGCACAGCTCAAGTCTGAACAAGATGTTGAGACCGACATCTCTGCTGAGCAGGATCCACTGCAGCTGAGACCGAATGGAAGACCACAAAAGAAGACATGGCTTAGGATTCCTCCTGTTCAGAGGGAGAATCCTGATGCCTAACACACAGTTTAAGGGTCAGGCAGCAGAAGATCAGAACACAGAACAACAGAATTAGAAAAAGGCAAACAGCTCAGTGAAACAGCTTGGGCAATCTCCAGTAGATAGAACACCTGGATGAAGTACTGCACCTCCAAGTTCCACATTGGACTGCTGGGCAATGACAGCTCAGCATACCCATCAAAAGATGAGACAGCCAACCTGTCAATTAAAACACTGAAAACTCAGCATGACCCAATTTACATAGGACCGCAAAACAATCACTCGCTGAGTTGAGGAATAGTGACAGTGTCCCCTCTTATGGGGGGGCAACTGAACATAATGTTTACCAGTAAACATATGATGGAAGGCCCTGACCAGACGATCAGTGTTTTTAGCTAGGGCAAGAACCCAGGGTCTCTCCTCCGGTCCTTAACCTCTCCAATGAATAAGGAACTGGAGGGAATTATGGACTTTCCAAGAATCAACAATCTTTTGCATTTCAAACTCCAAACTGTAATTGACAGAAAGCGTTAGAGGTGGACATTAAGGGTATGTGCACACGTCAGGATTTCTTGCAGAAATTTCCTGAAGAAAACCGGAAATTTTCTGCAAGAAATCCGCATTTTTTTTTTTGCGTTTTTTTCCCGTTTTTTTGGCGTGTTTTTTTTAGCATTTTGCAAGCGTAATTAGCTTGCAGAATGCTAAAGTTTTCCAAGCGATCTGTAGCATCGCTTGGAAAACTGATTGACAGGTTGGTCACACTTGTCAAACATAGTGTTTGACAAGTGTGACCAACTTTTTACTATAGGTGGTGCCTATGCAGCATCAATAGTAAAAGATAGAATGTTTAAAAATAATAAAAAAAATAAAAAAAATGGTTATACTCACCTGCAGGCGTCCGTTCCTATAGATGCTGTGTGTGTTCAGGACCTTCGATGACGTCGCGGCTTGTGATTGGTCGCTGAGCGGTCACATGAGCGGTCACGCGACCAATCACAAGGCCGCGACGTCATCGCAGGTCCTGAACACAGACCATCTAAAGGAACGGAAGCGGCAGCATGCCTCCGGGGCCATCAAAGGTGAGTATATCACTATTTTTTATTTTAATTCTTTTTTTTACCAATTATATGGTGCCCAGTCCGTGGGGGAGAGTCTCCTCTCCTCCACCATGGGTACCAACCGCACATAATCTGCTTACTTCCCGCATGGTGTGCACAGCCCCGTGCGGGAAGTAAGCAGATCAATGCACTCCTAGGTGTGTGGAATCCCCGCAATTCCGCATTTTTAATGAACATGTTGCTTTTTTTTCCACGATGCGATTTTTTTGCGGAAAAAAATGCAACATTTGCCCAAGAAATGCGGAATACACTGTAAATAATAGGAGGCATATGTTAGCGTTTTTTGGCGTTTTTATCACGTTTTTATAGCGAAAAAACACGAAAAAAAGGCGAAAAATACTGAACGTGTGCACATGGCCTAAAGAGACAAATCCAAAGGGACACATTTTTTAAACAGTGACTTATGGAATACATTTGGAATGTAAAAAATGGAGGGAGTTTTAATCTGAAGGCCACCAGGTTAACTACTAACTAAATCCCATATGGATAGTGTTGAGCATTCCAATACCGCAAGTATCGGGTATCGGCCGATACCGGGATTCCGATACCGGGATTCCGATACTTGCCGCGTATCGGATACCGGAATCGGAAGTTCACAGATTCAAACTGCACAAATTCAGCCAATGAGAATGATTCCAAGTGTGGGCACATCCTGTTCAGCATGGAGGGCATGAAACTACTGGCATGGCTGTGATTGGCTGCTGAAATGATGTCATGATGCAGTATAAAAGTCGCTGGCGCCATTTTGCGCTCACTCTGCTGTGAATTCAGTTAGTGACAGGACGCTGTTTGCTGACTGAGGGCCAGTTTAGAGATAGCGATTTGCTTCTTTGTGCTTTTCAAAGGCTAATTTAGCAACCGCTGTGTTCACCTACTATTCACCTTGCTTTTGCCTTGTAGCGCTGTTTTCACAGCGATCTGCAAGGTCTGTGTGTGTGTGTGTGTGAGTGCAGCCCACTCTCTAGTCTGAGTGCAGCCATAGGCCATCCATAGCTGGTTGTATTCAGTTCAGGGAGGGTGGTTCATTGCCTCATACTGTTCTTTTTTTTTTTTTTTTCAAAGTAGTGTAGTCTGCTGCTAATTTTTTCAAAAAAATCCTATTAGTGTCTTTCCACCCGTCTCCAGCTAATTTGTGGAAAAACACTACATAGGATAACGTAGAGGAGGGTTTTTGGGCCTTGCAGCGCCGTTTACGGCTGTCTGCACGGTCTCCGTGTGACTGCAGCTCGCCCTGTAGTCTGTGAGCAGCCATAGCCTGGTTGTCTCCAGCTCAGGGTTCTTCACTGCGTCATACCGCAAAATCAATTTTCATTTTGTTTTAAGTAGTGCAGGCTGCTGCACATTTTTTCAAAAAATTCCTATTAGTGTCTTTCCACCCGTCTCCAGCTAATTTGTGGAAAAACACTACATAGGATAACGTAGAGGAGGGTTTTTGGGCCTTGCAGCGCCGTTTACGGCTGTCTGCACGGTCTCCGTGTGACTGCAGCTCTATCTGTTGTCAGTTCAGCCCCCAAAAAATAAATAAATAATAAAGTTCACCAAACACACCAGTGACACCACTTTACATTTGTGTAGGCCACATTAGCTCATATTAAAGTCTAGTCCACACTTTAGAAAATTAGTGTTTCTTATACCTGTTAGGAGTTGTTCAGGAATAAGCACACAAAGCCGTTAGTACTTTTCTGCTTATCTTTATCAGTCAACCAAGATGAAGAAGGCAGTGAGTAAGGCACGTGGGCGTGGGCGTACGCGCGGAGCAGGGAGGGGACGTGTGGATTCTGTGCCTGCTGCGGGCACCGGTGACTCATCAGCACCCACTTTCACCAGGGAACAGTCATTCATGCGCAGCTTTGTCGCAGAGCACCGTACACCGCTGCTGCGTGAAGAACAAATTGAAGCCGTTGTCGGATGGATGGCAGCTAATGCATCAACTTCAATTAGTGCCACATCCTCTCAGACACAGAGCACTGGAGAGCAGCCATCTGTCTCTTCACCACCTGCCAAATTGCCCAGGCAGACAGAGAGCCCAGGACAGGAGCCGTCTCTACTTCTGTTCTCTAAATCTCTTGGCTTGGAAACAGGGGGCCAGCCAAGCAGCATTGGAGAAATGGAAGAAGAGGCAGGGTGCAGTGATGCCCAACAGATTTTTCTGTCTTCCTCTGAAGATGTGGGTGGGCCAGTGGCTCCGTTCACCACATCGCAGGCCGCATCAGCTGATGATGACACTCAGATGCCACTTACTGGTGCGTGCTCTGCTGCTGAGACTACCCAGGAGGAGCAGTTGGGGGCAGAGGGTAGTGTAGATGATGAGGTCCTTGACCCATCTTGGCGTGAGGGACAGGAAGGTGGTGGGAGCAGCTCTGAGTAAGAGATTCCCCGTACGGCCCAAAGAGGGAGAGGGAGGGGGAAGACTGCGGATCCTGCAGCCTCCACTTTGGCACCCGTTAGGAGCATGTCTCTTCCAAAAGCCAAAAAGGGTGCTCCCAAGACTTGCAGTGCCTGGTCCTTTTTTGACACAGTTGCAGATGACATTTGCTATGTCAAATGCAAGGTGTGTCATCAAAAAGTCAAAAGAGGGAAAACTGTCAGCAACCTCAATACCTCCAACATGTGGAAACATGTGCGCACCAGGCACGTGGCGGAGTTAGAAAAACACACTGAAGAGCTAGGCCAACAAACAGCGGCAGCTACCACCTCTTCAGCTCGTGTTGCCTCTTCCTCCAGCTCACACGCAGCTGGTTCGGCTTCCTCCCAGGATCGCCGTGGAAGAACCTCTGGCCCTGTTGTCCAGAGACCCACTGTAATTCCACCCGCAGCACCACTTTCCCAGTCATCCACACACTCCCAGCCCAGTCTACAGCCATCGGTAGTATAGGCATGGGAGAAAAGGCGGCCTTTCTCGTCAAAACACCCACGAGCACAGGCTCTGACTGCAGGCATTGCCAAACTTCTGTCACTGGAAATGCTGTCATTCAGGCTGGTGGAGACTGACAGCTTCCGTGACTTGATGTCATTGGCAGTCCCACAGTACAATGTGCCCAGCCACTTTTACTTCAGCAGGCAAGCCATCCCTGCCCTGCACAAGCATGTGGAGGGACACATAAAACACGCGCTACTGAACGCCGTCAGTAGCAAGGTCCACATCACCACCGATGCGTGGACCAGTCAACATGGACAGGGGCGATACCTTTCCCTCACTGCCCATTGGGTTAATGTCATTGAGCCGGGTACAGATCGTGCGAGTGGCGCAGGACGTGTCCTGCCCACTCCAAGGATTGCAGGAATCCATTCTGTACGCATTGACTCCTCCTCTTACACCAGTTCCTCAGAATCATCGCTGCAGGAGCCGTCACAGTCCACCTCCACATGGACCCGTGATGAACGTTTACCTGTTACGACCGACATGAGCACAGCCGTGGCCAAACGTCAACAGGCCGTCTTGAAATTAATTTATTTGGGGAATCGAAGCCACACAGCGCAGGAGCTCTGGAATGCCATCAAGCAGGAGAGCGATGTGTGGTTTGTGCCAGCGAATCTCCAGCCAGGCATGGTAGTGTGTGATAATGGCCGAAATCTGGTGGCAGCTCTGGGCCTCGGCAACCTCACTCACATCCCATGTCTGGCACATGTGCTCAATTTGGTCGTGCAGAGTTTTTTGAGGGACTATCCGGATCTTGATGCACTGCTGCACAAGGTCCGCCTAGAGTGTGCTCACTTGCGGCGTTCCAGCACGGCAAAAGCGCGCATTGCGGCTCTGCAGCGCCGACACCGCCTGCCGGAACATCGCATCATATGTGACCTACCTACCAGGAGGAATGCCACGTTACATATGTTGGAGCGGTTGTGTGAGCAGCAGCAAGCTGTAATGGAGTACCAGCTGCTTCAGGCGCAAAGAAGTCGCACTCAGCGCCGTACAGACTTCACAACCACAGAGTGGGCCACTATGAATGACGTCTGCCAGGTTTTGCGTCCCTTTGATTATTCCACGCAGATGGCGAGTGCAGATGATGCACTAGTCAGCATGACTGTCCCCCTTATCTGCCTGCTTGAAAAATCACTGCAAGCGCTAAGGGATGATGTTGTGGAAGAGGTGGAGGATGAGGATTCAGCATTTCCATCATCTTCTGGACAGTCAGCGCCACGTGGTTCCTCACAAACGCGTAGGCAGGGGACAGTTTGTGAGGAGGATGAGGAGGAGTCAATGGAGGAGGAAGACATCCGTCCAGAGGAGGGAGTTACACAATTGTCCAGTACTGAGTGTGTACAGCGAGGGTGGGTGATGACGAGCGGGCAGAGATCACGCCTCCAGCAGGGGACAGCGTTTCTTGGGCAGTTGGCAGTCTGCAGCACATGGTGGATTACATGCTGCAGTGCCTGAGAAACGACCGCCGCATCGCCCACATTCTCAACATGTCTGATTATTGGGTGTTCACCCTCCTCGATCCTCGATACCGGGACAACGTAGAAAGCCTCATCACACCGTTGAACCGGGAGCGAAAAATGCGGGAGTACCAAGACACACTGGTGAATTCCATCATCTTCTCCATTCCAACTGAGAGAAGTGCTGCTAGTGCATTCCAAAGCAGCTCAGTGCGTCCAGGCAGTGGTGGAGGCTCTGCACAAAGAGGGAGCAGAAGCAGTGCCTCTGCCCAAGGAAAGACCAGTATGGCCCAACTGTGGCACAGTTTTCTGTGCCCGCCACAAAAGTCTTCACCATAACAGACGGCTCCAGTCAGCAGGAGGCAACGGTTCTGTCAGATGGTGACAGACTACATGTCTTGCCCTCTTGCTGTACTCCCAGACGGCTCTTCACCTTTCAAGTTTTGGGTCTCAAAGCTGGATACATGGCCAGAGCTAAGCCAGTATGCATTGGAGGTGCCAGTGTATTATCGGAACGTGTCTTTAGTGCTGCAGGTGGTGTACTAACTGACCGTCGCATGCGACTATCCTCCGATAACGTTGACCGGCTTACTTTCCTGAAAATGAACAAGGCCTGGATCTCGCAGGAATTTGCCACTCCTCTTCCTGATTAAATAATTAGGTGACTGTCTACAGTATCCAGGTCTCCTGTTGTGTTCATCTTTCTACCACCTGAACTTTAATTCCTGGGCTCCAACACCGCCAGTTGAGGCTCAGAAGTGCCGTCTGCACAGTCAAAACATACGACCCAGTGTTATTGGGTTTCAGTAATGTCAGCTGATCCCCAGCTGTGTAGCCGGCAATGTGTCCTGCGACCGCCACGCTGACACAACAACTGAAATGTAAGGGAACCTGTCCCCCCCCCCAAGGTGTTTGTTACTGAAAGAGCCACCTTGTGCAGCAGTAATGCTGCACAAGGTAAAGGTAGCTATTTTTGTTTAGCTCCTTGCACACGCAGAACTTAACACTTATAAAATGTGTCCACTGATACCATAAAACCGTCCCGGAGGTGGGACTTTCCTTCGTAATATGACGCAGCACAGCCGTAATTCCTACCCCCTTGGCGCCGTGCCCCGGCTCCTCAGTGTTGTTTGATTCCGTCCCGGAGCCTGCGCTGTTATGTTATCCCTTGGCCAGGCACACTTAACGCTGCCCATCTTCTGACATCATTTGGTGCCAGGCTGGCTGTGCCTGTGCGTCCGCGCTGGCCGAGAGCCCGCCTCGCAGTGTCTTCTGATTTAATCCCACTGGGGGCCTGAGATCCATGGACATGCGCAGTGCATATCTGAACCTCCTCCTCTCACTCATCTCCCTACGCCTTCTTCAGACTGTGCGCCGTCAGCTGATCCCTAATAGCATGCCACGGCCATGACGCCGCACAGTCTGAAGAAGCTGTAGGGAGGGGAGTGAGAGGCGAGGATATGCACTGCGCATGGCCACGGATCCCAGGCCCGCGGTGGGATTACATTAAATGACACTGCGAGGCGGGCTCTCGGCCAGCGCGGCCGCACAGGCGCAGCCAGCCTGACACCAAATGATGTCAGACGATGGGCAGTGCTAAGTGTGCCTGGCCAAGGGATAACATAACAGCGCATGCTCCGGGACGGAATCAAACAACGCTGAGGAGCCGGGGAACGGCGCCAAGGAGGTAGGAATGACAGCTGTGCTGCGTCATATTATGAAGGAAAGTCCCACCTCCGGGACGGTCTCACGGTTTCAGGGGACACATTTTATAAGTGTTTAGTTCTGTGTTTGCAAGGAGCATCATGAAAAGAGCCACCTTTTCCTTTTGCATCTTTTGTGCTGCACAAGCTGGCTCTTTCAGCTACAAACGCCTTGGGGGGGGTTAAAGGTTCCCTTTCGACTTTCTCCAATCAGGCTTCGGCCTACATTGTGTTCCTCTGCTTCTCCTGCTGTCCCTGGGCTCCAACACCGCTAGTTGTTGCCTGATAGTGCTGTACGCACAGTCCCAACAGTCGCTCCTCTGTTATTGGGGTTCAGTAACATCAGCTGTTCCCCTGCTGTGTGTGTGGCAATCCCTCCTATCTCCTCCACCTCCTCCTCCTCCACCTGTCCCTGGGCTCCAACACCGCTAGTTGCCGTCCAGAAGTGCTGTTCGCAGAGTCCCAACAGTCGCTCCTCTGTTATTGGGGTTCAGTAACATCAGCTGTTCCCCTGCTGTGTGTGTGGCAATCCCTCCTATCTCCTCCACCTCCTCCTCCTCCACCTGTCCCTGGGCTCCAACACCGCTAGTTGCCGTCCAGAAGTGCTGTCCGCACAGTCCCAACAGTCCCTCCTCTGTTATTGGGGTTCAGTAACGTCAGCTGTTCCCCAGCTGTGTGTTTGGCAATCCCTCCTATCTCCTCCACCTCCACCTCCCACTCCTGTCCCTGGGCTCCAACACCGCTAGTTGTTGCCTGGTAGTGCTGTCCGCACAGTCCCAACAGTCCCTCCTCTGTTATTGGGGTTCAGTAACGTCTGCTGTTCCCCAGCTGTGTGTGTGGAAATCCCTCCTATCTCCTCCACCTCCTCCTCCTCCACCTGTCCCTGGGCTCCAACACCACTAGTTGCCGTCCAGAAGTGCTGTCCGCACAGTCCCAACAGTTGCTCCTCTGTTATTGGGGTTCAGTAACGTCAGCTGTTCCCCTGCTGTGTGTGTGGCAATCCCTCCTATCTCCTCCACCTCCTCCTCCTCCTCCTGTCCCTGGGCTCCAACACCGCTAGTTGCCATCCAGAAGTGCTGTCCGCACAGTCCCAACAGTCCCTCCTCTGTTATTGGGGTTCAGTAACGTCAGCTGTTCCCCAGCTGTGTGTGTGGCAATCCCTCCTATCAGCACATGCTGAATCTAACACTTATGAAAAGTGTCCCCTCCTACCGTGATACCGTCCGGTTGGTGGAACTTTCCTTTGTGATGTGACGCAGCACAGCCGTCATTCTTACCCCCTTGGCGCCGTGCGCCGCCTCCTCAGCGTTGTTTGAATCAGTCCCGGAGCCTGCGCTGTTAGGTTAGCCCTTGGCCATGCACACATTTTGCGCTGCCCGTCTTCTGACATCATTTGGTGTCAGGCTGGCTGCGCCTGTGCGGCCGCGCTGGACGAGATCCCGCCTCGTATTGTCTTCTGATTTAATCCCACTGGGGGCCTGAGATCCATGGACATGCGCAGTGCATATCTGAACCTCCACCTCTCACTCATCTCCCTACGGCTTCTTCAGACTGTGCGGTGTCAGCTGGTCCCTAATAGCATGCCACGGCCGTGACACCGCACAGTCTGAAGAAGCCGTAGGGAGGGGAGTGAGAGGTGAGGATATGCACTGCGCATGGCCATGGGATCCCAGGCCCGCGGTGGGATTACATTAGACGACACTGCGAGGCGGGATCTCGGGCAGCGCAGCCGCACAGGCGCAGCCAGTCTGACACCAAATGATGTCAGAAGACGGGCAGCGCAAAATTTGTGCATGGCCAAGGGCTAACCTAACAGCGCAGGCTCCGGGACTGATTCAAACAACGCTGAGGAGGCGGCGCACGGCGCCAAGGGGGTAAGAATGACGGCTGTGCTGCGTCACATCACAAAGGAAAGTTCCACCAACCGGACGGTATCACGGTAGGAGGGGACACTTTTCATAAGTGTTAGGTTCAGCATGTGCAAGGACCATAATTAAAAGAGCTAAGTTTACCTTTTCCAGCATTAGTGCTGTACACGATGGCTCTTTCAGCTACAAACGCTTGGGGGGGGGGGTTAAAGTTTCCCTTTCAACTTGCTCCAGTGCAGGCTTCGGCCTACACTCTAATCCCTCTCCTCCTCCTGCTGACCCTGGGCTCTAACACCGCCAGTTGGGGCCCAGATGTGCTGGCTGCACAGAGCCAAACACCAGCCAATGTGTCAGTGGGATTCAGCACCGCCAGCTGTTCCCCTGATGTGTAGCCGGCATCATGTCCTGCAAAAGCCACGCAGACACAAGAACTGAAATTGAAGGGAACCTGTCCCCCCTCCCCCAGGCGTTTGTATGTTTTACAGCCACCTTGTACAGCGGTAATGCTGCATGTGTGCAAGGTGGCTCATAAACTTATTCTCCTCGCACATGTGGAACTGAAAACACGTCTAAAATTTGTCCTCTGTGTGACCATTAAAACGTCCCTGAGGTGTGACTTTCCTTTGTAATGACACGCAGCAACCCCCTTGGTAGCACTGCCTGTCTTCTGACATCATTGTTTGGCTGGCTGCGCCTCTGCGGCAGCCCTGCCCGACACAACGCCCCTCAGTGTCTTATTTATTTTGACTGCGAGGGTGTGATTGACGGGCATGAGCAGTGCATATCTTTGCCTGTTGTCACTCATCTCCTTCCGTCTTCTTCTAACTGTGCGGCTTCATGGCCGTGGCATGCGATAAGGGATGAGCTGACGCCGCACAGTCTGAAGCGGGTGTAAGGACCCGAGTGTGAGAGGCGAACATATGTGCTGCGCCAGGCCATGAATCCCAGCCCCGCAGTGTTTTAACAATGTTAAGACACTGCGGGGCTGGGATTCATGGTCATCGCGAACCACACCGGCCGACATTAAATGATGTCAGAAGATGGGCAGCGCTAACAGCGCTAGGCCAGGGGATAACACGACAGCGCAGACTCCTGTACAGCAAATAACAACGCTCAGGAGGCTGCACCCAGCACCAAGGTGGGATTCTTGACATCTGTGCTGCGTCTCATTACGAAGGGAACTCGCGCCTCCAACACAGTTTGACTGTATAAAGGGCTAAATGTTATACGTGTTTCATTCAGCGTGTGCAAGGAGAAAAATTAAAAGAGCAACCTTTGACTTGTGCAGCACTACTGCTGCATAAGCTGTGGCTCTTCTACTTTGTAACACCTGAGGGGGGGTTAAAGGTTACCTTTGAAATTGGTTCAATTATTCTTCCGCCTACACTCTGCTCCCCCTGCAGAGCCTGGGCTCCAACACCGACAGTTGGGGCCCGGTACTGCTAGCTGCACAGAGAAAAACACCAGCCAATGTGTCAGTGGGGTTCAGCACCGCCAGCTGTTCCCCTGCTGTGCAGCCGGCAACGTGTCCTGCAACTGCCACGCAGACACAACAGACCCAAAGCTGCCGCCAGTGCAGGCTTCGGCCTACACTCTGCTCCCTCTCCTCCTCCTGCTGACTCTGGGCTCTAACACCGCCAGTTGGGGCCCGGTACTGCTAGCTGCACAGAGAAAAACACCAGCCAATGTGTCAGTGGGGTTCAGCACCGCCAGCTGTTCCCCTGCTGTGTAGCCGGCATCGTGTCCTGCAAATGCCACGCAGACACAAGAACTGAAATTGAAGGGAACCTGTCCCCCCTCCCCCAGGCGTTTGTATGTTTTACAGCCACCTTGTACAGCAGTAATGCTGCATGTGTGCAAGGTGGCTCATAAACGTATTCTCCTCGCACATGTGGAACTGAAAACACGTCTAAAATGTGTCCTCTGTGTGTCCATTTAACCGTCCCGGAGGTGTGACTTTCCTTTGTAATGACATGCTGCAACCCCCTTGGTAGCGCTGCCCGTCTTCTGGCATCATTGTTTGGCTGCCTGCGCCTCTGCAGCCGCCCTGACCCACACAACGCCCCTCGGTGTCTTATTTATTGGGACTGCGAGGGTGTGATTGATGGGCATGAGCAGTGCATCAGTTCGCCTGTCCCTCATCTCCTTCCGCCTTCTTCAGACTGTGCGGCTTCATGGCCGTGGCATGCGATAAGGGATCAGCTGACGCCGCACAGTCTGAAGCGGGTGTAAGGACCCGAGTGTGAGAGGCGAACATATGTGCTGCGCCAGGCCATGAATCCCAGCCCCGCAGTGTTTTAACAATGTTAAGACACTGCGGGGCTGGGATTCATGGTCATCGCGAACCGCACCGGCCGAGATTAAATGATGTCAGAAGATGGGCAGCGCTAACAGCGCTAGGCCAGGGGATAACACGACAGCGCAGACTCCTGTACAGCAAATAACAACGCTCAGGAGGCTGCACCCAGCACCAAGGTGGGATTCTTGACATCTGTGCTGCATCTCATTACGAAGGGAACTCGCGCCTCCAACACAGTTTGACTGTATAAAGGGCTAAATGTTATACGTGTTTCATTCAGCGTGTGCAAGGAGAAAAATTAAAAGAGCAACCTTTGACTTGTGCAGCACTACTGCTGCATAAGCTGTGGCTCTTCTACTTTGTAACACCTGAGGGGGGGGTTAAAGGTTACCTTTGAAATTGGTTCAATTAGGCTTCGGCCTACACTCTGCTCCCCCTGCAGAGCCCGGGCTCCAACACCGACAGTTGGGGCCCGGTACTGCTAGCTGCACAGAGAAAAACACCAGCCAATGTGTCAGTGGGGTTCAGAACCGCCAGCTGTTACCCTGCTGTGCAGCCGGCAACGTGTCCTGCAACTGCCACGCAGACACAACAGACCCAAAGCTGCCGCCAGTGCAGGCTTCGGCCTATACTCTGCTCCCTCTCCTCCTCCTGCTGACCCTTTGCTCCAACACTGCTAGTTGGGGCTCTAGGAAGACAAGCTTGAATAGGTCCCCATCCTGGTTCCAGCACCGTCAGCTGGTTCCGGGCAGAGCCTTTGGCTTAGGTGCCTCCCTCTGGGTATCCGAGTTCCACCAACGTCAGGTGGTCCTTGGTAGTGCTTTCAGGCACGGGTATCTCCTGCTTAGTAACTGGGTTCCAGTAACGTCAGCTGGTCCTCGGTCGTTCCATTGGCTCTTGGACCTTCGGCTACCCATCCGGGTTCCAGTACCGTCAGCTGGTTCCAGGCAGAGCCTTTGGCTTAGGTGCCTCCCTCTGGGTATCCGAGTTCCACCAACGTCAGGTGGTCCTTGGTAGTGCTTTCAGGTACGGGTACCTCCTGCTTAGTAACCGGGTTCCAGTAACGTCAGCTGGTCCTCGGTAGTTCCATTGGCTCTTGGACCTTCGGCTACCCATCCGGGTTCCAGCACCGTCAGCTGGTTCTCGGCAGTGTCTTTTGCTCTTGTACCTTCTGCTCCCCATCCTGGTTCCAGTACCGTCAGCTGGTTCCGGGCAGAGCCTTTGGCTTAGGTGCCTCCCTCTGGGTATCCGAGTTCCACCAACGTCAGGTGGTCCTTGGTAGTGCTTTCAGGCACGGGTACCTCCTGCTTAGTAACCGGGTTCCAGTAACGTCAGCTGGTCCTCGGTAGTTCCATTGGCTCTTGGACCTTCGGGTAGCCATCCGAGTTCCAGTTCCATCAGCTGTTTCTCGGCATTTTCTCAGCCTTCTTGTACCTTCTGCTACATTTCCAAGTTCAAGAGACTAAACACGATGACCCGGAAGACCACCCCTAAGATGACGACGACACCAGAGACGACAACCACTGAGATGACGACGACCCTGGAGACGATGACCCTGAAGACCACCCCGATGACGACGACCCCGGAGACGACGACCCTGGAGACGATGACGACCTGGAAGACCGAGAAGCAGAAGAACAAGAGGCTGCAGAACAAAGAGCAGAAGAACATTAAGCATAACACTAAATATCAGAGCAAAAGATATTATCTAAATTATAAGCAGAAGAAGACTAAGCAGTGTATGGGGGTGAGTCCGTTCCTCCTCGTGGTGCCCCTGGATAAAGCCTGATGCTGCAGGCCAAACTGAACGCGGACAAATGTAACTCTTTTGTGACAGGCAGAACGGAAGGTGTAATCTTCAAACTTTTATAGATAACAACTACGGGAATGCCTGTCACAAATAAGAATATGATGAAGAAGTAGAATATGAAGAAGATAATAGTAAAATAAAAGAATATGAACAATGTAACAAAAAAAAATAATAGGTAGAAGATGAAGAAGAAGATGAATAAGGTGAAGAAGTTGATGTCAAAGAAGCTGATGATGAGGATAATGAAGAAGAAAGTGTGGGAGAAGTAAAAAAGAAGGTGAAGGGCGTGGAAGTAGTGAAACATCAATATCTGACAAAAAAAAAAATAACATAGTCAAAATCTTTCTAACGCCGAACGTCATAAAAAAAAATAAAAATCCTGCTATTCTATTTGATTGGACTAAACCTCTGTGCCTTTAATGTCTCCGCCACCTCCCCCAATACAGTCTACATTATTCTTTGTTGTTTTCCTTCATGTAGAATGAACCTACAAGTTAAGAAAGGGTTTATTTTAATTCCGATATTTTTGTCCCATTGACTTGCATTGGGATCGGGTATCGGTATCGGATTAGATCCGATACTTTGATGGTATCGGCCGATACTTTCCGATACCGATACTTTCCGATATCGGAAGGTATCGCTCAACACTACATATGGACCAATAAACTTAGAACTTAACTTCGCTGATGACACTATCAATTTTATATTTTTGGAAGACACAGAGACCTTATCACCAACCCTGAATATGTTGCCCCTTGAATGTTTACTATCCATCTTCTGTTTCTGACAATACTGAGCCACCCCAATATTCTTCTGAACCTTCCTTCAGGCATCTGAAAAGTTTATGTATGGCAGCCTCTACTCCAAGACAACCAGAACTCATCCTCCAGAATTCACCAAACTGAAGATGAAAACCATAGCTACAAAAAACAGCAAGGTTGAAGTAGACTGGTTAACCCAAATATTAAAGACAAAACCACCATGGGGCTACGAATGAGGACCAGTCCTCCTGCTGAGCCGCAACAAGCACATTAGTATTTGTTCCAATGACTGATTTGTCCTCCCTGTCTGACCATTGGCTTCAGGATAGTAAGCAGAGAAAAATGACAAGTAAATCCCTAATTTTTTACAAAACACTCTACAAAATTTGGAGACAAACGGCACCCCCTATCAAATGAAATGCTCAAAGGAATTCCATGCAATCTCACATGAATGATAAATAAATTGACAAACATCTCCCCATTAGATAACCCTGAAAATGAAACAAAGCAAGCTTGTTTACTAAATCGGTCAACAATCATCAAAATAACTGTATTCCCACTAGACAAAGGGAAATCAATTATGAAATCCTTTGACAAATGAGTCCACGGTCTTTCTATAATAGGCAATGAAGCCAATTCCCTGGCTGACCGGTTATCACAAATCTCACAAAACCCTTAATATCATTAAGCGTGGATGTCCAACAAAAAGACTACATTAAGCATTCGGTGCAGCAGTGACCTCTTTGCGACCACTCAAGTTGGAACTACCACAACAGACGTAATCTTAGATACACATGCACAAACAATTTAGACCCAGGAGTAGTGGAAGGAGCCAATGACTGGACTTCACAAATCTCAGCCTCAAATTTTGAGGATATCATAGAATTTACTATTTCCTGAGGAAGAATGGAGGAAGGATGTTCTGGAGGAGAAATTGAATCATTCTGTGTGACAAAGCATCAGACCTTGCATTCTTAGACTCCCGCTGAACGTGATAGAAAAATAGTTTCTAGAAAAAAAAATAGAAAAAATAAAGACAACCTGGCCTGTCTTTGTGTTAAAGATTTAGGAGACTCAATATAATCTAAAGTGTTATGATCTATCACAACCTTGACCTGATGAATAGGTGCCTCCAAAACATGTCTCCACTCTTCAAAAGCTAGTTTGACTGCAAGCAGTTGGCAATTTCCAAAATCAAAATTCCTCTCAGCAGACAAAAATTTCCTAAAAAGCAATGCATTTCACCATCCCCAATGCCTATCAGATTATAAGCCCCTCTAAAGTCAAGTTTAGAAAACTATTTAGCCCCAGTAAGCTGATTATATAGATCAGGGATGAGTGGAAGTGGGTAACTATTTTTAACAGTAATTTTGTTTAGTACACGGAAATTGAGGCAAAGGCAGAGAACCACATCTTTCTTTTTCACAAAGAAGAAATCAGCAGCTACAGGAAAGGAGGAAGGACAGATATGACCCTTCTGTAAACTTTTGTTTACATATTCTTTTGCAGTGGTCTGTTTAGATCCTGTAAATTTTTACAGGTGAACTTTAGGCAAGTTCAAGTTAGGAATAAGATCAATAGCACAATCATAAGGACAATGGGTAGGTAGTATTTCTGCCTCTTTTTCTGATAACACATCTCCAAAGTCTTTCAGGTATACCGGCAGACACTCCAGGTTAGTGAAGCAAATTTGTAGAGCACTAAAACATTTCTTATAACAGCTGGGGCTCCAAAAAACAATATCCTTCATCACCACTCAATAACAGCATTATGAATTAACAGCCATGGAAACCCTGACACCAAACAGGCAAGTATATTATCAAAGTTATAACAGTAGATGGATTCAGAGTTAAGAGTTCCCTCTTTTAGTGTGAATTCCACCATTACCAGCTGGATAAAGCTTTGGAGTAATGGAATCTTGTCCAGAATCCATAAAGTTCATGACAGACCCATAGTCAATGAAAGTAAGTGCAGATAACCACAGGTCCTGAAAGCATAATTCCATGTTCAACAGTACTTTATATAAGGAGTAGTGTTGAGCATTCCGATACCGCAAGTATCGGGTATCGGCCGATACTTGCGGTATCGGAATTCCGATACCGAGATCTGATACTTTTGTGGTATCGGGAATCGGAATCGGAAGTTTCCAGTGTATGGTTCCCAGGGTCTGAAGGAGAGGAAACTCTCCTTCAGACCCTGGGATCCATATGAATGTGTAAAATAAAGAATTAAAATAAAAAATATTGATATACTCACCTGTCCGGAGGCCCCTGGACATCACCGCTGGTAACGCAGCCTTCTTTGTTTAAAATGAGCGCGTTCAGCACCTTCCATGACGTGACGGCTTCTGATTGGTCGCGTGCCGCTCATGTGACCGCCACGCGACCAATCACAAGCCATGACGTCATCCCTCAGGTCCTAAATTCCCTTCTAGGAATTTAGGACCTGAGGGATGACGTCACGGCTTGTGATTGGTCGCGTGAGCGGTCACATGGGCGGCCGCGACCAATCACAAGCCATGACGTCATCTAAGGCCCTGAACACGCTCATTCTTAAGAAGGAAGGCTGCCGGAAAGAAGCAGGGCGCGTCCGAGGGTGAGTATCTACCTAATAGGAATATACTCACCCTCGGCTTCTTTCCGGCAGCCTTGCTTCCTAAGAATGAGCGCGTTCAGGGCCTTAGATGACGTCACGGCTTGTGATTGGTCGCGGCCGCCCATGTGACCGCCACGCGACCAATCACAAGCCGTGACGTAATTCTCAGGTCCTAAATTCCTAGAATTAGGAATTTAGGACCTGAGAATTACGTCACGCTTGTGATTGGTCGCGCGGCGGTCACATGGGCGGCCGCGACCAATCAGAAGCCGTGACGTCATGGAAGGCCCTGAACGCGCTCATTTTAAGCAAAGAAGGCTGCCGGTTACCAGCGGTAAGGTCCAGGCTGCGTCGGAGAGGTGAGTATATCAATATTTTTTATTTTAATTCTTTATTTTACACATTAGTATGGATCCCAGGGCCTGAAGGAGAGTTTCCTCTCCTTCAGACCCTGGAAACCATCAGGATACCTTCCGATACTTGAGTCCCATTGACTTGTATTGGTATCGGGTATCGGTATCGGATCAGATCCGATACTTTGCCGGTATCGGCCGATAATTTCCGATACCGATACTTTCAAGTATCGGACGGTATCGCTCAACACTAATAAGGAGTAAAAGATACGTGGATATCTGAGTACCAGCACGATTTTCACCCTGATTAGGCATTTTCCAACATCTTGTTTACTTGAGGGTGAATTATTTAGTCCTTCAGATAATGCTTAATGAGACCACAAAAGAGGCAGTAGAGACATTATTACATTTCCTCTCCACAGTCTGAGAGCTGGCTGCTCCAATCTCCATTGGTTTTGTTTTAGGTATGGAAACAGACTAAGGAAGAATGACTGACCTCTCATTTTGCTCAGCAAGTGTCTCCCGAATTCAGGGTTAAGTATGCAAAGCCAGAGTGTTCTGAAAAGTGTCTGTAAGGTCACAGTGAAACTGACAATGGAGAATAGCATTATTCCATAGAATATCAGAGGACAATTTCTAGAACTCAGAACTATAACCCTCAGTGTTGCAACCCCCCTGCGTCAGGTTCCTGATCTTAGCCTTTATGACCTGGGCTCTGTCAGGTTCATCACAGACAATCCCTAAGGTATCAACAGAAGACCATTCTTCAGTTGGTGGGGACAAAGAGAATTTCCAAGTCTTAGGACTCCCACGTAATAGGGGCATTATTATACCCACCAGCTGGGACTCATTCCAAGAAATCCAGGGTCATAGATTAAAACATAATTTACAACTCTCACTGAATACCCTAAAAAGATCCCTCTTCGCAGGAAATCTGTCAGGAAGTGTAACAACTCGTTCAGGCATGTTATCTACACATCAGGGGGTCCAGAAGACATAACTGCTGTCAAAAGTGAAGAGATACATATGACCATTCTGTAAACTTTCATTAACATATTCTTTCATGGTGGTCCATTAAGTCCCAAACAAATTGATAAGGTGAGCTTGACATAATTTGGCATTAGGAACAAGATTCTAATCATGACACAATCATAAGGACAATAAGGAGGTATTATCTCTGCCTCTTTTTACAAGAACACATGTCCAAAGTCCTTCAGGTAGCCCTTCAGACCAGCAGAGCATATTTGTTCAGACTTTAAACATTTATTGTAACATTTTGGGGATCCATTTAACAATCTCCTTCTGACACTAATCAATAACAGGATTGTAAATATGTATCATGGAAGCTCCTGTACAACCCCAGTAGGTAAATTATCCAAAATAAAACAGGAGATGGATTCAGAGTTGAAGAGTGGAGTTCTCCCACTTGAAGTTTGAAATCCACCATTACCCTCTTAACAAAATTCTGGGCTAATCGTATCTTCTCTATGGCAAACATTTAAATGGGTCCCTCCAGACTAACTGTTTCTAAACATAACTTCAGAACCAGTCCTTCAACAATAAAGTTGGTAGCAGTCCCCCAGTCAATGAACACCAATGTCAATAACACCTGTTTCTTGAAGGATAATACCTTATTTATCAGTAATTTATCAAAGGAAGAAAAATTTACATGAGTTCTGGGTGACCTCCTTGTCTGTCTCCCAGACTCTGATATTCTCCCAACAGTTTCCTTGCCTCTGGACAAGTTGGGCAATTCTTGAGATAATGTCCAGAGAGACAAAAGTAAAGACAGAGTGCAAGATCTTGTCTATGTTTTTTCTCCTCAACATCAAGACTGGCCACCGTTACCTCCAATGGTTCCACTTCCAGTAAATAGACCTGCTCCAGTGAAGTATAACAGACAGCCTGCTGTTTATCACATTTCGCATGGATTCTAAGGTCTGTTCGTATAACCTTTGGTCATGGTCTGCACCAAAGAACAAGAGAGTCATGAGCACCAGAGCATCCTAAAGCATTTCAGAAAGGCTTTTGTGGAACTGAGTGTAGATAAAACGTGTGCACAGCTAGGAGAATTGGTGCAAGGGTAGATTCCCAAAACTTAGTGATTAGTGTTGAGCGATACCTTCCGATACTTGAAAGTATCGGTATCGGATTGTATCGGCCGATATCCGAAAAATATCGGAAATCGCCGATACCGATACCCGATACCAATACAAGTCAATGGGACACAAGTATCGGAAGGTATCCTGGATGGTTCCCAGGGTCCGAAGGAGAGGAAACTCTCCTTCAGGCCCTGGGATCAATATTCATGTGTAAAATAAAGAATAAAAATAAAAAATATTGATATACTCACCCCTCCGGCGGCCCCGGCTCTCACCGGTCCAAGCGTCTGCCTCCGTTCATAAGAATGCAGGGAGTGAATGACCTGCGATGACATCGCGGCTTGTGATTGGTCGCGTGAGTGGTCACGTGACCGCTCACGCGACCAATCACAAGCCGCGACGTCATCGAAGGTCCTTAACTCGCTCATTCTTAGGAACGGAGGCTGCTGGTTGCAGCGGTTACAACCAGGGTGCGCCAGAGGGTGAGTATATCCCTATTTTTTATTTTTATTATTTATTTTTTACATGAATAAGGATCCCAGGGCCTGAAGGAGAGTCTCCTCTCCTCCAGACCCTGGGAACCATACACTGGGAACTTCCGATTCCGATTTCCGATATCACAAAAATATCGGATCTCGGTATCGGAATTCCGATACCGCAAGTATCGGCCGATACTCGATACTTGCGGTATCGGAATGCTCAACACTATTAGTGATGTATAATAAGAACCTGGCACTCAACTTGTTGCAATGCAAGTGGATTTATTCTATTCCAACTGGTGGTAGAGTAACAGAAAATGTTTCAGTCTCAACAGCGACCTTCGTCAGTTACTGTGAGTATATATATAATAAACAAAAGGAAAAAGGAAAAAAACACAAAATAAAGTATTTACACATGAATCGATTGCAGTACAATTATAGATCAGGCACAAACATTTTGATGAAGAAATAGATCTGGGCACAGTCAAAATTAGAAAAACAACATAGTGAGGAATAACATACCGTTTTGTAAACACTACTGAGGTGAATGATTACACTTAACTACTGAATTGGACAAATTGGTACTGGCATCTGTAAAAAAAGGGGGGGGGAATATGTGTACCAAATAGGCAGACAATATACAGTTTATAGATGTAGTGTCAATGATGGTTACAGCCATACCCCGTAAGTGGAGAAAATGAACTCATAGGGAACAACATGCAAGCAGCCTGCGGAAAAGAAGCAGTATCCTTGAGGGATGAGATCCCCTCCTAAAATAAAGGCCGTTTCCTATAGTGAGGGGATGCTGGAGTATATTACCTGACATGTAGAGCTGTTGACGCGAAATCCACCGCTTGTATGGAGCATGCCGGGAGGATATCTGTTTATATCCGGTATGGAGGAGGCGGGAGCAAGCGCTGTATTAGGAGATAGATGTGCAAACCGGAAGTAACGTGGGCGGGTGTCAGATCAGTCCATCGTGTGGTAAGCTGTTGCATGCTGGGCCCGGAAGTGACGTTATCAACATGGTTGTGCGTTCCATGAGCGCACTGCTTGCGTTCCACCCATATATACCATGGAAATGATATAGTTTATTAATTTATCAATAGTATAATTGCAAAACTGTAGATATGTACCGCTGTGTGAAAGAAGGAGAGTGCGGTAATGTATAGTATAGGTAATTGTAGGATATGAAGTGTTATGCCATCACTGATCCAAGTAGCTTGAATGTGATTTGGTGAACTTGGTGAAGTAGGTTAGTAATGGGGGTGCCAGATGTGTTTTTTGACAATTCACAGCTGACATTACCCCAATTGCCACCGCACTGGGACAATAGGGAAGAGCAAAAGCAAAGCACTAGAATTAGTGAATCAATTGTGATGCGCCACTTCTAGGGTGGCTGCAGGCTGGCATATTTAGGCTGGGAAGGGCATAATAACCAAGTTCCATGATAATATAGGCCCACAGCTGTCTGCTTTACCTTTGCTGGTTATCAAAAATAGGGGAACACCATGTAATTGTTTCCCTTTATTTATTTATTAGGTTAATCCAAGTACAGTAAAGGTACTGTCACACTCAGCGATGCTGCAGCAATATAGACAACGAGCCGACCTAAACTAGATCGCTGGAGCGTCGCTGTTTAGGTCGCTGTAGAGACGTCAAACACAGCAACTCCAGAACGATGCAGGAGCGATCCAGTGGCGTAATGGCGACTCACTTCTCGTTCTCGCTGGTTGTTAGCTCCATGTCAAACAGCCGTAGTGTACCGATCCGACTCACATCTAGGGGCATTGCGGCGTAGCCAGATAGGCGTGTTTCTCCACAGGGAGACACCCAGGATGTGACGTCCCGGCCGGCATCCCGGAATATAAACCGCGACTACAGCGGTTCAGTCTTTCCATATTTTTTGAAAGGTGTGCCTTCACATTCTGCCTTTCCAGCGTCCTGTCCGGAACGAACCTCCGCCAGCTACGATCCTCTTCTCCTGGGAGCGTTCTGTCCGGAACTCCATACTCAGTATACTGCAGGCGTCTTCATCGGTTCTTTTCTTGCTCATCAACGGTATGAAATATCTTTGAGTTGTTGTTTGTTTCTTCTGTGTATAGTTATGGCTATGCATCAATGCTTATCTATGTACTAGGTAAAATGATGTATAAAACATCTCTGGAAGCCATCTTGTGCATCTGGCAAGCGGACGCACAGGATGGAGGCCCTTTAGGATGCGGTTAGCAAACTCTTTTGCGCTGGCTGCCATTTTGTGCGCACACTATATGGAAAGGTAAACCAACTCTTTTGTGTCTGCCTTGCCTTGGCTGGCCCTGGCCTGCTCCGCTAGTTAATTAAATCAGCACACAACATAATGGTAATATAAAACATTTACTTTTTACAACTATAAAAAAAATGAACAAAAAAAATCAAAATCTCCCACAGTGGTGGGCCAAAAGATGACGCAGCGTGCGCCCCTGCTGCTTTATTTGCTGCGACAGGTCTGTTGCGGCCTCCAGCAGGCGCGCAGAAGTTTTCTCCAGCCGCTTCTGCCTGGACAGCAGCTCTTTCACGGTTGGTGTTTCTGTGGATAGAAGAGGTCGGAGAACTGACGGTGATTACGCTGCAAATATGGCATGTGTGAACATACCCTGAGATTTACTACACACTCAATTTGATCCTGTCACAGAGGGCGACAACGTTTTAGACGCACCGACTAAGAAAGCAAATACATATCTGGTTAACAATTGAACAAGCTGTGGGGAACCGCTCGCAGTTTTGGTCACTTACCAATTGATCCACTGCTCTCTGCCTCTGGGGAGAACACCGCCGACCCGGGGGAAGAAGGTGAGTGGCGGAAGGGAGGTGCTGTGGATGCTGGAGGGGTGCTACTGCACCTGGTCCTAACTGCATCTGTAATGTATACAATATTTCAGCTCCCCTCTAATGTCCCGTATGCAGTAATAAAATCGCAATGAATGATGGTTAACATACATGACGGCCCGGGCTGTGGGCTGCCGCTGGTGGCGGATGAAGGGCCAGTGCTGGCAGGTGACGACCCCTCTTGCCGGCGCCGTCTCTCTACACAAAAAAATAAAGAAAGTTTAGAATGTTTAGACACTAAAAGTACAGGGCTCCAGACTAAAAAAAAATACCTAGGCGCCATTGGCGGCAAAAGTTAGGAGCCAAATGAAATTTTGAGTCGCCAAATGTAAGTACATATATAGAAAATAGAGATCACTCTTCCCAGTGATGCTGTACTCTGCATTGTCTGGAGGCTCTGGTGTTCAATGCTCTGCGTGGCCTGGGACACGTATTATTGCATCACTAGAAAGCGCCTCCCGGCAGTGCGTGTCTCCTGATTCCCCCCTCCCGGGAGCACGCGCAGGGTTGCCAACCTCCTCCTAAATGATTTCTGGACAATCTGGCTAAAAATTGCGGACATCCCAAAATTTGCTATGTTTGTGGAGATTCTGGAATCCCTGACCTGACCATTTTTCACCGACAACGCATTTTCCTCTCGGACAATACGGACATGAGGAAAAAGTGGCATGTTTTTCTGGTAATTCTAGGACAAGTTGGCAACCACGAGCGCGAGTCTCCCGATTCCCCCCTCCCGGCAGCGTGCGTCTCCAGATTCCCCCATATTGGTACTTGCCACGCCTTATCTCCACTCGCAACTCTGCCAGACGGTCTGGGGTCTTGTAACGCAGGTCAGCCCACTTCTTGCGCAGCTGAAGCTCACTGCGGCTGACGCCAAAATGCCTCTCCATTATGCGACCAATGCGGCGCAGCACCTCCTGCTTGTGGAGGTTCCTGTGTGCTGGTGCAGTCTCCAGGCCCTCGTAATCCCAGGCATACATCTTGGACACAAAAAACTTAAGCTCTGTGTGCCCCAGAGGAGCAGACTGCTGCCTCACCACCATTTTACCAGGAAAAACGCTGAACGGCACTGCCTAACCACGCCCAGAGGTGGTCCTTGACTCAGGCGTGATGCCGCGCGATCCGAATCACTATAGCGTCTCCGTTTATGCACAGCGTCGCGGTTGTGGCGCCGGTATACACAGCATCGCGGTTGTGGCGCCGGCTCCTGAAATCACTCTTTGGCGTTCCCAGTTTCAAGCCGCAGCGCTCATCATCCTGGTTTCAGCGGCTTGTAAACTGATTTTAGGGTGCATTCACACATTGCAACTCAGCTGCACATCTGTATCTGTGCAGCTTATATGCTGCATAAATTGACATGCTGCTTATGAAAAATACGCACGTGCGTAAAGATACACAGCGTATTTTCGTATGCAGTGTGTGAGCTACTGTTATTAGCAAACAAAGGGTGTCTATGGGGAACGGCAGTTGCGTCAATGTTGCTTATTAGCCCTGCGTATTTAAAGGATGTAAAATAAGCGGCAAATACGTGATGTGTGAACGCTACCTTACAGTATTGGATGTCTTGTGTCTGTTTAGCAAATCATAAATATTAATTCTTTTTTTTTGCTTTTTCATGTTGCCATGTCTATTACAGATGTACCTGTGATTGTAGCGGCTGCGTTGTTGGTTGAAGCTCACCGCCAGCTGGAGGCTCATGCGCGGGACACTCGTACTAAGCAACAGCACCGCATGTGGACCAGACAGTGGCTGCAGAAGAGGAATCAATTGTCCCATATGGGCCTAATAAGGGAACTGCAGGTGAACAACCCGCATGATTTCAGGAACTACCTGCGAATGTCGGAGGATTCCTTTAGTGTGCTACTTGCTGCTGTGGAACCTTTTATCAGGCGGCAAAATACCAGGATGCGAGCTGCTGTCCCTGTGGATGAGAGACTGGCTGTCACGCTGCGGTTCCTGGCGACTGGCAGGTCTATGCAAGACTTGCATTACTGCGCAGCTATTTCCCGATCCCTGCTCAGCGTCATCATCCCAGAGACATGTAATGCAATTGTCTCAGCTTTACACCGCACTTACATGCCTTTCCTGGAGACCAAGGATGATTGGAAATAGATTTCCCATGGATTTCAACAGCAATGGCAGTTCCCTAATTGCGGTGGGGCCTTGGATGGGAAACATGTCCGCATCACCCAACCACCACACTCCGGCTCATTTTTCTACAATTACAAGGGTTATTTCAGCATTATTCTGATGGCCGTCGTTAATGCAAACTGTGAATTTATAAGTGTGGATGTAGAGATCAATGGGAGAGTATCTGATGGCGGGGTTTTTGAGCACACCAATTTTGGGGACCGCTTGAAAGAACACAAACTGGCCTTGCCGCCCAACAGCGACACTACTGAAAACATGAACTTTGTGTTTGTCGGAGATGAGGCGTTCCCACTGCATCCCAACCTTCTGAAGCCCTTCTCCCAGAAAACTCTGACACCGGAGCGACGCATTTTTAATTACAGACTTTCCAGAGCTCGACGCGTTGTGGAGAATGCTTTTGGTATTATGGCAAACCGATTTCGGGTTTTCCACACTCCGCTCAACATGAAACTCTCGTCTATTGACTCTGTGGTGCTTGCCTGTTGTGTCTTGCACAACTTTCTACGCCACCGTGATGCCACTGCATACAGCCCTCCACAATATGTTGACTCTGTTGACCCTGCAAACAGAGATGTAACCCAGGGCGAATGGCGTCTCGATGAGCACAGGGTTTCAGGCTTGGAAAGTCTTGGATCCAAAAGGAACTCTGATGATGCAACGATTTGTAGGGAGAAGTACTGTGACTTTTTCAATGGGCCAGGGGCTGTCCCATGGCAGCATCTCCAGCAGTAGCGCAACTGCTGCCATTTCCTTGTTCCATGTGTTATGGAATAATTTTTTTTTTGGTTGATGTGCTCTCGTGTACCATTTTTTTGATTACCCATGCAATTCCTTATTCTGTCTCAATGTCTACATAAATATATCTATCAATGAATATGTAAACAATAAATCTAAAGAAATGAGACCATGTGAAGCTAATAAAGTTTATTGACATATTAAACCAGCAACAAGTGATAGTAACGAGATATATATACACACTAGGCTGGCAACTCGTTGTGGTTAACCACGGCCATACATACGGGAGGAGCTGACATCGGCAGAAGAAAGGACGCATATTCGTTTCTTCGGCCGATGTCAGCTCCTCCCGTATGTACGGCCGTGGTAAACCACAGCGAGTTGCCGGCCGTGTGTATACGGACAAAAATTCATAGAAAATTGTGGCCCACAAAACTAACGGTAAACGAAGGCCCCCAAAAAAAACTGCACTGTGAACGCATAAAGTGCTTAGGAAAAAGAAGTCCAAGAACACTACAGATGTTGATAGTAGGTGTCCATGTCGCTGTACTGGTGTGTGGGCATAGAAGGTCCTTGCAAAAAGTCACCAAAAGAAGGGGGTGCAGGTGGTGGCCGGAACTGGAAATGATGTGGGGCCGGTCTGCGGACAGGAGTGCTGTGCATGGGCTCTTGCTGGTGTCCCCAAGAAAACTGGCCACTGGGCTGATGGTCGCTGCTGGTCAACATTGTTGTCTCAGTCAGTTTGCCTGCGGCTGCCGCGTTCAAAACCTCGAACATCACTCTCTCCGCGTGCATTCGCTGGTTAACGTCCAATCTATTTAAGCATTCTGCAACCAAGGATGGGAATCCGGTGAGCTGGGTTGAGGCATGCTGGCTCATTATGTTGCTGGCCAGTGCCAGGAGATCGACAGGTGTGCCCGCAGTCGCCTTTCTTTTGCAAGATGGCCGCTGTGGACGTGTCTGCTCCTCGACACACGAGCTTAAGGAGGACTGAGGGGTCTCGTCATCGTTGCCTTCCGGTGTTCCGAGATGTTCAGGAGGCACCTGCGAGTACAGGAAAAAAAAAACAAACATCAATAACATACAAACACATCAGCCCTAGAGAGCCCCCACCTCCCCAACACTTCTATGCCCGTCTGTGGGAAGCTATGAGGAACAGTCATCTACGTAGCAAACCACAGGGGTTACAGAGCCGGGCTGAACTACTTTTGCCGGCTATACTTTACGAATCAGCGGAAGACACCAAATTTAATTTTATTTTTGACTTTTGAAATAATACAGCTTTTAAAGGTAGTGAAGGACTGTTTGGACTATACTTATCTGAACAGGAAGTGGCAACTGCTATTATCTGGTGGATCAAACATGAAAAACGGGAATTGTTATTATTGGAAACCGTGCGGTATCATAAACATACAAGACACAGGGACAGCATTTAAAGGTAGGGAAGGACTGTTTGGACTATACTTATCTGAACAGGAAGTGGCAACTGTTATTATCTGGTGGATTAAACATGAAAAACGGGAATTGCTATTATTGGAAACCGTGCAGTATCATAAACATACAAGACACAGGGACAGCATTTAAAGGTAGGGAAGGACTGTTTGGACTATACTTATCTGACCAGGAAGTGGCAACTGTTATTATCTGGTGGATTAAACATGAAAAATAGGAATTATTACTATTGGAAACCGTGCAGTATCATAAACACACAAGACACTGGGCCTGCTACAAGCAGGGAAGCTAGGGGGTACTTACATGCTCGTCAGGTGACTCAGGCAGGATCTCTTCTGCTGATGGTGCACAAAGGCTTGTCACGGTCTTGGGCGGGCGAGGGATTTCCTGGTCCCGAGTGAATGCCAGCAGGTCATAGTACCACAACTTGGGCACATACACGTCGTCGGTTCTGGCCCCAGACTTCACGGACTTTTCCACCTTGTTGAGTTCTTTTTTGTAGACTGTGCGGAGAGCCTGGATCTTCTTCCGCACAATGTTTTCATCCACCGTCTCAGTGGGATGATGCTGCTTGTAGAGGGCCACCAGTTTCTCGTACGCAGCCTTCTTCTTGTAGCGGTTGCTGTAATCCGCAGACTTGATCTTCCACAAGCAGGGCAGAGAGCGGTACATGTCGATGAGCTCCCGAACAAACTCCTGGTCATTGGCAGACATCTGAAAGAAAGGAATAGTAAAGTTACAGCAAGCAAGAAAGGGAACGCTCAAAATGGCTGCCAGCCAGCACAAAAGCGTATTTGTTTACCTTTCCAAATAGCAAATGCTCAAAATGGCTGCCAGCCAGCGCAAAAGCGTTTTTGTTTACCTTTCCATAAAGCGAACACTCAAAATGGCTGCCTGCCAGCGCAAAACCATATTTGTTTACCTTTCCATAAAGCAAACGCTCAAAATGGCTGCCAGCCAGCGCAAAAGCGTATTTGTTTACTTTTCCATAAAGAAAACGCTCAAAGTGGCTGCCAGCCAGCACAAAAACGTTTTTGTTTACCTTTTCCATAAAGCAAACGCTCAAAATGGCTGCCAGCAAGCGCAAAAACGATTTTGTTTACCTTTTCCATAAAGTGAACGCTCAAAATGGCTGCCAGCCAGCGTAAAAGCATATTAGTTCACTAACTTTGCAAGCTCTAACAGATCTCTGCAGAGATGTAGTATACATCACTCTACAATACACATAAATTAGCATTGCTGCAAGGCAGATGAAACAAACAGCACAAAGATATTACTAACCGTTGATCAGTTCAAATAGATCGAGGATGAAGACGTCGGGAGTATGCAGAGTTCCGGACAGGATGCTCCTGTGAGGCTTGTAGGTGGCGGAGGGACGTTCCGGACAGGACGCACAACTGATCGCAAAGGAAAGACTGAGTAGAGTCGCGGTTTATGTTCCGGAACGCAGCTACAGATGATCCCGCTGTGGTCTATCAGCTGGCGAAGGCTCGTTCCGGACAGGACGCTGGAAAGGCAGAACGTGTAGACACAGCTCACAAAAAATATGGAAAGACTGAATCGCTGTAGAGTCGCGGTTTATATTCCGGGACTCCGGGACGTCACATCCTGGACGTCACATCCTGGGTGTCTCCCTATGGAGAAACACGCCTATCTGGACCCTGTGACGCCCCCTATGCTCGTTGCTGGCGTCGTTGCTTTTGATGTCACACATGACGATACACGCCGACCTGGCGACGAAATAAAGTTCTGGTCTTCTAGCTCCGACCAGCAATGGCACAGCGGGATCCAGATCGCTGCTGCATGTCAAACACAATGAGATCGCTATCCAGGACGCTGCAACGTCACGGATTGTTGTCGTTCTCGCTGCAAAGTTGCTGAGTGTGACGGTACCTTAAGCTACTGTCATTTATTTACTCCATATCAATCTATATCTTTGCAGATCTTTAACACTGAAACATCTGTAATTTCTATTCTGAATTCTATTCCACTAAGTGCCACATGAATGGCACATGGATAACACACACGTACACACAGATGGCATACGGACACGAAAAACTGATATTACTCGTAAAATCATGCATGTGAAATGGGTCTAATATAGCTGGTTAGTGAGCACAGTTCTGTAATGCGCTGTTTCGTCACTGACTATCCCTTTTAATTTTATGCATGTTAATATAATAGCCATGAAATGCTGCTACTGGGAAGAAAAGGCTAAAAGAAAATTTTTTTCCCACCTCTACACTTTGTGAAATACAATTCAATATTAAGGGCTGCTATCGGTATGGTCACATGCGGGGAATGTGCTGCTTTGCATCTTTTCTATACATAGGTGACTATTCAAAATTCCAGTATTATTCTTAGCCTTGAATGCTATAAAATAAATGTATGATGAAAATATGTCAGTGGTTTAAAGTATCATATAATAAGCTGCAAGACATATGTGATGTTTACAAGTTAAGATTTATTTAACACAACACGTGGAATCAAAGCACATTTTACACTATGAAGTGCCAGTAGTCAGTGTACTTGGCTGTGGAAATAACCGCATTGACAAGAAATAATCATCCATAATTTGAAATTTCACACAGTGAGTAAAGCTGGAAAGTGTTTCACTTTCGAAAAAATCAGTTTGACTAACAAATATATAGTGTGCTCATATAATTTATTTCATACCGATTTTCAGACCAATTTAATGTCTTGTAGTTTTTTGCAAGTTTTTAGATTTGTTTCACAGAATGGAAATATGTAACTCATGGCAACTAATAAATGCACTTCTTTTATGTTAAAAACTGTTTTAGAATAATTATATTCAGAAATTGTTTGTTTGCTGTTGGCAAATGATGACACATTTACATTTTTGTTACATGTAGGTATAAATGCTCTACATTTTTTCAGTTAATCAAATTTCTTTGATGCCTTTTTAATCTCTTAAAGAATAACCATCATGTTAATTTTTACTTTACAGATAAATGCTATGCATGAAATATACATATCATAAAACTCTTCTTTTTGCTCCTCCTGGACTGACCTTTGACACTCAGTTCAGGAGTAAAATCTGTTTGCAGTAGATATAGACTTTCATACTATTGAGAAAGGAAATGACTAGTTTTAAGTGAGCGTGCTTGTCACTACTCATTACTCACTCAAGCATCAGTGTGCTCGGGATGCTCGCTATTGGGTGAGTATTTTTCTAGTGCTCGAGCGGGAGCTCGAGTCACCACCAAACATGTTTGGCACATTTTAGACAGCCAATGAACATGTGGGGATTGCCTGACAGTCACTGTAATACTGTAGCCTTCTTGGTTGTGGCATTACTATGACTGGCTGGCCACATAGGTCATGAGGTCAATATAAGACCCGTGACACCATGCTCGACACACTGTACCTCGGAAACAGGCAGTATAGGGAGAGGTGCTGGTGAGAAAGGGACAGAATTGTAGCTGAATATTAGCCAAGGATTTCACTTCGTTTATATTTCTGTGAAGTACAACATCAGCCCTTCTTAGGGCTAATGATAATCAAAAGTAATATTGCTGCTAGAAACACTTAGGGAGACATTGTGCTGAAGGGATCATGTAGGACAGGATAGAGTGAATTGCAAGTCCTTTATGCTGCAGCCTGCAACTGATATAAAAGTCCCTATTCTTTTTGTTCTTAATCCTGCAAATTGAGCATGGAAATATTATACACCATTTTCACTGTGACAGTTGTGCGTTAAAAGCATACAGCGAGACTTGGTTGGATCTCAATTTGCATTGTCATATTGATACTACTGTCTCATACGTCCATGTCAATTGGGCAAATTTGCCTGGCATTGTAATACTGCAATTTTTTTCAGCAGTGAAATTTTTTACGACATTTAGTATGCTATAGTTGGGCATCCCCCCAAAAAGAAACTGTATGTTAAAAAAAAATGGCCTTGCTTTATTTATAGTGCAGTCGGACATGTCATCTGAGGTATACAGATTTGCCTGGCATTGTGATACAGTCTTTTTTTCAGTTGTGACATTTTATATGGCATTTACAATGCTATAGTTGGTGCCCAAAATAGAAATTGTTAAAAATAAATTGGATTGTTATATTTATATCGCAATCTCATACGTCCGTCTGAGGTGTGCAAATTTGCATGCCATTGTAATACAACCTTTTTTGAGCCAAAACATTTTATATGACAATTGCATTGCTATAGTGACACTGCAATGTTAAACGTTCATCTCAAGTCAACACATATTGCATATTGTAATAGTCCAATTTTTTTCAGCAGTAACATTTTATATGGCATTTATCGTAAAAGAGTTGAGCCTCAAAACATGTACACACAAAAAGTATGGTTTCAAATAGCATTGCTATATTAATACTACAGTCTTATATGTCCATCTCTAGTGGGCAAATTTTGCTAACATTGTAATACTGTCTGCACTGTTTTCTCAAAAGGGATATATCATATGTAATTTAAAATGGGCAAAGCGCATGGTAAGGGATGGCGATCTGGACGTGATGCTGAAGGTGAGTGCAGAGGCACAGGACGTGGGCAAGGTAAAACTATGCCTGTTGCGGGAGCACAACTAACACACACATTATGCCTTCATAGCTTCCTGTACCACTTTGTAGGGGGGTTCAGAACACCACTCTTGAAGCCAGACCAGTGTGATAAAGTTGTTGGATGGAAAGCAGATAATGCTTCCAGTCAAAATTGCCAGTGCCACTCTGTCTACCACATGGTCAAGTCTCAGTAGTCGTGATTCAAGAGAACATAATTCTCACCCTTATCTTCCTTCCTTCCACCATGCTGAGCCGACGGAGACAAGTGATTCCACTCTAGGAAACTCCAAAGAGCTGTTGTGGTCACATTTCCATCTATAGATTCTGTCCTCTCGCCCTTCCGTTCCAACTGGGACATGAGGATATTGCAAATATCTGAGCATCCACGCTCACAAGAAGGTGATGGCTGAAAAATGCATATACTGTCACAAGAGCTGGATGATGATGAGACACAATTGCCAGCAAGTGGTGTTGTTATATATTTAAGATAGCAGGAGAACCAAGGTGCAGAAGTGTAATATGAGGTGGTGGATGATGAAGACACAGACACATCCTGGAAAGGTGATATGCAGAGCGATGACAGCAGCAAACAGGGGGAGGGTTCAGCAGCACCAAAAATACAGAAAGAGACAGTGTGGTTGCCAGAGACACAAGGCGGGCAACTGTTCTACAGAGAATCAACAAGGGTGATGTTGCCAAGCCAACGTTTAGGTGGTCACGAGTCTGGCGCTTTTTTAAAGCCAGTTCAGTTAAACCAAAACAGGACATTTGCAGCTTCAGCCATTCCAGCATCAGCAGAGGCAGCACAACAATTAGCCTGACCATCACCAGCATGCTCATGCAGATGCGAGCAAAGCACTGGACTACTTGGGCCGAACGCCATGGTCCATAAACAGTGTCTGCGGGTGACACCACTGCCTCTTCCCTTGTTCTATGTGCATGCCATCTCCTGTTCAAGATGCAGACAAAGATGCCTCCCATCATGCACCTGCTATTGTACACATGCAACCACCATCAGCCACTATGTCCTCATCCTTGTTCCAGCACAGCGTTCAGTTGTAACTATCCCAGTCCTCGGAATGCAAGTGTAAATACACAGCCACCCATCCACAAGCTACAAATACTAAATGTCCAAATTTCCCGACTGCTTGCTCTGGAAATGTTGCTGATAAGGATTGTGAAGATGGAACCTTTCTGCATATTCATGGCAGTGCCTGTCCCTTGGTTCTCAGTCCCCAGCCACCAATGATTATCCCATTGTGCCATCTCTGCCTTACACAAGCAAGTGTCCCATAACATCAGCCATGCCCTGACAAATGCTGTTACTGGGAAGGTCCACTTAACCAAGGACATGTGAACAAGTGCTTGTGGGCAGGGACAATTTCATTTCCCTGACAGCACACTGTGAACATTGTGGAATCCCAGACCCAGTCAGACCATGGGATGAAACATGTACTACTGACACCAGGAATTGCAGGCCATGGTTCAAACAGGGTAGCCCCCACCTTCTACAGCAGTTCATGAACCTCCTTCTCATCATCATCCTCCATCTCACAAACATCAGCATCAGTTGCAAGCTGGAAGCACTGCAGCACTGCCTTGGCCGATCAGCAACAAGCTGTGCTGAAGCTTGATCTGCTTACATGACAAACCGAACACTGCTGCTGACTCATTGAAAGGTCCTACAACCAGGCATAGTCCTGTGTGACAATGGCTGTAACCCGGTGGCAGCTTCAAAGCTTGGTAACCTCACACATGTACCATGCCAGGCCCATGTGCTCAACTTAGTGGTTCAGTGGTATCTCAAAACCTAACCAGATTTGCCTGAGCTACTTGTGAAAGTACGCCGTGTGTTCCCATTTCCACAAGTCAGCTACAACTGCCACTGTCCTGCCAGTGCTGCAGTAGCATTTGCAACTTTCAGCTCACCGACTGGTGTGTGATGTTACCATGTGTTGAGACTCAATGCTACATATGTTGGCAAGGCTATGTGAACAGCAGAGGGCAGTAGTTGAATACCAGCTACACCGTGCACATCAGTATACCGGTCATCTTCCGTACATAAGAGATGATGAGTGGAAATGGATGTCTGACATCTGTGTGGATCTCCAAAACTTTGAGGACAGAAGCGGAACATAAACTCAAATCTAGTGGGTTTTTTACTGGTCTATTCACATGCAAACTTCCCACCCAAACATGGGTATAAGCTTCAGGATTTTGTCTTCTTTGTCTCCTCCTCCTCCTTCATTATCATATCAGTGGGGTAATCACACTACCCTCGCTATCAATTTCTTAAGGGTGTTTATGATTATTAACAATTTTAGAGGCCCATCTCAAACATTCATTTATATATAGTGTATACATATATATATATATATATATATATATATATATATATATATATATATATATATATATATATATATATATATATATATATATATACACTCACCGGCCACTTTATTAGGTACACCATGCTAGTAATGGGTTGGACCCCCTTTTGCCTTCAGAACTGCCTCAATTCTTCGTGGCATAGATTCAACAAGGTGCTGGAAGCATTCCTCAGAGATTTTGGTCCATATTGACATGATGGCATCACACAGTTGCCGCAGATTTGTCGGCTGCACATCCCAAAGATGCTCCATACAAGGCAGGATGGATCCATGCTTTCATGTTGTTTACGCCAAATTCTGACCCTACCATCCGAATGTCGCAGCAGAAATCGAGACTCATCAGACCAAGCAATGTTTTTCCAATCTTCTACTGTCCAATTTCGATGAGCTTGTACAAATTGTAGCCTCAGTTTCCTGTTCTTAGCTGAAAGGAGTGGTACCCGGTGTGGTCTTCTGCTGCTGTAGCCCATCTGCCTCAAAGTTCGACGCACTGTGCGTTCAGAGATGCTCTTAGGCCTACCTTGGTTGTAACGGGTGGCGATTTGAGTCACTGTTGCCTTTCTATCAGCTCGAACCAGTCTGCCCATTCTCCTCTGACCTCTGGCATCAACAAGGCATTTCCGCCCACAGAACTGCCGCTCACTGGATTTTTTTTCTTTTTCGGACCATTCTCTGTAAACCCTAGAGATGGTTGTGCGTGAAAATCCCAGTAGATCAGCAGTTTCTGAAATACTCAGACCAGCCCTTCTGGCACCAACAACCATGCCACGTTCAAAGGCACTCAAATCACCTTTCTTCCCCATACTGATGCTCGGTTTGAACTGCAGGAGATTGTCTTGACCATGTCTACATGCCTAAATGCACTGAGTTGCCGCCATGTGATTGGCTGATTAGAAATTAAGTGTTAACAAGAAGTTGGACAGGTGTACCTAATAAAGTGGCCAGTGAGTGTATATACAGTATATATACACCATGGGGTAAATGTTTGTCAGTCTATGCATTTAGTGCATGGGCATAACCAGTGTAAGAAACCCACTCCTTAATAATGGGGAGAAAAAAGTATTTTCTAAGGCTCTCCACTAGGGTTGAGCGAAACGGATCAGTCATTTTCATAAGTCGCCGACTTTTGGCAAAGTCGGCGTCTCATGAAACCCGACCCGATCCCTGTGTTGGGTCGGCCATGCGGTACGCGACTTTCTCAGCTAAAAGCGCCATTTCTCAGCCAATGAAGGTGGACGCAGAGTGTGGGCAGCGTGATGACATAGATCTCAGTCCCCACCATCTTAGAGAAGGGCATTGCAGTGATTGGCTTGCTTTCTGCGGCGTCACAGGCGCTATAAAGGGGCGTTCCCGCCGACCGCCATCTTACTGCTGCTGATCTGAGCATAGGGAGAGGTTGCTGCTGCTTTGTCAGAAGCAGGGATAGTGTTAGGCAGGGTACATTCACCCCCAAACCGCTTGTGCTGTAGCGATTTCCACTGTCCAACACCACCTTTTGTTTGCAGGGACAGTGGAGGCTAGATTTTTTTTTCCTCAGCACTGTAGCTCATTGGGCTGCCCTAGAAGGCTCCCTGATAGCTGCGTTGCTGTGTGTGTACGCCGCTGTGCAAACCAACTGCTTTTTTCAAAGCACAAATCCTGTTGTTCCTTCCTTTCTGCACAGCTATCTTGTTTGTTTGTCCACACTTTTGTGTGCAGCAGTCCTTTTTATAGCTGCCTGCCATACTTTTCTGAGATTACTGCAGGGAGATAAAGATTGGCAAGTCTGCCTCTGTGCCATTGCTGTGTGTGGCATCTGTCTCTCATTGTGTGCCGCAGAAAACCAGTGTGTAATACTGGGCCATTTTTTTTTTTGTAAATTCTCCCTGAAAAAAAAAATAAATAGTGGGAGATAAAGATTGGCAAGTCTGCCTCTGTGCCATTGCTGTGTGTGGCATGTGTCTCTCATTGTGTGCCACAGAAAACCAGTGTGTAATACTGGGCCATTTTTTCTTAATTCTCCCTGTAAAAAAATAAATAAATAGTGGGAGATAAAGATTGGCAAGTCTGCCTCTGTGCCATTGCTGTGTGTGGCATCTGTCTCTCATTGTGTGCCACAGAAAACCAGTGTGTAATACTGGGCCATTTTTTTTTTTGGTAAATTCTCCCTGAAAAAAAAAAAAATAGTGGGAGATAAAGATTGGCAAGTCTGCCTCTGTGCCATTGCTGTGTGTGGCATCTGTCTCTCATTGTGTGCCACAGAAAACCAGTGTGTAATACTGGGCCATTTGTTTTTTTTTTAATTCTCCCTGTAAAAAAATAAATAAATAGTGGGAGATAAAGATTGGCAAGTCTGCCTCTGTGCCATTGCTGTGTGTGGCATCTGTCTCTCATTGTGTGCCACAGAAAACCAGTGTGTAATATTGGGCCATTATTTTTTTGTAAATTGTCCCTGAAAAAAAAAAAAAATAGTGGGAGATAAAGATTGGCAAGTCTGCCTCTGTGCCATTGCTGTGTTTGACATCTGTCTCTCATTGTGTGCCACAGAAAACCAGTGTGTAATACTGGGCCCTTTTTTTTTTTTTTATTCTCCCTGTAAAAAAATAAATAAATAGTGGGAGAAAAAGATTGGCAAGTCTGCCTCTGTGTCAGTGCTGTGTGTGGCATCTGTCTCTCATTGTGTGCCACAGAAAACCAGTGTGTAATACTGGGCCATTTGTTTTTTTTTTAATTCTCCCTGTAAAAAAATAAATAAATAGTGGGAGATAAAGATTGGCAAGTCTGCCTCTGTGCCATTGCTGTGTGTGGCATCTGTCTCTCATTGTGTGCCACAGAAAACCAGTGTGTAATATTGGGCCATTATTTTTTTGTAAATTGTCCCTGAAAAAAAAAAATAGTGGGAGATAAAGATTGGCAAGTCTGCCTCTGTGCCATTGCTGTGTTTGACATCTGTCTCTCATTGTGTGCCACAGAAAACCAGTGTGTAATACTGGGCCCTTTTTTTTTTTTTTTATTCTCCCTGTAAAAAAATAAATAAATAGTGGGAGAAAAAGATTGGCAAGTCTGCCTCTGTGTCAGTGCTGTGTGTGGCATCTGTCTCTCATTGTGTGCCACAGAAAACCTAGTGTGTAATACTGGTCCATTTTTTTTTTTTTTTTTAATTCTCCCTGAAAAAAAAAAAATAGTGGGAGATTAAGATTGGCATTTCTGCTTGAGTGCCGGTCATGTGTGTGCCATCTGTCTCAAATTATTGGGGCACAGAAAAACTAGTGTGTAACATTGGGCCTGGTTTTCCTTTCAGTGTCAGCCACCTATAAAGGTGTATATAAATCCTACAGAAGTTAGAGTTCACCTTATAAGTTGTTTTACAGTAACAAATAGCGTTACTTTGGTTACGTTTTGCAAACAATGAGGAAGTCCGGTGGAAGAGGTCGTGGCCGTGGGCGGTCATTGTCAGCTGGTAATGATGGTAGTGGTGGTGGAGCATCAGGTGGTCGTGGTAAAAGCAGTACAGCACCTAAGTCTCGAGTTGTTGAGCCAGGTTCGTCGTCTGGCTACACAAGGCCTCGAACGCTCCCTTTTCTGGGAGTAGGAAAACCGCTTTTAAAGCCGGAGCAGCAAGAACAATTTTTGGCTTTCCTTGCTGACTCAGCCTCTTTTGCCTCCTCTTCTGAAAGTGCAAAATGTAAAAGCAGCGCGTCGTTAGTGGATGTTCACGGTCAGGGACAAGTTGCTTCCTTGTCTTCTTCACCCAGAACAAGAGAGAAGGATGCGTCAGGAGACACAACGGGTTACTCCATGGAGCTCTTTACACATACCGTTCCTGGGTTAGACAGTGAAACAGTTAACAGGCCATGCCCATTAGAAGTTGAATCGGACATGGAGTGCACTGATGCACAGCCACAGCCAGATTACTATGCTGTTCCTTTGACTCAGACCATAACATTGCCCTCGCAGTGTACTGAGCCAGAATCAAGCCCAGCTGAGACTATGGTGCCCCGTCACGAACGCTATACCACCGGCTTACACGGTGACACAGACGAAGTTGCACACAAGATAGAAGAGGAGGTCATAGATGACCCAGTTGTTGACCCCGATTGGCAGCCATTGGGGGAACAGGGTGCAGGCGGCAGTAGTTCTGAAGTGGAGGAGGAGGCGGAGCCGCAGCAGGCATCAACATCACAACAGGTTCCATCTGCCGGGCCCGTATCTGGCCAAAAACGCGTGGCAAAACCAAAACCAGTTGGAGGACAGCGTGGCCATCCGGTTAAAGAAGCTCAGTCTGCAATGCCTGAAAAGGTATCCGATAGTAGAAAGAGTGCAGTCTGGCATTTTTTTAAACAACATCCAAATGATCAGCGCAAAGTCATCTGTCAAAAATGTTCAACTATTTTAAGCAGAGGTCAGAATCTTAAAAGTCTAAATACAAGTTGCATGCATAGACATTTATCCACCATGCATTTGCAAGCCTGGACTAACTTCCAAACGTGCCTAAAGGTTGCAGCACCCTCGGTGAATGAAGCTAGTCAGCAACGCTACATCCCTTCCCTCACTGTAAGCCCACCATTTCCCACAACACCTGCAGTATCTGTGCAGCTTTTGTCTCCAGGCCAAAGCAGTCAGGGAATCACCAGGTTCGTAGTAGTAAACACTGTATGTAGGGCACCGGCAAGAATACCATCTCCAACCCTCTCTCAGTCTGCCATGTCCACCGGCACCACCGCTAGTTCCACAATCTCCAGCTCTCCAGTCCAGCTCACCCTACATGAGACTCTTGTTAGGAAAAGGAAGTACTCATCCTCGTATCCGCGTACACAGGGTTTGAACGCCCATATTGCTAGACTAATCTCATTAGAGATGATGCCCTACCGGTTAGTTGAAAGCGAAGCTTTCAAAGCGCTGATGGACTACGCTGTACCACACTACGAGCTACCCAGTCGACATTTCTTTTCTAGAAAAGCCATTCCAGCCCTCCAACAGCATGTTAAAGATCGCATCGTCCATGCACACAGGCAGTCTGTGACTACAAAGGTGCACCTGACAACAGATGCATGGACCAGTAGGCGTGGCCAGGGATGTTACGTGTCCATCACGGCACACTGGGTGAATGTGGTGGATGCAGGGTCCACAGGGGACAGCAATATTGGGACAGTTCTGCCTAGCCCACGGTCAAGGAAAGAGTTGGCTGTAGGTGTTCGCCCCCCTCCTCCAATTCCTCATCCTCCTGCAGAAGCGAGAGCTCGTCCACAGACTGCAGTCGCACATCCACTTCATCCGCAGCTGCCACTGTTGCACACCAGGTGTGACATTATGGGACAGCTAGTGGCAAGCGTCAGCAGGCTGTATTGGCAATGAAGTGTTTGGGCGACAACAGACACACCACGGAAGTTCTGTCCGAGTTCTTGCAGAAAGAAACTCAGTCATGGCTGGGCACTGTACATCTTGAGGCAGGCAAGGTAGTGAGTGATAGCGGAAGGAATTTCATGGCTGCCATAGCCCTTTCCCAAGTGAATCACATTCCTTGCCTAGCAAACACCTTAAACCTGGTGGTGCAGTGCTTCCTGAAAAGTTATCCGGGGTTACCCGACCTGCTCCTCAAAGTGCGCAGACTTTGCTCGCATATCCGCCGTTCGCCCGTACACTCCAGCCGTATGCAGAACTATCAGCGGTCTTTGAACCTTCCCCAGCATCGCCTCATCATCGACGTTGCAACAAGGTGGAACTCCACACTGCACATGCTTCAGAGACTGTGCGAACAGAGGCGTGCTGTTATGTATTTGAGCGAGGATACACGGGCAGGCAGTTGGATGGCAGACATGGAGTTGTCAGGTGTGCAGTGGTCGAAGCTACAAGACCTGTGTCAAGTCCTTCAGTGTTTTGAGGAATGCACACGGCTGGTTAGTGCAGACAACGCCATAATAAGCATGAGCATCCCCCTAATGTGTCTGCTGATGCAAAGTTTGACGCACATAAAGGAGCAGGCGTCTGCAGCCGAGGAAGAGGAAAGTCTTGATGACAGTCAGCCATTGTCTGGTCAGGGCCATGTAGAGGATGCGGTAGTGAGCGAAGAGGATGAGGAGGACGAGGAGGATGTTGGGGATGAGTACTTTTTTAATGAGGAAGCTTCTCCTGGGCCAACAGAAATTAGTGGCGTTGCAAGGCCGGGTTCTGGTTTTTTAAGGTAGACAAGTGACGTAGATTTGCCTGTAACTGCCCCTCAAACCAGCACAACCGCAGATTTGACAACTGGAACTTTGGCCCACATGGCGGATTATGCCTTACGTATCCTCAAAAGGGACCCACGCATTATTAAAATGATGACCGATGACGATTACTGGTTGGCCTGCATCCTTGACCCTCGCTATAAAGGCAAATTGCAAAATATTATGCCACATGAGAACCTCGAACAAATATTAGCAACCAAACAAGCAACTCTTGTAGACCGTTTGATTCAGGCATTCCCAGCACACAGCGCCGGTGATGGTTCTCACACGAGCTGCAGGGGGCTACAGGGTAGAGGTGTTAGAGGTGCACAAATCAGAAGTGGCGTTGGACAGAGGGGTTTTCTGACCAGGTTGTGGAGTGATTTCGCAATGACCGCAGATAGGACAGGTACTGCAGCATCTATTCAAAGTGACAGGAGACAACATTTGTCCAGTATGGTTACTAACTATTTTTCATCCCTTATCGATGTTCTCCCTCAACCGTCATTCCCATTTGATTACTGGGCATCCAAATTAGACACCTGGCCTGAATTGGCAGAATATGCATTGCAGGAGCTTGCTTGCCCAGCAGCTAGTGTGCTATCAGAAAGAGTATTCAGTGCTGCTGGTTCAATATTAACCGAAAAAAGGACTCGTCTGGCTACCCAAAATGTGGATGATCTAACGTTCATTAAAATGAACCACTCCTGGATTTCAAATTATTTTGCCCCACCTTTCCCGGCTGACACCTAGCTTTCCTATAAAAAGGTCTTGCTTGTGGACTGGTCTTACTGAGTGTTCCAATCTCTTAATTTGCAGCAGCTGTTTGTCCAGCATACGACATGTTTACACCTCCCTCAATGGGAAAACTCCCCCCACGGGGCCGTGGTCTTGCCACTTGGCGCAAGCACCCGTTAGAGTGCCGTTTGTCTGAAGAGGTGGGTGTGCCCGCTTTTGGTCGACGGCACTGCCACTGGGTCCCTCATAGTACAATAAAGTGTCTCTGGCGGTGGTGGCGCGCACCCAACGTCAGACACACCGTTGTAACATGAGGGGCCCTGGGACGGTACCGCCGGCCACAAGAGAGTTCATCCCCCCCAGCTCAAACTGTGCCTTACCACATGCAAAATTATCTCTCACAGCTCCACCAATGTTTAGTCTATGCGCTGACATCATTCAATGCCTGGCACTGACAATACCAATTTGTTGACATCTATGATGCTAGTTAAAGTAGTCTGGGTCAGTGTCCTATATTGACACCAGTAAATACTTACTGCCAAATTACTATGTCAGAAACTCAGCAGATGAGCCCACCCCTGTACCGAAGTATGCCACACTTTTCATTTTTTTTGTTGTTGTTTTGCAAGACATTAACATCTATTTATTTTTTGTGAGTACTAACTGTGTCAGACACTCCTTGCAATCATCCTCCGCTGACCACACCAATGCTGCCTGTGTACCCCTGCGAGATAACTCTAAGTGCCTTGAGCCTATTTTTATTTATTTTAGGCCTTGTAAGCCTGTCTGCAATCCCTCCTTGCAATCCTCCTCCACTGACCACAACAATGCTGCCTGTGTACCCATGTAACCTATTTAAAACTGCATAGAGCCTATTTTTATTTATTTTAGGCCTAGTAAGCCTGTCTGCGGTCCCTCCTTGCAATCCTCCTCCACTGACCACAACAATGCTGCCTGTGTACCCATGTAACCTATTTAAAACTGCATTGAGCCTATTTTTATTTATTTTAGGCCTAGTAAGCCTGTCTGCGGTCCCTCCTTGCAATCCTCCTCCACTGACCACAACAATGCTGCCTGTGTACCCCTGCGAGATAACTCTAAGTGCCTTGAGCCTATTTTTATTTATTTTAGGCCTAGTAAGCCTGTCTGCGGTCCCTCCTTGCAATCCTCCTCCACTGACCACAACAATGCTGCCTGTGTACCCCTGCGAGATAACTCTAAGTGCCTTGAGCCTATTTTTAGTTATTTTAGGCCTTGTAAGCCTGTCTGCGGTCCCTCCTTGCAATCCTCCTCCGCTTACCACACCGATGCTGCCCGTGTACCCCTGGAACCTATTTAAAAGTCCATAGAGCCTATTTATATATTTTATTTAATATTAATAAAGCCATGATGGACTATGCTGTACCACGCTACAAGCTAACCAGTCGACACTTCTTTTGCAAGAAAAGCCATCCCAACCCTCCACCAGCATGTAAAAGACCGCATTGTCCATGCACTCTGGCAATCAGTGAGTACAAAGGTGCACCTGACAACAGACGCATGGACCTGTAGGCATGGCCACGGAAGGTTACGTGTCCATTACGGCGCAATGGGTTAATGTGGTGGATGCATGGTCCACAGGGGACAGCCTACTAAGTCTGTCTGCAGTCCCTAATTCAAATTGTCCTCCACTGTATAAATCTGAGCTTCAACCTTCTGGCTCTCATAAAGTGCTTTTTTAAAAAAAATTGGTGTTGTCCTCCACTGTATAAATCTGAGCTTCAACCTTCTGGCTCTCATTAAGTGCTTTTTTTAAAAAAATTGGTGGTTAGGGCCTACTAACGGTGTCTGCCGCTCCCTGGTGTTGTCCTCCACTGTATAAATCTGAGCTTCAACCTTCTGGCTCTCATTAAGTGCTTTTTAAAAAAAAAATTGGTGGTTGGGGCCTACTAACGGTGTCTGCCGCTCCCTTGTGTTGTCCTCCACTGTATAAATCTGAGCTTCAACCTTCTGGCTCTCATTAAGTGCTGTTTTTTTAAAATTTGGTGGTTGGGGCCTACTAACGGTGTCTGCCGCTCCCTGGTGTTGTCCTCCACTGTATAAATCTGAGCTTCAACCTTCTGGCTCTCATTAAGTGCTTTTTAAAAAAAAAATTGGTGGTTGGGGCCTACTAACGGTGTCTGCCGCTCCCTGGTGTTGTCCTCCACTGTATAAATCTGAGCTTCAACCTTCTGGCTCTCATTAAGTGCTGTTTTTTAAAAATTTGGTGGTTGGGGCCTACTAACGGTGTGTGCCGCACCTTGGTGTTGTCCTGTGTTATTTTCCTGACCTTTAATCTTCAGGCTTTTGGCCTTCATTTGTAATATTATACTGCATAGGGCCTACTAGTTGGGTTGGGCCTACTAACGGTGTCTGCCGCTCAAAGGTGTTCTCCTCCACTGAATAAAGCAGTGCCGCCTGTTTACTCCTGTTACCAATTTTGAACTTTATTTTGCCCACTTTATTATTTGGGCCTACTAACTGTGTCTGCCTCTCATTACAGTTGTTCTCCACTGAACTAAGCAATGCTGCCTGGTTAGTCCTGTTACCAATTTTGAATTGCATTTAGCCCACTTTATTATTTGGCCCTATATCAGTGTTTCCTCCTCATCCTGCCCATTGCCCAGCCGGTGCTACATGAGTCTTGTGGTACTTTGACCCAGACCACTACATTCCCCTTGCACGCTACACAGCCACAATCTGACCCTGCTGAAAGTCAGGTTCCCCTTCCCACATACTATACCACCTTACACAGGGACAAAGAGGAAGGTGCTGATGAAAGTGCAGGTTTCTTTAACAGGTAGGGGGCATACTCGTTGGCGACGTCACAGGCACAGGGCCCCTCAGAGTATGCAAAAGTGTCGCTGCCGGTGGGAGGCGCCCCCGCTGTGCAAACACACCGCTGTACTTTGAGGGGCCCTGTGCCAGTGCCAATGCGAATGAGTGGGCCCCCCCTGCTTGCTCAGGATCATAGCACTTGCAACGTTGAAATACTTACCTCTCCCTGCTCCACCGCCGTGACGTAGTCCACGTTTCCTGGGCCCACTAAAACCTTGAACCAGCCCTACCCCCCACAACTTTTGCCAAATGACCCCCAATTTCCAATGCCCAACTATTATTGTAAAGTTATTTAAGATTGACAAGCTTCAGAAACAAGAATGGATGTTTTTGGCATTAAAATGGGCACTGTAGGTTTTTTTCTGGCCTCCACTCACTGCCGACTATGCTTCCCCATTGACTTGCATTGGGTTTCATGTTTTGGTCGATCCCCGACTTTTCGCAATAATCGGCCGACTGCACTCGACTCGACTTTGGACAAAGTCGGGTTTCTCAAAACCCGACTCGATCTTAAAAAAATGAAAGTCGCCCAACCCTACTCTCCACTACATCTCTTCAAAGGGATATTGATATTGGATAATGTCCTTCTAATTTTTGGTATCCCTTGTACTTAGTGCATGCGCTTTACCAGTGTATGAGACTCATGCCTTAGTGAAGGGAAAAAATTATTTTCTGTGGATCCACCTTCTAGTTGAGGGTAATATTGTTTTACACCAAAAGAGCCAATGGGTTCTTTAAGTATATGATCCAGTACATTTTTGTGGGCTGTCAGGTGGTTGTCACATAGGGGTTCTCACACTGCATACAGCATTTGACAGCTGGGACAGGAGACTTTGTACAATAAGTACAGAAGATCCTGGTATCCTCAATATCAGGCTATGTAGATGTGAAATGCTCTGCTATATTCCCTGGCAGAGTTGATAAAATACCAGTCCTTGATGCTGCTACATTAAGCAAATCGTTTTTATCATGGCTAATTCAAAGAGATTATATTCTGTTGTAATAATACCGCTATCAAATGCAATTTGTGTAGGTTGAAGTGTGGCAGTAGGCATAGCATATGACAGGCATCTAGTCAAGGATTTTGCCTTATAAATGGAAAGCCTTGATGCTGTTTCTTTCCATGTACTCATTGACCAATTCATGTTTTTTACAGTCATCTGTACTCCAAAATTCATCAAATCTGGCAGTGTTCCTCATGCTACTCCAAAGATGAAAATGGGGAAAGATTCTGGCACAACCATCCAGGGGTAAAATGGATACTACGCCTTTTAATGTTTTAACTATGTTCAAATAAAGTACCCATTTTATCCCTGAATGGTTGTACCAGAATCTTTCCTCATTTTCATCTATCTTCCCATGATCACCAGTGGAAATGGCACCCTCAGGAGGAACTCTGTGTCAAATCTCCAGCTACACATTGTCGGCGTGGAAAGCTCTTGCTTCCCTTTCCCTCTCCCTGCCTCTCACTATGTAACTTCATAGTTTCTTGCTGCCACGAACAAGAAAAAAAATGTAGGGCCAATTAAAATCCCTTCTATATTCTTCAATAATACCGCTCTTATCTGCTATTCCTCCTCGGTGAGGTGTGACAATATAAATAGCATATGACAGGCATCTAAACCGATTCATGTTTTTACGGTGTTCTGTACTAAGAAATTCATCAAAGCAGGCAAAATTAAATGATTTAATGAATTCATTAGCAGTTTCTTTGTAGCATCTGTATGTAAGAGGTAGTGGTGGGAGACTTTACAATGCTGGAGCTGGAAGTGGTGTTTCCATCCATTTCTGGGTGGTTTTTGAAGTATATTTGGGGTCATTGATCTGTTGGAAGGCCCATGACCATACAAACCCAGATTTCTGACCTCGGACACTACATTGCGACCCAAAATCCTTTGGGAATCTTCACATTTCAAGGCACCCAGGGCCACAGGCAGTAAAATAACCTGAAAATATCTCTGAACCTCCACCATATTTTACTGTAACTACTGTGCTCTTTTAGTTCTTTTATTTGTAGGCCTCATTCCAGTTACACTAAACAGTAAAATTATGTGCTTTACCAAGAAAACTATCTTGGTCTCATCTCTCCACAAGACACCTGTTGGCCCTACAACTAACAGAAAGGGCTGCCTGATGGCGCTCTGTAAATAGTGATAGCCGGCTTATGGCCCTGAAAAAAAGACTTTCATTGTGTCTGATTATGTCTCACACATTACATGGCCAGATAAGGTGTTAAAATTATAAAATTAAATTTCTTTTGGAATTTTTTTACCATTAAAATAATGCAAACATGCAAAAACACAGCAAAAACGCAGTGTGTGCACCTAGAGTAAGGTGCGGAGGAGCATTTTTTTCTCTTATTTTGTTTTGCCTTATAAACAGATCTTTTTCCTGGAAAAAATGTTTCTTAACATTTTTCCAGTAAAATCCATTTTATCTTCAGACTTGTATGTTTTAATGTCAGTCTGTAAAAGTAGCATAATACTCTGACAACATTGTTTTTAGCACCGACCTAGGATTCAGAGAGGCTTCCAGGGGTATTCCCCATGCTCTTCCAGTGCCATTTTCAGTACTCTTTACATTGTTTTCAGCAGTTTTCAGACCCCCTCCAGACCTCCAGGTGGAGCAAGGGGGTGTCAGAAACATGCTCGCGTTATCCATTAACTTCCCTTTTACTCACTACTCAGGTCAAGCACATTTTATAAAATCGGTACAAATCGGCAACATACAGTAAAAAGTGCAGGAAAATATGCATATGTATTTTCAGCACTTTAGCAACGATAATGCTGGTGTATCATGAGAGTTTGACATGTGTTTCATGAGGGGAGGGTTTTTTTTCCTAACTTTATTTGTGCACATTGTGTCATGTCTGACGCTGTTCAGACCAGGTCGTTCGAGCACTATGTGCTCATTGGCATCGGCTAGATTTTATCTAGCTGTTCCGGGGTTAATTTACCTTATGCTCGGATTGGAAGCTGGGCCATGCCCATTGCCTTTAAATAGTTCTCCTGAACATTGGGCATCGCTGATTATAGCTTCTGTCTTGTGCGTTGTTATCTCAGTCTGGAGTGGTGAGCAAGTAGTTGGAGTATCGTTGCTGGTGGTGTATTTCCCTTTGTCTTATTTACTCCTTCCTATATTTGTATTTATTTTGCCCTGTGCATTTATAGTGTATTCCTGAGTGACTGCGGCGTGGTGTATATTTTCCGTTATCCTTGTCTGTTCTAACTTTGGGTATTGGTGTATGATCTTTTCACTGGGTGGTGGGCGGTGGTTTCAGCCTAGGGTTGAAACAGGAGACAGGGCGAGGGTCAAGGCCTAGACATGCACACCATCAGTGTAAACTCTAGGTAGAGGGTCAGTCAGGATTTCCCTAGTCTGAGGGAAATTGCAGGGGCCCGGGTTATTAGCTCTTGCCCACCTAGTCTCCCCGTGACACATTGTGGCTAGCCAATCAGGATGCAATAAACACCCACAATGTCCTGACACATTGTTACGGCTGGGGGAACTCACCGAGCAATAATATGAATTGTTATTGGTGCGTTCGCAGCCCGGGATCCACCGTGCAGGAGAGAAGCCTGCTGCAAGAGGAATGGCGGCCCTATATGGAGGTATGTCAAAATAGACGCGAGTTCCGTCACTTGGTCAGTGTAGCATGAACCCTGTTGCTTCACAGGGTCATGGAATAATAAGTGGGACTAAAGACCCTAACTAGGGTTGTTCCTGCTCGGGAACTCTTCTGTGCTAACCGCACACATGAAGGAACCAGATGTTAGGCCAAGCTACTAACTGCCCCCACTGACGCTAGCTGCCTGCCTATAAGAATTCCCATGCTAACGGAACACTCTCCACATGCAGCCTGAGTGGCAGAGTATGATTGGCGACAAGCAACAAAATACAAATGATACTAGCGCATGGCCGTGCGGCCACGCAAACCTTTTATAGCTGCAGCAACTTCAGGACCTTCCTAGAGGACCAATGGGAGCTGCTACAGGACCTGAGCATGTGAACCCTGACCTCCAATGAGAGGTCCTCCCTTGGGCATGCTCAGAAGGGAAAAAGCAGGACTTAGTCCCAGAGACGTCTGTTCGCCGCAGACCAGTACTGGCTACAATGGATGAGCATGGAAGAGCAGCAGTAACCAATCGCAGAGTATCAGCCTCAGCCAGATGCTGGGATCGATGTCTCCGCTGAGTAGACTCCACTGCGGTTGGAGGAGAATGGGAAACCGCAGCGGAGGTGGTTCGAGATTTCTCCTGTGAAGCGGTGGGAACTCGACACCTAACACACAATGGCTTGTGTCATTGCCTGCTGAAATCACATGTTCCTCTCCATATAAAGAGTAGGCATCTTGTGTTAGCGCCCTTTTAACACTGTAAAAACGCAGAAAACTGCTCCTGATGCTGGCACTGTTACCAGCAAGATTTTTGTTAATTGGCTTGGCAATTGTTTATCAGTCAGATAGTGTAGCTAGCTAGTGTCCAGTGTGGCTGTTACATTTACCTACCAGCTTTTTTTTTTGGCCACAGACAATGCCAGCAGGGCGCATGTCCTACAAGTGTGTTGTACACTGCTTCTAATGTACTCCATGAACAAGTATATTATTCTAAATAATATTTTTTCACTAGTTAAATGAGAAATAGCCTTCTGTATCCCACCTTTTCATTTAGTGCTGTGGTGACATGAAACTTCAGACCTAACACATATTAAAAAAAATATATAATTTTTCAGTTACAAAAAGATAGCCTGCCGTATGTTAGGTGTCGAGATCCCGCCTCTGCACAGGGGGAAACTCGAACCATCTCCACTGTGGTCTCCCATTCTTCTCCAGCCACAGAGGAGTCTGCTCAGCGGAGACGGTCCCAGCGTCTAGCTCAGGTGCATACTGGAAAACTGGTTACTGCTGCCTTTCCAGCTTCTGCCATTGTAGCCAGTACTGGGCAGCGGCGAGCAGACGTGTTTGGGACTAAGTCCTGCTCTTCCCTTTCTGAGCATGCCCAGGGCAAGATCTCTCATTGGAGATCAAGGGTCACATGCTTAGATACTGCAGCAAATCCCATTGGTCCTTTAGGAAGGTCCTGAAGGTGTTCTTCTTCTGTAGCTGACTCCCATTGGTCCTTTTGGGAAGGTCCTGTTCTTGCTGCAGCTATAAAATGTTCACATGGCCACACGGCCATGCGCTAGTGTACATTTGGAATCGTGTGTGTGTTCATGAGTGCAAGTCATTCTATAAAATCCCCTCCCTTGTGTATGACTGTTGGCAAAAGAAGGATGCTTGCTGTCTAGCACCCGACTAAGCTGTCAACATAAAGACACACGATACAGCGTCTGTTGCTGTAACCGCCAGTGCGGTGCCGTGCGCCTGTAGAGAGCTTTCCTATCCCAAGTATGGGTGGTTAGTGTTGTCTGCCAAAGTGGCACAACACACACTCTTGTGCTTTAAGTTATATTTTCTGTTACTTTGACACCCCAGTTGCGGTGTTGAGCGCAATGTCGAGTTACATTGTACCGCCATATAGTCCATCATTACTCAGCAGCGGGTTCCATCTCTGCACGGTGGACCCCGGGCTGCAAACGCAACTTATACCATCTCTCTTATAATTTGGTGCGTTCCACTAGCCCTAACACCGTATCACACTTTGTCATTTTATTGGGTTGAAATTAATCTGCCTGCAGATCTCACGCACATAAGCAAAAAAAAATATCTTGCTAAACGTCATACAGTATGTGACCTGACTTTAAAATAGTTTATAGCATCTAATGTGTTAAAGAGGCCTGATCAAGAGGCCACAAAAAATTATTCTGTTTCTAATGTCATACAGTAGGGGACCAGACTTTCAAATTGTTTGTAGAATATCTTCATTGTCATACAGGCCTCATCCACAATCAAACAATTCTTTTTTCACTGACTAAAATGATACAGAACGCCATATTTCACCTTGGATTTTACTGCCATTGAAATTCAGTAGTTTGCACTGGCAGTGCAGAATTTAAAATCTAATTTGTTATTGCTAATACTGTGCTCCTACCACACTATCTGAGCAACATGCCTGGGAAAAAGCGAAGCAGTGGTGGAAGGGGAATTTGGCTTGGTGTTCAAGGTGTACTGTAGGTGGTAAGGTTAGTGAAAGCATTAGTGAACCAACAATGTCATGTCCTATGAAAATACATCTGACACATCTTCTGTTAGTGAACAGTCTACTCCATTACCTTTATTTGACAGATGCACAGTGGTATGCCTTGTTGAGGAGGCCTAGAAAGAGCATGTGCTAAAGTAGATGGAAAGCGCAACTTCAAGTGGCCTCTCCTCCTCTTCATCCACCTCAAAATCACACCCAGTACAGTCCACAGTGGCACCCAAACTCCCCTTGCTTCCCCCGGCTCCCAACTCTCCAACCATACAACTGACTGTATGGAGCCACAGATGGGTGAGTCTAAAGAGCTGTTCACACATTCTATGCCATGGTCATCAGAAGTGCACTCAATAGTTTCACAGAGTCAAGAGGATGAAATCTGCACCAATGCCAAAAAATTTTTTAGCTTGGAACTGGGTCAAGATGAAGTAGGGTCTGAGTAGCATCCTGAGCCTCGTCATCAGACATTAACCCCTGGGGGAAAATGATCCTGATTAGACTCAGGTATCTGAGGCTCACACGGACTATACTGTTCTGTCATTGCAGGAAGAGGACGAGGGCAACTCCAAGGGCAAGGAATGTGATAACACAGAGGATGATGATGAGGTGTTAGATCCCAGTTGACATGAACATAATAGCATACAGCTGAGTACGTTATCTGAGGAGGATGAAGAGGAGGTTACATTGCGCCGTACCTTACAGACATGTAATGATGCAACCTTGACGAGCAATGCATCCTCAGCCACAACCACAATACATCCTCAGCCAGCAGCATCCATGGGTCTGCAGCTCACAGGGGTGGCAAGGGTTGCCTACCCTGGGCATTTTTTGACACTGCAAACGATGAGCCAACTCACAAAATCTGTCAACATAGCAAAAAAAGCTGAGTAGAGGTAAAAAGTGCAATGGTTTGATTACTACATGTATGAACCTTCACATGCACAATCAACATGCGTTACTCTGGGATTACCACTGCGAACCAGCGGACCTCAACAACCATTAATTGCCCCATCAATGACATCTGCTACTTCTTCCTCCTCCTCTGTTACCATGCCAACTATTGATACACAGGTATTCAACCACAGAACCACAGGTTCTTTACCCAATCTAGTCATGCTGACTGAGAGCCTGTCATCAGCTATGATGGATGCGGACATGCCTGCTTTTTTAGATCCATCTCAGTGAACGAGCACACCACAACATTCTCAATCCACGTAACATCTACACCTGTATCTCTCTCAAGGCTCAGCAGTTTGTCCAGTTCACGGTACTCTGCCCTCTCTCAGCACTGCAGCATGACAAAGCTAAGAGGTTGAACATCACCATCTCCAATCTGTTGGCCACAGAAATGCTGCCTTTCTGCCTGGCAGATACAGGTGGTTTCCGAAAGCTGATGGCCATTGTCATCCCCGAGTACCAATTGCCCAGTAGCCATTACTTTTCTAAGAAATCTGTGCCTGCACTACACCAGCATGTTGCAGACTACATCACACATTCATTGACTAAATCTGTTTTTCTAGGGTGCATTTCACTGCATATACTTGGACAAGTAAGCATGGTCTATTGCGTTAAATCTCACTGACTGGGCACTGGGTGACTCTGGTGGCTGTGGGGGCAGGCACTGCTCCACAAATCTTGCAATTCCCAAGGCTTGCAGGACAAACCTCTACATTTAACACTTCCTCCTCTGCTTCTGCCTGCTCCTCTGTCTTTTCTATGGCCTCCACCTGCACCCTCAACCTCTGACTTAATGAGACATGTATTCCAACTGTGCAGAGCGAATCTTCACAACCTCCGTACTGCGCAGCCAGGTCTCAATGCAATCAGGCAGTATTAAAATGTATATGCCTTGGAGACTGCAGTGATAAAGCTGAAGAGTTTTTGACAGCTTTCCAGACTGAGTTTGATCAATGGCTGTCTCTGCTGAACCTGCATCCAGGGAAGGCTGTGTCCAATAACAGAGTGAACCTGCTGGTGACCCTATGGTGAGTCACGCTCACACATATGCCTTGAAAGGCTCACATCCTCAACCTGGTGGTACAACTTTTTTCTGCCTCTATCCTGGCCTGGGTGAGCTGCTCCAGAAAGCACATAAGCCGTGTGCTCATTTCTGCCGTTCACAAATCTCAGGTCATCGACTTACATCAATACAAAAATTCTTTGTCCATGCCAATTAACAGGTTGGTATGCAATGTGCTGACAGTGGAATGCCACTCTGCACATGTTGCCACGACTGTGGCAGCAGCAACGAGCCCTGACACAGTATGTCATGTCGTATAGTCTAGGCCAACACAGTACAGACATGGCATATATCACTTTTAAGGAGTAGGCTGTTATGGACCAGGTGGTTAGGTGCACCAGGAATGACCTGATAGTTAAACACGGAATCAGGACGAGCTCTGGGGAAATGGGAACTCTGCTGACCGCAAACCCTACTCCTATCAACACAACTAGAAACAGCCGTGGAGCGTGCCTGACTCTTCCTAGACGCCTCTTCACAGCCTAAGAGCTAACTACCCCTAAAGAAAGGAAACAAAGCCTTACTTGCCTCAGAGAAATTTCCCCAAAGGTAAAAGCAGCCCCTCCACAAGTATTGACTGTGAGATAAGAGGAAATCACAAACACAGGATGAAATAGGTTTTAGCAAAGAGAGGCCAGTCTAACTAAACAGATTGAGGATAGAAAAGGGATCTTTGCGGTCAACACAAAAAGCTACAAAAACCACGCAGAGTGTGCAAACAATACCCCCGCACTGACTCACGATGCGGTGGTGCCACTCTGCACCCCCAGAGCTTCCAGCTAGCCAGGTAGTTTCATGATAGCAAGCTGGACTAGAACTTAGCAAGAAAAACCATATGTAACAAATGAACAAGCAGGAACTTAGCTTGTGCTGGAGTAGACAGGTCCTCAGAAAGATCCAGGAGAGATCTGAACCAGTACTAGAACATTGACAGCTGGCATGGAGTAACGATCTGAGTGGAGTTAAATAGAGAATCAGCCTAGCCCCAAACGAGGGCAGCTGGAGAAGGAATCTCAGAACCAGCAGCTCCACTCACAGCCACCAGAGGGAGTCCACGGACAGAACTCACCGAAGTACCATTCATGACCACAGGAGGGAGTTCGAGAATGGAATTCACAACAGTACCCCCCCATTGAGGAGGGGTCACCGAACCCTCACCAGAGCCCCCAGGCCGATCAGGACGAGCCAAATGAAAGGCACAAACTAAATCGGCAGCAAGGACATCAGAGGCAACAACCCAGGAATTATCCTCCTGACCATAGCCCTTCCATTTGACCAAGTACTGAAGTTTTCATCTCGAAATACGAGAATCCAAAATCTTCTCCACCACATACTCCAACTCCCCCTCGACCAACACCGGAGCAGGAGGATCAACGGAAGGGAACCATAGGCGCCACATATCTCTGCAGCAACGACCTATGGAACACATTATGGATGGCAAAAGAAGCAGGAAGGGCCAAACGAAATGATACAGGATTAAGAATTTCAGAAATCATATAAGGACCAATGAAACGAGGCTTAAACTTAGGAGAAGAAACCTTCATAGGAACATAACGAGATGATAACCAAACCAAATCCCCAACACGAAGTCGGGGACCAACACGGTGACGGCGGTTAGCGAAACGTTGAGCCTTCTCTTGGGACAAGGTCAAATTGTCCACCACATGAGTCCAAATTTGTTGCAACCTGTCCACCACAGAATCCACACCAGGACAGTCCGAAGGCTCAACCTGCCCTGAAGAAAAACGAGGATGAAAACCAAAATTACAAAAAAAAGGCGAAACCAAAGTAGCCGAACTGGCCCGATTATTAAGGGCGAACTCAGCTAATGGCAAGAAGGTCACCCAATCATCCTGATCTGCAGAAACAAAGCATCTCAGATAAGTTTCCAAAGTCTGATAGGTTCGTTCGGTTTGGCCATTTGTCTGAGGATGGAAAGCCGAAGAAAAAGACAAATCAATGCCCATCTTAGCACAAAAGGACCGCCAAAACCTTGAAACAAACTGGGAACCTCTGTCAGACACGATGTTCTCCGGAATGCCATGCAAACGAACCACATGTTTGAAAAATAATGGAACCAAATCAGAGGAAGAAGGCAATTTAGGCAAGGGTACCAAATGTACCATTTTAGCGAAGCGATCGCAAACCACCCAGATGACCAACATCCTTTGAGAAACAGAAAGATCTGAAATAAAATCCATGGAAACATGCGTCCAAGGCCTTTTCGGGACCGGCAAGGGCAAAAGTAACCCACTGGCACGAGAACAGCGGGGCTTAGCCCGAGCACAAGTCCCACAAGACTGCACAAAAGAACGCACATCCCGCGACAAGGAAGGCCACCAAAAGGACCTAGCCACCAAATCTCTGGTACCAAAAATCCCAGGATGACCAGCCAACACCGAACAATGAACCTCAGAGATCACTCTATTAGTCCATCTATCAGGGACAAAAAGTTTCTCCGCTGGACAACGGTCAGGTCTATCAGCCTGGAACTCCTGCAGCACCCGCCGCAAATCAGGGGAGATGGCAGACAGAACTACCCCCTCTCTGAGAATACCAGCTGGCTCAGGAACCCCAGGAGAATAAGGCACAAAACTCTATGAAAGGGTATCAGCCTTCACATTCTTAGAACCCGGAAGGTACGAAACCACAAAATTGAAACGGGAGAAAAACAGCGACCAACGAGCCTGTCTAGGAATCAACCGCTTGGCAGACTCGAGATAAGTCAGATTCTTGTGATCTGTCAAGACCACCATGCGATGCTTGGCTCCTTCAAGCCAATGTCGCTACTCCTCGAATGCCCACTTCATAGCCAACAACTCCCGATTGCCAACATCATAATTACGCTCAGCAGGTGAAAACTTTCTCGAAAAGAAAGCGCATGGCTTCATTACAGAGCAATCAGAACTTCTCTGAGACAAAACAGCCCCTGCTCCAATTTCAGAAGCATCAACCTCGACCTGAAAAGGGAGTGAAACATCTGGCTGACACAACACAGGAGCCGAAGAGAAACGATGTTTCAACTCCTGAAAAGCCTCAACGGCCGCAGAGGACCAATTCACCACATCAGCATCCTTCTTGGTCAAATCAGTCAATGGTTTAACAACACTAGAAAAATTAGCAATGAAGCGACGGTAAAAATTGGCAAAGCCCAGAAATTTCTGAAGGCTCTTCACAGATGTAGGCCGAGTCCAATCATAAATAGCTTGGACTTTAACAGGATACATCTCGATAGTAGAAGGGGAAAAAATGAAGCCCAAAAAGGAAACCTTCTGAACTCCAAAGAGACACTTAGATCCCTTTACAAACAAGGAATTAGCACAAAGGACCTGGAACACCATTCTGACCTGCTTCACATGGGACTCCCAATCATCCGAAAAGACCAAAATATCATCCAAATATACGATCATGAATCTATCCAGATACTTTCGGAAGGTGTCATGCATAAAGGACTGAAACACAGAGGGGGCATTAGAAAGGCCGAATGGCATCACCAGGTACTCAAAATGGCCCTCGGGCGTATTAAATGCTGTTTTCCATTCATCGCCCTGTTTAATACGCACGAGATTATACGCCCCTCGAAGGTCTATCTTGGTGAACCAACTAGCCCCCTTAATCCGAGCAAATAAATCAGACAGTAGAGGCAAAGGGTACTGAAATTTGACCGTGATTTTATTAAGAAGGCGGTAATCTATACAAGGTCTCAGAGAACCATCCTTCTTGGCCACAAAAAAGAACCCTGCTCCCAATGGTGATGACGACGGGCGAATATGCCCTTTCTCCAAGGACTCCTTTATATAACTCCACATAGTGGCGTGTTCTGGCACAGACAAATTGAAAAGTTGTCCCTTAGGGAACTTGCTACCAGGAATCAAATTAATAGCACAATCACAATCCCTATGAGGAGGTAGGGTACTAGACTTGGGCTCATCAAATACATCCCGGCAATCCGACAAAAACTCAGGGACTTCAGAAGGAGTGGAGGAAGAAATTGACAATAATGAAACATCCCCATGTACCCCTTGACACCCCCAACTGGACACCGACTGTTGTGAAATTGGATTTTGGGCTCCCCCGGTGGCCACTGGTGGAATTGTACTGGTGTGCATCTTCCCCTCTGTTCACCTGTTTCCATCAGGATGTGGGAGTCGCTATTTAACCTTGCTCCTCTGTCACTTCCATGCCGGTCAACATTGTAATCAGAAGCCTTTCTGTGCATGTTCCTGCTGCTAGACAACTCCCAGCTAAGTTGGACTTTAGTCCTCGTTTGTTTTTGCATTTTGTTCCAGTTCACAGCTGTAGTTTCGTTTCTGTGTCTGGAAAGCTCTTGTGATCTGAAATTGCCACTCTGATGTTATGAGTTAATACTAGAGTCTTAAAGTAATTTCAGGATGGTATTTTGATAGGGTTTTCAGCTGACCATGAAAGTGCCCTTTCTGTCTTCCTGCTATCTAGTAAGCGGACCTCAATTTTGCTAAACCTATTTTCATACTACGTTTGTCATTTCATCTAAAATCACCGCCAATATATGTGGGGGCCTCTGTCTGCCTATCGGGGAAATTTCTCTAGAGGTGAGCCAGGACTATATTTTCCTCTGCCAGGATTAGTTAGTCCTCCGGCCGGCGCTGGGCGTCTAGGGATAAAAACGTAGGCAACGCTACCCGGCTACTGTTAGTTGTGCGGCAGGTTTAGTTCATGGTCAGTTTAGTTTCCATCCTTCCAAGAGCTAGTACTTATGTTTGCTGGGCTATGTTCTCTTGCCATTGAGAACCATAACAGTTTGACCGGCCAAAAAGGGTTAAATTAATTGACAGAGAAAGGAGAGAAAAGAGAAGTCTGCTGAAGATTTTTATTTTTTTTTCCCCTTCCCTTCAGTTCTGAGTGTGCTTGTAATTGAATCTCTTGCAAGTCTGCCTATATTGCAGCCTTTCTCTCTCTCTCTCTCCTTCTAATCCTGGAATGGCTCTGTGTTCACCTGTTTAAAATGGATATTCAGAGTTTAGCTGCAGGTTTGAATAATCTCACCACGAAAGTTCAAAATTTACAAGATTTTGTTGTTCATGTTCCTATATCTGAACCTAGAATTCCTTTGCCTGAATTTTTCTCGGGGAATAGATCTTGCTTTCAAAATTTTAAAAATAATTGCAAGTTGTTTTTGTCCCTGAAATCTCGCTCTGCTGGAGATCCTGCTCAGCAGGTCAGGATTGTGATTTCCTTGCTCCGGGGCGACCCTCAGGATTGGGCTTTTGCATTGGCTCCAGGGGATCCTGCGTTGCTCAATGTGGATGCGTTTTTTCTGGCCTTGGGGTTGCTTTATGAGGAACCTCAGTTAGAGCTTCAGGCGGAAAAGGCCTTGATGTCCCTATCTCAGGGGCAAGACGAAGCTGAAATATACTGCCAGAAATTCCGTAAATGGGCTGTGCTTACTCAGTGGAATGAGTGCGCCCTGGCGGCGAATTTCAGAGAGGGTCTCTCTGATGCCATTAAGGATGTTATGGTGGGGTTCCCTGTGCCTGCGGGTCTGAATGAGTCCATGACAATGGCTATCCAGATCGATAGGCGTCTGCGGGAGCGCAAACCTGTGCACCATTTGGCGGTGTCTACTGAGAAGACGCCAGAGAATATGCAATGTGATAGAATTCTGTCCAGAAGTGAACGGCAGAATTTAAGACGAAAAAATGGATTGTGCTTCTATTGCGGTGATTCAACTCATGTTATATCAGCATGCTCTAAGCGTACTAAGAAGCTTGATAAGTCTGTTTCAATTGGCACTTTACAGTCTAAGTTTATTCTATCTGTGACCCTGATTTGTTCTTTATCATCTATTACCGCGGATGCCTATGTCGACTCTGGCGCCGCTTTGAGTCTTATGGATTGGTCCTTTGCCAAACGCTGTGGGTATGATTTGGAGCCTCTTGAAACTCCTATACCCCTGAAGGGGATTGACTCCACCCCATTGGCTAGTAATAAATCCACAATACTGGACACAAGTAACTATGCGGATTAATCCGGATCATCAGGAGATTATTCGCTTTCTTGTGCTGTATAACCTACATGATGTGTTGGTGCTTGGATTGCCATGGCTGCAATCTCATAACCCAGTCCTTGACTGGAAAGCTATGTCTGTGTTAAGCTGGGGATGTAAGGGGACGCATGGGGACGTACCTGTGGATTCCATTTCATCATCTATTCCCTCTGAGATTCCTGAATTCTTGACTGAATTTCGTGACGTTTTTGAAGAACCTAAGCTTGGTTCATTACCTCCGCACCGGGAGTGCGATTGTGCCATAGATTTGATTCCGGGTAGTAAATACCCTAAGGGTCGTTTATTTAATCTGTCTGTGCCTGAACATGCTGCTATGCGAGAATATATAAAGGAGTCCTTGGAAAAGGGACATATTCGTCCTTCGTCATCTCCCTTAGGAGCCGTTTTTTTCTTTGTGGCTAAGAAAGATGGCTCTTTGAGACCGTGTATTGATTATCGGCTTTTGAATAAAATCACGGTTAAATATCAATATCCGTTGCCACTGCTGACTGATTTGTTTGCTCGCATAAAGGGGGCCAAGTGGTTCTCTAAGATAGATCTCCGTGGGGCGTATAATTTGGTGCGAATTAAGCAGGGGGATGAGTGGAAGACCGCATTTAATACGCCCGAGGGCCACTTTGAGTATTTGGTGATGCCTTTTGGTCTTTCAAATGCCCCTTCAGTCTTTCAGTCCTTTATGCATGACATTTTCCGTGATTATTTGGATAAATTTATGATTGTGTATCTGGATGATATTTTGATTTTTTCGGATGACTGGGACTCTCATGTCCAGCATGTCAGGAGGGTTTTTCAGGTTTTGCGGTCTAATTCCTTGTGTGTGAAGGGTTCTAAGTGCGTTTTTGGGGTTCAAAAGATTTCCTTTTTGGGATATATTTTTTCCCCCTCTTCCATCGAGATGTATCCTGTCAAGGTTCAGGCTATTTGTGATTGGACGCAACCCTCTTCTCTTAAGAGTCTTCAGAAATTTTTGGGCTTTGCTAACTTTTATCGTCGATTTATTGCTGGTTTTTCTGATGTTGTTAAACCATTGACTGATTTGACTAAGAAGGGTGCTGATGTTGCTGATTGGTCCCCTGCTGCTGTGGAGGCCTTTCGGGAGCTTAAGCGCCGCTTTTCTTCCGCCCCTGTGTTGCGTCAGCCTGATGTTGCTCTTCCTTTTCAGGTTGAGGTCGACGCTTCTGAAATCGGAGCTGGGGCAGTTTTGTCGCAGAGAAGTTCCGATTGTTCCGTGATGAGACCTTGTGCCTTTTTCTCGCGTAAATTTTCGCCCGCCGAGCGGAATTATGATGTTGGGAATCGGGAGCTTTTGGCCATGAAGTGGGCTTTTGAGGAGTGGCGTCATTGGCTTGAGGGGGCTAGACATCAGGTGGTGGTATTGACTGACCACAAAAATCTAATTTATCTTGAGTCCGCCAGACGCCTGAATCCTAGACAGGCGCGCTGGTTGTTGTTTTTCTCTCGGTTTAATTTTGTGGTGTCCTACCTGCCGGGTTCTAAGAATGTTAAGGCGGATGCCCTTTCTAGGAGTTTTGAGCCTGACTCCCCTGGTAACTCTGAACCTACAGGTATCCTTAAGGATGGAGTGATATTGTCTGCCGTTTCTCCAGACCTGCGGCGGGCCTTGCAGGAGTTTCAGGCGGATAGACCTGATCGTTGCCCACCTGGTAGACTGTTTGTTCCTGATGATTGGACCAGTAAAGTCATTTCTGAGGTTCATTCTTCTGCGTTGACAGGTCATCCTGGAATCTTTGGTACCAGGGATTTGGTGGCAAGGTCCTTCTGGTGGCCTTCCCTGTCTCGAGATGTGCGAGGCTTTGTGCAGTCTTGTGACGTTTGTGCTCGGGCCAAGCCTTGTTGTTCTCGGGCTAGTGGATTGTTGTTGCCCTTGCCTATCCCGAAGAGGCCCTGGACGCACATCTCGATGGATTTTATTTCGGATCTTCCTGTTTCTCAGAAGATGTCTGTCATCTGGGTGGTGTGTGACCGTTTCTCTAAGATGGTCCATTTGGTTCCCCTGCCTAAGTTGCCTTCTTCTTCCAAGTTGGTTCCTCTGTTTTTTCAAAATGTGGTCTGTTTGCATGGTATTCCGGAGAATATCGTTTCTGACAGAGGAACCCAGTTCGTGTCTAGATTTTGGCGAGCATTCTGTGCTAGGATGGGCATAGATTTGTCTTTCTCGTCTGCTTTCCATCCTCAGACTAATGGCCAGACCGAGCGGACGAATCAGACCTTGGAGACATATTTGAGGTGTTTTGTGTCTGCAGATCAGGATGATTGGGTTGCTTTTTTGCCTTTGGCGGAGTTTGCCCTCAATAATCGGGCCAGCTCTGCCACCTTGGTGTCTCCTTTTTTCTGTAATTCAGGGTTTCATCCTCGATTTTCTTCTGGTCAGGTGGAATCTTCGGATTGTCCTGGAGTGGATGCTGTGGTGGAGAGGTTGCATCAGATTTGGGGGCAGGTAGTGGACAATTTGAAGTTGTCCCAGGAGAAGACTCAGCTTTTTGCCAACCGCCGGCGTCGGGTTGGTCCTCGGCTTTGTGTTGGGGACTTGGTGTGGTTGTCTTCTCGTTTTGTCCCTATGAGGGTTTCTTCTCCTAAGTTTAAGCCTCGGTTCATCGGCCCGTACAAGATATTGGAGATTCTTAACCCTGTGTCCTTCCGTTTGGACCTCCCTGCATCTTTTTCTATTCATAATGTTTTTCATCGGTCATTGTTGCGCAGGTATGAGGTACCGGTTGTGCCTTCCGTTGAGCCTCCTGCTCCGGTGTTGGTTGAGGGCGAGTTGGAGTACGTTGTGGAAAAAATCTTGGACTCCCGTGTTTCCAGACGGAAACTCCAGTATCTGGTCAAATGGAAGGGATACGGTCAGGAGGATAATTCTTGGGTGACTGCCTCTGATGTTCATGCCTCCGATCTGGTCCGTGCCTTTCATAGGGCTCATCCTGATCGCCCTGGTGGTTCTGGTGAGGGTTCAGTGCCCCCTCCTTGAGGGGGGGGTACTGTTGTGAAATTGGATTTTGGGCTCCCCCGGTGGCCACTGGTGGAATTGTACTGGTGTGCATCTTCCCCTCTGTTCACCTGTTTCCATCAGGATGTGGGAGTCGCTATTTAACCTTGCTCCTCTGTCACTTCCATGCCGGTCAACATTGTAATCAGAAGCCTTTCTGTGCATGTTCCTGCTGCTAGACAACTCCCAGCTAAGTTGGACTTTAGTCCTCATTTGTTTTTGCATTTTGTTCCAGTTCACAGCTGTAGTTTCGTTTCTGTGTCTGGAAAGCTCTTGTGATCTGAAATTGCCACTCTGATGTTATGAGTTAATACTAGAGTCTTAAAGTAATTTCAGGATGGTATTTTGATAGGGTTTTCAGCTGACCATGAAAGTGCCCTTTCTGTCTTCCTGCTATCTAGTAAGCGGACCTCAATTTTGCTAAACCTATTTTCATACTACGTTTGTCATTTCATCTAAAATCACCGCCAATATATGTGGGGGCCTCTGTCTGCCTATCGGGGAAATTTCTCTAGAGGTGAGCCAGGACTATATTTTCCTCTGCCAGGATTAGTTAGTCCTCCGGCCGGCGCTGGGCGTCTAGGGATAAAAACGTAGGCAACGCTACCCGGCTACTGTTAGTTGTGCGGCAGGTTTAGTTCATGGTCAGTTTAGTTTCCATCCTTCCAAGAGCTAGTACTTATGTTTGCTGGGCTATGTTCTCTTGCCATTGAGAACCATAACAACCGACATTGATTTCCAATCCAATACTGGATTATGGACCTGCAGCCATGGCAAACCCAACACGACCACATCATGCAGATTAAGCAACACCAAAAAGCGAATATCCTCCAGATGCGCAGGAGCCATGCACATAGTCAACTGAGTCCAGTACTGAGGCTTATTCTTGGCCAAAGGTGTAGCATCAATTCCCCTCAAAGGAATGGGATGCTGCAAGGGCTCCAAGAAAAAACCACAGCGCCTGGCAAACTCCAAGTCCATCAAATTCAGGGCAGCGCCTGAATCCACAAATGCCATAACAGAATAGGATGACAAAGAGCAAATCAGAGTAATGGACAGAAGAAATTTAGGCTGTACAGTACCAATGGTGACGGACCTAGCGAACCGCTTAGTGCGCTTAGGACAATCAGAGATAGCATGAGTGGAGTCACCACAGTAAAAACACAGCCCCTTTTGACGTCTATGTTCTTGCCGTTCAGCTCTGGTCAAAGTCCTATCACATTGCATAGGCTCAGGCCTCTGCTCAGAGGATACCGCCAAATGGTGCACAGTTTTGCGCTCACGTAAGCGCCGATCGATCTGTATGGCCAAGGACATTGATTCATTCAGACCAGCAGGCGTGGGGAACCCCACCATCACATCCTTAAGGGCTTCAGAAAGACCCTTTCTGAAAATTGCTGCCAGGGCACACTCATTCCACTGAGTAAGCACAGACCACTTTCTGAACTTCTGGCAATATACCTCCGCTTCATCCTGACCCTGACACAAGCCAGCAAAATTTTCTCTGCCTGATCCACAGAATTCGGTTCATCATAAAGCAAACCCAGCACCAGAAAAAACGCATCTACATTACGCAATGCAGGATCTCCTGGCGCCAGGGCGAATGCCCAGTCTTGAGGGTCGCCACGCAACAAAGAAATAATGATTCTTACTTGCTGAATAGGGTCACCAGAAGAGCGGGGTTTCAGAGCAAGAAACAGTTTACAATTGTTTTTGAAATTCTGAAATTTAGATCTATCCCCAGAAAACAAATCAGGAATTGGAATTCTAGGCTCCAACATAGGATTCTGAACTACATAATCTTGAATGTTTTGTACCCTTGCAGCGAGTTGATCTACACTAGAGGAAAACCTTGAATGTCCATATCCACACCTAAGTTCTGAACCACCCAGAGTTTAAGGGGAAAAGAAAGGCAAAACACACTGCAGAGAAAAAAAAATGGTCTCAGAACTTCTCTTTTCCCTCTATTGAGATGCATTAACACTTTGTGGGCCAGCTGTACTGTTATGGACCTGGTGGTTAGGTGCACCAGGAATGACCTGATAGTTAAACACGGAATCAGGACGAGCTCTGGGGAAATGGGAACTCTGCTGACCGCAAACCCTACTCCTATCAACACAACTAGAAACAGCCATGGAGCGTGCCTGACTCTGCCTAGACGCCTCTTCACAGCCTAAGAGCTAACTACCCCTAAAGAAAGGAAACAAAGCCTTACTTGCCTCAGAGAAATTTCCCCAAAGGTAAAAGCAGCCCCCCACAAGTATTGACTGTGAGATAAGAGGAAATCACAAACACAGGATGAAATAGGTTTTAGCAAAGAGAGGCCAGTCTAACTAAACAGATTGAGGATAGAAAAGGGATCTTTGCGGTCAACACAAAAAGCTACAAAAACCACGCAGAGTGTGCAAAAAATACCGCCGCACCGACTCACGATGCGGTGGTGCCACTCTGCACCCCCAGAGCTTCCAGCTAGCCAGGTAGTTTCATGATAGCAAGCTGGACTAGAACTTAGCAAGAAAAACCATATGTAACAAATGAACAAGCAGGAACTTAGCTTGTGCTGGAGTAGAGAGGTCCTCAGAAAGATCCAGGAGAGATCTGAACCAGTACTAGAACATTGACAGCTGGCATGGAGTAACGATCTGAGTGGAGTTAAATAGAGAATCAGCCTAGCCCCAAACGAGGGCAGCTGGAGAAGGAATCTCAGAACCAGCAGCTCCACTCACAGCCACCAGAGGGAGTCCACTGACAGAACTCACCGAAGTACCATTCATGACCACAGGAGGGAGTTCGAGAACAGAATTCACAACAGTAGGCACAGATTAAGGACCTCTGCACCCTTCTACACAGTTTTGAAGTGGCTACTAAGATGGTTAGTGCTGATGATGCTATCATCAGAATCACTATTCTGGTAATCTATATGCTGGAGAAGACAGCCTGTGGAAGGAGATGGTGGTCCCAAAAGAAGAGGAGGAAGCAGAGGAGGATGCAGAAGGGAAAACATTGTCTCTAAGTTCCAGACTGTCATCACACAGGTGGTTGTCAAGGGAGTGTGGATTACTGCAATCAAGGGGGGCTGGTGATGACAGAGAAACTAATATTAAAGGTGCAAGATCCAAGGAACAAATGGAGGAGGAAGAGGTGATGGGTGAGCAACTGTCAGATGAAGAGGATAATCCTCCCTTCTTTGTTGTTCATGAACAACCAAAGGAAAAAGAAGCAGCATAAAGTCCAGATAAATATGTAAACAAACTTTATTAACAATTTATTACAGGTTTAAAATGAGCAGAGGGAAGTGGTCCCCGTGCTGTACTCAGCACGCACCTACAGAAACAGGGGGTATGTGCCTGTAGTATATATATGCCCACATTATAGCCAAGGCTAGTATAGCAGAAAATTAAAGTGACTGTGCATAGGATTCAAAGAAGCCTGCATTGGACACACAGGTCCATAAGATTAGCTGACAAGCATATTTCATACTAAGTATATAATACTATACATACCAGGTAATGTGGAAACAAGTCACGGCGTGGATTGGCACTTCACCCCTGTATCCCCCGACGCACGTTTCGGCTATCGCCTTTCTCAAGGAACAAATGGAGGAGGAAGAGATGATGGGTGAGCAACTGTCAGATGAAGAGGATAATCCTCCCTTCTTTGTTGTTCATGGTTGGTGGGAGTGGATGGAGGAAGCAAGCATCATTGTTAACCAGCCACCAACAGAGCATGGGCTTGGACCTCATGGTGGAGACAATAACACCTTAATCTATCTTAACAATAATAAGAAAGGATAGAAACTAAGAAGGTGGGGGGTGAACTTTCCCTTATTCACCCTACCTCACAGCGTAGGTTGGCACCCTAAGTTCGACATGGTGCCCCCACTCATCAGCGGCTCTCCCTTATATCCCTAAAAGGAACTTATCAAATGAAACTGCCGCCACACCAAACCTTATCTTAAAGTGCAATTGTGCTAATAAGGTGCAGAATAAAAACTGTTGAAATCTAATTGTGGATCAATTTCCACAACAAAGGGTCTAAAACCAATTACCCTTGTACAGATATATTATTATTATATCAATAATTTGTAATCCCATGGGCTGGGCGTCAACAAATGGATGAGTACATCCACTATTTCTACTCTCTTGAAATTTATGCCACTTCTGTGGTGTCAGGCCCTCATTTGTTAAAATGTGAACACTCCTAGTTGGCTCTCCTTCATGAATGATGCCTGTAGCAGGCCTCCACTTCCTTGGACTCAACTACCAATATTACTATCATTGCATATTTCTGACTATGGTTGTTGGCAAAACTGATATTTGTGCTGCTTGAGTGTGGCTCAGCATGAAAGCAGGTAGAAGTGTTGCATGTGGAATCATGGCTCTCAGCACCCTCACTCACATCGTCTTGAAAGCTGAAAATGTTGTCCCAGACCCTGATACCTCGTGCTTGGCTGATTGCTACAGTGCATGCTAAAATTTGTACTGTGGGTGAACTCGGGCCATATCCTGGTGTATGTCCCTCATGCGATGTGTTTTGGTAGCGTTTGTGGCCGTTATAAGGTGTTGGCATGCATTTGTTTTTGCCTCCCATTGACATGAATGGCGTTCTGTGTAATAATTATAGGGGATAACTCAGGAGACTCTTTGCATGGAACAAGACAACTACAGGACACAGTTTTATAAGTGGTAAAGTCTATATTATCACACGGTGATTCAAACAGGTGCAGAGAGAAACTCAAGTCCACAACACTTGGTGCAAATAATAAACGCAGCTTAGCAGTCTATAGGAAACTTCAGAGGAAAATGCAAACAAGCAGAAAGTCTACGAAGCACAGTTATTCTTGAGGATACTTGACACGGATAAATCCTTGTTTTAGTCCAGGCACAGATAAATATGCTTATTAGGCAGTTCAAATCATATCTTAGCTCAACCAGGGAGGCCTGGTTAATAGTCTCAGGTTATTGCAAAGCAGAAACAGCTTACATAACCAGCAAATGCATATGGAAGTAAACACAAGCAGCAGATGAAGGAGGATTACTGGAAACTTGTGTATGCAGCAGGAACTCAGAGCAGAGTAGCAGGATCACCACACAGGTTCACAGGAGCAGGTGTATAGCCAGGGAGTAATCAGAGGTCAGGAGCTGGATGCAAGGCAGAATACTCTAGCACAGACTGAAGGCTGGGGTGGAGTATTATTGCAGGAAGACACAGTGCACATGAGACCAAAGACGCCATCTTGGAAAAGGGCAGTAATGCACAAAAGGTAAAAAATGTTCAGAGTCCTGACATTACTCCCTCCTTAGAAGCGGTGTCAGGACGATCCTGGACCTGGTTTCTCAGGGAATCTCTGATGAAAACGAGAAATCTTCTGTTGGGCATTGATGTTTTCCACAGGTTCCCAAGAGTCTTCCTCAGGGGGATATCCCTGCCATCTTATCAGATATTAGAGCCGATCCCTGCGAATCCTGGAATCAATAATTTCCTCCACCACTAATTGTTCTTGCTCATCAATCACCACAGGCTGCAGAGGTGGCACAACACGTCCCTGGAAGGTATTAGGAGATACAGGCTTTAGTAAAGATACATGAAAAACTGGGTGTACCTTCATTGTCCTAGGCAGCTTCAGCCGGCAGGCCACAGAGCTCACAATACCGTTGATCTTGAAAGGGCCAATGAATTTCTGTCCAAATTTTTGCGAAGGAACATTTAACTTCAGTTTCTTAGTTGCTAACCACATGGAATCTCCTACCTTGATCATGGGTGCAGGTTTACGGAATCTATCAGCCGATCTCTTATAACGTTCTTGAGCTGTGGTCAGGGACTCCTTCAGAACCTCTAGATTCTGTCTCTTCGCAGTCAGCCTTTCCTCCACTGCCGGAACAGGAAAATTAATTGGAGACCTAGGTAAAATACACGGATGATAACCCAGATTGGCAAAGAAAGGTGTAAATTTAGTGGAGGTGCTCTGAGAATTATTATATGAAAATTCGGCTAACGGCAACAACTCCAACCAATCATCCTGGAGAAGGCTGACATAACTTCTTAGATATTGTTCCAGCGTCTGGTTGGTACGCTCAGTCTGACCATTTGTCTGGGGATGGTAAGCAGAAGAGAGACAGACATTAATATTGAGTACAGAGCAAACCCCCTTCCAGAATCTTGAAGTGAACTGTACTCCACGGTCAGAGATGATCTCATCCGGAACCCCATGCAACCAAAAGACATTCTGTATAACCAAGTTCACTGTATCTTTAGCTGAGTGGAGGCCGGTGCACGGAACAAAATGAGCAGCTTTAGTCAGGCGATCAACTACCACCACGATTATATTCATTCCCCCCTATGTAGGCAGCTCCACAATAAAGTCCATTGATATAGAGCCCCAAGGGCGGGACGGAACAGGTAATGGTTGTAGAAGACCCGTTGGGGCCACATGAGGAGTCTTGTAATGGGCACATACCTCGCAAGAGAGAACATAGTCCTTGGTATCCTTCAGGCAAGTTGGCCACCAGAAGAATCGGCTCAGGAACTCTTGTGTCTTCTGTACCCCCTGTGACCAGCCAACTTGGAGTCATGTACCAACTTGAGGATCTGCAGACGGACGACCTCTGGGACGTAGATACGTTGATCTCTGAACCACATGCCACCCTTAAAGACAAGATTAATATCCACAGGTGGGTTGGCCAGAAATACATCACCTTCATAGGCCTCCCTGCACACAAGTCCTGATCGTGGATAACTCCGATGAAATTGGCATCAGATAGAATGGTCTTGGACGGGGCTCCAGGTACGGAATCCGCAGCATGGATTCGGGATAAAGCATCAGCCTTCCGATTACGAGAACCTGGACGGTACGAGATAACAAAGTTAAATTGATTTAAAAATAAGTTCCAACGAGCTTGACGAGGAGAAAGACATCTAGCGGATCTAAGGAACTCTAGATTGCGATGGTCAGTTAGCACTATGATCTGTTGTGCAGCTCCTTTCAGATGATGCCTCCATTCTTTGAAAGCAGCAATAATAGCCAGCAATTCCTTGTCTCCCACATCATAATTCTTCTCTGCTGAGGTTAGTCTACGGGAAAAGAAAGCACAAGGATGTAGCAGACCCTTCTCTCGAGTTCTTTGGGAGAGAATAGCCCCCAAAGCATTATCAGAAGCGACCACCTCCACAATGAAAGGAAGTGTTGGATCTGGGTGTATCAACAGCGGTGCTGATGTGAAACAGATCTTAAGCTGATCAAAAGCTTCTTGAGCCTGTGATGACCACTTAAAGGGCTTTTCCTTCTTTGTCAAGGAAGTAATGGGACGGACAATATCAGAAAAATTTCGAATGAAGCGTCTGTAGAAATTTGCAAAACCAATAAAACGTTGGACCTCCTTAACGTTCTTGGGTACCGGCCAGTCAAGGATAGCCTGAATCTTACCAGATTCCATGTTCAGCCCCTGGGGAGAGATGATATAACCTAAGAACTGTATCTCAGAACGATGGGACTCGCATTTCTCCGGCCTAATGTACAGATGGTTCTCTTTCAGACATCTTAAAACAGTTTTGACATGTTCTTCATGTTCCTGTAGAGAGTCAGAAAAGATTAGTATATCGTCCAAATAGATCACTACAAACTGGTCCAACAAATCTCTGAAAATGTCATTAGCAAGGTGTTGAAATGTTGCAGGGGCGTTACAAAGCCAGAAGGGCATCACAAGAGATTCAAAGTGTCCATACTGGCATCTGAATGCTGTCTTTCACTCATCCCCTCATTCCACTCATCTTCCACTCATCCCCTGGACGAATATGCACCAAATTATAAGCACCATAAAGATCCAGTTTAGAGAACACCTTAGCATGGCGGACTCTTTCCAGTAATTTAGGAATCAGAGGCAAAGGGTAACGTACGGTTACCTTATTGAGTTCTCGATAGTCAACACAGGGTCTCAGGGTCCCATCCTTCTTCTTTACAAAAAAAGATAGGTGCCCCTGCTGGTGAGGAAGAAGGACGTATGAAGCCTTTGGCCAGATTTTCATCAATATACTCTTTTAAGGCTTGAAGCTCAGGTGCCGCCAAAGGGTATACGTTACCAAAAGGAATGGCTGCCCCGGGAAGCAGCTCGATGGGACAGTCATAATGCCTGTGTGGAGGAAGCTGATCTGCATTCTTCTTGTCACAGATGTCAGATAACTCTTTATAAGCTGGAGGTAAAGAAAATACCTGTACATGTGGTTCTGTAGCCGTGGACTCAGGGACAGCTTCTGTTGACGCTGAGTTGCTCCTTGTTGGGAAGAAAATCTCCTTGGTCTCCCAGTTGATAATTGGGTTCTGAGAATGCAACCAAGGAATGCCTAAAATCACAGGAAAATGAGGAGAAGAAATTAGCAAGAAAGAAAGTTGCTCCTGATGATTAGGCTCCAACAAAATTTCAAGGGGTACGGTCTCCTGATCCACAGACCCAGAGATTAAAGGTGACCCATCCACTGTTTCCATGGTAATTGGAGAGGCTCTTTGTTGAATTTTAATACCATGTTCCTTGGCAAATGCGATATCCATGAAATTGCCACCTGCACCAGAGTCAATCATAGCTGAACTGGAAATCCACTGTCCTGAACACAGGATCTTAATAGGGAGAGAACAGTGAGAGTTCTTTTCCTTCAGCTCCTTGGGGGGTGAAGTCATAGAAAGTGAATGGAATACAGCGTTTAAAGACAGGCTACATTCAGAGATGTCAGATTCATCATCACAGTTGTCATACTCCCCTATTTGTCATGTTCCCAATGGCAGGGAATTAAACACATAACACGGGCAAAAACAAGACGAGCTCTAGGGTGATGGAACCTGAGCTGACCGCGATCCTGAACCTCAACACTCAACTAACAGCAGCCGGGGAACGTTCCTGGGGGGACTCTAGACGTCTCGCGCCAGCCGGAGATCTAGCTACCCCTATCAGAAGAATCACAGACCTATCTTGCCTCCAGAGAAATATTCCCACAGAAATAGCAGCCCCCCACATATAATAACGGTGAAATGAGAGGAAGGCACAAACGTAGTTATGAAAACAGATTCAGCAAAATGAGGCCCGCTTAAACTAGATAGCAGAGGATACAAAAGGTGAACTGCGCGGTCAGCTTAAAACCCTTCAAAATACCATCCTGAAATTACTTGAACTCATGTGCCAACTCATGGTACATGAGTGGTAATTTCAGCCCACTAGAGCAACCAGCAGCAGAGAATTACATATCTGCAAGCTGAACTAAAAACATGAAAGCAAACATGAAACAGGGAAATCCAGACTTAGCTTGTCTTGAAGGCCTAGGAGCAGGTAGCAAAGGTAACAGAGACACACTGATACATTGATAGCCGGCAAAGGAATTACAGGAAAGCCAGGTTAAATAGGAAACACCCAGCCTCTGATGGACAGGTGGAAACCAGAGACCGCAACCCACCAAAGTCACCCAGTACCAGCTGTAACCACCAGAGGGAGCCCAAAAACAGAATCCACAACAGTACCCCCCCCTTGAGGAGGGGTCACCGAACCCTCACGAGAACCCCCAGGGCGATCAGGATGAGCTCTATGGAAGGCGCGGACCAAATCAGTCGCATGAACATCAGAGGCGACCACCCAGGAATTATCCTCCTGACCATAACCCTTCCACTTAACCAAATACTGGAGTTTACGTCTGGAAACACGAGAATCCAAGATCTTCTCAACAACATACTCCAATTCTCCCTCCACCAACACCGGAGCAGGAGGCTCAACCGAAGGAACAACGGGCACCTCATACCTCCGCAATAACGACCGATGGAACACATTATGAATAGCAAACGATGCTGGGAGATCCAAACGAAAAGATACAGGGTTAAGAATCTCCAAGATCTTATAAGGACCGATGAACCGAGGCTTGAACTTAGGAGAAGAGACCTTCATAGGGACAAAACGAGAAGACAACCACACCAAGTCCCCAACAAGAAGTCGGGGACCCACGCGGCGACGGCGATTAGCAAACTGCTGAGTCTTCTCCTGAAACAACTTCAAATTGTCCACCACCTGATTCCAAATCTGATGTAGCCTGTCCACCACCACGTCCACTCCAGGACAATCCGAAGGCTCCACCTGACCAGAGGAAAAACGAGGATGAAACCCCGAATTACAAAAGAAAGGAGAAACCAAAGTAGCAGAACTAGCCCGATTATTAAGGGCAAATTCGGCCAGTGGCAAAAAGGCAACCCAGTCATCTTGATCAGCAGAAACAAAACACCTTAAATAAGTTTCCAAGGTCTGATTAGTTCGCTCCATCTGACCATTCGTCTGAGGATGGAATGCAGACGAGAAAGACAAATCAATGCCCATCTTAGCACAAAACGTCCGCCAAAATCTAGACACAAACTGGGATCCCCTGTCAGAAACGATATTCTCCGGAATCCCATGCAAACGAACCACGTTCTGAAAAAATAAAGGGACCAACTCAGAGGAGGAAGGCAACTTAGGCAAGGGTACCAAATGAACCATCTTAGAAAAGCGGTCACACACAACCCAGATAACGGACATTTTCTGTGAGACAGGGAGATCTGAAATAAAATCCATGGAAATGTGCGTCCAAGGCCTCTTCGGGATAGGCAAGGATAACAACAACCCACTGGCCCGAGAACAGCAAGGCTTAGCCCGAGCACACACTTCACAAGACTGCACAAAGGTGCGCACATCCCTTGACAAGGAAGGCCACCAAAAAGACCTGGCCACCAAGTCTCTAGTACCAAATATTCCAGGATGACCAGCCAACACAGAAGAATGGACCTTGGAGATGACTCTACTGGTCCAATCATCCGGAACAAACAGTCTTTCTGGTGGACAACGATCAGGTTTATCCGCCTGAAACTCCTGCAATGCACGTCGCAAGTCTGGGGAGACGGCGGACAATATTACCCCATCCCTAAGGATACCAGTAGGCCCAGAGTCTCCAGGAGAGTCAGGCACAAAACTCCTGGAAAGAGCATCTGCCTTCACATTCTTTGAACCTGGCAGGTATGAAACCACAAAATTGAAACAAGAAAAAAACAACAACCAACGAGCCTGTCTAGGATTCAGACGCCTGGCAGACTCAAGGTAAATCAGATTTTTGTGATCAGTCAAGACCACCACACGATGTCTAGCACCCTCAAGCCAATGACGCCACTCCTCAAATGCCCACTTCATGGCCAAAAGCTCCAGATTACCCACATCATAATTGCGCTCGGCGGGTGAGAATTTTCTAGAAAAGAACGCACATGGCTTCATCACCGAGCCATCGGAACTTCTCTGTGACAAAACCGCCCCCGCTCCAATCTCGGAAGCATCAACCTCAACCTGAAAAGGAAGTGAAACATCTGGTTGACATAACACAGGAGCAGAAGAAAACCGGCGCTTAAGTTCCTGAAAGGCCTCCACAGCCGTAGGAGACCAATTAGCAACATCAGCACCCTTTTTAGTCAAATCAGTCAAAGGTTTAACAACACTGGAAAAATTAGTAATGAACCGACGATAAAAATTAGCAAAACCCAAGAACTTCTGAAGACTCTTAACAGATGTAGGTTGTGTCCAGTCACAAATCGCCTGAACCTTGACGGGATCCATCTCAATAGTAGAAGGAGAAAAAATGTACCCCAAAAAAGAAATCTTCTGGACTCCGAAGAGACATTTTGAGCCCTTCACAAACAGAGAATTGGCCCGCAGGACTTGAAACACCTTCCTGACCTGTAGAACATGAGACTCCCAGTCATCAGAAAACACCAAAATATCATCCAAATACACAATCATAAACTTATCCAGATATTCACGGAAAATATTGTGCATAAAGGACTGAAAGACTGAAGGAGCATTAGAAAGTCCAAAAGGCATTACCAAATACTCAAAATGGCCCTCAGGCGTATTAAATGCGGTTTTCCACTCATCACCCTGCTTTATCCGCACAAGATTATACGCACCGCGAAGATTTATCTTAGTGAACCACCTAGCCCCCTTAATGCGAGCAAACAAATCAGTCAATAATGGCAATGGATACTGATATTTGACTGTAATCTTATTCAGAAGGCGATAATCTATACAAGGCCTCAGGGAACCATCTTTTTTTGCCACGAAAAAAAAACCTGCTCCCAGAGGGGACGAAGATGGACGAATATGTCCCTTTTCCAAGGACTCCTTAATATAATTCTGCATAGCAGTATGCTCTGGCACTGACAGATTAAATAAACGACCCTTAGGGAACTTACTGCCAGGAATTAATTCTATAGCACAGTCACAATCCCTATGAGGAGGGAGCGAATTGAGCTTAGGCTCCTCAAAAACATCCCGATAGTCAGACAAAAACGCAGGGACCTCAGAAGGAGTAGATGAAGCGATTGAAATCAGAGGTGCATCATCATGAACCCCCTGACATCCCCAGCTTAACACAGACATTGTTTTCCAATCCAGGACTGGATTATGAGTTTGTAACCATGGCAGACCAAGCACTAGTACATCATGTAAATTATACAGTACAAGGAAGCGAATCACCTCCTGATGAACGGGAGTCATGTGCATGGTCACTTGTGTCCAGTACTGCGGTTTATTCATAGCCAATGGTGTAGAGTCAATTCCCTTCAAAGGAATAGGAACTTCCAGAGGCTCCAGACTAAAACCGCAGCGTTTGGCAAATGACCAATCCATAAGACTCAGGGCAGCGCCCGAATCCACATAGGCATCGATGGAAATGGATGACAGTGAACAAATCAGAGTTACAGACAAAATGAACTTAGACTGCAGAGTACTAATGGCAAAAGATTTATCAACCTTTTTTGTGCATTTAGAGCATGCTGATATAACATGAGCTGAATCACCACAATAAAAACACAATCCATTTTTCCGCCTATAATTTTGCCGTTCACTTCTGGACTGAATTCTATCACATTGCATAGTCTCAGGTGCCTGTTCAGAAGACACCGCCAACTGGTGCACAGGTTTGCGCTCCCGTAAACGCCGATCAATCTGAATGGCCATAGCCATAGACTCATTCAGACCTGTAGGCGCAGGGAACCCCACCATAATATCCTTAATGGCCTCAGAAAGACCATCTCTGAAGTTTGCAGCCAGGGCGCACTCATTCCACTGAGTAAGCACCGACCATTTCCGAAATTTTTGACAATATACTTCCGCTTCATCATGCCCCTGAGAGAGGGCTAATAAAGCCTTTTCAGCCTGAATCTCCAGGTTAGGTTCCTCATAGAGCAATCCCAGTGCCAGAAAAAACGCATCCACACTGAGCAATGCAGGATCCCCTGGTGCCAATGCAAATGCCCAATTCTGAGGGTCGCCCCGCAGGAAAGATATTACAATCTTGACCTGCTGAGCAGGGTCTCCAGAGGAGCGAGATTTCAAAGAAAGAAACAATTTGCAATTGTTCCTGAAATTCAGGAAGGTAGATCTATCTCCAGAAAAAAACTCTGGAATAGGAATTCTAGGTTCAAACATAGGAGTGTGAACAACAAAATCCTGTATGTTTTGAACTTTTGCAGCAAGATTATTCAGGCTGGAAGCCAAACTCTGGACATCCATGGTAAACAGCTAAGGTCAGAGCCATTCAAGGGTTAGGAGGAGGTAAGAAGCAGCTAGACAGCAATTAAGGGCTAGGCAGCAAAACTCTGAGGGGAAAAAAAAAAAAAATTCCCTTCAACACTTCTTTTTCTCCTGCTTCAGCCCAAACAATTAACACTTTGTGGGCCGGCTATACTGTCATGTTCCCAATGGCAGGGAATTAAACACATAACACGGGCAAAAACAGGACGAGCTCTAGGGTGATGGAACCTGAGCTGACCGCGATCCTGAACCTCAACACTCAACTAACAGCAGCCGGGGAACGTTCCTGGGGGGACTCTAGACGTCTCGCGCCAGCCGGAGATCTAGCTACCCCTATCAGAAGAATCACAGACCTATCTTGCCTCCAGAGAAATATTCCCACAGAAATAGCAGCCCCCACATATAATGACGGTGAAATGAGAGGAAGGCACAAACGTAGTTATGAAAACAGATTCAGCAAAATAAGGCCCGCTTAAACTAGATAGCAGAGGATACAAAAGGTGAACTGCGCGGTCAGCTTAAAACCCTTCAAAATACCATCCTGAAATTACTTGAACTCATGTGCCAACTCATGGTACATGAGTGGTAATTTCAGCCCACTAGAGCAACCAGCAGCAGAGAATTACATATCTGCAAGCTGGACTAAAAACATGAAAGCAAACATGAAACAGGGAAATCCAGACTTAGCTTGTCTTGAAGGCCTAGGAGCAGGTAGCAAAGGTAACAGAGACACACTGATACATTGATAGCCGGCAAGGGAATGACAGGAAAGCCAGGTTAAATAGGAAACACCCAGCCTCTGATGGACAGGTGGAAACCAGAGACCGCAACCCACCAAAGTCACCCAGTACCAGCTGTAACCACCAGAGGGAGCCCAAAAACAGAATCCACAACACCTATTGCTGCTAGTGTTGTGAACTCTGTTTTCGGGCTCCCTCTTGTGGTCACTTGTGGTATGGTGTGACTTTTGCTTTGGGCTCCCCCTGGTGGCTTTGTTTGTTATCCTGCTGGTCTCTGGCTATCAGCTGGTTCGTTATCCTCTGGGAGGTTCCTATATAGCTCTGTTTTACTTTCACTTGTTGCCGGCTGTCGATGTAATCAGTGCTACTCAGATTCCTTCTGACTACCTTGCTCCCAGTCCATCCAGGACAAGCTAAGTTTTGTTTGCTCATTTTTTGATCAGCAGTGTTTATCATGTTTTCTTGTCCAGCTTGCTAATATGTGATTCCCTCGCTTGCTGAATGCTGTAGTGGACTGAGTTTCTCCCCACACACCATTAGTTGGTGCGTGGGTTCTTGAAATCTCAGGATGGATATTTTGTAAGGGTTTTTTATTGATCGCATTGACCCCTGCTCTATTTTCTGCTTTCTAGTATTAGCGGGCCTCTTTTGCTGAATCTGATTTCATCCCAACGTATGTGCCTTCTTCTTACTTCACCGTTAATATTTGTTGGGGGCTTCTATATCTTTGGGGATTATTTATCTGGAGGCAAGCGAGGTCTTTCTTTCTCTTTAGGGGTAGCTAGTTCCTCAGGCTGGCTCGAGACGTCCAGGAATTTTTTAGGCACGTTCACCGGCTACCTCTAGTTGTGTTGGATAGGTTCAGATTTGCGATCAGTCCAGTTACCATCTCCCTAGAGCTTGTCCTTAGTTTATTCACTTGCTGGTCTATTCGTGATCCTCTGCCACTAAGGATCATAACAGTACAGCCGGCCAATAAAGTGTTAATTGCATGGCAGAAGCAGGAGAAAAGAAGCCTTGAGAATTTTTTTTTTTTTTTTGCCGTGTGTCTAGCTGCTGTGGCTAGCTTCTCTCCTCCTCTTAATCTTGGTGTGGCTCTGAGTTCAGCTGCTGACATGGATGTCCAGAGCTTGGCTTCCAGTCTGGATCATCTTGCTGCTAGGGTTCAAAGTATTCAGGATTTTGTTGTTCACAGTCCTATGTCAGAGCCTAGAATACCTATTCCGGAGTTGTTTTCTGGAGATAGATCTAGGTTTCTGAATTTTAGGAACAATTGTAAGTTGTTTCTTTCTTTGAAACCTCGTTCCTCTGGTGATGCCGTTCAGCAAGTTAAGATTATCATTTCCTTTTTGCGTGGTGACCCCCAAGATTGGGCCTTCGCATTGGCGCCAGGGGATCCTGCATTTCTTAGTGTAGATGCGTTTTTTCTAGCCCTTGGATTGCTCTATGAGGAACCTAATCTTGAGAACCAGGCTGAAAAAACGTTATTGGCCCTCTCGCAGGGGCAAGATGAAGCAGAGGTGTACTGCCAGAAATTTCAGAAATGGTCGGTGCTTACTCAGTGGAATGAGTGTGCCTTGGCTGCAAATTTCAGAAAAGGTCTTTCTGAAGCCATTAAGAATGTCATGGTGGGGTTCCCTACGCCTGCAGGTCTGAATGAGTCAATGACTCTGGCCATTCAGATAGATCGGCGTTTGCGGGAGCGCAAACCTGTGCACCATTTGGCGGTGTCTTCTGAACAGACACCTGAATCTATGCAATGTGACAGAATTCTAACCAGAAGTGAACGGCAAAATTATAGACGGCAAAATGGGTTGTGCTTTTACTGTAGTGGTGACTCAGCTCATGTTATCTCAGCATGCTCTAAACGCAAAAAAAGGTTGATAAATCTGTCACCATTGGTACTTTACAGCCTAAGTTCATTTTGTCTGTTACCCTGATTTGTTCCCTGTCATCTTACCCGGTTAATGCTTTTGTAGATTCAGGTGCCGCCCTGAGTCTGATGGATTGGTCATTTGCCAGGCGCTGTGGTTTTGATTTGGAAACTTTAAAATTCCCTATTCCACTAAGGGGAATTGATTCTACACCATTGGCTACGAATAGACCTCAGTACTGGACACAAGTGACCATGTGCATGACTCCTGTTCATCAGGAGGTGATTCGCTTTCTTGTACTGCATAATTTGCATGATGTCATCGTGTTGGGTCTACCATGGTTGCAGACTCATAATCCAGTCCTGGATTGGAAAGCTAGGTCGGTGTCAAGTTGGGGTTGTCAGGGAATTCATGGTGACGCTCCTGTGGTGTCAATTGCTTCGTCCACTCCTTCTGAAGTCCCTACGTTTTTGTCAGACTACCAGGATGTATTTGAGGAGCCCAAACTCAATTCTCTACCTCCTCATAGGGACTGTGATTGTGCTATAAATTTGATTCCTGGTAGTAAATTTCCTAAGGGACGACTTTTCAATTTATCTGTGCCGGAGCATGCTGCCATGCGGAGTTATATAAAGGAGTCTTTAGAGAGGGGACATATTCACCCGTCCTCATCCCCTCTTGGTGCAGGATTCTTTTTTGTGGGTAAAAAGGATGGTTCCCTGAGACCCTGTATTGATTATAGCCTTTTGAATAAAATCACAGTCAAATTTCAGTATCCTTTGCCATTGTTAACTGATTTGTTTGCTCGCATTAGGGGGTCTAGTTGGTTCACCAAGATAGATCTTCGTGGTGCGTATAACCTTGTGCGTATAAAACAGGGTGATGAATGGAAAACTGCATTTAATACGCCTGAAGGCCATTTTGAGTACTTCGTGATGCCTTTTGGACTTTCTAATGCTCCTTCAGTCTTTCAGTCCTTTATGCATGACATCTTCCGTGAATATCTGGATAAGTTTATGATTGTGTATCTGGATGATATTCTGGTTTTTTCGGATGATTGGGAGTCTCATGTTAAGCAGGTCAGGATGGTCTTTCAGGTCCTACGTGACAATGCTTTATTTGTGAAGGGCTCAAAATCTCTTTTTGGAGTCCAGAAGATTTCTTTTTTGGGTTTCATTTTTTCTCCTTCTACTATTGAGATGGACCCAGTCAAGGTTCAGGCTATTCATGACTGGACGCAGCCTACATCTGTTAAGAGTCTTCAGAAGTTCTTGGGTTTTGCTAATTTTTACCGTCGCTTCATAGCTAATTTTTCTGGCGTTGTTAAGCCTTTGACGGATTTGACCAAGAAGGGTTCTGATGTGACTAATTGGTCTTCTGCGGCTGTGGAGGCCTTTCGGGAGCTGAAGCGTCGGTTTTCTTCGGCTCCAGTCTTATGTCAGCCAGATGTCTCACTTCCCTTCCAGGTGGAGGTTGATGCTTCCGAGGTTTGGAGCGGGGGCTGTATTGTCGCAGAGAAGCCCCGATGGCTCTGTGATGAAGCCATGTGCTTTCTTTTCAAGAAAGTTTTCGCCTGCCGAGCGGAATTATGATGTCGGTAATCGGGAGCTGTTGGCTATGAAGTGGGCATTTGAGGAGTGGCGACATTGGCTCGAGGGAGCTAAACATCGTGTGGTGGTCTTGACTGACCACAAGAATTTGATTTATCTCGAGTCGGCCAAGCGGCTGAATCCCAGACAGGCTCATTGGTCATTGTTTTTCTCTCGTTTTGATTTCATGGTCTCGTACCTGCCGGGTTCGAAGAATGTGAAGGCTGATGCTCTTTCTAGGAGTTTTGTGCCTGACTCTCCTGGAGATTCAGAGCCGGCTGGTATCCTTAGAGAAGGGGTGATTTTCTCTGCCATCTCCCCAGATTTGCGACGTGTGCTGCAAGAGTTTCAGGCGGATAGACCTGACTGCTGTCCACCGGAGAGACTGTTTGTCCCGGATAGATGGACCAACAGAGTCATCTCCGAGGTTCATTCTTCAGTGTTGGCGGGCCATCCTGGAATATTTGGTACCAGAGACTTGGTGGCCAGGTCTTTTTGGTGGCCTTCCTTGTCGCGGGATGTGCGTTCCTTTGTGCAGTCTTGTGGAATTTGTGCTCGGGCGAAGCCTTGCTGTTCTCGTGCCAGTGGTTTGCTGTTACCTTTGCCTGTCCCGAAGAGGCCTTGGACGCACATTTCCATGGATTTTATTTCAGATCTCCCTGTCTCTCAGAGAATGTCTGTCATCTGGGTGGTGTGTGATCGTTTTTCTAAGATGGTCCATTTGGTGCCCTTGCCTAAGTTGCCTTCCTCCTCCAAGTTGGTTCCACTGTTTTTTCAAAATGTGGTTCGTTTGCACGGGATTCCTGAGAACATTGTTTCTGACAGAGGATCCCAGTTTGTGTCTAGATTTTGGCGGACCTTTTGTGCTAAGTTGGGCATTAAATTGTCTTTTTCGTCGGCCTTCCATCCTCAGACGAATGGCCAAACCGAGCTAACTAATCAGACCTTGGAGACTTATTTAAGATGTTTTGTTTCTGCTGACCAGGATGACTGGGTTACTTTTTTACCGTTGGCCGAGTTTGCCCTTAATAATCGGGCTAGTTCTGCTACTTTGGTTTCTCCTTTTTTTTGTAATTCGGGGTTTCATCCTCATTTTTCCTCGGGTCAGGTGGAGCCTTCTGACTGTCCTGGAGTGGATGTTGTGGTGGATAGGTTGCATCAGATTTGGAATCATGTGGTGGACAATTTGAAGTTGTCACAAGAGAAGGCTCAGCTCTTTGCCAACCGCCGTCGCTGTGTGGGTCCCCGACTTCGCGTTGGGGACTTGGTGTGGTTGTCTTCTCGCTTCGTTCCTATGAAGGTCTCCTCTCCTAAGTTCAAGCCTCGGTTTATCGGTCCTTATAAGATTCTGGAAGTCCTTGGCCCTGTGTCATTCCATCTGGACCTCCCGGCATCATTTGCTATTCATACTGTGTTCCATCGCTCGTTGTTGCGGAGGTATGTGGTACCTAAGGTTCCTCCGGTTGAGCCTCCTGCCTCGGTGCTGGTTGAGGGAGAATTGGAATACATGGTGGAGAAGATCTTGGATTCTCGTGTTTCTAGACGGAGGCTCCAGTATTTGGTCAAGTGGAAGGGCTATGGTCAGGAGGATAATTCTTGGGTTGTCGCCTCTGATGTTCATGCGGCCGATTTGGTTAGTGCCTTCCATGTGGCTCATCCTGATCGCCCTGGGGGTTTTCATGAGGGTTCGGTGACCCCTCCTTAAGGGGGGGTACTGTTGTGAACTCTTTTTTTGGGCTCCCTCTTGTGGTCACTTGTGGTATGGTGTGAGTTTTGCTTTGGGCTCCCCCTGGTGGCTTTGTTTGTTATCCTGCTGGTCTCTGGCTATCAGCTGGTTCGTTATCCTCTGGGAGGTTCCTATATAGCTCTGTTTTACTTTCACTTGTTGCCGGCTGTCGATGTAATCAGTGCTACTCAGATTCCTTCTGACTACCTTGCACCCAGTCCATCCAGGACAAGCTAAGTTTTGTTTGCTCATTTTTTGATCAGCAGTGTTTATCATGTTTTCTTGTCCAGCTTGCTAATATGTGATTCCCTCGCTTGCTGAATGCTCTAGTGGACTGAGTTTCTCCCCACACACCATTAGTTGGTGCGTGGGTTCTTGAAATCTCAGGATGGATATTTTGTAAGGGTTTTTATTGATCGCATAGACCCCTGCTCTATTTTCTGCTTTCTAGTATTAGCGGGCCTCTTTTGCTGAATCTGATTTCATCCCTACGTATGTGCCTTCTTCTTACTTCACCGTTAATATTTGTTGGGGGCTTCTATATCTTTGGGGATTATTTCTCTGGAGGCAAGCGAGGTCTTTCTTTCTCTTTAGGGGTAGCTAGTTCCTCAGGCTGGCTCGAGACGTCCAGGAATTTTTTAGGCACGTTCACCGGCTACCTCTAGTTGTGTTGGATAGGTTCAGATTTGCGATCAGTCCAGTTACCATCTCCCTAGAGCTTGTCCTTAGTTTATTCACTTGCTGGTCTATTTGTGATCCTCAGCCACTAAGGATCATAACATGCTAGCACCTTGTTAGGCCGTCTAGGACACTTAGGACAATTGATCAAGTAGTGGTCAGACTGGCCGCAGTAGAAACATAGACTTTCACGAAGGCGATGCTCCCGGTGCTCATTGTTCTCGCGCCTCTGAATGGAATCAATTTGCATGGGCACCTCCTCCACCTCCCGAGAGGTTTTACCTGCAGGCTCTTTGGAAGGAAGGGAAAAGTTAGAAACACGGTTATATGCAGCAAATTTCTCCTGCCTCCGCTCAGTAAGGCGAATGTCTATGCGCACACAATGCTGTATAAATGTCTCTAGCTCTTGTGGTGGCTCAGAGCTGGCTAGTTCATGTTTTACAATACTAGACAGACCCCTTTTAAAAATAAGCAATTGTGCATGACTGTCCCAATTGGTTTCTACCGCCAATCTCCTGAATTCAGTGGCATACTCAATAACAGAACGTTTAGCCTGGCGTAAAGACAACAAAGCAGTTTCAGCAGTTGCACGGCGATTAGGGTCATCAAACATTAATGCCATAGCGGCCAAGAAATCATCCAAGTCATTTAACCGTGGGTCACGAGACTCAATCGTCGGATTCGCCCAGGCGAGCGCTCGTGAGGTCAGTAGCATTATTACACACAATACTTTGGATCTATCAGTGGGAAAACGGTCAGCATGCACATCAAAATATAGCATACATTGATTCACAAAGCCACAAAATTTGTCGCAATCACCATTAAATCTGAATGGGGGCAACTTAGGTGGGCTAGCTGGTGGCGTTTGCCCAGAGGGTAAAGTCACTTGTGCAGCTATTTGCGTGCTTATGTCCTGAAAAGCCCGTCCATACTGGGACTATATGCCAGCAAGTTTGTTTTCCTGGGCTGTCATGCAGTTGCTCAAGTCCTGAAAAGTTTGTCCAAACACTTGTTGATTGTGTTCAAAGCTTTCAAACTTCTTTTGCAGACCTTCCACATCTTTCTGCAATGATCTAATTATGGAAAACACCTGCTCTAATTTGCTTTCTGCAATCATTGTTCCAGCAGTCTCCTTTTTTTTTTTAGGCTAGAGTATCCTGTAATAATTATAGGGGATAACTCAGGAGACTCTTAGCGTGGAAGAAGACAACTACAGGACACAGTTTTATAAGTGTTAAAGTCTATATTATCACACGGTGATTCAAACAGGTGTAGGGAGAAACTCAAGTCCACAACACTTGGTGCAAATAATAAACGCAGCTTAGCAGTATATAAGAAACTTCAGAGGAAAATGCAATCAAGCAGAAAGTCTATGAAGCACAGTTATTCTTGAGGATACTTGACACGAATAAATCCTTGTCTTAGTCCAGGCACAGATAGATATGCTTATTAGGCAGTTCAAATCATATCATAGCTCAACCAGAGAGGCCTGGTTAATAGTCTCAGGTTATTGCAAAGCAGAAACAGCTTACATAACCAGCAAATGCATATGGAAGTAAACACGAACAGCAGATGAAGGAGGATTACTGGAAACTTGTGTATGCAGCAAGAACTCAGAGCAGAGTAGCAGGATCACCACACAGGTTCACAGGAGCAGGTGTATAGCCAGGGAGTAATCAGAGGTCAGGAGCTGGATGCAAGGCAGAATACTCTAGCACAGACTGAATTCTGGGGTGGAGTTTTATAGCATGAAGTCACAGTGCACATGAGACCAAAGACGCCATCTTGGAAAAGGTCAGTAATGCACAAAAGGTAAAAAATGTTCAGAGTCCAGACATTCTGTTATGTTTGGTGAATACTTGATGAATTAATTTGCGAATATTGCAAACTCAGTTATCGTAATCCGAACCGAACTTTTAAATATTTACTCATCTCTTGTGATCTGCCCACAGGTAAGGAGTATGGGCATTTAGTGGAATAATCCCTACCCTGTGCGTTCTTTCTAAAGACAGCCAAACCAGCGGATGAGAGCACACACTGACGGGTCTCCACTTTATTTGCTGCAAATTTTCCTCCAATAATTGGATTCACCAATATCCAAATTATTACTATTTGATCTGCTCAACTACAGAAAAATATGGATTCAAATGATGACCTATTGATGAGTACTCCTTCCAGGAAAACATGGTGTACATCACCCAACCAAGTCATGATGTTACGTGAGTTTTTATCAGTATCAGAGGAGCTGCATAAAAACTAAAGAAATTAGCTGGAGGATAGGTTGATATATGTGCAATACATTGGAGCACAGTCACATTGTGGTCATTTGACAGGCAAAACCCAAGAAAAAAATAAATGAGCATATACCCTGTAATATGTAAATAATATTACACATATATAACATATATAGTTAACACTATTTCTATCAAAAAAGCATAAACACCATCCCACTATGACAAAGCATACCCAATCGGGAAGGTCACACTTTAGTTATTTCAAAAACAAAACACAAGTAAAAAACAAAATTAGCATTTACCTTATAATAAGTAAAAAATTTAATTGTAATAGTAATTTAACTAAGTAATTAATTACTTAGTTAATTAAGTAATTAAGTAATTAAGTAATTTAATTGTAATGTAAATAATATATGATACAAAGTTAACATTATTTGTAGGGTAGCTTGCAGCATGAGAAATTTCTCAAGCTGCGAGCGCTGATGTCAGTAAGATTAGCGCAGTATTTCAGCTCTGAACTGCAATAACCTTACTGACATCAGCACTCATCACAGCAGCCAGATCCACATGCTACTGTCAGCGTGTTCCTTCTGTCATACTGAATGGTAACATTACTGATGTCTCCGCTCAGCACGGCATCTGGATGTAGCAAAGCTGGGAATCATCGTTGGATGTGGGATGGATTTATAGTTCACCTCTTTGGATTATTTTATTTTTTAAACGTAATAAATAGGTAAAAGAGGATCTGGGAATGTTTTGTACAATTAACTTTTCTTTGTGTGTATTTTTATTACTTTTGACTATGGGGCTAGTAATGGGAGTGCCTGATAGATGCCTCTCCATTACTAACCCCTGGGCTTGATGTCAGCAGACACTACACAGCTGACATCAACCACAAAACCATGACCCCCTCTTGCCAACGCATTGGGGGAACAGGTAAGAACTGAAGCTAAGTTCCAGAATTGGTGCATCTCATGGATGCGCCATTTCTGGGTGGCTGAGGGCTAGTGTTATGACTCTGGGAGTGTGCTAATGTCCATTGTCCCTTCCCAACCTATTATCAGCCTGAATCTGTCTGCTTAGCCTTTGCTGGTTATGAAAAATATGTGGGACCCCTCAAAAAATTTTTTGGGTACCACCTTTTTAAAACCAATAAAGGCCATGCAGAAAGCTGTGAGCTGATATTAATAGCCTGAGAAGCTCCATGTATAGTGCCTTCTTTACTGAATATTATCTTAAAACCCCAACTGTCTGCTTTCCCTCAGCTGGTTATTAAAAATAAAGAGAGCCCCATGCTATTTTTTTCTTATTTATGTATTAGCTAAACCCAAGAACAGTAAGCTACACACACACTGCACTAATGTTATATCTCACTGATATCTTTCTTACTATGCACAGGTGTTGGCTGGTCAAATCTCTGATGATTTTGCCTGCTCTCGCTACAATCAGTGACACCAGACATACAATGATGACAGAAGTAGTCATCAACCGATGATTGACCTGCGGTAACCTTTTCACCGCCAGTCACATCTGCTGGCTCACATGCTGTCCTCTGTGTGGCTATGTGGAACTGCAATACCCGGCCACTGTGAGAGTCAGTGACTTCAGTAAAGTTACAGGGTACTGTTCTGGTATCTGAACTGAACTTTTTTATGAGGTTCAGCCAAAACAGACTGGAACATTCACAAGACCGCGACGTCATCGCAGGTCCTACACTCACTGCATTCTTAGGAACGGAGGCTGCCGGTTGCACCGCTGAGGTCCAGGGTCCGTCGGAGGGATGAGTATATCCATATTTTTTATTTTTATTCTTTATTTTTTATATGAATATGGATCCCAGGGCCTGAAGGAGAGTCTCCTCTCCTCCAGACCCTGGGAACCATACGCACCGCACACACCGAAGATTACTGGGAACTTATAGGAACTTCCGATTCTGATTTCCGATATCACAAAAATATCGGAACTCGGTATCGGAATTCCGATACAGCGAATATCGGCCGATACCCGATATTTGCAGTATCGGAATGCTCACACTAGTTATCAGTCTAACAAGCCAGTAACCACTTTTTCTTTGATGAAGAAGGTTTGGTTTCTGGATTTTTATTTATCAGCAAAATTAGAACTAATCAATTTACACATGTTTTCTTAAATCTCCTAACTGAGGCCTGTAACACAATCAATCAGTTCTCCTGTTTTGCAAGAGATGAGAGGCAAAAAGTCTGACACATGTCCTGCAAACTAAAGTTCTAGTTTCAATAGACAGTACGCTATATACTAAGTCCTGTGGAGATGCTTGTTAAATGATTCATATTGATTTTTAGGATTGCTTCCTCCAGTAGACAACATTAAAGATTTTGATCTTTACCTCTGTGAAGAAGTTAATTGCATATTTAATATCCTATGGAAGTCTTGAACGGCCTATAAATCTCCCTATGCCAACTTATCTCTCTCTACAAGGCAAAACTATAACACTAAAACATACTTTGTGAAAAGCCTTTCACCCAGCCAAATAGTTCTCCTGGTTTACAATGATGAGGGGTAAAAACCTGAAACAATTGTATGCAGATTGAGGTTCTGGATTAGCTATAATTCCTTAGTCATGTAGCCTGTTAAAACATCAATTTTAAGTTTTTTTAGTTTGCTGTCTCCAACATATGGAAGGAGACATCATACCTCCACAAAGAAAGTATATGTATATTTCTTTTTCCAGCAGAACATATAAGTCTCACTGCACTAAATTGGCACTCTTCACAAGATCAAGCGTTAACAAGGTTCGGAAGAGCCACAGAATCTTGACCTCGTGACACATGAATTGTCAATATATGTTTTGTCAAGAGTGAATCAAGTGTGAATATTTAAAAATAATGAACATTGTTAATTGCATCAGCTCAAATGGACTTTCAGATAGGCCATTCACAATTAGGCAGCCTTCAGAACTAAAATCTCTCTCTCTATATATATATATATGTATTGCAGAACCTGCTCCCAATATTTCCTCCTGAACATTTAAATGTGCTATGTTTAAAGATGTTTGTAACCAGCTTTATAACTTTCATGCAGAGCAAAACAAAAAATAGCACAGAACAATATTAAAACAAATCCTCAGTTAAATGGCCACTGTGCTAAACCCACACCTCACCACCTCGCCTGACGTCACTATTACATCAGAAGCATCACATAATGTGGTAGCTCACTTTCACCAACTTGAAGATCCGCACTACCTGGGGACATATAAGGTCAGATTTATACAGTTTTACACAGACACCCCTGTCCACACAAGCGCAGGGAGGCATGGGGAGTGAGTGGATGTGGCCCACACAGTCACTAATATGGCCCCACACTCGATCACACCCCTGACAGGCTAAGAGGCCTGTTTTCACTTGCACCAGTGAAGCAGTGCATGGTCAGCCAGGTAGCACTGACATCAGTTCCTAGTTAAATATAAGAATGGTTCATTAACAGGATTATATCTGGTCAGAAACCAGTCCCAGTAGCATGGAAAGTTAAACTTAGAAACAAATGTATGGATCAAGATAAAAGAGCATCCCGGTGTTAAATTATATATTTAATCACCTTAAAGGAACACTAGACAATGCACTATATACACAATGGTTATACATATACAATGGTCAGATATGCAAATACAATAGTGGTAGGACAAAATATATCAGCAGATTGATCATGTTGAATTGCTGGTTTAATATTAGACCATGTGTGCACTGGACTGTGGGTTGCTGCCAGCTGGTTCCTCCACAACACGTTACTCGACATAGCTACCAGACACATGGCCTTACACAAGCCTTTATTCTCTTTGTGTCACTCCACTTCTGACCTCAGGGCTGAAATTAAATCCCATCCACTTACCTCTAGCAGCTAAAAACTCCAAAACTGAAGATGGATCAAAACTCCTTAATAGACGGTCTTAAGGAGGCGGTTTTGGTGCCATTGGATTCAGCCAGGTCCCTGCTACACATTAGGACCAAACACAGATTTGCTACTTGGCTCCTACTAGCCATTCTATATATCTCCCACCATGTGGTGTTAGAATTTATTGAGAACCCTGGAAGGTGTTCAATCCGGTCCATAGATATCAAAACTATATCTGGTGTGTGACCAGAATGTTCCATAAGTCCATATTCTCTTTATGAAATCCTAACTGACTCAACAAAGCAGTTAGACCACATGGTATATATTTTGCAAACAAGCCTTGTGTTCTGAGCTTAGCTGTCTCAAGGTGCGAGTTCTGTCACTCACAAGCTTTTGACGCTTCACAACCTGGTGTCCTGTTATATCTGTTCACTGGGAGGGGTTTTATAATCCCATGCTCAAATAGGATACAAATGATTGACATGAAATTATATCTCCAATATTCTTCACAACCACTGTATAAATAATTTCAGTCTCCTGCACCATGACACCCAGGGGCTGCTGCCCAGCACCTCAAAGACAATGTCATATTATATACTATTCATAAAAAAAACTCTCAGACCTCTTAGGGTATGTTTCCATGGTCAGTAAATGCTGCGGGTTTGATGCTGCGTTCATCTGCAGCAGCAAACCCACAGCAGCAAGAGGTTACAGCATAGTGAATGGGATTTGAAGAAATCCCATCTCCACTATGCGTGCATGGACGCCTCTGGCTTCCCTGCAGAGACGGACATGCGGAGCATCTTTCGAGACCACAACATGTCAATTTATCTTGCGGAGATGCTCCTATGCAATATAAATTTCACGTTCAATGTATTTGGTGCAGTGATTCTGCACAGCTAAGTGAACACATGTGGAATCACCTGCGTTCAAAATCTGGCAGCGCTTAGGACACAGCGGAGATGTGCTGAGTCAAAAGCACTGCTGTGGCACCCCAGGGTCCTTTTCACCACAGTGGCATTGCTTTCCTCACTGGGAGAGTGATGTTAAGTTTGTAAGCAAAGAAGAATATATTTTATCAGGTAATCACCATACACACAACATGTTCACACTCCAGGCCACAAGGGGGAGCTTTTGATCCTATACCTAGGTGACTCCCCATATATATTGTAGTTTGGAGGGAAAGAGAGGTCAGATTGTCAGAGAGACAGAAGGGAGCAGACAGACAAAGAGTGTCAGAAGGTCTGAAGGGGCCGTGTAGTCTGAAGTACTATAGCCCCTGGAGAAAGAGACATACAGAAGGAAAGGACATTGTTCAGTGAGAGTGAAGGAGAGCGGGGCACAGGCGAGGACACCAAGGGGAGGACAGCAGCAAGCAGACTGTCTCCCTGGTAAAGCACAGATAACTGGTAGCCGGCACACCAATGTTGTAAGGGACTCTAAGGCTTACATCAGAGACTGGCAGGACAGCTGAAATGCAAGATACCTGTCCACCACACACACCTGGTGACACAGTAACACATAGAACCCGGGGCATGATAGAGTCCCTGTAAAAAGGCTCGAGTTACCTGTCATACAGGTATTGTCCTATCCTATATGGGGGACAGAGAGGAGAACTGTGAGGACCTTATCTGAGGCCATAGGCAGTAAGGGACTACAACACCACCATGCTAGAGGAAGGCTTTTAACTCCACCTGGTAAAGGGGACTCTGGATTCACTTCCAAGATGGCCAGACTCTGCCTGCCCTGTGATCTGGTACCCTAGACTGCGGTTGCCTGAAGCCTACAGGAAACCAGGTAAACAGACTGCAAACCTGTGTCCTCATTCTTTACTGCACCATTTACCATCTTCCATCTACACACGGGGAGCCTGGGGATATACTTCACCTGTGGGAAGTTGTACCATCTAGCTGCCATAACATCACCCCAGAGGACCCCTTAAAGCAGCATCGGTCCCCACTAACCAAATACCACAGGTGGCGTCACGAACATAAACTTTATTCAAAACCCCCTTTACATGGGCGCTCAGGGCCAAGAATAGGGTCACCACCGTGATATCCCCCTGTGAACACCAGACCCGGTACCGGGTACCCCACGGCCCTGGCGGGCGACTCACTGCCAGTTCCTGACCATGGAAACATACCCTTGATGGGTTTACATCAAATTCATTTAAAGCCTCAGTCACATGTTCATGATTTTTCTGGTGTGAAAAACTGGTCCAATTTTCTACACCGTTTTTGATCCTATTTCCATCAGTGTTTTAATGTTTACTATCAGTGGTTTTCACATTTGGATGAAAAAATTAACATCTTCTTCAACCCATTGTACTGTTATTCATGGACAATACGCAGATTGCACACGGATGCCATGTTTGAAGTGTCCATGTTTTTCATGGACCCCTAAACTTGTATGGGTAATTTTGATCCGTGATTCATATAAAAAATGAATAAGTTGCTGCTGTTTTTTTGTAGACACACAGTATGAAAAACTACAAGGAAATATGAATAGCCCTGAGACTTCAATGGGTACATGTTCTATCTGTGAAAAGTGCTTGCATGAAAAATGAACATTTGAATCAGGAATAAGAGAAATGGCTTTTACTCTGCTGTATGTACCATTATTTTACATTTTACACTTTAGTTCTGTTGTATTAGTTCCCCTGTTTGTATTGTCTTCTGCAGGATAACCCTTTCCATAGAAAATAAATGATTTTAAGATATTTTTAAGTAAGTTAAATATAAAGTAAATTTGTTCCAGACTTTTCAGTACACTAAGCAAAACATCGATTGTCAACCCTTTCAAAGAAACAGATGTAAATTGAGAATTCACTAGCTTTACTAAACCATTTACAATATGGTAATTTTAACAAACTTGACTGAACATGAGCAATTTGACAATTGATCCTTATACTGCAAAACCCCAAACTCACCCCATTATGCTTTAATTAATTTCTGTCAAACTAATTTCTAGTCTATTCTTCTTTTGCTGTCTGTTCTCTTGGAAAGTAGGAAAGAAATACATTAAAAACACTTTAAGAAAAATAAAATAATTTAATATTTGAAGTATGAGTGACATCTTTTCAAAATCTAATTTTGAATTATCATCTTTCAGAAATATTACGATTTGGAGCACCTTCTTTTATCAGGTTTTGTTGAATAGAAATTGGAAAAATGAACTTACGATCCCTTGTGCTTATCTAACAGTACATTTAGAGAAAAGAGGGAAAAAGTCATGAGAACAGACAGTGAATTAGCTTGAGAGGAAAAGTAAGTACAAAATTCATTTTGCAAGTTTAAGTCATTGTCAATATTTGCAGAACTCATGGTTTTTTTTAACATGGCAATAAATCTGAGCTGGTTGAAGCAAGCATAATAATTAGGACTCCAGAACTACACAGTAGCTTAGTCAAAAATCCCTGTAATAAATTCTGCATATATTGCATTGAATACAATTTTAAATTTAAAGTTTGTACTTATTGTACTGATGGCTGTTTTAGGACTTAAATTATGTATGTGATTTCTCTGGTTTTCCAAATACAATTTTCTGTGCACAAGAACAAGTAAAGAAACCTCCCTCCAGTAAACTGGATATTAACCAGACAAAAAAGAACACAAAGTATTTTACTAGAAAACTTTTCCTCATAGGAAAAATGTATTTTATCAGCATAGTTCTGATGCATTTCATTATAATTGGTAAGTACATTATAGTATGCTTATAAAAAGAAAATAAAGCATGGAAAAGGATATAAATCGAAATCATATTTCTAGAATGAAACAAACATTAAAAAAGTATACATATTTTTTTTAAAATTCATCAGCCTAAAACAAAACTTTGAAAAAGTATCGTTATGCTTTTAAGTAATAAAAGTAGCTGCAGCAGTAACTGTATCCCCTTGGCGATAAGCACTATCTCTACATGGAAATACTGCCAAGGAAAATGGCATGATCCAACCAGCGGATTGGTCAGTGGATGGCATGACATGCACACACACAACGGGACAGAAATGGGGCGAGGATGACCCTACCAATAGGGAATGAGGGATGGACACCTCCTGCTCTAACCTGAGCCTGTCCCTGCACTCTCCTAATGCCCCAAGTGGGTCCATCCCCCACCGCTATCAGGAACTTCATCCCTCACTGCCACCTAGCACTGGCCTGGTTAGTGCACTGGCTGGCAAGGGCGCTAGACTCACGACTGCAGATGGAACAACACAGGGGACAGTGACAAACACGAGACAGATGAGGAAAAAACACCAAACTTAGCTTAATAGCCTTCTCTGCTGCAAAGCACCACACTGCAGAAGAAAGGCACCCAGACCACGGACTCTACGAAACCAGCTGACTTACCACTGCAGCCAGTGAGCTCCTTACTCCAGGCTTGGTCAACATAGATTGCTCTATCACCAACAGTCAGCTGATGCATCAGGTGACTATTTAAAGGATTGTGGGAGTAGTCACCACCCACATCAGCTGACCGAGCAACTCTGCAATGGCAGTACACTGCCAGCAAGGGAAACTGACATTAACCCTCATGGCCTGAATTGAAAATAGCTACATTTAATTCAAAGTGGAACCAGAGCTGCCATGCATTCAAAAATGGAATGTGACAGAAAGAAGATGCAGACTCAGCAGATGTCAGCTATGGAGATAAGCTAAAAAATTAGAGGGGAACTGATTAGAAATAAAAAAAATCAGCATTAACCAAAGTTCAAATTTTTTTGTCATTCACTTCTACACAAATTAAGCAGAACCATAATTGGCAATTAAAAAAACACTGTACTCATTCCTCTGGGCACTGCTCGTCATCACATGTCTGGTCCTCGCCACATCTTCAGATACCCAGCCGCTTGCAATTAAATTTTTATTTCCCCACACTTTGCTGGAAACTACTTGTTCAAGGTTCCAAACATGTGAATTTTGTGACATCAGGGTGACAGTGAGAAACAGAAGACCGGACTGGTGATAATGAATAGCAGAGGGGCTGGACAGGTCAGCAGTGAGTTGAATATAACAATTTTGTTACTTTTGTGCACATTATATTTATCATGCTCTGGGTATTGGAGAAACCCCAGAGCACAATTAGGGACATTATATTTTCTGAGAAAAATGTCTCCGCTATTCAAATTTCCACAGAAAATACACACAACCATGTGAATTTGAATTCTGCCTGATCCTTTCATTTCTAATAAGTAGTCATCATGTTTCCCTCACCTCTATAGGTGTTTTACCCTGCTACATCAAAGTGTGATTGTGTGTTTATTATGCTACGTGGTCTGTAGAGGTCACAAAGCATAATAAGGAACATTAAATTAAATTGTTCTCTACAAACAATATAAGCCCCAGTACAGTATGAGCCCTCACAAATCCCCAAAAATAAGAGGATGAGCCCTCACATAGCCCACAGTGTACAGTATGAGCCTGCACATAGCTCCCTATAAATAGTATGAGCCCGCACATAGCTCCTTTAGCATGGTATACTTAATTTTGCTCAATATTAAGTCATACAATTATTGTAAAAAATAGCTGTTATTGATATATCAATATGTAAATTGCCTCTTCAGAGAGAAAAAGGACTTGAACTATATATAGCGCCACCTGTTGGAAGTAGTGATCCTGCAAATCACAATCAACCCTTTAACAAGTCTTGCAGTATGACTTAGGATAAAAAGCCAAACCAGAATCTCAATTTGCAGACACGGTGTTTTGGGCTATTGGCCTTTGTTAGTGCAAAGTTTGAGATTTGAATTGGCTAGGTGAGAGGCTCTGGACTGGGGTCAAAGGGGTAAGGCTTCTCCTTGTGGAAAGTGACATACCAGCTCTAGCCTATCAAGTTAAGGAGGTTTATTCACCATGCAATGCTCTCTGAGAAATTTTATATGCAAATTGCCTCTTCAGATAGAAAGAGGACTTGAGCTCTACATAGCACTACCTTTTGGAAGTAGCCATCTTGCAAGTCACAATTAACCCAATAACGAGTCTTGCAGTATGACCAAAATAAAAATCTCAATTTGCAGACATCGTGTTTCTTTTTTTTTTTTTTAAACCGTTCAGGTTAGTTATAAACAACTCAATATAAGCTCATCAACTTAAACGTTGCTGTTTCAAACTCTCATCATCATGGTTCATATTTATTTTAGTATAACAAACCAAAGTTATAAACAAAAGACATCCTAAAACCCTACAGCTAAACATCAATTAAATTCACTGATATTTGATCAGATACTGCCATTTTTTAAATTTCAAAACATCCTCTGCATCAGAACCACCACCGCCTTTGCTGTCTAATTTATAAATCAAGAATAATCTAGAAATGATCAGCCCAACACACTTATTCACAGATACATGCTTCTCTTTAAAAAGTTCAAAATTCCCCACGTCCCACAAACTCTGCATCACACAAGACATAATTAACCATAGTATTTTATTTTTCACACAACGACATGCACCAATTCCAAACATCGCAACACGCCAATCAATAAAACTCACACCCGCTAACTCCTTACACAACCCACCTACACACTTGCATACACTGTACGCGTCCCACATAGTATGACACACTGTCTCACATCCACCACATCCTTCTCTCGGGCACACATCCGTTCTGGTCAGACATATTCTCTTCTGAATTTGTCCCACAGGCAAAATATTGTGCAAGGACATCCATACAATATCCCTTTGTCCATCTGCCACCTCTTTAGAAGCATGCCCAGGCATTGTCGGTCGGTCATACAGGCACGTGGGGGCCACACACACTACTGAGCATCATTTCCTTGTCTTGAGGCATTTCCACTGAAGTTGAATCATCCTGTAACTTAATTTTCCACTTTGATTTTGAGGAGCATCATTCCAACTCCAGACCTTACATTGATCATTTTTAGGTTTTTTTGTTCTCAACACATTCCACTATGTAATGAATAAAGATTTACAACTGGAATATTGTAAATATTGTACTGGAACATTTAGTGATATCTAGGATGTGGGATTTTAGTGTTCCCTTTATTTTTCTGAGCAGTGAATATATATAGAATATAAAAAACAAGAGCAGTACAGAAGAAAAGAGAGTCAGGGTGCAAATCCCTCCAGGCAGATACCAAACCTCAATTGTAGAACTTAAAAAATCAGAGGCAGCACACCATTTGCAGTGAAAAAAATAGCTATTTTATTAGCCCATCTAAACAGCGACGTTTCGGTCCAAGAATGTGAACCTTGTGTGAAAGCTACTAATATGTAAATTAAAGCTTTCTATTACATTTGAACGGTTACATCTTGAAAATTTCTGTTATCTGAAATAAAAAAAAATATCTTGGTTGCAAAAATATTTTGTAAGAGAAAAGGCAAGAAAAAAATGAAGTGAGTACTTATGATGTGACATATTGTAATCACAAATTAAAACTAGTACTCTACTTTTTATTATGTTGTAACTGGTTATAAATTACAGCCATTTTAAAATGCAACAATTTTTGTACATTAATAAAACCAAATCATCTCAAGCCATTAATATGATCAGTGCCTTATGCCATAGTAGTGTTCCTCTGACCTTAACACAAGCTACCTAGCAAGAGCATATTGAGCAAAGCAACAATCTGTTTGAGTTGCGGGAACATGGATAAGGTCCCAAAAAGTGTCAACTTGACTGCCACTTGTTTCCAAAGAGCCACAACTGATAATTCTAAATTATTTAAACAATTTAAGTGTAAAGTAAGCACTTTCCTTCTTAGCTTAGTAAATGTATTTCTTTCTAAGTAATTCAAATTGTGAAATATTAATGGTAGAAAAGAAATGAAACCAACATGAAAAGTCTTCTAAATTAGGTGTAATTGAGTTTCCATCAGTTGGGAATATGAATCATAACGGAATTGCTTCAAATGAAGGAAGATAATTTCAATATCTTCTGTGCCTTAAATGAATTATTTACTAATCTCTCCACAGGAAGCTTATCTCCTGGTTAGTTGTCCTCAGCCATTTGGCCATAATGAAAACTTGTTCCCAGCTATTTCCTTGTACAAATTTGTGAGACTTATTCTGATAGTAATTAATTGATTTTTTTCTACTTTAAGTTATGATACTTTTCTTTGAGATTTGAAATAATATTACATTAAAGGATTAGATTACAGAAGAATTTTAAAGTGGTATGGGTATTAAATGAAAATGATTCCCTTGTTAACATAACAGTTATCACAAAGTGTGCATTTTTTTACCTTTCATGTTAATCTACAATGGAGAGCAGAATAAAATTCTGAGTGGTTAAGACTACATTCATTTTTTTTTAATCATATTTAATAGTGGTTATCAATCCATTCAAGACAGACCTACTTGACTACTTCATCACACTTCAGATTCATAAGAAAATTGATTAAGCTGTTTGTTCACTGGTGAAAAACCTCTTTAACCCCTTAAGGACCTAGCCACTTTGTAGGTTAATGATCAGGGCTAAATTTTTAAATCTGACCAGTCACTTTATGTGGTAATAAGTCTGGAGCGTTTCAACGGATTCAACTAATTCTAAAATTATTTTTTTTGTGCCATATTGTAATTCATGATAGTGGTAAAATTTCTTCAATATGACTGGTGTTTATTTGTGGAAAAATTGAAAATTTGGTGAAAAATTTGAAAATTTCACAGTTTTCAAACTTTTAGTTTTGAGGCCTTTAAATAAGAAAGACATAACACATAGTTAATAAATAACATTTACCACAAGTCAACTTTATATCAGCATAATTTTTTAAATATGTTCTTTTTTGTTAAAAGTTGCCCAACAATTTCTCCTTTTTCCAACAAAATTTACAAAACCATTTTTTAGGGACATCACATTTGAAGTGACTTTGAGGGGTCTATATGACAGAAAATACCCATAACTGACACTAAAAACTGCACGCCTCAAGGTGTAGACACCACATTCAAAATCTTTATGAACCCTTCAGGTACTTCACAGGTACTGTAGCAACGTAAAAGGAAAAATTAACATTTACCTCTTTTCACAAAAATGTTACTTAGGACCAATTTTTTATTTTTACTTGGGTATCAGGGGAAAATTAATCTTTATGTTTGTTGAGAAATTTCTCCTGAGTACACCAATATCCCATATGTGGAGGAAGTCCACTATTTGGGCTCACAGCAGGGTTCAGAAGGGAAGGAGCACCATTTGACATTTTACCCCATGTCACATTTGGAGAGCCCCTAGTGTGCCTAAACAGTGGAAACCCCCCACAAGTGACATGCATTTGGAAGCTAGATCCCTCAAGGAACTTACCTATGTGGTGAGAATGTTGAACCCCCAGGTGCTTCACAGAAGTTTATAACATAGAGCTAAGAAAATTTAAAAAATCTAATTTTTCCAGCAAAATGTTTCTTTTATCCCCAATTCTTTTATTTTCTCAAGGGTAACAGGGGAATATGTACACCAAAATTTATTGTGCAATTTATCTTGAGTGTGAAATACTCCATGTTTGGGTGAAAATTGCTTTTGCGGCATAGTGCAAGGCTCAGAAAGTAAGAAACACCATATTGAAATTCAGATTTTGCTGAAATGGTTTGAGGGTGTCATGCCACATTGGTAGAGTGCCTGAAAAGAGTGAACAGCAGAAAGCACACATAAGTGATTTCATTTTGCTAACTACACCACTCAATGAATTAATCTATGGGTAGAGTGATCATATTGACACCAAATGTGCCTCACTGAAATTTATACTATTGAGCAGTGAAGAAAGCATAATTACATTTCTTCCACTAAAATGTTGTGTCAGCCACCAATTTTCATAAGGGATAATAGGAAAAAATGGACATCTAAGTTTGTTGTGCAATTTCTCTTGAGTGCGCCAAAACCCTACATGTAATTGGGAACTACTTTTGAGGCACAGTGCAAAGTTCAAGAGGGATTTTACTTTTATGGTTTGCGGGAGCCATGACCCACTAGGACAGCCCCTGAGGTGCCAGAACAGCCAAACTCCAAATAAGTGACCCCATTTTACAAAACACATGTCACACACACTGTAGGAAAATATAGATGCAACACGAAGGGATTAGGGGAAGGAAGCCCAAAATTATGGAAGGGGGAAGTGGGGACCTCTAGACAGATCTAAAGTCACCCTGTCTAAACATCCCTATAAAGGGTCTGCACCTATCACCGAGCAGGAATCTGACTGACCCTGGCACAAAGCCTTGCTTAGGGAAGGACAGGGTAAACACTAGTCAACCCCCTTAACAATCACAGACAGCTGGGATAGACAAACAATGTGAACAGTTAAATTGAGATGACTCAGAGGTAACACAGACATCCTCCAGCAGCACGTAAAAGGAAGATAGCCGACTACTATAGCTACAAGCCTTAACAGGGAGAAATGGAGAGGTCACCGGCATTTCCCAAACATAGACAGGAAGTCTACAAAAACCCTGTCTAGGTGTGTCGATTAGAGCCAGGGGGAGGTTACCACAGACAGACTAGGAAGGTGTTTCCAAAGCCAACCTCAGAGACCTTCTGCAGCCAGATGCTGTGCAAATGTCTGCAGCCTCTAACACACCCGTGACAGTACCCCCCTTCTACGAGCAGCCTCTGGACACTCAGAACAAGGTTTTTAGTGATAAGAGATGTGAAATCAATGAAACAGCCAAGACCCACATCCTTTCCTCTGGGCTATAACCCTTCCAGTGCACCAGGTATTGTAGGGATCGACATTTGAGGTGAGACTCTACAATCAAAATATCAAACTAGGTTTCCATCGACCAATTGTTATTATTGGGGGTGGAGGTAGGGTTGAGGGCTCAAGCGGTTAAACAAATTTCTTGAGCAAAGACCTATGAAAGACATTGTTGATCTTAAGAGCCTGAGGTAGCTCAAGACAAAATGCTGCCGTAATGACGGTGATTATTTTATAGGGAGCAATAAATCTAGGTCCCAACATCCAGGAAGGAACCTTCAACCTGATATTCCTGGTAGACGACCAGACAAAGTCATTCACATTCAGGTCCAAACCTGGCAAGCATTTTCTGTCAGCAATATGTTTGTACCTATCTCCCATAATCTTTAAATTACTCAGAACCTCACGCCACACTGAGGAGAGTGACAAAACAAAATGTTCATTTTCCGGAACACATGAAACCCTTCCCCTCTAAAGGCACTAAACTGTGGATGGTTAGCATATGCATCAAAGAACGGTGACCTGATGGAAGATTCTTGACGGTGATTATTGATAGCAAGTTCTGCCAGCAGTAAGTAGGATGCTCAATCCTCCTGATTTTCAGAGACAAAACACCTGAGGTAGGTCTCCAAATTCTGGTTAACGCGATCGGTCTGTCCATTTGACTGGGGATGTAAGGCAGAGGAAAAGGACAGCTGCACCCCCAGTTGAGAATAGAATGCGCTCCAGAACTTGGAAACAAACTGGGTCCCCTGATCTGACACCATATCGGAGGGACCCCCGTGAAGCTTCACAATTTCATTTACAAACACCTAAGAGAGTCTTGGCATTCGGAAGAGCCGGTAATGCGATGAAATGAACCATTTTACTGAACCTGCCAACAACCACAAAAACCACAGACTTGCCTGCAGACACTGGTAGGTCAGTAATAGAATTCATGGACAAGTGTGTCCATGGTCTACTAGGAATAGGTAGAAGGGTACCAGATGGACGAAATGCAATATTTTAGAACATGTGCAGATACTACAAGCAGCTACTTGTTCATCCACATCCCGATGCAACCCCAGCCAGCAAAACATCCAGAAAGGTGGTGTGCAGTTGACTTTTACCACCTGGATAACCATTGAGCATAGAATTGTGATAATGCTCAATTACTTTACATCTCACCCTCCAGCTCAGGATACAATGCCAAAATGACTACCCCTTCTGCAAAATCGAGAAAGAGGGTCCTCATGTTCACCACCACCAGTGAAGCTCTGATACAGCGCTATTGCTTGCTTACTTCGGACACCATGCTGTGAGCATGGCCTCAGAATCTTCTCTGTGTAATCCAGTAATCATATATATTTTATGTTTACTGGTGAAGTACTGTATAAATTTTTTTTTTTAATGGCGAATTGCATTTTTTTTATTAAACCATTTTGGGTCACATGCATTCCATGGGTTACATGTTACAGAATTGCTTTTTCTGCATCCTGTTACCAAAACATTAATATATACTTTATTTTATTACTTTCGTATGAGGGTGCAAAAAACAATTCTGTAAATTGGGTCACAATTCCCCATTATTAGTGTTGTTTACACTGATATTTATGAAGAGCCATGCTGGAGTCAGAAACCCCTGATTCATTAAGAGGCACTCTTAATGAATCAAGCACATCTTATTTGGTCAGTATTTATTCATCATTTTATATCAGTAATTGTAAGCCAAAACTAAAAGTGGAACAATCAGAGGAAAATTATAATAGAAAATAACATAAACCACTTCTGCATTTTTTCTACCTACCCCCGGTTTTGGATTACAATTACTGATGTAAAAAAAATGACCAAATACAGAACATGAGAATGTGACCTAAATCTTACTCCAGGCAGATTGTAGTAAGATTTGTGGCATAAGAGCAGAGACAGACTGCTGTTTAACTTGTGCGATGATCACATCCCACTGCATGGACTGGCATGGCACCTCTCCTGACCTGAGAATGATAGTGCAATGTATTTCTTTACAGCTGTCAAGCTCAGGTCAGGAGAGCAGACAGCCAGTACTGAGGTGTACAGTGGGATACTCACATGAGAAATATTGCAGTCTGTCTATTGCCTAAGGCATGAAATAGCTCATCGTCAGTTAGACAATTGGGCAATGACATGCTACATCCCACTGCCTCATTTTCCAACTACACAAACTTTTACAAAGCTGACCATAACTGGTGTGAAAACACAAGGGGCTCAACATGAGCAAACGTTTATAATTTATCAAAAACCTTTACTCCAGGTTTTTGGCTTAAAAGCTTTGATGAATTTAGGGCTAAAGTTTTCTTTTGTTAACCCCTTCCTGACATTGGACAGTGCATTTCTGCAGGTGGATATACCGGTATGTTTTGGCGATTGTACGGGCACAGGAGCTATAGCAAACTGGTGATTCAGGTCTGAAACATGTTGCCTGGGAGCGCAAAGCATTTTTCATTTGTGCCTTTTTAATTTGTGTACTGTTGTGTTCAACCATTATTTGTGCCTTTTATCCCCTTTCTGACCACGGACGGGATAGTACATCCGAGGTCAGATCCCCCGCTTTGATGGAAGGCTCCGGTGGTAAGCCCGCATTAAAGCCGGGACATGTCAGCTGTTTTGAACAGCTGACATGTGCTTGCAATAGCGGCGGGTGAAATCACAATTCAGTCACTGAGAAGAAGACAGCTGACCGCATCACCTAATATACACACTGTGAACCCACCGGCTTATCAGCACAAGCTGGCCAGCTGATCTTGGGTGCTAATTCCGGAAAAAATGCTGACGTAAATCACAATAGGAAGAAAGCGGCAGCACTCACCGATCTTGAGAGCAGGTAATTCTTTATTGCATCACAATCTTCATGGCTCAGGGGTGTATGTACAAAGGAGTGTGAAAGCTTAAACGACGGCCGTTTCGCGCCACTCCGGCGCTTCAATGGGTTTATGGATGGACGGACATGACGCCTGTAGTTGTATGTGCCGAAAGCACACCTCCTCCCTGCCCCACTCCGCCCACTCACGGTACAAAATTCTAAAAACAATTAAAAACAAATACAATGAGTACAAGTTATATTATACTTCTGTGCAGCAATAGCTGCCTATTGTACTGAAGGCATAATGAATATATATAACTATGTTACATATTTCTCTGTGGCCCGTCATCCATGGATCATTACGCAGCTGTGTCTAACCGCACCTTTTCTTAATAGCGCTAACAGACTGACCTAAGTGGACACTTATGACATACCAAACTGCATGTCTTTACCCATAAGCATTACAGCTTAGCTGGAGACAAAATTTACACAGGGAAGACAAAATACATATAAATCGAAATACATTGTATAAAAAAATCATAAGTGATCCTGAAATCACGATTCACGTGCCGCTATTAACTAGTTAAATGCCGCTGTCAAACGCTGACAGCGGCATTTAACCGGCGCTTCTTGCCATCCGGCCGGAAATGAGTGCATTGCTAACCCCCTCACATGATCGGGGGTCAGCGATGCATCAGAATGGTTACTGATCCCAGCTAGCTGTGAGCGCCACCCTGTGGTCGGCGCTCATAGCAAGCCTGCATTTCTGCTGCATAGCAGCGATCTGATGATCGCTGCTATGTAGCAGAGACGATCGAGTTGTGCCAGCTTCTAGCCTCCAATGGAGGCTATTGAAGCATGGCAAAAGTAAAAAAAAAGTTACAAAAATGTGAAAAAAATAAAAAAATATAAAAGTTTAAATCACCCCCCTTTCGCCCCACTCAAAATGAATCAATTAAAAAAAATCAAACCTACACATATTTGGTATCGCCGGATTCAGAATCACCCGATCTATCAGTAAAAAAAAAGGATTAACTTGATCGCTAAACGGTGTAGTGATAAAAAAATTTGAAACACCAGAATTAAGTTTTTTTGGTCGCCGCGACATTGCACTAAAATGCAATGACGGGCGATCAAAAGAACATATCTGCACCAAAATGGTATCACAAAAAACATTAGCTCGGCACGCAAAAAACAAGCCCTCAACCGACCCCAGATCATGAAAAATGGAGACGCTACGGGTATCGGAAAATGGGTTTTTTTTTTAAACCTAGACATGTTAGGTGTCTATGAACTCGTAATGACCTGAAGAATCATAATGGCAGGCCATTTTTAGCATTTAGTGAACCTAGCAAAAAAGCCAAACAAAAAAGCATTTAGTGAACCTAGCAAAAAAGCCAAACAAAAAACAAGCGTGGGATTGCACTTTTTTTTGCAATTTCACCGCACTTGGAATGGCCATATTGAATGAAAAATAAAAAAGTTATGGCTCTGGAAAGGAGGGGATCAAAAAACGAACACGGAAAAATGGAAAATCCCAAGGTCATGAAAGGGTTATACTACTGGATCAATAAATAAATTATTTTAAGAAGATTCGAGTGCCGGCAATCATTTGGGCTGTTGCTAAAAAATATCTATCTATATCTATGTAAAAGTAAAAATAAACAAAAAAAAGTTTCCATACTCAATATTGCCATATCTGGAATGACATAACCTATACAACTGTCACACTAATTAACCCCTTCAGCAACAAAAACTCTGCTTGCTCATTTTACCGACAAAGAAGAAGTGGAATCAAAAAGGCGATCAGAAAGTTGAATGGAAAATAAAAATGTGTAAATGAAAATATCATCTTGACCTGCAAAATGAAGCCTGCACATAGTTCTGTCAGCAGTCAAATAAAAAGCTAGAGCTTTCACAATAAAATGATGCAAAACAACTATTTTTTTCTAAAAAAAAGTCTTTGTTCTGTAAAAGATTCAAAACATTTTTTTGTACGTGAGTTTAGCTGTCGAAAGTATATCAAAATCAGCTCTAAGGCTACTTTCACACTAGCGTCATGCACTGCACGTCGCTATGCGTCGTTTTGAAGAAAAAACGCATCCTGCAAAAGTGCTTGCAGGATGCGTTTTTTCTCCATAGACTAGCATTAGCGACGCAGTGCGACGCATTGCCACACATTCCAACCGTCGTGCGACGGGTGCGTCGTGTTGCATCGGACCGTCGCCACCAAAAAACGTTGCATGTAACGTTTTTTGGTGCGTCGTGACCAGCATTTCCGACCGCGCATGCGCGGCCGGAACTCCGCCCCCTCCTCCCCGCACCTCACAATGGGGCAGTGGATGTGCTGAAAAACAGCATCCGCTGCCCCCGTTGTGCGGCGCTTCCACATTATGCGTTGGTGCACCGTAATGTCGCATTGCGACGTGCAGTGCACGACGCTAATGTGAAAGTAGCCTTACTCTTCAATACATTTTACCCTCGCGGACCTGTGTTATTTATTCGTCCAATGGTAAAAAAAATGTATGGCACACTTGTGGTGTCAATATAATCACTGCAACCTTTGATGAATCCATTGAGAAATATATTTAAATAAGGAAGATTTTGATTTTCTTTTACCTCAGGGGTTTTTTCAATATGACGTGGCAGATGCAAACCGTTCCAGCAAAATCTGCACTATAATGTGATGCTCCTTTCCTTCTGAATTTTCTACCATGCCTGAAAAGTATTTTATAATTATATGTAGGATATTGGCGCACTCAAAAGAAGTTTCACAACAAATGTATGTATGTTATATATAGCAGTAATGCAGTCCACATTTCATATAATCAATGTTTGCATACATCTTAGCTCTTACTGAGGATGCTATATACTTTGGTTTGTATATTGTGCAGTCATAGCAGCTTGCAACTGTTCAAATTCTATTTATTCTGTTCAGAGGTGCTTGGGTTTTTTTGTAGTATACTATCAAAAGTTTTGACTCCCATCAGCCTAAGGGTACCGTCACACAGTGCCATTTTGATCGCTACGATGGTACGATCCGTGACGTTCTAGCGATATCGTTACGATATCGCAGTGTCTGACACGCAGCAGCGATCAGGGACCCTGCTGAGAATCGTACGTCGTAGCAGATCGTTTGGAACTTTCTTTCGTCGCTTGATCACCCGCTGACATCGCTGGATCGTTGTGTGTGACACCGATCCAGCGATGTGTTCGCTTGTAACCAGGGTAAACATCGGGTAACTAAGCGCAGGGCCGCGCTTAGTAACCCGATGTTTACCGTGGTTACCAGCGTAAACGTAAAAAAAACAAACAGTACATACTTACATTCCGGTGTCTGTCCTCCGGCGTCTCAGCTTCTCTGCACTGTGAGCGCCGGCCAGCCGGAAAGCGAGCACAGCGGTGACATCACCGCTGTGCTTTCCGGCTGGCATAGACACAGTGGAGAGAAGCAGAACGCCGGGGGACAGACACCGGAATGTAAGTATGTACTGTTTGTTTTTTTTACGTTTACGCTGGTAACCAGGGTAAACATCGGGTTACTAAGCGCGGCCCTGCGCTTAGTAACCCGATGTTTACCCTGGTTACCCGGGGACTTCGGCATCGCTCCAGCGCCGTGATTGCAAAGTGTGACCGCAATCTACGACGCTGGAGCAATAATCATACGGCGCTGCAACGTCACGGATCGTGCCGTCGTAGCGATGAAAATGGCACTGTGTGACGGTACCCTAAGGCTGTTTTTAATAAATGCTGGATATTACTGCTCTTTAAATTTGTAGGCTTTTAGCCCAAGAGATCCATTTTTGATAATTATTACATGCAATATTTAAAGAAAGGTCACCTTGTCATGGCTGATGGGCTTTCAGGAATTGGTCAATGTATGCGCTAAGTACCTTCATTATATAAGTATTATCATAGGTACACTTCATCTGTGAGAGACAGTAAAAACAAATCTAGAAAATCACATTGTTTGATTTTTACATATTTCATGTAATAAAATGCAGTTTAATTAAGTATAAATTAAATTAAATTAATTAAGTATTGATGGAATAGTAAACAGAACTTAATATTTGGTACAGAAACTTTGTTTGAAATTACAGGGCAAGTGGGAAGATCCAGGTAAAGAACCAGAATTGTCACATCCAATAGATGTCCCTTTTCTGGGCGGCTGAAGGCTGCTATTTTTAGACTGGGAGGGACTCAATATTCATGGCTCCTTACCAGCCTGAGAATACCAGCCCCCAGCTGTCTGCTTTAGTAAGGCTAATTGTCAAAAATAAGGGGGCACTCCATGCCATTTTTTTAAATTATTTATTTCAATAATTTAAAAAGCAGCATGAGGACCCTTCAGTTCTTGATAACCAGCTTTGCTAACGCAGACAGCTAAGGGTTGCAGACCCAGCTGTCAGTTTAGCCTGGCTGATTATCAAAACTACAGGTGAACCCACGTTGTTTATTTTTAAATTGTTTATTTAGAGCGTTCTGCTCTCACTGTTATATGCGGCACCAAGTATAGGCTGATGGGAGAAGTAGTCCCATTTGCTGACACCAGTGACTGGAGGTAAACTTTTACCTCTGATAACAGCTGCGGGCTCACATTGTCATTTGATAGCATTTGAACTGCAGCTGCCTGATCGGTGGGAATGATTTTACCGCCGGTCAGAAGCAGTGTTTGCCGCTTTATCATGCACATCATGGCATGGCAAACACTAGAAGTTTGGGCCCCCTATTCAAGTAAATGTGGTTCAGGTTTGGGTACTGTTTGGGTACCCAAGATCAAACTTTTTTTAACTCTTTGGCCGCATCTGCCGGAATCGAGCATCCAGGGGTCCGCTTGTCTCTAACCCTAAGCTATCAGCTGAAGCAAGGCTGGTTATCAAAAATAGGAGCTTTCCTATGACTTTTTTTATTATTTAAAAAAATAATTAAAAAAAAACAGCATGGTACCCCCTTATGTTTTTGATAACCAGTCATGCTAAAGCAGACAGCATGTGGCTGCTATTCTCAGGCTGGTAGGGCCATGGATATTGGCCTCCCCAGCCTAAAAAATAGCAGCCCACAGTTGCCTCAGAAAAGGTGCATCTTTGGTTCTACTCACTGATCTCAGTGCTGCACTATGATAATTTTTCTCAGGGCACTAGAGGAGAAAAAGTCTCATGGTGCTGCGCTGAGTTCAGTGAGTTCACGTGAGAAATTCTCATGGCAAATTTTGGTGAACTCACAGTTCAGCTTAGTGCTGCATCATGAGACCATTTCTCAGGGTGCTAGTGATGATCACTCTGAGGTTTATCACAGTTCATTGGCCCAGATGGGAACCCAGCCTCAGTGACCTGCCATAACCTCAATGATGTCATCGCTAGTCACTGACAATGCACTCACAGCAACTCATTCTCCAGCGGTTTTCAACCTGGACAGTCACATCTTGGCACCAACCAGGTTGAAAACTATTTATTGCAGACAAGGATTATGGCATGAGACAAAATGTTGGACAAATGAGGGATATGGTTGTTTTTCATTTTTGCTTTTTTTATAGGAGGCAATGGCTTCAATGGAATGGTTGTTAAGTGAGTTTATCTGTGTTTGTTATTTTTAAATTAAAAACCTTGTTTTTTATTTCAAATAAAGAACTTCATACAGGCTGAGGGTTTATTTGCATTATAACTATAGGATTAGTAATGTATAGGCATCTTATAGAAGTCTCTTCATTACTAAGCTGTGGGGTTGATGTCACCTGACAATACGAAAGTCACATCAACCCCACAAATATTAACCCTACTTACCACCACCCCAGGGCAAGTGGGATGAGCCAGGTAAAGCACCAGAATTGGTGCATCTAATAGATGTTCCATTGCTGGCTCTGCTATTTATAGGCTGAGGGGAAATATCCATGGTCTCTTACCAGCCTGAAAATACCAGCCCCCAGTTGTTTGTTTTAGTTTGGCTGGTTGTCAAAAATGGGGCATCCCCATGACATTTTTAAAAATTATTTATTTTAATATTTTAAAAAAAGTCCATGGGAGCCTTCTACTTTTGACAATCAACCTTACTAAAGCTGAAAGCTGAGGGTTGCAACCCACAGCTGTCAGTTTTGCCTGGCTGGTTTTCAAAATCACAGGGGAAACCACTCCAATTTAAAAAAAAATATTACTTATTTACAGTGCATTTGCCAGCTGGTGAATACAGCCATTAGCCACACCTGCTCTTGCTGTTATCAGGCGTAGGCTGATCGGTGTAGTAGTCTCATCAGCTGACACCTGTGACTAGAGGTAAAATTTATACCTCCGGTCACAACTGCGGACTCACGCTGTCACCTGATAGCATGGGAACCACTGTGCTTTGACTGATGGTAAAGAACTTAGCCGATCAGAGCTGCTCCTGTTTCTGTGCATGATAGGGTGGGAAACACCAGGTGTTCGAGAGCGCCGAACCCGAAGAGAAGAGTATCACAGGCTTCCTGGTGAAGTCTGTGTTTAAGGTCCTTGCCTGAACAGTAGGTGTTCGGTACGAACCCCAAACTTTACTGTTCGTGGTAATATTATATGAATAAAATTGCAACTGTTCCCTTCACACTCTGAAAGTGTTCAATCAGTTTTGAGAATGCCACACTATCTAGACACATATGCTTTTATCAAGTACAGCAGTAAAGCCCATTTGTCAGTTTAGTCCTGAATATTTTTTGAGAAATAATGGAGAAATGTTACAATACAGAGCTTTAAGAAAAAAAAAAACATTAACTAAGATATGTCAAGAGCCATGACAGGTTCTCTTATGCAATTATGTATAGAGGCAGTATACATAAAAAATACATACTAGAAGACATTGCAACAAAAGAATCATTGATCAGATTTAAAAATGGTTTGTGTTACTAGAACACATGTGCATACAGAAGAAACATATGAGTCTTAATACACGAAAATAAACAACTTGTATTAAGTGCTTTCATTTTAATCTCGTTGTGCTTTGAAGTGCCAAATTTGATAATTTAATTGCTTTTCACAGTTTTAAAGGTCATATCTTTGTTCCATTATTCTCACTCGGGCCTTGCAATCTAACATCTAAGGCTCGATATTTTCTTGAATACTGAATAATTAAACCTTCCTGTTCTTTGATATTTTCAGGCACTCAAAAAATACACTTGCAATAAACTTTTGTTTGCATTTTGGCAAAAAAAAGTTTTGCTTGTCAGCAGCTAGTAATATACATATGCGTATAGGATATACATTATTTGTGAGTTTTAAATGCTGCTTAGGCATTAGATGCTGTATTGATTGAAGTAAACACTTTTTAGTAGCCATCATCCATTTGAAAATGTAACGTCAAGTCAAAAGTTGGCAAGACTAACACTGGGTACCGAATAAACTGAAAACTTTTCTTTAAATTTATAGAACAGAATGTCCATATAAATTCTTGTTGATGAGCTGCCTTATTGATGAGCAGCCAGACAGACAAAAAAAATTGTAGGAAAATATATAACTACAATATACATTTATGATGCAATACATGCAATAAGGGATATTGTATGTATTGCATCATAAATGTATACTGTAGTTATATATTTTCCTACAATTTTTTTGTTACCTGTACATTTAGTATATAGAAGGTAAGTTAACTAATCAATCACCATTGTCTTTTTTAAAAGAGGTTGTTCACTACCTTGACTCAGTTATGGATTTTGCCGTAAATGATTAAGGGAAATGCATTTAAATATCCCCACATTTCTTTTCTGCCCAATTTCATGTTATATACTTTAATGTTTAAATGCCTATGCTCTTGCACCAGCTCTGTTGTCATATTGATCACTCCCTTTTCAGTATCTTATGCTCCCTTCTTAATACATTTCCCATCATTCATTGGGCTGGGCTGCAAGTCAGCAGTGAGCAACACCTCCTTTAGTTCTGACTAAACAACTCTTTCTCCTCACCCAGCATCCCACTAAGCATCAGCATGATCTCCTGTGATGGACACTGCAGGGAATAGAAGTACAGGTCCTTCTCAAAAAATTAGCATATAGTGTTAAATTTCATTATTTACCATAATGTAATGATTTCAATTAAACTTTCATATATTATAGATTCATTATCCACCAACTGAAATTTGTCAGGTCTTTTATTGTTTTAATACTGATGATTTTGGCCTACAACTCCTGATAACCCAAAAAACCTGTCTCAATAAATTAGCATATCAAGAAAAGGTTCTCTAAACGACCTATTACCCTAATCTTCTGAATCAACTAATTAACTCTAAACACATGCAAAAGATACCTGAGGCTTTTAAAAACTCCCTGCCTGGTTCATTACTCAAAACCCCCATCATGGGTAAGACTAGCGACCTGACAGATGTTAAGAAGGCCATCATTGACACCCTCAAGCAAGAGGGTAAGACCCAGAAAGAAATTTCTCAACAAATAGGCTGTTCCCAGAGTGCTGTATCAAGGCACCTCAATGGTAAGTCTGTTGGAAGGAAACAATGTGGCAGAAAATGCTGTACAACGAGAAGAGGTGACCGGACCCTGAGGAAGATTGTGGAGAAGGACCGATTCCAGACCTTGGGGAACCTGAGGAAGCAGTGGACTGAGTCTGGTGTGGAAACATCCAGAGCCACCGTGCACAGGCGTGTGCAGGAAATGGGCTACAGGTGCCGCATTCCCCAGGTAAAGCCACTTTTGAACCATAAACAGCGGCAGAAGCGCCTGACCTGGGCTACAGAGAAGCAGCACTGGACTGTTGCTAAGTGGTCCCAAGTACTTTTTTCTGATGAAAGCAAATTTTGCATGTCATTCGGAAATCAAGGTGCCAGAGTCTGGAGGAAGACTGGGGAGAAGGAAATGCCAAAATGCCTGAAGTCCAGTGTCAAGTACCCAGTCAGTGATGGTGTGGGGTGCCATGTCAGCTGCTGGTGTTGGTCCACTGTGTTTCATCAAGGGCAGGGTCAATGCAGCTAGCTATCAGGAGATTTTGGAGCACTTCATGCTTCCTGGCACCTGCTCACAGTGCCAAAACCACTGGTAAATGGTTTACTGACCATGGTATTACTGTGCTCAATTGGCCTGCCAACTCTCCTGACCTGAACCCCATAGAGAATCTGTGGGATATTGTGAAGAGAAAGTTGAGAGACGCAAGACCCAACACTCTGGATGAGCTTAAGGCCGCTATTGAAGCATCCTGGGCCTCCATAACATCTCAGCAGTGTCACAGGCTGATTGCCTCCATGCCACGCCGCATTGAAGCAGTCATTTCTGCCAAAGGATTCCCGACCAAGTATTGAGTGCATAACTGAACATTATTATTTGATGGTTTTTTTGTTTGTTATTAAAAAACACTTTTATTTGATTGGACGGTTGAAATATGCTAATTTATTGAGACAGGTTTTTTGGGTTATCAGGAGTTGTAGGCCAAAATCATCAGTATTAAAACAATAAAAGACCTGACAAATTTCAGTTGGTGGATAATGAATCTATAATATATGAAAGTTTAATTGTAATCATTACATTATGGTAAATAATGAAATTTAACACTATATGCTAATTTTTTGAGAAGGACCTGTATTGCACAAAGCAACAGAACACCAGCTCTAGCAATAAAAATTATTCTGAACTCTCCCTTGCTATCATGGATGATGGGATAGATAAACAGATGGAATATATGACTGTAATGTACACTCTGCACCCCATCTTGACTGAAAAAAACCCAGAAATGTAGAAATTTTTGCAAATTTAATAAAAAAGAAAAACTGAAATATCACATGGTCATAAATATTCAGACCCTTTGCTCAGACAATCATATTTAAGTCACATGCTGTCCATTTAATTGTGATTCTCCTTGAGATGGTTGTATGCCTTCATTGGAGTCCAGCTGTGTTTAATTATACTGATAAGACTTGATTTGGAAAGGCACACAACTGTCTATATAAGACCTCACAGCTCACAGTGCATGTCAGACCAAATGAGAATCATGAGGTTCATAGGAACTGGCCAAGGACCTCAGAGACAGAATTGTGGCAAGGCCAAGATAACAACAGAATTTCTGCAGTACTCAAGGTTCCTAAAAGTACAGTGGCCTCCATAATCCTTAAATGGAAAAAGTCTGGGACCACCAGAAGTCTTCCTAGACCTGGCTGTCCAGCCAAACTGAGCAATCATGGGAGAAGAACCTTGGTGAGAGAGGTAAAGAAGAACCACAAGATCACTGTGGCTGAGCTCCAGAGATGCAGTAGGGAGATGGAAGAAAGTTCCACAAAGTCAAATATCACTGCAGCCCTCCACCAGTCGAGCATTTATGGCAGAGTGGCCAGACGGAAGCCTCTTCTCAGTGCAAGACATGTGAAAGCCCGCATAGAGTTTGCTAAAAAAACACATGAAGGACTTCCAGACTATGAGAAATAAGATTCTCTGGTCTGATGAGACGAAGCTAAGCTCTGGTGATAATTCTAAGCAGTATGTGTGGAGAAAACCAGGCATTGCTCATCACCTGCCCAATACAATCCCAACAGGGAAACATAGTGGTGGCAGCATCATGTTATGGGGGTGTTTTTCAGCTGTAGAGAAAGGACGACTGGTTGTCATTGAAGAAAATATGAATGAGGCCAAGTACAGAGATGTACTGGCTGAAAATCTCTTCCAGAGTGCTCTGGACCTTAGACTTGGCCGAAGGTTCACCTTCCAATAAGACAATGACCCTAAGTACACAGCTAAAATAGCACCAAAGTGGCTTCAGAACAACTCTGTGACCTTTCTTGACTGGCCCAGCCAGAGGCCTGACCTAAACCCACTTGAGCATCTCTGGAGAGACATGAAAATGGCTGTCCACCAACGTTCACCATCCAACCTGATGGAACAGGAGATGATCTGCAAGGAAGAATGGCAGAGGATCCCCAAAACCAGGTGTGAAAAACTTGTTACATTATTCCCAAGAAGACTAATGGATGTACAAGCTCAATACTGAGCAAAGGGTCAGAGTACTTATGACCATATGATATTTAACTTTTTTTTTAATACATTTGCAAAAAATACTGCATTTCTGTTCTTTTTTTCATCAAGATGTGTTGCAAAGTGTACATTAATGAGAAAAAATGAACCTTTTTGAATTTACCAAATGGCTGCAATGAAACAAAGAGTGGAAAATTTAAGGGGGTATGAAAACTTTCTGTACTCATTGTAGGTATCATTTTTTATCCACTGAAAGGTTGGCTAAAAGCCCTAAACATTTGCAAGCTTTTTCACCCAGTGAGCAAGCCAATTCACATGAGATCTGTATTATTTCTCAATCACAATAACAAATTAATTATGAAGTTACCCAGAGTAGCTTTAGAGACATTCCAGACCACCCGACAAGAAGAAGAATTGATATTCCTTGTAGAAAAAAAATACACAGCTCATTTATAAAAGCATGATGTTGGATCAAACACAATTAATGTGGATTGAATCCACTTAAATGACAACCTGGAATATTCTCCTACTTTAGAGATAAACAAAAATCTCAAGGCAAGGTATACATGCAAATAAAATAATCAAAAAAATAGACAAAATTGCTCAATCACGGCTACTTTGTATACCAACATGGACAAAATGACGGACAATTCGGCAATTATAAACAAGGAAAGAAGAACAAAAAGAACTGAACTCATGCCCAAATGGATTATATTAAATGATAATATTTATTAAAGATGTGGTACACCATAAGGTGGGGGAGGGGAAAATACCAAAAAGATGGGCACTAAGCCAGGAGATGGAAAAATATTACTGCAATATACTGTGGTGACTCATGAGATTAAATAATTTAGAGATATAAATAAATAAATGGATACATGCCACCAATAGTACAATGAATACATACAGTAATAATGCAGCAAGCATGTGCATTGGGGTACACAATTGGAGTAAGGTGCAAGTCCAGATTAACTGAAGACTCAGGCAGCAAAAAACTAGTGTGTGATCAGAGGATAAAGTACATACAATTGTTTGCTGCTAAGTAATCAATTGTTCCAGGATATTTTTGGAACTATTGGTGCGATCTAATGAGGCCTCCTTGTTAGAAATAGACACACAATTGAAAGATGTACAAGATAATATTAATGCACATTTGAACCCTGAAAAAGTAGCCAAATTTAAAGAGGATTTAGATTTGGAACAACAGAAATGGGAAAAAGATGTGGTGGAAACTAAAACTAAAAAATACCAACAAGATCAATTAGATTTTCAAAATGACCAGGTTTATAAGTGGAAGAGAAAAGGGATGGGCCAGAGATCATTCTCACGGGCGCGATCAACATCTATTTCATCTATGTCTTCGGCTGAAGACAAAACTCGGGGCCCTGAGAATTACAAAACAATGTGGGAAAGGAGAGATTTCCCTAAAGAGAATCGGTCAAAATGGGGAGGGAAAAGAAATCAGAAACGGAAGACTTCTATCTCACCTCCAATGGATAAGAAGGCGAAAACTAAAGCATTGGAGGTGATTAATTTATCCTCCCATGTATTGTCCCAGGCCCAAAAAGATGTCTTGAGCTTAGGATTGTCATTTTCCCCTACCAATAACTTCAATTTCTTTTTAGCACTAAAAGATCTTCACCTATTCTCGAGAAAATTGGTATTGCACAAACTCCACTCTAAATCAGCATCTGGGCAGGTGGATGGAGATGTGATAGAACAAGAAGCAATTGAGGCCTTGGAGGAATTAGAACGAGAATCCAATCCAGATGCCACAGGTACTTCTCCACCACCAATTTTTTCCAAATCCACCACTTTCCCCCCCCTGTCTTTATGTTCACAGGTTGATATTTTTACAAAACTAGTAACAGAAGAATTTAGAACTATTCAAAATAAAAGGAATAGAGACAACCTGACCTCTTTACAGAGGAACGCATTGGAGGAATTGAACCAACTTGATGATGTTATTATCAAGCCGGCTGACAAGGGGGGGAATGTGGTGGTTTGGCCAGTGGAGAAATACGAGAAGGAGGTGTTTAGGCAACTAAGAGATAGACAGACGTATACCCAGCTAACGCAGAATCCCCTTTCCTCCTTCCAAGTGGAACTCTCTTCTATCTTGGAGATAGCATTTGAGAGGGGTATTATTACTAAGAAAGTTCTGATGGGTCTCATGGTTAAGTGCCCAGTTGTGCCCACGTTCTACCTTCTGCCCAAGGTCCACAAAGATCCAATTTCTCCCCCGGGACGTCCGATTGTCTCTGGTATAGGAGGGTTATGCGATCCTGTATGTAAATTTATTGAACATTACTTGCACCCTCAGGTGGAAACGCTCCCCTCCTATATCAGGGACACGACGGACGTCTTGAGGCGGTTAGATGGCCTGTCCCTTGACCAAGATGCATTCCTTGTAGTGGCAGATGTCGAGTCCCTTTATACAAGCATTCAACATGAGGAGGGGTTACAAGCATCACAATTCTTTTTGGAAAATTGTAATTTGGATGCGGATCTGAGGGAGCTGGTGTTGGATTTGTTGCGATTCATTCTCACCCATAACTTCTTTACATTCAAGGACCGATTCTTTTTACAAAAACGGGGGACCGCGATGGGGGCGGCCTGTGCGCCCTCCTATGCAAACCTCTTTCTCGGGTATTGGGAGAGAGGTTTGTTTGTGGATGGCGCACAATCCGCCCCCCAAGTCCTTGGGTGGTTTCGATTTATTGATGACATCTTGTTCATCTGGCAAGGATCTGTGGCAGAGTTGGAAACATTCATGGTGGGTCTGAATCGCAACGAATCCAACATTAGACTCACCTATACATATGATCAAACAAAGGTTTCTTTCCTTGACGTGGAGCTTAGAGTGCAGGAGGATGGGTCGATACATACAGATATGTATCGTAAAGAAACATCTGTCAATGCTTTATTACATGCATCGTCCGCACATATGAGCTCCACGATTAATGCTATTCCAACTGGTCAATTCCTCCGGGCTCGTAGAATCTGCACCTCGGATGCACTGTTTGAGAGACAGGCCATTGACCTTGGGCAGAGGTTCAGAGATCGTGGGTACAGCAACAGGTGTATCAAAAAGGGTTACACAAGGGCAAGAAATACTAGGAGAATAGACCTTCTGGCCCCACAGAAGGGGAGTACTGAGAAAAAGAAAGGTGGAGAGGCAGGGGTACGATTTATTTCCACTTATAACCAGCGATGGGATCTTATGAGAGATATCTTGAAAAAATACTGGCCGGTTTTATTAACCGACCCGACCCTGAAGAAACATCTGACTCCAGTACCCCTTATGACAGCTAGGAGGGGTCGTAATCTAAGGGATATTCTCGTGTCGAGCCACTACATTTCTAAACCCACCCCTCTGTTTGGTAATAGAGGTAGGAGAAAGGGTTTCTTTCCATGTGGGAGGTGTCTAGCATGTAAGAATCACACAAGGTCCACGTCCTTCACCTCATCGAGCGGCCTCAAGACATTTGAAATTAGAGAATATATCACGTGCACGACTACGCATGTCGTATATTACGCCATGTGTAGTTGTGGCCTGATATATATTGGACTCACATCACGTGAATTGCGAGTCAGAACTCGTGAACACGTGAGGGATATTGAGGCCGCTCGTGAGGTGGATGACGTGGATTCCTTGAAAACAATCCCCAGACACTTCAAATTAAAACATAAATGCAATTCCAAAGAATTGAAGGTCTGGGGAATTGATTGTGTACATATGGGGAGTAGAGGGGGGGATGCTATAAGGATCCTCATGCAAAAGGAATGTAGATGGATAGTTAATTTAAACACAATGGTTCCTTTTGGACTTAATGAGCAACTAAATTTTTCACCATTCCTGTAATAATTGGTCGTCTCTGGATCTTGTAATTCACAGTATTAATATATTTTATCCTGGTTTTAATTTGTTTTTTTGTTGTTTTTTCTTTTTTACTAATTTAGTGCTATAATAACTTAAGAATTATTATTACTTGTACACTCCCCGGATGAAGAAGAACAAGAAGATTATCAGGTGTCCTGGATGGTGTCTTGGGAGATCTGGGTTTTCTCTTCTCTCCCTCGCATTCATGGATGGAGTTCGCCAGTTTGCACGTTGTCACTTTACTATGGTCACTTACACTATTTGTATTCATGTCACAAGTTTTTATAAATTTATATTAGGGGCTGCTATGACTATAGTGACTCAATATGTTGGTCAGAATTTTTGATCACTTTTTATTATGTATTTTAGGCTATTTATATCACATGATGCTGTATATGGTATCTGTAATAAGCATAATAATATTATCACTACACTTTTTTCACTTTTTTGTTTCTTTTATTTTATTGAAGTTTATAGGTATTTAATTCCTTTTATATAGGGAACATAGTACTGCACGTTAGATTTTGCGATTTCATAGGTTGCTCATTAATAGCACTGCATCACTATTAATAATGATTTGGGGACACTTCCGGGTACCTGAATGTTGTTGCGCTGCGGTGGTAGTATTAGGCACTGCAGGGGGATTGTTGCCACTAATGCGCATGTCCCTGACACGGGCAATGGCCGCGGCATCGTTTCCGGCGCCTAGTGATGACGTGTGCGGGTCAGTGACGTCATCCGGGATTTCCCGGTGACACGCACCGCCATATTGGCGCATGGGATGATGCGGTATTAGGCGCCCGCAATCGTCAGCAACATGCGCTGTCATCTAGTGGCGGGGAGTAGTATAAATACAGGATATGTTAAGACAAAGACACCGTGCTAGCCTCCAGACGAAGCGGTGGGCGAAACGCGCGTAGGGGCGTGTGTCTGCACCATGGAGAGGGAGAAGGGTAAGAAACTTGAGACGTAGTGTTCCTCCTGCATTTGGGAAATGTGGTCACTGTATTGCTATGCTGGCTTATGATTAGCGCTAGTGCAGTGGTGGTTCACTCTAGTGATAGAAAGTGTCATATGGACTAAAATTAGTTTTGACCCAGTTGTGGTAATCATGTGACTTTATCCCCTTCTTTTCTTTCCCTCTCCATGCTGTGACACGTAGCGTGTTTTTTTGGTGCACCTGCACCCAATATTCTAAGCACTCTGTAGCGGATTATTCTCTTTATATGTTTCATGAATTTGTTTTGTATGTTTTTGTATTTTATTTAATAAACTTACTTTTTTGATTAAATTAACATCTTTTTGAGCTTGTTTATACTTCAATTTTTTGTGGTTGTTATTTGTATAGGAAGTATCTCAGGGTATTGTTCCCAATTGGATCTTTGTTGATCCTGCTAGGGTATATGTATGACTATGGTTTCTGTACCTGGGTCATTGTTTTTAAGTAATCATGGGTAAAGCCATAGCCACATAGATATTACCTGTAGATGGTATAAAGACCTTCTCCTGGATGCGCCCAGGACAGATAGCGCCATCTGTAAGTATGATAAAAGTTAGTTTTTGTTTCTTTCAGGGTAATTTGGGGACATATATACGGTTTTCTAGTATGCTGTAAAAGAGGGCTCACAGTTGCTGGCCGTACTTTATACAGGTAAAAACCTGGTGATGGGTTCCCTGTAATATTTCTGGTGGTCCACAAATGTATTCAACCAAACTAATTTAATAGATGTGCTAACTTATTGCAAATGTTATGTTTAGTCACTAATCAACAGAGCTTTCTTATCTAAGGACAAATCCAACACTCCTCAACTATAATCAATGAATGATGCACATTATCAATCATAAACTATTTAACAGTGTGTAAAAAAATCATAGTGGCAGGGAAGAGGTCTAAAAATATTTACAATGACCAAATAAAGTACTATTCAAGAAACACTCAAGAAAATATTCTTATTTCTCTAAATAATCTCTTGTAATAAAATTAATCTGCATTTAACATCCTTGTGATTCAATCTACAAGCAACCTTTGTATGAGTAGTAAAGTGGGAAAAACAAGCATGACTAATCCATCTATTCTTCAAACATTGTTGTATATCCTGACCCAAGTGATTTTCCTGTAAACAAATAATTGCTGGTATATAATTCTTAATAAGGTTAAATACTGTTCACTAGAGTTGAGCGACTTTTACTTTTTTAGGATTGAGTCAGGTTTTGCGAAACCCGACTTTCTCAAAAATCGGGTTGGGTGAAATCGGCCGATTAGTGCGTAAAGTCGGGGGCCGACTGAAACACGAAACCCAATGCAAGTCAATGGGGAATCAAAGTCGGCAGTGAGTGGAGGACAGGAAAACACCTACAATGCCCATTTTAATGCCAAAAACATCAATTCTTATTACTTAAGCTTGTCAATCTTAATTTACTTTATAATAATAGTTAGGCATTGAAAACAGGGGGTCATTTGGCTAAAGTTGTCGGGGGGTAGGGCTGGCTCAAGATTTTCTTGGGCCCAGGAAACGCGGAATATGTCATGGCGGCGGAGCAGGGAGAGGTAAGAATTTCAACTTTGCAAGTGCTGTGATCCTGAGCAAGCAGGGGGCGCCAACTAGTTGGCACTGGCACAGGGCCCCTCAAAGTACGGCGGTGTGTTTGACAGCGGGTGGCGCCTCCCACCGCCAGAGACACTTTTGCGTACTATGAGGGGCCCTGTGCCAGTGCCAACTAGTATGCCCCCACCTGATGAAGTAACCTGCACTTTCATCTGCACCTTCCTCTTTGTCCCCGTGTAAGGTGGTATAGTATGCGGGAAGGGGAACCTGACTTTCAGCAGGGTCAGATTCTGGCTGTGTAGAGTGCAAGGGGAATGTAGTGGTCTGGGTCAATGTACCACAAGACTCATCTAGCAGTGGCTGGGCAATTGGCAGGATGAGGAGGAAACACAGATATAGGCCCAAATAATAAAGTGGGCAAAATGCAGTTTAAAATTGGTAACAGGGGTACACAGGCGGCATAGCTTTGTTCAGTGGAGGACAACTGTAAGGACTGGCTGACACAGTTACTAGGCCCAAATAAGTAAGTAGGCTAAATGCAGTTCAAAATTTGTAACAGGAGTACACAGGCGGCATAGCTTTGTTCAGTGGAGGACAACTGTAAGCAGTGGCTGACACAGTTACTAGGCCCAAATAAGTAATAGGCTAAATGCAGTTCAAAATTTGTAACAGGAGTACACAGGCGGTATTGCTTTGTTCAGTGGAGGACAACTGTAAGGAGTGGCGCAGACAGACACAGGTAGTAGGCCTAAAATAAGAAAGTAGGCTAAATGCAGTTCAAAATTTGTAACAGGAGTACACAGGCGGCATTGCTTTGTTCAGTGGAGGACCACTGTAAGGACTGGCTGACATGGTTACTAGGCCCAAATAAGTAAGTAGGCTAAATGCAGTTCAAAATTTGTAACACTAGTACACAGGTGGCATTGCTTTGTTCAGTGGAGGACAACTGTAAGGAGTGGCGCAGACAGACACAGGTGGTAGGCCTAAAATAAAAAAGTAGGCTAAAAGCAGTTAAAAATTGGTAACAGGAGTACACAGGCGGCATAGCTTTGTTCAGTGGAGGACAATTGTAAGGAGTGGCTGACACAGTTACTAGGCCCAAATAAGTAAGTAGGCTAAATGTCTGCCAAAAAAATGTTCATAAATAAACAGGTGGCATAGCTAGGTACAGGGGTGGGCTCCTCTGCTGAGTAGCAGACAGTGGAAGTTGGCGCAAAGTATTAACTGGTCTAAATGGAGGCCAGGACCCCTGTATATTTTTATTATCATCTATCATTTATGGGCAGCACGGTGGCGCAGTGGTTAGCACTGCAGCCTTGCAGCGCTGGAGTCCTGGGTTCTAATCCCACTCAGGACAACATCTGCAAAGAGTTTGTATGTACACAGTATTTGCGTGGGTATCCTCTGGGTACTCTGGTTTCCTCCCAGCAATGATAATGTGTGCAAACTGTAAAGCGCTGCGGAATATGTTAGCGCTATATAAAAAATAAAAAAAATAGATTTAAAAAAAAAAAAGATCATTTCAACAAATTTGTATTGGCAGTGCCATTGAAGGATTTAACTACACAGTGGTGGAGCAGGGAGAGGTAAGTTTTGCAAGTGGTAGAGCACTGTTCGAGCTGGGGGGGAAACACTCTCTCATGGGCGGCGGTACTGGCACAGGGCCCCTCATATTACGACAGTGTGTCTGATGTTGGTTGTGCACCACCACCGTCAGAGACACTTCATTGTACTATGAGGGACCCTGTGCCAGTGCCGTCGCCCAAGAGTGGGCACACCCACCTATCCAGGCAAATGGCACTCGCATGAGTGCTTGCGCCAAGTGGTGACTACGGCCCTGTGGGGGGAGTCAGCCCATTTAGGGAGTTATAAAAATGGCCTATGGTGGACATTCAGCAGCTGCAAATGGAGGAATTGGAGCAGTCAGTAAGAGGAGGCCAAAAGCAAGACATTTTTTTGGCAAGCTACGTGTCAGCAGGGGAAGGTGGGGCAAAATAATTTGAAATCCATGATTGGTTCATTTTAATGAAGGTTAGATCATCAACATTTCAGGTAGCCAGACGTGTCCTTTTTTCGGTCAATATTGAACCAGCAGCACTAAAGACTCTTTCGGATAGCACACTAGCAGCAGGGCAAGCAAGCTCCTGTAATGCATATTCTGCCAATTCAGGCCAGGTGTCTATTTTAGATGCCCAATAATCAAAGGGGAATGACCTGTGAGGGAGAACATCGATAAGGGAGAAAAAGTAGTTTGTAACCATACTGGACAAATGCTGTCTCCTGTCACTTTGATTCGATGCAGAAGTACCTGTCGTGTCTGCGGTCATTGCAAAATCACTCCACAACCTGGTCATAAAACCCCTCTGTCCAACGCCACTTCGGATTTGTGCACCTCTAACACCTCTGCCATGTTGCCCCCTACAGCTCGTGTGAGAACCATCACCGCCGCTGAGTGCTGGGAATGCCTGAACCAAACTGTCTACAGGAGTTGCTTGCTTGGTAGCCAATATTTGCTCAAGGTTCTCATGTGGCATGATATTTTGTAATTTTCCTTTATATCATGGATCCAGGAGGCAGGCCAACCAGTAATCGTCATCAGTCATCATTTTGATAATGCGGGGGTCACTTTTTAGGATACGCAAGGCATACTCAGCCATGAGGGCCAATGTTCCAGGTGTCAATTCACTGCTTGTGCTGGGTTGAGGAGCACTTTCTTGCAAATCAACATCACTTGAGTCCCGCAAAAACCCTGTACCTGACCTTGCAACGCCACCAGTTTCTATTGCCCCCTGAGAAGCATCCTCCTCCCATAAATATTCATCTCCATCATCCTCCTCCGCTCCATCTGCCACCTCATCCAGGAGAGTTCCTTGAGCATACAATGGCTGACTGTCATCAAGGCTTCCATCCTCCTTGGCTGCAGACGCCTGCTCCTTAATGTGCGTCAAACTTTGCATCAGCAGACGCATTAGTGGGATGCTCATGCTTATGATGGCATCATCTGCACTTACCAGCTGTGTGCATTCCTCAAAACACTGAAGGACTTGACAGAGGTCTTGTAGCTTTGACCACTGCACACCAGACAATTCCATGTCTGCCATCCAAGTGCCTGCCTGTGTATGTGTATCCTCCCACAAATAAATTACAGCACGCCTCTGTTCGCACAGCCTCTGAAGCATGTGCAGTATTGAGTTCCACCTTGTTGCAACGTTGATTATTAGGCGGTGCTGGGGAAGATTCAGCTATCGCTGATGGTTCAGCCTACGGCTGGAGTGTACGGGCGACCGGCGCATGTGCGAGCAAAGTCTTCGCACCTTCAGGAGCAGGGCTGGTAACCCCAGATAATTTTTCAGGAAGCACTGCACCACCAGGTTCAAGGTGTGAGCCAGGCAGGGTATGTGTTTCAGTTCTGAAAGGGCTATGGCAGCCATAAAATTCCTTCCGTTATCACTGACTACCTTGCCTGCCTCAAGATGTACAGTGCCCAGCCATGACTGAGTTTCTTGCTGCAAGTACTCAGCCAGTACTTCCGCTGTGTGTCTGTTGTCGCCCAAACACTTAATTTCCAACACAGCCTGCTGACGCTTACCACTAGCTGTTCCATAATGGGACACTTCGTGTGCAACACTAGCAGCTGCGGATGGAGTGGTCATGTGACTGCGCTCTGTGGAAGAGCTTTCGCTTCTGGAGGAGGAGGAGGAGGAGGGGCGGCGAACACCTACTGCCAACTGTTTCCTAGACCGTGGGCTAGGCAGAACTGTCCCAATAAGTTGTCCCCTGTGGACCCTGCATCCACCACATTAACCCAGTGCACCGTGATGGACACGTAACATCCCTGGCCATGCCTACTGGTCCATGCATCTGTTGTGAGGTGCACCTTTCTGCTGACTGATTGCCTCAGTGCATGGACAATGCGGTCTTTGACATGCTGGTGGAGGGCTGGGATGGCTTTTCTCGCAAAGAAGTGTCGACTGGGTAGATCATAGCGTGGTACTGCGTAGGCCATCAGGGCTTTGAAAGCTTTGCTTTCAACCAACCGGTAGGGCATCATCTCTAATGAGATTAGTTTAGCAATGTGGGCATTCAAACCCTGTGTATGTGGATGAGAGGATGAGTACTTCCTTTTCCTAACGAGAGTCTCTTGTAGGGTGAGCTGGACTGGAGAGCTGCATATGGTGGAACTAGCGGGGGTGGTGGTGGACATGGCAGATTGAGAGAGGGTTGGTGATGGTATTCTTGATGTTGGCCTACATACAGTGTTTCCTACCAAGAACCTTGTGATTCCCTGACTGCTTTGACCTTGCGATGATACCTCCACATTTGCTGCTGGTGGTGTCCTAACCGGTGGACTTACAGTGAGGGAAGCAATGTAGCGTTGCTGACTACCTTCATTCTGAGCGGGTGCACCAATGGTACCGGATGTTTGGTAATTAGTCCAGGCTTGAAAGTGCATGCTGGATAAATTTCTACGCATGCACGTTGTATTTAAATTTTGAAGATTCTTCCCTCTGCTAAAGGTCTTTGAGCATTTCTTCCCCCAATGGCTGCCAATCTGGGTCAACAACTGGGTCATCTATCACCTCCTTTTCAATGTCATGTGCACCTTCCTCGGTGTCACCGTGTAAGGTGCTATAGCGTTCGGGACGGGGCACCATAGTCTCATCAGGGTCAGATTCTGTCTCAGTACACTGCGAGGGCAATGTAGTGATCTGAGTCAATGGAACAGCATAATAATCTAGCTGTGGCTGTGCATCTGTGCACTCCATGTCCGATTCATCTTGTAATGGGCTGTTAACAATTTCCCTTTCTAACCCAGGCATGGTATGTGTAAAGAGCTCCATGGAGTAAACTGTAGTGTTTCCTGCTGCATCCTTCACTTTTGGTTTGGGTGAAGGACACAAGGAAGCAACTTTTTCCTAACCGGGAGCATCCACTGACGACTCACTGCTTTTATATTTCGAACTTTCGGAAGAGGAGGCGAAAGAGCTAGAGGCTGAGTAGGCAAGGAAATCCAAAACTTTTTCCTGCTGCTCTGGCTTTAAAAGCAGTTTTTCTACTCCCAATAAGGGAGCCTTTGAGGCCTTGTGTAGCCAGACGATGACGCTGGCTCAACACCTCGAGCCTTAGGTGCTATTTTGCTTTTCCCACTACCACCAGATGCTCCACCACCACCACCACCACCATCATTACCAGCTGACAATGACTGCCCACGGCCTCTTCCACCAGACTTCCTCATTTTTGGGAAAATGTAACCAAAATAACAACCATTATATGGTACTGTAAAACAAGGTAGAAGGTGTATATAAACTTGTTTAGAATTTAAATCTCCCTTTTTTTGAGGGGAGACTGAGCCAAAACTCAGGCCCATTGTATTACACTACACAATGTAAGTGGCAGAACGTGGCTGGAAGATATACGACAAACTAACAGAACTGACGTAGATCCACTTAGTGGCAATTTAAGTCTCCCTTTTTTGGGGGGAGACTGCACAAAAACTCAGGCCCAGTGTATTACACTACACAATGTAAGTGGCAGAACGGGGCTGGCTGATATACGACAAACTAAGAAGACTGAGGTATATCCACTTTATGAGAATTTGAATCTCACTTATTTGGGGGGGAGACTGAACCCAAACTCAGGCCCAGTGTATAAAACAACGAAATGTGAGTGGCAGCAAGTGGCTGGCTGATACACCACAAACTAAGAGGACTGAGGTATATCCACTTTGTGAGAATTTGAATCTTACTTTTTCGGCGGGGAGACTGAACCCAAACTCAGGCCCAGTGTATAAAACAACGCAATGTGAGTGGCAGGAAGTGGCTGGCTGATACACCACAAACTAAGAGGACTGAGGTATATCCACTTTGTGAGAATTTCAATCTCACTTTTTCTGGAGGGAGACTGAACCCAAACTCAGGCCCAATGTTTAGCAAGCCTTGCTCATGGTAATTTTTCCATCATCCATTTGTGTGCTGACTGCAAGTGTGAACAGATCCATATTTAGCAAGCTTTGCTCATGGTAATTTTTCCATCATCCATTTGTGTGCTGACTAGTGTTGAGCGATACCGTCCGATACTTGAAAGTATCGGTATCGGAAAGTATCGGCCGATACCGGCAAAGTATCGGATCTAATCCGATACTGATACCCGATACCAATACAAGTCAATGGGACACCAAGTATCGGACGGTATCCTGTATGGTTCCCAGGGTCTGAAGGAGAGGAAACTCTCCTTCAGGCCCTGGGATCCATATCAATGTGTAAAAGAAAGAATTAAAATAAAAAATAGGGATATACTCACCCTCTGACGCGCCCTGGACTTTACCGCCGTAACCGGGAGCCGTTGTACCTAAGAATGAGCGCTTGAAAGACCTTAGGTGACGTCACGGCTTTGTGATTGGTCGCGTAGCGGTCACGCGACCGCTACGGACCAATCAGAGCGCCGTGACGTCATCTAAGGCCCTTCAAGCGCGCATTCTTAGGTACAACGGCTCCCGGTTACGGTGGTAAAGTCCAAGGGCCGCCGGAGAGGTGAGTATATCCCTATTTTTTATTTTAATTCTTTCTTTTACACATTGATATTAATCCCGATACCGATTCCCGATACCATAAAAGTATCGGATCTCGGTATCGGAATTCCGATACCGCAAGTATCGGCCGATACCCGATACTTGTGGTATCGGAATGCTCAACACTAGTGCTGACTGCAAGTGTGAACAGATCCATATTTAGCAAGCTTTGCTCATGGTAATTTTTCCATCGCTCCTGTGTGTTTTTTTTTTTGTTTTCTCTGCTTTTGGTCTCTGATTCAAAGTGTTGAAAGTTACCTTTTTTTTTTTTTTTTTTTCTCTCACTGTTTTATGGCCTTGCTCCACATTGGTTGTTTACCCAGCATAGTAATGCCTGCTCTGGCCTTATGCTAATTGGTTGAGTGCTGATTGTGACCATTTGGTTCCTGATGCTAGCAGTCATTTCATTTCATATATATTTAGTCTGGCTGGGCTAGCCCGCGTGCGGGGTCGCGTGTGCAACAGATTTTAAGTGCAACGGTATAAAGTGCTTGGCAGTTAGACAATGGCAGTTGGACAGGGCAGGAGACAGGTAAGGTGCATAAGTTTTTCAAAGAATCATGCTTCTTGGTCAGTCATACTACATTATGCATTGATCATATCAATCTGCTTCTTATTTGTTTTTACTTCTGCTTTCTCACAACTCGCCCGCCCTTTAACACATTCTGGGCACTCTCTCTATATCCACCCCTCCCTTCTCCCCTCTCCCATGTATAACTCTGAGGCTCTACTGACATTTCTTACCCACTCCAAACCAGCCACTACCGCCATGCTGCACTCAAAACGTTCATACAAATCATCCCACCACCTGCTCTTTCTGTTTTTTCTCCTTCTACTAGTTGCAGGTGACATATCCGCGAACCCTGGCCCCCCTTCCACCAGCATACATTACTCTCCTCCAGCTGCATATAGAAACCCTGCTAATCTTATTAACATTCAGTGCATGCCTTCGCCTATGGCTTTCCACTGTGCTCTCTGGAATGCACGGTCTGTGTGTAACAAACTAACTTACATTCATGATCTTTTCCTCTCTAATTCCCTTAACCATCTGGCTATTACAGAAACCTGGATCCAGCATTCAGACACCACCGCTGCTGCCGCTCTCTCGTTTGGTGGGCTGAAATTTTCACATACCACCAGACCTGAAAACAGACAGAGTGGGGGGGTTGGTTTGCTCCTTTCATCACAATGTGCTTTCCAGGTCATCCCCCCGGTTCCCTCACTTACATTTCCTTCCTTTGAAGTCCACACCATCAGACTCTTTAAGCCCTTCTCCTTGCGGGTGGCGGTTGTTTACCGCCCTCCAGGCTCCTTCCGCCTGTTTCTAGACCACTTTGCCACCTGGCTTACTCACTTTCTATCCGGTGACATCCCCACCCTCATCATGGGAGACTTTAACATCCCCATCAATGATCCCCTCTCCCAATCTGCCTCTCATCTTCTTTCTCTAACTTCTTCTTTCGGCCTCTCACAGTTTACTAATTCTCCTACGCATGAGGACGGGAATACTCTGGACCTGGTTTTCTCCCGTCCCGGATCACTGCACGACTTTACTAACTCCCTTCTCCCGCTTTCGGACCACAACCTTCTTTCCTTCTATGTCAAGAATTGTCTCCTCACTCGGGACACCCCCACTTACCACACTTATCGGAATACACGTTCCATTAATACCCAGCAGCTTATGGACAATCTCCACACATCTTTAGCCCCCATCTCCTCCCTCTCCTGTCCAGACTTAGCATTGTCACACTTCAATAATGCACTGAAGAATGCCCTAGATGAAGCAACACCTTCTACACGCAGAAAGACCCGACACAGACAAGGGCAGCCCTGGCACACTATGCAAACACGCTTTCTTCAGCGTTGTTCAAGGTGTGCAGAGCGGCAGTGGAGAAAGTCTCTCTTAGCAGAAGACTTCATCCACTATAAGTTCATGCTCAAAACCTATAACTCTGCCCTTTATCTGGCCAAACAATCCCACTTCACCACCCTCATCACTTCACTATCCAACAACCCAAAATGACTTTTTGAAACCTTAAACTCCCTACTGAAACCTAAAGTACAGGCCCCCATCACCAACCTCAGCGGTGAGGATCTGGCCACTTACTTCCTAGAAAAAATCAACCACATCCATCAGGATATCTCAGCCCAATCTCCTCAGTGCCTGGATCCCCTTCCCTGCCGCACCTCAAGCTCACTAGACATCTTTGAGCCTGTCTCAGAAGAAGAAGTTTCTAAGCTCCTCTCTTCTGCTCGGCCTACAACCTGCAACAGTGACCCCATTCCTTCACCTATCCTGCAGTCTCTCTCACCAGTGGTCACCACTCACCTGACTAAAATATTTAACCTCTCCCTTTCTTCAGGTATCTTTCCCTCCTCATTTAAACATGCCATCATAACCCCTTTACTTAAAAAGCCATCCCTGGACCAGAACTGCACTGCTAACTACAGACCTGTATCTAACCTTTCCTTCATATCTAAACTCCTGGAACGCTTGGTCCACTCCCGTCTAATCCGCTATCTCTCAGTTAACTCTCTTCTCGACCCCTTACAATCTGGTTTCCGCTCTTTACACTCCACTGAAACTGCCCTCACTAAAGTCTCTAATGACCTACTAACAGCTAAATCCAAAGGTCATTGCTCTCTGCTGATTCTCCTTGATCTCTCTGCCGCATTTGACACTGTGGATCACCAGCTCCTTCTCACTATGCTCCGCTCCATAGGCCTCAAGGACACAGCCCTCTCCTGGTTCTCCTCCTACCTCTCTGACCACTCCTTCACTGTATCTTTTGCAGGCTCCTCTTCCTCTCCTCATCCCCTTACTATCGGGGTTCCGCAGGGCTCAGTCCTAGGCCCCCTCCTCTTCTCTCTATACACGGCCCCTATTGGACAAACAATCAGCAAATTTGGGTTCCAGTATCATCTCTATGCTCATGACACCCAATTATACACTTCTTCCCCCGACATCACCCCTACCCTAATTCAAAATACCAAGGATTGTCTGTCTGCTGTCTCTAACATCATGTCCTCCCTCTATCTGAAACTAAATCTCTCCAAAATGGAACTTCTTGTGTTTCTCCCTTCTACTAACCTCACTCTACCCAACATCGAAATTACCCTGGAGGGTTCAACCATAACTCCCAAGCAGCATGCCCGCTGTCTTGGAGTCACATTCGACACCAATCTTTCCTTTACTCCCTATATCCGATCACTCACTCGCTCTTGTCACCTGCATCTTAAAAACATCTCCAGAATCCGACCTTTTCTCACCTTTGAAACTGCTAAGACTCTTACTGTCGCTCTTATTCACTCTCGTCTGGACTACTGCAACTCTCTTCTGATCGGTCTCCCTCTTAACAAACTTTCTCCTCTCCAATCCATCTTGAATGCGGCAGCCAGGGTCATATTTCTGTCCAACCTCTTCACCGATGCCAACATCTTGTGCCAGTCATTACACTGGCTACCCATTTGCTACAGGGTCCAGTATAAACTCATCTCTCTCACCCACAAAGCCCTCCACAGTTCTGCACCGCCTTATATCTCCTCTCTCATCTCTGTCTATCGCCCTACATGTGCCCTCCATTCTGCAAATGACCTAAGGCTAACATCCCCTGTAATCCGAACCTCGCACCTCCGTCTCCAAGACTTCTCTCGTGCTGCGCCAGCTCTCTGGAATGCACTTCCCCAGACAATCAGACTGATACCTAGCCCCGAGATATTCAAGCGCGCTCTAAAAACCCATCTCTTCAAACAAGCCTACCACATCAATTACTCAGTAAACTAACTTTGTCCTGTTCCCTGCTTCCAAATATTATTCTAAATCTGCACCCTACTATTCATCTGTCTCCACACCCTCCATGCACATGATAACTGCACTTGATACTTGACTATTGCACTTAAACACACGGGCTGATGACTGGATCATGCAGCTTTATACAAAAATCCCTATTTATTATAATTGCCAGACCTGAAATAACAAGCACTTTTCACCTATTGTGCCCCCCCCCATTTTCTTGTAGATTGTAAGCTTGCGAGCAGGAACCTCACTCCTAATGTCACTGTTTAAATTGTCTTAACTTGTATTGAATTTGTCTGTATATGTCCCATCTTAATTGTAAAGTGCTGCGGAATATATTGGCGCTATATAAATAAAGATTATTATTATTATTATTAATGTATAAAACAATGCAATGTGAGTGGCAGCAAGTGGCTCGCTGATACACCACAAACTAAGAGGACTGAGGTATATCCACTTTGTGAGAATTTCAATCTCACTTTTTTTTTTTAACACAGAACCCAAACTCAGCCCCAGTGTATAAAACAATGCAATGTGAGTGGCAGCAAGTGGCTGGCTGATAAACGACTAACTAAGAGGACTGAGGTATATCCACTTTGTGAGAATTTGAATCTCACTCTTTTGGGGGGGAGACTGAACCCAAACTCAAGCCCAGTGTATAAAACAACGCAATGTGAGTGGCAGCAAGTGGCTGGCTGATACACCACAAACTAAGAGGACTGAAGTATATCCACTTTGTGAGAATTTCAATCTCACTTTTTATTTTTGAACACAGAACCCAAACTCAGCCCCAGTGTATAAAACAACGCAATGTGAGTGGTAGCAAGTGGCTGGCTGATACACCACAAACTAAGAGGACTGAGGTATATCCACTTTGTGAGAATTTCAATCTCACTTTTTTTTTTTGAACACAGAACCCAAACTCAGCCACAGTGTATAAAACAACGCAACGTGAGTGGCAGCAAGTGGCTGGCTGATATACGACAAACTAAGAGGACTGAGGAATATCCACTTTGTGAGAATTTCAATCTCACTTTTTTGGGGGGGAGACTGAACCCAAACTCAGGCCCAGTGAATAAAACAACGCAATGTGAGTGGCAACAAGTGGCTGGCTGATACACCACAAACTAAGAGGACTGAGGTATATCCACTTTGTGAGAATTTCAATCTCACTTTTTTTTTAACACAGAACCCAAACTCAGCCCCAGTGTATAAAACAATGCAACGTGAGTGGCAGCAAGTGGCTGGCTGATAAACGACAAACTAAGAGGACTGAGGTATATCCACTTTGTGAGAATTTGAATCTCACTCTTTTGGGGGGAGACTGAACCCAAACTCAGGCCCAGTGAATAAAACAATGCAATGTGAGTGGCAGCAAGTGGCTGGAAGATATATGAAAAAATACAAGGACTGTAGTACAATTTCAATCTCCCTACAATGATCTCAGGACAAGTATGGCAGCAATAAAAAGGACTGCTGCACACAAAAGTGTGGACAAATAAACAAGATAACTGTGCAGAAAGGAGCAACAGGATTTTTGCTTTTAAAGAAGCAGTTGGTTTGCACAACAGCGTTCAAACAGCAATGCAGCTATCAGGGAGTCTTATAAGGCAGCCTAATAAGCTACAGAGCTGATACACAAAGATATAGCCTCCACTGTCTCTGCAAAAAAAGGTGGTGTTGGACAGTGGAAATCGCTACAGCACAAGCGGTTTGGGGGTTAATCTTCCCTCCCTAACTATGTCCCTTCTTCTGACGAAGCTGCAGCAATCTCTCCCTATGCTAAGATCGGCAGAAGTAAGATGGCGGTCAGCATGCACGCCCCTTTTTAGCCCCTGTGACGCCGCAGAAAGCAAGCCAATCAGTGTCATGCCCTTCTCTAAGATGGTGGGGACCAAGGCCTATGTCATCCCGCTGCCCACACTCTGCGTCCTCCTTCATTGGCTGAGAAATGGCGCTGAACGCGTCATACGAAATGCGAGTGGTACTGTATGATAAGTAGGGGGGATGGGGAGATGTGTTTGATCAGGAGAGGGAGTGTGGTGAGGTTAGAAGAGCATGTGGAGAGATTAACCTTATGTGTGTTGATTTTGGCAGTCAATCAGGGTGCAGAAACCATCCACAACATCGTGATACATGGACTTCTGTGATTGAATGCTGAAGTCACATGTCAATAGCCATATAAAAAGCGGGTATCTTGTTTTGCTGGCACCATTGTCTCAGTGTCACAGTGAAGAGATGTCACTCCTGCGCTAGTGCTACTGCTGAAAATGAGCTTGTCAGTTAAATAGATAGGATCCTGTCCTGTATGAAAATGATCTTCCAGCATCAAAGTAGATTGTGCAAAAACCGTGTGGCAGTCTCCAGAGGCACTATTTCCTATTCTAAATTGTTTGTGATGAAACTGTGTTTCAGTTGCAAATCATAAGGCCAGATTTCCACTTAAAAATCATTAGGCCTAATATTGAGGTGCAGCCACAAGGCCCAATTAGCTACTTCAAATCTGTTGTGATAAAACTGTGTTTCAGTGACAAATCAGAATGCCAGGTTTCCACTTAAAATTCATTTGACTCAATATTAAGGTGCAACCACAAGGCCCAATTAGCTTCTCCAAGTTGTTTGTGATAAAACTGTGTTTCCTCCAGTACCAGTTCCCCAACCACCACTACTTCTCTAAGAAAGCTGTGCCTGTGCTATACCAACATGTCCCTGACAATGTCACCCATTCCCTGAAAAAATCTATGTCTGCCAGGGTGTATTTCACCACTGACACCTGGACAGAAAGCATGGGCAGGGGTGTTACATCTCACTGACTAGGCACTTGTTGACTCTGATGGCTGTGGGGCAGGCAGCAAAGAAGCTGCTCCACAAGTCTTTGAATCTCCAAAGCTTGTGGGACAAACCTCCGTATTTAACAGTTGCTCCACTGCTTCTGCCTCCAACACCTCTTCGAGGGCATCCACCTGTGCCCTTAACCTCTCCATTAATCAGACATGGGTTCCAACATTGCAGATAGCATCTCTCACATCTCCGTACTGCGCTGAAATGGCTCACCACTCTCAGGTAATTTTAAATTAGTATGCCTTGGAGATCGCAGTCAAACAGCTCAAGAGTTCTGGGCAGCTAACCAGGCAAGGTAAAGCAATGGCTGTCTCCACTATACCTGGAGCTAGGGAAGGCATGTGTGATAACGGTGCAAACCTGGTGGCGGCCTTACACACATGCCTTGCATGGCTCACATCCTCAACCTGGTGGTACAGCAATTTTTACACCACTCTCTCAGCCTAGAGGCACTCCTGCAGAAAGCAGGGTCTCTGTGTGCTCACTTCTGATGATCGCACCCCACAAGTCATCCACTTGCATTGCTACAGATGTCTTTCACCCTACCGTTTAACCGTTTGATTAGTGATGTTTTGACATGGTGGAATTCTATTCTTGCACATGTTGAAACGGCTGTGGTAGCATCAATGAGCCCTGGTGCAGTATGTCTTTTTGCATAGCCTTGGCCAACTAAATACGGACGTGGTGCAAATCACACTTGCAAAGTGAGCACAGATGGAGGACCTCTGCACTCTTCTCCACAGTTTTGAAAAGGCTACTAACATAGTTAACACTGATGATGCCATCATTAGCATTACTATTCCGGTAATCTACATGCTGGAGCGCACTTTGTATATTCTGCGTAATGAGGTGATGACGCCAGAGGAAGAGGTAGAAGCAGAGGAGGATACGGAAGGGATAACAATATCTCAAATTTCTGGACTGTCATCACTCATGTGGTTGCCATGGGAGAGTGGCTTACAGCAATCAAAGGGGGCTCATGGTACCAGACAAACTGTTAGTGAAGATGCAGGACCTGAGGAACAAATAGATGAGGATGGGCTGATGGACATGCAACTGTCAGGAGATGAAGAGGATTATGATCCGCTCTCTGTTGTCAGTGGTTGGAGGGAGGGGATGAAGGGAGCAACTTGAGTGTTGGCCCGCCACCAACACACAATGGACTTGAACCTCATGGAAGCGCCCAAAACATTAGCACCTTCTTGCTCCACTTCAACATGATGTCCATCTTCTTAGGGTTAGAAACAATGCTGACTAACAATGCCATTCGGTTAGATCCATGGTAAAAGAGTAAATTTAGCCAGATGCTTTCCCCCTGGAAAGGGATGCATGCATCTTGGCTTGTAAAAACACGCTTGTAGACAATTTTAAAAGTGGTTTTGCCCAAGACAGCAGTGAGGCACACAGTGTGCTACCCAGTTCTAGACGTCCAACTATGGGAACATCAAGGCATCATTGCAAAAACATTAGCAGCAGCAATGTAAGTGGCATAAGCAATTTCTGTGAGTTATGTCACACATTTTTAAGACCAGTCCATGCACCAGCAGAAAAGAGTACAAGTCTAACACATGAACGACTGAAGTGGATGATGCAGGAGTATCTGGAGAGCAATATCAATGACATCTGGGGGATTTTGGACTCTTTGCATTTTGGTTTTCATAAATCGTAGAGTGGCCTGTCACACCTTGGAGGCTTTGTCATGCCAAGCAGTCAGCATTCTCTCAGAATGTGTCTTCAACACTGCTGGAAGTGTCCTGACGGATAAGCACATCCAGCTGTCCATGGAAAGTGTAGACCGCCAAGCTTTCATCAAAATGAACAATTCATGGATCTACAATGACCTGTTATAAGCCAATAAGGATGCAAATGTAAGCACTGAACCACATAACTCCTCACCAACGGGCTCACCCCAAAGCACAAGAATCTCATTAACTGAGAAATATAAATACAGATTAAACTGCCACAAAATGGATTTAATCAACCAAGGTATCAGTTTAATCAGTATAATGGTGTCAATCTGACAGTGTCTGTAGTTTTCTTAGCAAAATCCTGCTGACAGGTTTGCTTTAAGTTCTCCAATCTTTAATCATCTAGGAAGGCTTTGTATGACTTGCTTGGCTCAGTACTAGACACCAGAGAAGTACCAGTTGCTAGAAACAAGTTGAGCAATCTTTTTCTGTAATAAATAGAGATGATCATGCACTAAATTGCCTGTATGCTCGTTAATCAAGCCAAGCAATTCCTATTGCTTTAATGCTCTTTTGGGATGCTCATTACTTGAACCAACAAATTCCTAGTGATTGGATGAAAATATAGAAATAGATGGAAAAAGTGCTAAATGGTTTGATTTGAAAATCGCTGTTAAGAACAGTAGTGTCACACATTTACTCAACTTTAATGATTGACCATAAAACATTCAAAATCGAAGAGAAATTGGAGTTTACAGGAAAAACAGTGTCAGGAAACATTATTTCCTGTAGAGTGACTTGTATATAAGGCAAAATTTTAAAAGGATTTAAAAAATAATAGTAATTTAATTAATATCATGCTGCTGCTATGCAGGCAGATGCAAGCTCCACTAGATGACAATAGAGTGGCGGGAGGACTACACACGGCCAGAGCCAACCTGCAGTGCAGCAGCGAGGCTACCACCAGGTGGCAACAGGATAGTGAAACAAGCCGGGTTGATATTAGTAAATAGTGTAGTACCAAAGTAATAAACAAACACAGAGTCAGAGACAAGCCCAAAAGGTTAATACCAGTCAGGAGCGGAAAAACGAAAGACAAGAGACAAAAGCAGGTCAGGGTCCAAGTAGAGACAAGTACCTGGGAGTCCACACACGAAGGGGAAACACAGTGTCGGGACAGGTAGAGGGGAGTAAACAGACATGGGCACAGTCAGCAAAGGCAGCAGGACAAATTATGGTTTAAGCAGGGTCAGCTACTCACGTCTTAGGGAGAAACTATAGCTGACACTGCCTGTAGTGGAGATAATTAGAAAACCCAGAATGAGACAGAGCAAAGTTAACCCCTGACATGACCAGGGGATGGCCAGGGGGACCATCAGACCTCTAAGTTTCCCAGGGTAATGTGCATGAAAGGCGCAAATCAACCAATCAGCATGGACGGATCGCACCGGGACCCACGATCGATCCTCAGGACTGTAAACCCTCCAATGAACCAAATACTGAAGTGAACAGCAGACCATGCAAGAATCCACAATAAAACAAAGCAAAGTCCAGCTCACCATAGTTTACATCTCTGAATATTCGGAGCACGGAACCACTGTGTCAGGGCGTGGAGGGATCAAAGAAAAAAGGAAAATCCAGCTCAACGAAATAGTGAAAAAAACGTGTTGTTCCTTTATTCACTTCAATAGTATATGTGGAGGATAAAAACATCAGCAACAACAGAAATAAAAACAGTATCAACGCGTTTCTGGTGACAGAGCACCCTTAATCATGATTAAGGGTGCTCTGTCACCAGAAACGCGTTGATACTGTTTTTATTTCTGTTGTTGCTGATGTTTTTATCCTCCACATATACTATTGAAGTGAATAAAGGAACAACACTTTTTTTCACTATTTCGTTGAGCTGCATTTTCCTTTTTTTAAGAATCCACAATCCATTCCACTTCATACTCATAGTCTGACCATCCACAGGGACAGGTGGCGGAAGGGATAGAGACATAACAGAGGAGGGTACAAATGACTTCAGAAGAGACTTAAGGAACACATTGGGGATCTGAAGAGATGGAGGAAGGCACAAGCGAAAGGCAACTGGGTTGACAACCTCCATGATCTCTGTTATGACCTGGTGGTTAAGAGGCCACACCGATATGACCTGGTGGCTAAAACGCAACATGGGACGAGCTCTGAGAAGGTGGTATCTCTACTGACCGCAATCCCTAATCCTAACAACAACACTAGTAATAGCTATGGGATGTTCCTGACTCTCCCTAGACACCTCTTCACAGCCTAAGAATTAACTACCCCTAAAGAAGAAAATAGAAAGCTATCTTGCCTCAGAGAAAACCCCAAAAGGAAAGACAGCCCCCCACAAATATTGGCTGTGAGTGGAGAGGGAAATGACATACACAGAAATGAAATCAGTTTTCAGCAAAGGAGGCCAATACTAAACTTGATAGACAGAGAGAAAAGGATACTGTGCGGTCAGTAATAAAAACTACAAAAATCCACGCAGAGTTTACAAAAAATGAACTCCACACCGACTCACGGTGTGGAGGGGCAAATCTGCTTCCCAGAGCTTCCAGCTAGCCTGAATATCACATAGTGACAAGCTGGACAAAAAGAGACATATTTACAAAGCAATAATGTCCAAAGAAAATGGATGAAAAAGAACTAGCAAAACTTATCTTTTGCTGACAAGGACAGGCCAAATGAGAAATCCAAGGAGAGAACAAAATCCAACCTAAGACATTGACAGCTGGCATGAACTAAAGCCCAGAGCAGGTTTAAATAACAAACCCAGGCAATGCGATCAGTGATGGCAGCTGCTACAGCTACCTAATGGAGCAGCAGTTCCACTCGAAACCACCAGAGGGAGCCCAAGGGCAGAACTCACAAAGATACCATTAGCAACCACAGGAGGGAGCTCCAGAACAGAATTCACAACAGTACCCCCCATGAGTAGGGGTCACCGAACCCTCACCAGAGCTCCCAGGCCGATCAGGACGAGCCAAATGGAAAGCACGAACCAAATCGGCAGCATGAACATCGGAGGCAACAACCCAAGAATTATCCTCCTGGCCATAATCCTTCCACTTGACCAGATACTGAAGCTTCCGTCTCGAAAAACGAGAATCCAAAATCTTCTCCACCACATATTCCAATTCCCTCTCAACCAACACCGGAGCAGGAGGATCAACGGAGGGAACCATAGGTACCACATATCTCCGCAACAAGGATCTATGGAACAAATTATGAATGGAAAAGGAAGCTGGAAGGGCCAAACGAAAAGACACCGGATTGATAATTTCAGAAATCTTATAAGGCCCAATAAAGTGAGGCTTGAACTTAGGGGAAGAAACCTTCATAGGAACATGACGAGAAGACAACCAGACCAAATCCCCCACACGAAGCCGGGGACCAACACACCGACGACGGTTAGCAAAACGTTGAGCCTTTTCCTGAGACAACGTCAAATTGTCCACCACATGAGTCCAAATTTGCTGCAACCTGTCCACCACAGAATCCACACCAGGACAGTCAGAAGGCTCAAGCTGCCCTGAAGAAAAACGAGGATGAAAACCAAAGTTAAAAAAAAAGGCAAAACCAAGGTAGCAGAACTAGCCCGATTATTAAGGGCAAACTCAGCCAATGGCAAAAAGGTCACCCAATCATCCTGATCAGCAGACATGAAGCATCTCAAATAGGTTTCCAAGGTCTGATTGGTTCACTCAGTTTGGCCATTTGTCTGAGGATGGAATGCTGAAGAAAAAGACAAATCAATGCCCATTCTAGCACAAAAGGACCGCCAAAACCTAGAAACGAACTGGGAACCTCTGTCAGACACAATATTCTCCGGAATACCATGCAAACGGACCACATGCTGAAAAAATAATGGAACCAAATCAGAGGAGGAAGGCAACTTAGGCAACAGTACCAAATGGACCATCTTAGAAAACCGGTCACAAACCACCCAGATGACAGACATCTTCTGAGAAACAGGAAGATCAGAAATAAAATCCATGGAAATATGCGTCCAGGGCCTCTCAGGAATAGGCAAAGGCAAAAGCAACCCACTGGCACGGGAACAGCAAGGCTTAGCCCGAGCACAGGTCCCACAGGACTGCACAAACGAACGCACATCCCGCGACAAGGAAGGCCACCAAAAGGACCTAGCCACCAAATCTCTGGTACCGAAAATCCCAGGGTGACTAGCCAACACCGAACAATGAACCTCACAAATTACCCTGCTAGTCCATCTATCAGGAACAAACAGTTTCCCCACTGGACAGCGGTCAGGTTTATCAGCCTGAAACTCCTGAAGTACCCACCGCAAATCAGGGGAGATGGCAGAAAGAATCACCCCCTCCTTGAGAATCCCAGCCGGCTCAAGAACTCCCGGAGAATCAGGCAAAAAACTCCTAGAAAGGGCATCAGCCTTCACATTCTTAGTTCCCGGAATATATGAGACCACAAAATCAAAACGGGAGAAAAACAGAGACCACCGAGCTTGTCTAGGATTCAACCGCTTAGCAGACTCGAGGTAAATCAAATTTTTATGATCAGTCAAGACCACCACGCGATGCTTGACTCCCTCAAGCCAATGTCGCCACTCCTCAAATGCCCACTTCATAGCCAACAACTCCCGATTGCCGACATCATAATTACGCTCAGCAGGCGAAAACTTTCTGGAGAAGAAAGCACATAGTTTCATCAAAGAGCCATCAGAATTTCTCTGAGACAAAACGGCCCCTGCCCTAATCTCAGAAGCATCAACCTCAACCTGAAAAGGGAGAGAAACATCTGGCTGACGGAACACAGGGGCAGAAGTAAAACGGCGTTTAAGCTCCTGAAAGGCCTCAACAGCCGCAGAGGACCAATTCATCACATCAGCGCCTTTCTTCGTCGAATCGGTCAGAGGCTTCACCACACTAGAAAAATTAGCAATAAAGCGGCGATAAAAATTAGCAAAGCCCAAAAATTTTTGAAGGCTCTTTACAGATGTGGGTTGAGTCTGGACTTTAACAGGGTCCATTTCAATAGCCGAGGGAGAAAAAATGAAACCCAAAAAAGAAACTTTCTGAACTCCAAAGAGGCACTTAGACCCTTTCACAAACAATGCATTAGCACGAAGGACCTGAAATACCATCCTAACCTGCTTCACATGAGACTCCCATTCATCGGAAAAAACCAAAATATCATCCAAATACACAATCATGAATTTATCCAGATAATTCCGGAAGATATCATGCATAAAGGACTGAAATACCGATGGAGCATTAGAGAGCCCGAATGGCATCACAAGATATTCAAAATGGCCTTCGGGCGTATTAAATGCTGTTTTCCATTCATCACCTTGTTTAATACGCACGAGATTATACGCCCCTCGAAGGTCGATTTTAGTAAACCAACTGGCACCCTTAATCCGAGCAAACAAATCAGAAAGCAAAGGTAAAGGGTACTGGAATTTGACCGTGATCTTATTGAGAAGGCGCTAATCTATACAGGGTCTCAAGGAACCATCCTTCTTGGCAACAAAAAAAAATCCCGCTCCCAATGGTGACGTAGACGGGCAAATATGCCCCTTCTCCAAGGACTCCTTTACATAACTCCGCATAGCGGCATGCTCTGGCACAGACAGATTGAAAAGTCGGCCCTTAGGGAACTTACAGCCAGGAATCAAATTAATAGCACAATCGCAGTCCCTATGAGGAGGCAGGGAACTGGACTTGGGCTCATCAAATATATCCTGAAAATCCGACAAAAACTCAGGAACATCAGAAGAAGGGGACGAGGAAATGGACATCAAAGGAATATCACTATGTATCCCCTGACAACCCCAACCAGTTACAGACATAGATCTACAATCCAGCACTGGATTATGTACCTGTAACCATGGAAAACCCAGCACAACAACATCATGCAAATTATGCAACAACAAAAAGCGAATATTTTCCTGATGTGCTGGAGCCATGTACATGGTCAACTGTGTCCAGTACTGGGGTTTATTCTTGGCCAATGGCGTAGCATCAATCCCCCTTAGGGGAATAGGGCTCCGCAAAGGCTCCAAGGAAAAACCACAGCGCTTGGCAAATTCTAAGTCCATTAAGTTCAGGGCAGCGCCAGAATCCACAAATGCCATAACAGAAAAGGACGACAATGAGCAAATCAGGGTAACAGACAAAAGAAATTTAGGCTGTACAGTACTAATGGTAACAGACCTAGGGACCCTCTTAGTACGCTTAGGGCAATCAGAAATAGCATGAGCAGAATCACCACAGTAAATACACAGGCCATTCTGACGTCTGAATTTCTGCCTTTCTGCTCTAGTCAAAATCCTATCACATTGCATAGGCTCAGGACTCTGCTCAGAGGAAACTGCCATATGGTGCACAACCTTGCGCTCACGCAGGCGCCGATCAATCTGAATGGCCAAAGACATTGACTCATTCAGACCAGCAGGCGTGGGAAACCCCACCATAACATCTTTAAGGGCTTCAGAAAGACCCTTTCTGAAAATCGCTGCCAGGGCATACTCATTCCATTTTGTGAGCACAGACCACTTTCTAAATTTCTGGCAGTATACTTCTGCTGCTTCCTGACCCTGACACAGAGCCAGCAAAGTTTTTCCTGCTTGATCCACAGAATTAGGCTCGTCATACAGCAATCCGAGTGCTTGAAAAAATGCGTCAATATTGAGCAATGCAGGATTTCCTGGCTCAAGGGAGAATGCCCAGTCCTGCGGGTCGCCATGCAGCAAAGAAATAACAATCTTCACCTGCTGAATGGGGTTACCAGAGGAACGGGGTCTCAGAGCAAAAAACAATCTGCAATTATTTTTAAAATTCAAAAATTTAGATCTATCCCCAGAAAATAAATCAGGAATAGGGATTCTAGGCTCTAATACCGGAGTCTGGACAACATAATCTTGAATACTCTGTACCCTTGCAGCGAGTTGATCCACGCGCAAGGACAGATCCTGAACCTCCATATCAGCACCAAAATCCTGAACCACCCAGAGATTAAGGGGAAAAAAAAGACAAAACAAGCTACAAAGGAAAAAAAAATGACTCAGAACTTTCTTTTCCCTCGTTTGAGATGCATTTAACACATTGTGGGCCAGCTGTACTGTTATGACCTGGTGGTTAAGAGGCCACACCGATATGACCTGGTGGCTAAAACGCAACATGGGACGAGCTCTGAGAAGGTGGTATCTCTACTGACCACAATCCCTAATCCTAACAACAACACTAGTAATAGCCGTGGGATGTTCCTGACTCTCCCTAGACACCTCTTCACAGCCTAAGAATTAACTACCCCTAAAGAAGGAAATAGAAAGCTATCTTGCCTCAGAGAAAACCCCAAAAGGAAAGACAGCCCCCCACAAATATTGGCTGTGAGTGGAGAGGGAAATGACATACACAGAAATGAAATCAGTTTTCAGCAAAGGAGGCCAATACTAAACTTGATAGACAGAGAGAAAAGGATACTGTGCGGTCAGTAATAAAAACTACAAAAATCCACGCAGAGTTTACAAAAAATGAACTCCACACCAACTCATGGTGTGGAGGGGCAAATCTGCTTCCCAGAGCTTCCAGCTAGCCTGAATATCACATAGTGACAAGCTGGACAAAAAGAGACATATTTACAAAGCAATAATGTCCAAAGAAAATGGACGAACAAGAACTAGCAGAACTTATCTTTTGCTGACAAGGACAGGCCAAATGAGAAATCCAAGGAGAGAACAAAATCCAACCTAAGACATTAACAGCTGGCATGAACTAAAGCCCAGAGCAGGTTTAAATAACAAACCCAGGCAATGCGATCAGTGATGGCAGCTGCTATAGCTACCTAATGGAGCAGCAGTTCCACTCGAAACCACCAGAGGGAGCCCAAGGGCAGAACTCACAAAGATACCATTAGCAACCACAGGAGGGAGCTCCAGAACGGAATTCACAACAGATCTCGTAAGGGCCAATAAACTTGGGACCCAGCTTAACAGAAGACACCTTCATCCGTATGTTCTTGGTAGACAACCATACCTTATCTCCTACCAGAAATACAGGTCCTATAGACCGTTGCATATCAGCAAAACTTTTATGTTGGCCTTGAGCCTCCCCAATGTTACTCTGGACCTTCTTCAATACCTCCCACAACCGTTGAACTGCTGAATCAGCCCCTGGACTTCCTGAATCCAGCCTGGAAAATTTGCCAAAATGAGGGTGAAAACCATACTTACAAAAGAATGGAGAGGTGCCAGTGGACTGATTAATCCAATTATTTAATGCAAACTCAGCTACAGGCAATGAAGAGCACAAATCTTCTTGCTGAGACGTGGCAAGATACCGCAAAATTTGTTCAAGTGACTGACTGGCCCTCTCCGTCTGACTATTCGTTTCCGGATGGTATGCTGAGGAGAAGGTCAAACTAATACCCACTTTTGTACATAATGCCCTCCAAAATTTGGACACAAATTGTACCCCTCTATCAGAAACCACATGCAAAGCCATGCCATGTAACCGCACAACGTGCCCAACAAACAGCTTAGTTAGAGTCTCTGTGATAGGCAGCCCTGCCAAAGGTACAAAATGCACCTGTTTCCTGAATCTGTCCACCACTACCCAGACCACAGTTTTGCCATTAGGAGGGAGATTGTGATAAAGTCCATGGACAAAACAACCTAGCAATAGCTCTCTGGGTGGCTGAGATTCTAGGATGCCCACTAAGAACAGAATCGTAGAACTCCCTGAGCACCCTCAACCTGTGCTGAACAGGAATGAAAAGCTAATTATCAGGCAAAGACGGAGGAGCCAGAGACTGAGTCTCACAAATTTCCCACTCCAATTCTCCTGCCATGACCACCCCGTGCTGAAGAATGGAGGAAGATGGTTCAGGAGGTGATATCATATCCAAGCTGCAGGGCTCTGGTGGTGAGTTAGCGGACATCCCTGCATGGAGTGGGAAAGGGATACCATGCATGTGCTTCGGCAACCGCATTACAGAAACACCTCATATTAGAAATAAAGAAGCACGTCGTACACATTCTCTTCAAATTGTCATGTAGTGGTACTCCTTGACTCATTAAGGCTGTGCACTAAGCGCAAAGCCTGCTAAAAATTACAAGCAGAGTAATCCATACAACCCTAAAGGCACCATCTTTACTGTTTCATTCAAGTACTGTGAAGAAAGTGTAGTTGTGGTACTGCTACACTCATAAAAGCTCTGCACACAGTGGAACGCCTGCCAAAAATTACAAGCAGCGTCACCCTTACACCCTTGAAGCCAATAACTGAAGCACCTCTTTCAAATATTGTGAAAGTGTAGTCATGATACTTCCACACTCATAAAGGCTTTGGATACAGTTGAAAGCCACAAATAAATTCTAAGGAGGTCATCCATACACCCTTAACGGAACCAACTGGAAAGTATCATAAAAAATTAAGAAAGTGTAGTTCTGGTAATTATACACTCATAAAGACTCTGTAAACAGTGCAAAGCCAGGGAAATATTATAAGGAGGGTCATTCATAAACCCTTGAAGGAAACAACTTGAAGGCCTCATTTAAATATTGAGGATTAGAAACACTTTATGTGCTGCTGTAATCTGGTGGTGTGAAAAAGACAGAGATAATTAAGGCTTTCTTAATTTTTTATCAGAGTGAGCCTGTTAGCATTTTCTGTTGACAGGTGAAAGCTCCTGTCTGTTATGATCCCCAAGATGACACTAAAAAACCCACTTAGACAAGATGTCAGTGGTAGGGCAGCACAACACTTCCAAGGCATAGTGGGACAGTTTATGCCAGCTGTCCAGCTTTGAGACTTAATAGTTGAAGGTCACAGAGGAATTAGTGAGTATGCTGGTTTTGCCAGCTATTTCTTTATTATCTTTAAAAACTTTTCCTTCCTTGTCAAAAATACCCAGTCATCAGGGCCATGAGCCTGAGAGTGTGTCAAGAAATTGGCCAAGATCTCTGACAATGTACCCCTGCCTCTGCTGTAGCTGGTGTGTGCCTCCCACACCTCTCTTCCTTGGTTGGACAAGGAGACTTGGCAAATGCCACTAGTGTTGTCTGAAGGGAATTTTTTCAACATATTCAACATATTTTCCACAATGGCTTTCTGGTACAGAACCATATAAGTATACCTATCAACATCAGAAAGTAGAGATACAAGCTTCTCCTTGTACAGTGGATCTAGCAGGGTGACCAACCAGTGCTCCACAACTGGTATTCCACAACAGGCCTCTGGTGCTCACAAAACCTTGCCAGCATATGCAGTGCAGATTTTCAGTGCGTGGTGACATTGCAAACCAGTCAGTGAGCTATTACTTGCATGGCCTGCTGCAGCACTGCCAGAGCAGCAGCGCTGTAGCTGACTTGAGGAAATGGAAACCGCACCTTGACCAGAAGCTCTGGGAAATCTGGCTAGGTTTTCAGAAACCGCTGAACTACCAAGTTGAGCATGTGAGCTGTTGTGAATTAGACTTTTTGGCTCCCTCTTGTGGTCACTAGTGGTATGACTCTGGGATTGTCTTTTTTTTGTTTGGCACTCACCTGGGTCGTTAGTCCAGGGGTGTCGCTATATTAACTTCCTGGATCCTTAGTCCAGTGCCTGGCATCGGTGTAATCAGATCCTTCTGTTGCTCCTGTCTGCTGGTCCTGGCTCTTGCAAAATTAAGCTAAGTCTTGCTTCTTTGTTTTTTGAGTTACTTGCTTTGCTACTATTTTTGTCCAGCTTGTACTAAATGTGATTTCTGACCTTGCTGGAAGCTCTAGGGGGCTGGTGTTCTCCCCCCGGCGGTTAGACGGTTCGGGGGTTCTTGAATATCCAGCGTGGATATTTTAATAGGGTTTTTTGCTGACCATATAAGTCATCTTACTATATTCTGCTATTAGCTAGTGGGCCTCTCTTTGCTAAATACCTAGCTCATTCTTATGTTTGTCTTTTCCTCTTACCTCACCGTTATTATTTGTTGGGGGCTTGTATCCAACTTTTGGGGTCTTTTCTCTGGAAGCAAGAAAGGTCTTCCTTTTCCCTTCTAGGGTTAGTTAGTTCTCCGGCTGGCGCGAGACGTCTAGAACCAACGTAGGCACGTTCCCCGGCTACTTCTATTTGTGGTGCTAGGATTAGATATATGGTCAGCCCAGTTACCACTGCCCTATGAGCTGGTTTTTTGTGTTTGCAGACTTGGTAGTTATTCCTGAGACGCTCTGCCATTGGGGTCATAACAGTGAGCCAAGCATTGAGCATGTGTGAGCTTGCGAACCTTCACAGTCGTGACTAGGTTATGGCCATTATCAAACACGACCATGCCTGGTTGTAGGTGTAACGGTAGGAGTCACATATCTATCAGCAAAATCTGTTTCCGCTTTGCTGAGACAGTGCTGCAAACCTTCTATCTTCCGGCTAATGTGGATAGCGTGCTCTGAGATAACACATCGGAGATGAAGGAGGAGGAGCAGGGGAGGTGCAGGAACTGGTGTAGGAAGTGGAGAAAACCCTGATAGAAGTAGGGCCAGTATTCATCGGTGTCAGTAACACATGTGCCATGCCAGGGTTGGTCTTGGCTCTGGCCTTCATAATGTTCACCCATTGTGCTGTCAAGGAAAAATAGCATCCCTGGCCACAAGCGCTTGTCCACCTGTTGGTTGTTAAGTGGACAATCCCAGTAAGAGCATTGATTGATGTCCCTGGCACATGTTGATACAAGGAGTGGATGCCACACCCAGAGAAATAGTGGCTGGGACCAAGTACAAGGAGCAGCTGCTGCCATGAGTCAACAGAGATCTGCTTTAGATACTAGCCTAAATGGTAACATTTCCATGGCAAGAAATCTGGAAATGTGCCCATTTAGCATTTGAATCTGTGGGTGGGTAACTGCAAACTTTCACTTTTGTTCCAAGATCTAGGGTAGGGACAGCTGAAAGCTGTGATGTGGCAAGGATTTGAAAGTGCATGATGGTGGTAGGCCAGAATGTGCAAAGAAATGTGTGGGGCTGGAGGCATCTGCACAAGTGTCATGGACTGGGAATTGGAAAGCACCTAGCACAGGGAAAGAGGCAGTGGTGTCAACCAATGGCATTAATCCTGGACCCAGGCATTCGGCCCACCTATTTGAGTGCTTAGATGACATGTGCCTGATCATTGTAATGATGGTTAGGCTCTTAGTAGTCAGGTCCCTTATGATCTTGGCATGACACGGATTGCAATGCAAATGACTACTTTTTTTTGTCTCAAAACTATTTTAAAAAAAGTCCCAGACTGGGGGACACCTACGAGGGGCGTTTATTAAAGATTTTCCCTGACCCACTTCCTGTGGACTGACAGCAATGAAACTTGGCACAGTTGTTAGTCCTTCTCTACATAAGTGCCACCTAGGAACTCACACATCTCCCATTTCTTTAAGCAACTGTAAGCACCTTGCTTGTAGGAGTCGACAGGTTGCTACAAAAGCCAGGTTGTGACTTCAGAAATCAGAGTGTCATCATCTGTAAAATGCTTGCCTTTCAAAAATAACTTCATTGTTGGAAAGAGGTGGAAGTCCGATGGTGCAAAGTCAGGTGAATAATGGGAAAACAGTAGAATTTCAATGCCACAGGAACATGCTTCCCTCTGGGATACATTTAAGTTGTGAACTGGTGCATTGTCTTACAGAAGGTGGACACCTTTGGTGAGCATGCCACATCTCTTGGATTTGATGGCCTCCCACAATTTCTGCAGCACTGAAGTATAGTATTCCTCAGTGATCATGGTACCATTTTCTAGGAAATCCATCAATACTATACCGTGCTGGTCCAAAAATACTGTGAGCATGAACTTACTTGCCGAGGATTGATCACATGCCTTCTTTGGATGCAGTGAGTCATGCTTCCATTGCATCGATTGGACTTTAGTCTCAGGACCATAGTGATGGATCCAGGTTTCCTCCTGTGTGATCAGTCTGTTGAAAAAGTCCTCCTGGTTTCCATGGCACATTGTGAATAGAGCCTGAGAGCATTTGACTTGTTCCTGCTTCTGGAACTGTGTGAGCAGCCGGGCAACCCAGCGAGTGGATACATTATGCATGTGAAGATAGTCTTGGATGATTTTTTTCCATGGACCCAACACTAATCTTGACATTTTGGGCTAGGTGGCAAATGGTTACGTGGCAATTTTTCAAAACGGTGACCTCCACTTGCAGGATGGTGTGTTCTTCACATATATTCCCATGCAGGCATCTGCTCAAGTTGTAGTCTGCTCCATTCATCTTTTAAATTACATCTTTTAAATTACATATTTTTAATTACTTTGAATTAGACTGAATTGGACTGGAATTGACTAGTAACAGAATAGCAATCCTCCACAATGCTTCGGTTTCTTTTCTCTTTTACTCCCATACTACTTTCCTTCTCACAATCTCCTGCAATCCCTCCACCTAGTAAAGAAATAGTCATTTCTCCCTCCATCCTACCCAGCCATCTAACCTTCTCCTCAGAACTGTCCCTCCACATACAATCCTCTTTCTCCAGACACACAAGGCCACATCATGTCTTATCTTGCTCCCACCTTCTAACGCTCAGTCTGCTACTCCTCATCTCTGGTGATGTATCCCCAAATCCCGGCTCTCCTCCACACATCCCCACACTCATTTCTAATGCCCTGCCACGATCCTCTGCATGTTCTCCCAACCATGATAACCTCATACCCATTCATCCAGCCCCCACTCCCCCAGTCCCTCTACCTGGAGAACTATGGAACACACACTCTGCCTGCAAAAAACTGCCATTTACCATGACCTCTTCATTACCAAAAAACTCTTCTTCCTTGGCATCACTGAAACCTGGCTCACCCCCTCTGACTCAGCCTGTCCTTCTGCGCTTTCATATGGCGGATTCCATCTCTCTCACACCCCTCACCCCAGCAACAAACGTGGTGGAGGGGTTGGCTTGCTCCTGTCTGACACCTGTTCCTTTACTCCAATCCCGTTACCACCCTCCGCTGCTCTTCCCTCGTTTGAGGTGCACTCCATCCGCATCTATTCCTCCTCCAACCTCCAGCTGGCTGTCATCTACCGCCACCCAGAACTAGCCATCTCCACCTTTCTCGACCAATTCACCACTTGGCTACTTCATTTCCTCTCTGCTGACATCCCTACTATCATCATGGGTGACTTCAACATCCCCATTGACACTTTCACCTCAGCTGCCTCTAAATTTTTATCACTGACTGCCTCCTTTGGCCTCACTCAATGGTCCTCTGAGGCCACTCACAAAGATAGCCACATGCTGGATCTCATCTTCACCTGCCTCTGCTCCCTTACTAATCTCACTTACTCTCCCCTCCCCCTGTCTGACCACAACCTACTGATTCTCTTCCCTCTCCTCTCCCAGTGTGCAACCCCCACACCACAAACTCCCTCACCCTCGCAGAAATCTCAAACACCTCAATTTAAAATTACTCTTGGAGTCCCTTCTCCCTCTTACAGACATAGCCTCTCTTCATGACACAGATGCTGTTGCCACTTTTTATAACGCCACAATAGCAGCAACACTCGTTTAGGTCGCCCTGCTCATGCATAGCAAAATTCGTACACTCAACAGGTAGCCCTGGCTGACCAGCCTGACCAAAGACCTGACACGGGCCTCCAGGATCGCTGAGCAGAAATGGAAGCGATCCCGCTCTACTGACCACTTCACTGCATACAAGCAGTCCCTCACCAGCTTCAAGTCCACGCTCACAGCCGCAAAACAATCTTACTTCTCATTTCTCATATCCTCCCATCTCACAACCCTAAACAGCTTTTCAACACTTTCAATTCTCTACTCCGTCCACCTGCACATCCTCCCTTCCTTCTCATTTCTGCTGAAGACTTTGCATTTTTCTTTAACCCCTTCCCGACCCATGACGCCTATGCGGCGTCATGGAATGATCGCATCCCTGCAGATCGGGTGAAAGGGTTAATTCCTATTTTACCCGATCTGCAGGGAGAGGGGGAGTTGTACTTCAGCCTAGGGGGGGTGGCTTTGCCCCCACGTGGCTACGATCGCTCTGATTGGCTGTTGAAAGTGCAACAGCCAATCAGAGCAATTTGCAATATTTCACCTATGAAAATGGTGAAATATTGCAATCCAGCCATGGCCGATGCTGCAATAGCATCTGCCATGGCTGGAAATCATGTACTGGCCCCCCCCACCGCCCCCGATCTCCTCCCCAGTCGTCCGTTATGTGGCCCGGTCCTCTCCGTCCCCCTGTTCGCTCCCCCGTGCTCCTGTCCGCTCCCCCGTGCTCCTGTCCGCTCCCCCCGTCCTCCGATCCCCCCCCTGTGCTCCGATCCACCCCCCCACCACCCCCTCATACTTACCGATCCTCCCGGTGTCCGGCCGTCTCCTCGCTGGGCGCCGCCATCTTGGAAAATGGCGGGCGCACGCTCAGTACGCCCGCCGAATCTGCAGGCTGGCAGATTTGTTACAGGTACATTTTGATCGCTGTAGTAGGTTCTACCACAGCGATCAAAATAAAAAAATAATAAATAAACCCCCCCCTTTATCACCCCCATAGGTAGGGACAATAATAAAATAAAGAAAATATTTTTTTTTCTTTTACCACTAGGGTTAGGGTTAGAACTAGGGGTAGGGTTAGGGGTAGGGTTAGGGTTACGGGTAGGGTTAGGGTTAGGGGTAGGGTTATGGCATGTGCACACAGAGCGGATCGGCCGCGGATCCGCAGCGGATCGGCCACGGATCGGCCGCGGATCCGCAGCGGATCGGCCGCGGATCGCAGCGGATCCGCAGCGGATCGGCCGCGGATCGCAGCGGATCCGCAGCGGATCGGCCGCGGATCCGCAGCGGATCGGCCGCGGATCCGCAGTGGATCCGCAGCGGATTGGCCGCGGATCTGCAGCGGATTGGCCGCGGATCCGCAGCGGATCGGCCGCGGATCCGCAGCGGATCGGCAGCGGATCCGCAGCAGATTGGCCGCGGATCTGCAGCGGATTGGCCGCGGATCCGCAGCGGATCCGCAGCGGATTGGCCGCGGATCCGCAGCGGATCCGCAGCGGATTGGCCGCGGATCTGCAGCGGATCCGCAGCGGATTGGCCGCGGATCCGCAGCGGATTGGCAGCGGATTGGCCGCGGATCCGCAGCGGATTGGCCGCTGCGAATTCGAAGCAGTTTTCCATCAGGTTTACAGTACCATGTACACCTAAGGAAAACCAAATCTGCTGTGCCCATGGTGCGGAAAATTCCGTGCAGAAACGCTGCTTTGTATTTTCCGCAGCATGTCAATTCTTTGTGCGGATTCCGCAGCGGTTTACACCTGTTCCTCAATAGGAATCCGCAGGTGAAATCCGCACAAAAAAACACTGGAAATCTGCTGTAAATCCGCAGGCAAAACGCAGTGCCTTTTACCTGCAGATTTTTCAAAAATCGTGCGGAAAAATCTCACACGAATCCGCAACGTGGGCACATACCCTTAGGGTTAGGGTTGGAATTAGGGCTAGGGTTGGAAATAGGGTTAAGAATAGGCTTGTGGTTAGGGTTACGGATAGGGTTAGGGGTGTGTTGGGGTTACAGTTGTGGTTAGGGTTGGGATTAGGGTTACGGTTGGGATTAGGGTTAGGATTAGGGTTGGAATTAGGGTTACGGTTGTGTTGCGGTTAGGGTTGTGGTTAGGGGTGTGTTGGGGTTAGGGTTGTGATTAGGGTTATGGCTACAGTTGGGATTAGGATTAGGGGTGTGTTGGGGTAAGTGTTGAAGTTAGAATTGAGGGGTTTCCACTGTTTTAGGCACATCAGGGGTCTCCAAACGCAACATGGCGCCACCATTGATTCCAGCCAATCTTGCGTTCAAAAAGTCAAATGGTGCTCCCGCCCTTCCAAGCCCCGACGTGCGCCCAAACAGTAGTTTACCCCCACATATGGGGTATCAGCGTACTCAGGAGAAACTGGACAACAACTTTTGGGGTCCAATTTCTCCTGTTACTCTTGCAAAAATAAAAAATTCTGGGCTAAAAAAATATTTTTGAGGAAAGGAAACACATTTATTATTTTCACGGCTCTGCGTTATAAACTTCTGTGAAGCACTTGGGGGTTCAAAGTGCTCACCACACATCTAGATAAGTTCCCTTGGGGGTCTAGTTTCCAAAATGGAGTCACTTGTGGGGAGTTCCTACTGTTTAGGCACATCAGGGGCTCTGCAAATGCAACCTGATGCCCGCAGAGCATTCCATCAAAGTCTGCATTTCAAAACGTCACTACTTCCCTTCCGAACCCCGACGTGTGCCAAAACAGTGGTTTACCCCCACATATGGGGTATCAGCGTACTCAGGAGAAACTGGACAACAACTTTTGGGGTCCAATTTCTCCTGTTACTCTTGCAAAAATAAAAAAATTCTGGGCTAAAAAAATATTTTTGAGGAAAGGAAACACATTTTTTATTTTCACGGCTCTGCGTTATAAACTTCTGTGAAGCACTTGGGGGTTCAAAGTGCTCACCACACATCTAGATAAGTTCCCTTGGGGGTCTAGTTTCCAAAATGGAGTCACTTGTGGGGAGTTCCTACTGTTTAGGCACATCAGGGGCTCTGCAAATGCAACCTGATGCCCGCAGAGCATTCCATCAAAGTCTGCATTTCAAAACGTCACTACTTCCCTTCCGAACCCCGACGTGTGCCAAAACAGTGGTTTACCCCCACATATGGGGTATCAGCGTACTCAGGAGAAACTGGACAACAACTTTTGGGGTCCAATTTCTCCTGTTACTCTTGCAAAAATAAAAAAATTCTGGGCTAAAAAAATATTTTTGAGGAAAGGAAACACATTTTTTATTTTCACGGCTCTGCGTTATAAACTTCTGTGAAGCACTTGGGGGTTCAAAGTGCTCACTACACATCTAGATAAGTTCCCTTGGGGGTCTAGTTTCCAAAATGGAGTCAATTGTGGGGAGTTCCTACTGTTTAGGCACATCAGGGGCTCTGCAAACGCAACCTGACGCCCGCAGAGCATTCCATCAAAGTCTGCATTTCAAAACGTCACTACTTCCCTTCCGAACCCCGACGTGTGCCAAAACAGTGGTTTACCCCCACATATGGGGTATCATCGTACTCAGGAGAAACTGGAAAACAACTTTTGGGGTCCAATTTCTCCTATTACCCTTGGGAAAATAAAAAATTGTGGGCTAAAAAATCATTTTTGAGAAAAGAAAAATTATTTTTTATTTTCATGGCTCTGCGTTATAAACTTCTGTGAAGCACTTGGGGGTTCAAAGTGCTCACCACACATCTAGATTAGTTCCTTGGGAGGTCTAGTTTCCAAAATGGGGCCACTTGTGCAGGAGCTCCAATGTTTAGGCACACAGGGGCTCTCCAAACGCGACATGGTGTCCGCTAATGATTGGAGCTAATTTTCCATTCAAAAAGCCAAATGGCGTGCCTTCCCTTCCGAGCCCTGCCGTGCGCCCAAACAGTGGTTTACCCCCACATATGGGGTATCATCGTACTCAGGACAAACTGGACAACAACATTTGGGGTCCAATTTCTCCTATTACCCTTGGGAAAATAAAAAATTCTGGGCTAAAAATCATTTTTGAGGAAAGAAAAATTATTTTTTTATTTTCACGGCTCTGCGTTATAAACTTCTGTGAAGCACCTGGGGGTTATAAGTGTTTACTATGCATCTAGATAAGTTCCTTGGGGGGTCTAGTTTCCAAAATGGGGTCACTTGTAGGGGAGCTCCAATGTTTAGGCACACAGGGGCTCTCCAAACGCGACATCGTGTCCGCTAACGATTGGAGCTAATTTTCCATTCAAAAAGTCAAATGGCACGCCTCCCCTTCCGAGCCTTGCCGTGCACCCAAACAGTGGTTTACCCCCACATATGAGGTATCGGCATACTCAGGAGAAATTGCCCAACAAATTTTAGGATCCATTTTATCCTGTTGCCCATGTGAAAATGAAAGAATTGAGGCTAAAAGAAATTTTGTGTGAAAAAAAAGTACTTTTTCATTTTTGCGGATCAATTTGTGAAGCACCTGGGGGTTTAAAGTGCTCACTATGCCTCTAGATGAGTTCCTTGGGGGGTCTACTTTCCAAAATGGGGTCACTTGTGGAGGAGCTCCAATGTTTAGGCACACAGGGGCTTTCCAAACGCGACATGGTGTCCGCTAACGATGGAGATAATTTTTCATTCAAAAAGTCAAATGGCGCTCCTTCCCTTCCGAGCCTTACCATGTGCCCAAACAGTGGTTTACCCCCACATGTGAGGTATTGGTGTACTCAGGAGAAATTGCCCAACAAAATTTAGGATCCATTTTATCCTGTTGCCCATGTGAAAATGAAAAAATTGAGGCTAAAATAATTTTTTTGTGAAAAAAAAGTACTTTTTCATTTTTACGGATCAATTTGTGAAGCACCTGGGGGTTTAAAGTGCTCACTATGCTTCTAGATAAGTTCCTTGGGGGGTCTAGTTTCCAAAATGGGGTCACTTGTGGGGGAGCACACGGGGGCTCTCCAAACGCGACATGGTGTCCGCTAAAGATTGGAGCCAATTTTTCATTGAAAAAGTCAAATGGCGCTCCTTCCCTTCCGAGCCCTGCCGTGCGCCCAAACAGTGGTTTACCCCCACATATGAGGTATCAGCGTACTCAGGACAAATTGGACAACAACGTCCGTGGTCCAGTTTCTCCTTTTACCCTTGGGAAAATAAATTTTTTTTTGCTAAAATATCATTTTTGTGACTAAAAAGTTAAATGTTCATTTTTTACTTCCATGTTGCTTCTGCTGCTGTGAAACACCTGAAGGGTTAATAAACTTCTTGAATGTGGTTTTGAGCACCTTGAGGGGTGCAGTTTTTAGAATGGTGTCACTTTTGGGTATTATCAGCCATATAGAACCCTCAAACTGACTTCAAATGTGAGGTGATCCCTAAAAAAAATGGTTTTGTAAATTTTGTTGTAAAAATGAGAAATCACTGGTCAAATTTTAACCCTTATAACTTCCTAGCAAAAAAAAAATTTGTTTCCAAAATTGTGCTGATGTAAAGTAGACATGTGGGAAATGTTATTTATTAACTATTTTGTGTCACATAACTCTCTGGTTTAACAGAATAAAAATTCAAAATGTGAAAATTGCGAAATTTTCAAAATTTTTGCCAAATTTCCGTTTTTTTCACAAATAAACTCAGAAATTATCGACCTAAATTTACCACTAACATGAAGCCCAATATGTCACGAAAAAACAATCTCAGAATCGCTAGGATCCGTTGAAGCGTTCCTGAGTTATTACCTCATAAAGGGACACTGGTCAGAATTGCAAAAAACGGCAAGGTCATGAAGGGGTTAAACAGAAGATCAATATGATCAGAGAAAGCTTTGTCCCACTACACCCAATGCACCTGTTAGCTGCTCAACCCTGTTCCCCCAAACCAGCTTCTCCATCATGACAGAAGATCAGCTCTCATCCCTCCTGTCAAGATCACACCTCACCACTTGCACGCTTGACCCGCTACCATCCCACCTCATCCCTAATCTTGCCACGGTCTTCATCCCAACCCTAACGCACCTCTTCAACCTCTCACTCACAATAGGTGTCTTCACCTCATTATTCAAGCATGCCAAGATCACACCCATCCTCAAAAAGCCCTCCCTCGACCCATCCTCTGTGTCTAGCTATCACCCGATATCTCTTCTCCTTTATGCCTTCAAATTACTGGAACAACACATCCATCCTGAACTGTCTTCCAACCTCTCCTCCTGCTCCCTCTTTGACCGGTTACAATCTGGCTTCCGACCCCATTACTCAACTGAAACTGCCATAACTAATGACCTACTAACTGACAAGAGGAAGCAACACTACCCTGTCCTCCTTCTCCTAGACCTGTCTTCTGCCTTTGACACTGTGGACCACTCCCTTCTGCTACAGATCCTCTCATCTCTTGGCATTACAGACCTGGCTCTATCCTGATCTCGTCATATCTGACAGACCGAACATTCAGTGTCTCCCTCCCCCACACTACCTCCTCACTTCGTCCCTTATCTGTCGGTGTTCCTCAAGGCTCTGTTTCAGGATCCCTGCTCTTCTCCATCTACACCTTCATCCTGGGACAGCTCATAGAATCCCACGGTTTGCAGTACCATCTCTATGCCGATGTCACTCAGATCTATCTCTCTGGACCTGACCTCACCTCTTTACTTAACAAAATCCCACACTGTCTGTCTACTATCTCGGCCTTCTTTTCTGCTCGCTTTCTAAAACTGAATATGGACAAAACAGAAATCATCATCTTCCCCCATCTCACTCTACCCTCCACCAGATCTATCCATCAATGTTAACGGCTACTCACTTTCCCCAGTCCCACACGCCCGGTGCCTCGGGGTGATCCTCGACTCTGCCCTCTCTTTGAAGCCACATATCCAAGCCCTTGCCTCCTCCTTCCATCTCAAACTCAAAAATATTTCCCAGATCCACGTATTCCTTGACCGTGACACCACAAAAACACTAGTGCATGCCCTTATCATCTCCTGCCTTGAATACTGCAAGCTCCTACTCTCTGCCCGACTAATCTACCTGTCTCCCAGCTATTCCCCAGCCTCTCCCCTATGCCAAGGCCTTCACTGGCTTCCTATTTCCCAGAGACTCCAGTTCAAAACCCTTACAATGACATACAAAGCCATCCACAACCTGTCTCCTCCATACATCTGAGACATGGTTTCCCGGTACTTACCTACAAGCAACCTCTGATCCTCACAAGATCTCCTTCGCTGCTCCCTTCTCATCTCTTCTTCCCATAACTGCATCCAAGACTTCTCCTGTGCTTCCCCCATATTCTGGAACTCTCTACCCCAACACATCAGACTCTCACCTACCATAGAAACCTTCAAAATGAACCTGAAGACTCACCTCTTCCAACAAGCCTACAGCCTGCAGTGATCCTCAACCTACTGAACCGCCGCACAACCAGCTCTACCCTCTCCTAGTGTATCCTCACCCATCCACCAAGACTGTGAGCTCTCGTGGGTAGGGTCCTCCCTTATTTACCTGTGAGCCTTGTTTTTTGCTCATGTGTAATGTTTTTGTCTATATTTGCCCCCTTTTCACATGTAAAGTGCCATGGAATAAATGGTGCTATAAAAATGTATAATAATAATAATAATAATCAATAGCAGAGTGGAGTCGCCCTGGAATTGTAGCTGTTTGCACTGAAGTACGACCACATCTGAATTGACGATGCCAGTTCTTGACTACATCACATGATGGGGAATCATCATCATAAATCTCTTTCATCTCATCGAACGTTTCCTTTGGTGTACAGCCTTTCAAGTAAAGGAACTTGATGACTGCTCTGTATTCCACTGGGTCCATTACCAAACATCACACCACTTCAGCACCTGTAAAATCAACACTGTCATCAGTTCTGAGTTGCAAATTGGCACATAACCTATATCATTACACATGTGCCGCTTCAGCATCCTGTGTTAAATAGAAGTGGTTCAGAGGAAATCTTTAATGAAGGCCCCTCATAACTCCTTGACAGAGTAATTCATGTAAAACCGGTGTTTTGCTGAACAGTTGCCCATTATATCCCCATTTTGAAACAACGGCTTTTTCATGCTTGCTTCAGGTATGCCAATCCCTCCATTCAGCGCTGACCTCTCTCTGCATGCCAGCTTCCCAAGTTGGGTTGAGTTGGATTGGGGTTGGTGGGGTTGATATCCACCACCTCATCTTCCACATCCACACTCTGGTTCTTTTGAGTTGGTGACTTTACAATAAATTGATAATAAATTGACTTATCGGCAACTATATCACATCATCACCTTCCTCTTTATACAAAATTTGCCATTCTCCATCATCATCTTCTTGTGGCTGATAGTTTTGTGCTTTTACTAAACAGCATGTCCTCCTGTCCCTCTTGGAAGATGCAGGATAAGACGCTAAAATTATGGAATGATGTTGTAAATAGCTCCTCAGCGTGTCCAAACATGAGATCTATAGTCTCCTGGGACTCAACATGGTGGGAGTAAGGATGATTAAGCCAGACTGTTGGCTTGTGAGACTGGACTATCTGGATATCTTGGTGGTACTTCCAAGCAAGCTGGAAGCATTATCTGCTATCCAATATACCACCTGTTTGCACTGCTCTGGCTTCAGAAGTGGTGTACCGTGTGTTAGGGCTAGCGGAACGCACTGAGTATAGATAGGTAGTTGCAAAGTACATTCGCAGCCCGGGGTCCACCGTGCAGAGATAACTGCTGCCAAGTAATGGCAGATAAACTCTGAGCTCACACGTGGGTTAAGCTTCACCCCATGTGAACTGGAAGTGATCTCTGTTGCCTCCCAGAGTCATGCTGTACACACAACTATTACCCTAGCTAGGGTTGTGCTTGCTCTGGAACTCTTCTGTGCTAACCGCACACATGAAGGAACCAGATGCTAAGCCAAGTGACTAATTGCCCCCACTGATGCTAGCTGCTTGCCTGAGTGTACAGTCGCAAAGCTACAGCCTCACACCACATATGTAAAGAGTGGTATAGTATCCACTGGCATAAGCCAAACACATTTGATACTAGCACATGGCTGTGCTGCCATGCGAACCTTTTATAGTTGCAGCTCTTTCAGGACCTTCCTTGTGGACCAATAGGAGCTGCTACAGGGCCTGAGCATGTGACCCGGACTTCCAATGAGAGGTTCTCCTGTGGGCATGTTCAGTGCGTGAAAAGCAGGACTTAGTCCCAGAAAAGTCTGCTGGCCACTGACCAGTGCTGGCAACAAAGGCAGAGCCTGTAAGGGCAGCAGTAACCATTCGCACAGTATCAGGCTGAGCCAGAAGCTGGCACCGATGTTTCCGCTGAGCAGGTTCCACTGCTGCTGGAGAAGAATGGGAGACCACAGCAGACATGGTATGAGATTCCCCCTGTGCAGCAGCAGGAACTCGACACCTAACATTACCCCCCCTCCTAGGGCCCCCTCCCCTTGAGCCTTGCTACACTCAAAGGCTGCATTGAGCAATGGAGCCCGAATGTGCTCTACAGGTTCCCAAGTTCTGTCCTCTGGGCTGTTACCCTTCCAGTCCACCAGATAGTATTTCTTGCCACGTACCACCTTGCACCTCAAGATAGAGTTCACCTCGTACTCATCCGTGGATGCACCAAGTGCACTATTTTAGAAAAATGTTTGGTGACTACCCAGGCAATGGTGCAGCTACGAGACTTAGGTAAGCCCACCGAGAAGTCCATCCCGACCATCTCCCAGGACCTGTCTGCCACCGGCAGGGGGTAAAAAAGCCCAGCAGGCCGATGCCGGGGAGACCGATTCTTGGCGCAGGAGACACAAGTCCGAATATAATCCCCGACGTCACGAGCCATATGCGACCACCACTATGTCCTCGTCAGAAGCCCAAATGTCCTCTTGGTCCCAAAATGTCCACCCACCCTGGACAAAGGAGCCCTAGAGAGAACTCCAGTCTCAAATTAGATGGTACAAAAGTCTTGCCAAGGGGCACAGAGTCTAGCAAAACCGGAGTAACTGTTCTCTGGCTCTCAGAAGTGACAATAAGCAGACACTCCTCCTCCTCTGATGACACTACGGAGCGGGAGAGAGCGTCGGCATGAATGTTCTTCTTCCCGGAGAGAAAATGGAGGGTGAAATGGAACCAGGAGAAGAACAGGGACAATCTGATCTGGTGAGAATTTAGCCACTGGGCTGTCTTTAAATACACCAAATTTTTGTGGTCAGTAAAAGCTTGGAAGGGAAAGGAGGTGTTTCCACTCTGAGAAAGCCAACTTCATGGCTAGCAACTCTCTGTCCCCGATGGAATAATTCCTCTCTGCTGCTGAGAAGGTCATGGAAAAGAAGAAGCAAGGATGCTTCTGACCTTGAGCATCCTTTTGGAGGAGGACTGCTCCAGCACCAACTGTCATGTCGGACGCTGTTCAGACCAGGTCGTTCGACAGACAGCGGTAATTCCGCTTTTGACCACTATGTGCTCATTGGCGTTGGCTAGATTTTATCTAGCTGTTCCGGGGTTAATTTACCTTATGCTCGGATTGGAAGCTGGGCCATGCCCATTGCCTTTAAATAGTTCTCCTGAACATTGGGCGTCGCCGATTATAGCTTCTGTCTTGTGCGTTGTTATCTCGGTCTGGAGTGGTGAGCTGGTAGTTGGAGATTCGTTGCTGGTGGTGTATTTTCCTTTGCCTTATTTACTCATTCCTATATTTGTATTTATTTTGCCCTGCACATTTATAGTGTATTCCTGAGTGACTGCGGCGTGGCATATATTTTCCGTTATCCTTGTCTGTACTAACTGTGGGTATTGGTGTATTACCTCTTCACTGGGTGGTGGGCGGAGGTTTCAGCCTAGGGTTGAAACAGGAGACAGGGTGAGGTTCGAGGCCTGGACATGCACACCATCAGTGTAAACTCCAGGTAGAGGGTCAGTCAGGATTTCCCTAGTCTGAGGGAAATTGCAGGGGCACGGGTTATTAGCTCTTGCCCACCTAGTCTCCCCGTGACATTATAATCGGCCCAACAACAGCAAAAAATAAAAATAAAGGGGTTTCCTTTTTTTTTGTTTTGTCATGGATTCCATGACTTCCATAACCCGCTAATTGGAGGCGCTGTCCCTACAGGTCACTGAGTTGAGGGGAGCAGTAAAGCAACAGGGACTAGCAGTATCTAATGTGCAAGCTGGAGCGACAGGTAGAGTTGCTGAGCCTAAATTTCCTTTGCCTGAAAAATTTGCTGGGGAACGCAGTAAATTTGTTTCTTTTTGTGAAGCTTGCAAACTATATTTCCGTATGCGCCTGATCTCCTCGGGTAATGAGGCTCAGCGTGTGGGCCTGGTGTTGTCATTGTTAAGCAGGGATCCCCAGCATGGGCATTTTCTTTGCCACCTGATTCTGCTGCATTTGACTCTGTGGAGAGTTTTTTTTCCTCTCTTGAAAAAATTTACGATGAACCTGACAGAATGGCTCTAGCAGAATCTAAGATACGCACTATTTGCCAGGGGGAGCGAGTTGCAGAGGATTACTGTTCTGAATTTCGTCGCTGGGCGATCGATACACAATGGAATGATCCAGCATTGCGGAGTCAGTTTATACATGGTATTTCTGGAAGGGTTAAAAAAGCCCTTCTGATGTACGAGACTCCTGCTTCTCTAGATTCCGCTATGAGTCTGGTTGTCCGCATTGATCGCCGTTTGCGTCAGGGGGAGCAGCATGAGACACCGCCTATGGGAGAGGGTTTAGGTTCACGTGAGGTTGCTGCAGGTGAGCCCACAGAGCCTATGCAAATCGCAGGGGTGTCAAATGTGAAGCTTCGAGCCCCTGAGCTCAGGAAGCAGGGAGCCTGTTTTTACTGCTGTAAAACTGGTCATTTTATTAACATCTGTTCTCTGCTGTCTAAGAAAAACGCAACGGCGGAAAACTTCTAAGCTCAGAGGGTGTGGAGGAGACCAATCTGAGCTTATGTATAACCTCCATGGTGGTTTCTCAATGCATGCTCCCTGCTAAGGTTTTTATCACTGGCAGTGAGCTGCCAGTTACTGTTTTTGTGGATAGTTGTTCAGCCACAAATCTCATTGATGAGGAGTTTGCGCGCACAGCAGGTTATAGGATTGAAAAACTGCCTCATCCTATCCGTGTGGTCACCATCAATGCTGCTCCTCTCTCTCAGGGGGAGATTACTGAATTTGTGGCTGAGGTGAAACTCCACATTGGGGTTGTTGGGGTGGTCTGCAAGTCAGACCCTCAGGGATATTGGATGGCTGCCAAATGAGTGAGTTCTCCGGAGAATGATGGACAGAGACAGATGTGATATCTGATCAAGCCATAAAGAGTTTTAATAAGGACATTCAGTTATATACACTTTTGAGTAGGCGTACACATTATGTCCGAGCGCCAATCAGCTGTTTATTACATATGAAATCATCCTTATAATTCATCAGGTCTAATTCCTAATAAGGACAACTCTCTAGCCAGGTGATTCTGACATAAGGGGTAACTTGGGTTTATCCATGTCAGGGGCTAAGGGTCTAAGTCTTATCTTTATTAGGCCTAGCTCTCGTCAACAACTTTAATAAACAGTCAGCAATTCTAATTAATAATCACTTTGTCAGCAGGTATGACTTAGCAAAGTCTCAGACATGTTGGGACATATCCTGTATGTGTGTATGAATTATAAAGGCTATATCAAGGTGGTCCCTGATTTCCCCATCAGTCCCCCCTTTTGAGATTAGATATGATTCTACCCCTAACCTACAGGTGCTGTCACTGGCCTAGTGCCAATGTCAGATTTTCTTGTCAATTCTTCGGCCGAATCCCCCATAGGATGGGGAGATCATATCCCATCTCAATCATATCATGTGTTCATAATCATCATTGCGAGGTTTCATTTGCATGTACATAGTCTTATTAATGGACGCATCGATCAGTCTCTGGAGGAGCCCTCTGATGCAAGGTATGCAGCAGCATCCGGCGACCACAAGTATTGCAGTGACGACGGCGAGAGAGATGAGGAGACTGGACACCAGGTGACTCCACTTTCCGAACCATGACTCGAGCCAATCTGTGAAGGGATTGTCGATACCCGAATTCTTTGCCAGCTCCTCAGACAGTGATGTAAGACCCTCCAGTGCTTTAGTGATGCTCCCATCTGGGTCTGTGTTATTAGGGATGAAAGTACAACAGTAAGTGCCAAACATTTTACAGACACCTCCCTTTTCTGCTAGCAACATATCTAAAGCCATTCTATTTTGCCATGTCATTAATGAAGTAGGGCCTAATTGTTCTGCTATCCCTTTTATAGCATCTCTTGTATAATTTATGAACCTTTGCTGATTGTAATATATGTAATTTATCCAGTCCACATTTTTGTTAAGTGTAGCCCACCACAAAAGAAAACTGATTCAAACCCTGCTGCAATCTGGTTCCTAGCTTTATATTCATCTGGTACACCTCTAGGAACCCCTATGCTGTCTAGGTAGATCCTTGGATCAAAGGATCCAGCAGGTGCTGATCTCTTATTTCTACTCAGAGTATCAGCATTCAATTTACCCCTTTGTATCTCCTCTGATGAGATTATCTGAAATGGCATGAGTATCTGCGTTAGGGCACAGCTGCCAACCCAGTCTGCTGGCAATCTGGCTCTAAGTTGCATATCTCCGCATATCCACCATATATCACTCCTTGCTGTAGCCTGTCCCTGAAACCATTTAGCCTTGAAGCCCCCCGTGTCTTGGTCTATGGGGATGGCAGTGTCACAGAACTCTGATGTTAGGTTTCCTACTGATACTGGTTTACCTGCTCCCATCCCTTGTCTCTGGAAACAGGTGTAATTCCCTGGGTATGCAAAAACTCTAGGAGGTACCTGATCAAGTTTTACAGGTGGATGCAAAGCTGAAAGAGCATGACACAGAGTATTGTCAGAAGGGTCATATGTAGCATCATACAAGGCTATAATGCATTGCAAGTCTGTTTGGTCTGGTTCTGAAGACCTGAGAGGAATTGTTCCTAAGTGAGGTCTGGCAGTAGCACATGCAATACAGTTAGACTTATTATGCTGCCCTGCGGTAAACCTCATCCACATGAGCCACTCATTTCTTTCAGTATAGCCTGTTTCTATGGCTACCTTCTCCTCATAGCTCACTTCCCCAAACATGTTAAATTTTGGCCTTCCTACTGTTGTTGTCTGTCCCATTTGGGCCCTTCTACCCGGGGAATGTAGTCCCAGTACATAAAGACCATCATCCCCTGGAGAGGGTTCATTTATGGTTACGAGAAGAGGGTTGCATGATGCCCCAGGGGAGAGATCCTCTACACTACAATCCGATCTGGCCCCCCATAGTGTAATATACAGTCTGTGAAGAAGAGGCTTCCCTGATGCACTAAGGCGAGTCTTAGCTTCTTCTGGCTCATATCCCCATGGTTTTCCCTTGTTCCAAGCTGCATCAGACCATGAAGCACAGTTCTCATTCCCTGGCCTGGTTACACAGATATATACCGTAGCCCCTTCGACAGTTGTTAAAAATTTATAATTGGGGTTACTGCTCTTTTTCCCAAATTTAAGGTTCCATTGACATTTCACTATCCTACAAAAGTCAAATCTGAAAGTAGCAACTTTCTCAGAGGCGTCAAACCAAATTGTCGGTATCCCTGTGGCGTCTGTAGTTAGCACAGGTATCCGTCCTTCTTGAGATGAGGCTGTCAACATCAACAGGAGCAAGATTATCATTGTTCCACTCCCAGACCACACACTGGCTTGCATGATTCCAAGCAGGGTCTCCCTCAAACGGTACAGGTGTAGCTGTGATGAGAGAACTGTGAGATTCCAGCTCCAGTGGTTTCCTTGCGTGTCTTTGGATTACTACACAACCTCCTGGAACAGAATCAAAAACTTATTCATGCATAAGCAACAGTCTTTCCCTGAGGCTCTAGACATAGCTACCAGGTTGTCTGAGAGGGGACATTCTTCCTAGGTGGCCTCAGTCGTATAACATTTTGTGTTACCTCTCTGCTGTGTAGCTTTTTGGCATCTGGAAGGCTTCTGGTTACCCTGGGAAGAGATCAACACACACGAGCACATACATTCCTACCTGGGGGTAGTTGTATGAAGTCAATCTGCAGTCATTGAAACGAGTAGAGAGGCTTGGGCATGTGTATGTGGTGCATTGCTTATACTACCTGTGTTGTGCAATGGGGTACATGCCTGAGCAGAACCCAAAAGGGAGCATTATGAAATTGTGAGTGACCCTCTCATCTACCATGGCACATATATCCTTGGACCGGTGCGTCAGTTTATGAGCCTCTTGAGCCGTCACAGAGTACAAAGATCCTGGCAGACACACCCGCTGTCCCACCTTCCACAAACCTGCATGGTGACGGGTACCACTCTGCGACCAGACCTTCGCCTCCTCCCCGGTGGATTCCCGAGTCAGAGCCTGCAAGATACTTATAGTCAACTGGTTATACTCCGTGCTTACCATGGTATGTAGAGGTGCCTCAGGGGTCTCGTGTCGCCTGTGCGTTCCTGCAGCTTCCTTGGCTGCTTTGTTCTTCTTGTCCATGCCTCGTGCCTTGTTGGTAGAGAGCCTCCAGTGTGTCTTTACCTCAACTATGGCAACCTCTTTCGGGAGCAGTAGTGCGTCCATCACCTGCTTAATGAGGTGCCAGTGTTTGACAGGAGTCATTGTGTCTGTAAGAAAACCTCTTGCCCTCCATGTGGGGCCAAACTCATGGGTCACTCTCAAAAGATATCCTGATGTTACATAAACGTTGTATCGTTTCCCTTTTGCCCCTCTAAACGCCTCAATGAGTGCCACCAACTCCACCTCTCTTGTGGACATATGAGGAGAGAGTGGTTGTGATTTTATTACCTCATGCTGTGTGACCACCGTATACCCAGCGTAGAGCCGTCGATCCTTTCCGATGCTCCTTCCTTCATCTACAAAAAACTCAACGTCTCGATTACTGAGAGGTACACGCGAGACATGTGAGAAATCTGCATTTTCTTCTTGAGCCATAAGGGCTATACAATTGACAAAAACAACAGAAAACAGCAAAAACACAGTAATTTATTAGTACTTCTCCCCCCTTTTGAATCCACTACCTCAGTGCTGGAGAGTAGCTGGATTCAAACACTGAGCAAAAAGGAAAAGGAGAAAAGGAAAAAAAAAATGTTTTCTGGCACGGAGCCAAAAGTTTGAAACTTCAGCAACTTATCAACTAAGCAAAAACAGAAAATTTTGGTAATAGGGTAGCATGTACTTGGGGTGTATTTGGCCCACCCAGGGATGCCAAATATGTTGGGGTGTAGAACCTATGTGCAAAGTTTGGACAGTTGGCAGAGTGCCAAGTTTTCGTACATTGCTGGGCTGTCTTATCTTAAACACACTTTCTATTTGCAATCTTCAGTAAACATTTCTTTAACAACCATACAGTTGCTCCAACTTATCAACATGCTTTTACATTCTAAATCAACATGACTTTACCCTCTATTGATCTGTCCGTGTGACAGAAACAACCAGTTCTACATTTCAAACCCAAAGAGAAAAGCAAAATGTTTTGCAACCTGGATATAATCTTCTGGTCTCCCTCTGTTCAGGGGGCACCTGAATGGTATGTCATTGGGGTACCAGAGATTATCGTCCTCTATTTGACTCAGCAAGGTTCCTGGACTGAACAAAATTGCCCCGTGACCGTTAAGACGGAAACACTTCAATTCAGGGAATCTAAGTGACAGAGGTCCAAACCCAGTGTTCTCCTGGCTATAGCCGGGTTCCACTATTTTTACAATTCTCCATCCTTCTGGCGAAATAGCCAGCATCAACCCCATTTTGCAATCAGGGCAAGACATTTACAGAATTTGTGCTGGGGGTCGGTTCTTTACAAGATTGCAAGTAATCCTAATTCCTATACACCATGCAAATACAAAAAGTCCCAGAAAAACAAAAGCAAAACCTTCAGGACAATATAGATTAACGTATTTCAAAGGATGTTCACAACCTTGGGTACTATTTTCCATACAGCAAAAACATCAAAAACCTAAATACGGACCTATGTGTTTAGAAATGAGCTCTGTTTCTAACACATATACACTTGGCCTGAGAAACTTGACCGTCTAGACTCTAACACACTCTGCTGATCATTCAGCACAGTTGTTCACTTACAGCCTTCCCAAATATCAGTTAGCCAGGTAACAAATATTTGGTTTCAGCTTATCTCATTCAACACGTGTGACTATGGGTACTGTCACACTCTGCAACTTTCCAACGATCACGACCAGCGATACGACCTGGCCGTGATCGTTGGAAAGTCGTTGTGTGGTCGCTGGAGAGCTGTCACACAGACAGCTCTCCAGCGTCCAACGATGCCAAAGGCCCCGGGTAACCAGGGTAAACATCGGGTTACTAAGCGCAGGGCCGCGCTTAGTAACCCGATGTTTACCCTGGTTACCATCGTAAAAGTAAAAAAAAAGAAAACAGTACATACTCACATTCCGGTGTCCGTCAGGTCCCTTGCAGTCTGCTTCCCGCTCTGACTGAGTGCCGCCATAAAGTGAAAGCAGATCACAGTGGTGACGTCACCGCTGTGCTCTGCTCTTACATTCTGGCCGGCAGTCAGTCAGAGCGGGAAGCAGACTGCAAGGGACCTGACGGACACCGGAATGTGAGTATGTACGTTTTTTTTTTTTTACTTTTACGATGGTAACCAGGGTAAACATCGGGTTACTAAGCGCAGCCCTGTGCTTAGTAACCCGATGTTTACCCTGGTTACAAGCGAACACATCGTTGTGATCGGTGTCACACACACCGATCCAACGATGACAGCGGGAGATCCAGCGACGAAAGAAAGTTCCAAACGATCTGCTACGACGTACGATTCTCAGCAGGGTCCCTGATCGCTGCTGCGTGTCAGACACAGCGATATCGTATGGATATCGCTGGAACGTCACGGATCGTACCGTCGTAGCGACAAAAGAGCCACTGTGTGACAGTACCCTATGTGTTTCACTACTAGCGTTCCTTTGTTTTTGTCCCGGTACCAATTGACCAAGAGACCACACCTAATTGGACTCCCTTATACACGCAGGATTTTTATTTGTAAATCCTTATACATACATACGGCTGGCATGCAAAATCAAACAAGGAGTCTCATAGATAAATCACTCTCTGACATACACATTTATTCATTCAGCTACTAAGTAGCTCTCACTGTCTTCCCTTATCTGTGTATTCTGACCTGCCCTACCTTACTGCCTGATATCACTTCAGCATGTGCTAGTGCTTCTCTGTTATCTGCCTGCTCCTACCACTGCGTTCTCTGGTTATGCTGACAACTAAATGCTCTACTCATGAGTAGCCTCTTATGGTGCCCACTTCTGACAGCCTCTTACTTGTAGCAACTTGCTAACCTACACTTACATCACAGTGCTTGGCGTGCTAACCTCTAAGTCCCCTTTTTCCTCTCCTTCGCAACCTATGCTGACGTACAGCTAATAGGCGTGCGGACCGTGGGACGTTAATGATTAGTGATTTGGCCCGTGTGACCGCTGCAGCGTCACTCACTAATCCCACTCAGGCCTCCGGGTCTACCTTAGGGCACCTCTCTCTGACTTATTTTTACATACACAGAAACCCTATATACTAACCAGAGAACATAACTAACTAACACCAGGCAGAGTAACGTGATGAAAATTATCTCCCGATCTACTAGCACCATATGGGACAGTTTTTGTGCATACACAAGACGGACAGACGGACGTGACAGTGGTCTCTGACCCAGAGTGCCCCTTGGGGTTGCTGGAGGGTACTGCAAAGACCCTAACCAGATGCAACCGGCTTTTTACACCGTATCTCTATTACCCCCTCCCAAGAGGACGTCTCCTCAAGGGCAAATGCACACACTCAGTCACTCTTCAGTCATATGCTAAACATATAACAAGACAAACAACAAATATAGCAGCACATAAAATTAACCAATCCAATATTCCTTTTAAATATCACGTGGATATTCTATGGTTCTTTGCCAAAATAGCATGGACGTCCGTGTATGCAGATCTGGCTATAACATACCTAGGAGGTCGGCTGCAGATTATGAGACAGATGGAGACACAGAGAGAGAGTTTGTAAGAAGCTAATGGTTCTTACCGTTTTCCGCAGATTGTCTGTGTGTCCTGGTCTCAGATCTGCGATGTGCCGGACTTCCAGATATTGATGATCTGCCGTTGTGGCCGCCCGCCCAAGGGACGCCAAATATGTTGGGGTGGTCTGCAAGTCAGACCCTCAGGGATATTGGATGGCTGCCAAATGAGTGAGTTCTCCAGAGAATGATGGACAGAGACAGATGTGATATCTGATCAAGCCATAAAGAGTTTTAATGAGGACATTCAGTTATATACACTTTTGAGTAGGCGTACACATTATGTCTGAGCGCCAATCAGCTGTTTATTACATATGAAATCATCCTTATAATTCATCAGGTCTAATTCCTAATAAGGACAACTCTCTAGCCAGGTGATTCTGACATAAGGGGTAACTTGGGTTTATCCATGTCAGGGGCTAAGGGTCTAAGTCTTAACTTTATTAGGCCTAGCTCTCGTCAACAACTTTAATAAACAGTCAGCAATTCCAATTAATAATCACTTTGTCAGCAGGTATGACTTAGCAAAGTCTCAGACATGTTGGGACTAGGGTTGAGCGACCTTTACTTTTATAGGATCGGGTCGGGTTTCACGAAACCCGACTTTTTCAAAAGTCGGGTCGAGTGAAATCGGCCGATCCTATAAAAAAGTCGGGGTCGGGGTCGGCCGAAACTCGAAACCCAATGCAGTGCATTGGGTCTCCAATGGTTCCCAGGGTCTGAAGGAGCGGAAACTCTCCTTCAGGCCCTGGGATCCATATTTAAGTGTAAAATAAAGAATTAAAATAAAAAATATCGCTATACTTACCGTCTGACGGGCCCTGGTACTAACCGGGAACCTTCCTTCCTTAGAATCAGCCTTCCAAGACCTTGCGGTGACGTCGCGGTGACGTCGCGGCTTGTGATTGGTCGCGCGGCCCCCATGTGACCGCTTGCGCGACCAATCACAAGCCGCGACGTCACCGTGACATCACCGAAGGCCCTGGAAGGGCTGATTCTTAGGAATGAAGGCTGCCGGAACGAAGCCGAGGGTGAGTATATTCCTATTAGGTATATACTCACCCTCGGACACGCCCTGCTTCTTTCCGGCAGCCTTCCTTCCTAAGAATCAGCCCTTCCAGGACCTTCGGTGACGTCACCGAAGGTCCTGGAAGGGCTGATTCTTAGGAAGGAAGGCTGCCGGAACGAAGCTGAGGGTGAGTATATTCCTATTAGGTATATACTCACCCTCGGACACGCCCTGCTTCTTTCCGACAGCCTTCCTTCCTAAGAATCAGCCCTTCCAGGGCCTTCGGTGACGTCACGGTGACGTCGCGGCTTGTGATTGGTCGCGCGAGCGGTCACATGGGGGCCGCGCGATCAATCACAAGCCGCGACGTCACCGCGACGTCACCGCAAGGTCCTGGAAGGCTGATTCTAAGGAAGGAAGGTTCCCGGTTAGTACCAGGGCCCGTCAGAGGGTAAGTATGGCGATATTTTTAATTTTAATTCTTTATTTTACACTTAAATCTGAATTCCGATACCAATTCCCGATATCTTAAACATATCGGAAATCGGTATTGGAATTCCGATTCCAGATTCAGAAGATCGCCGACTTCATGGCCGACCCCACACAGGGGTCGGGTTTCATGAAACCCGACTTTGCCAAAAGTCGGCGACTTCTGAAAATTGCCGACCCGTTTCGCTCAACCCTAGTTGGGACATATCCTGTATGTGTGTATGAATTATAAAGGCTATATCAAGGTGGTCCCTGATTTCCCCATCAGGGTTCTACATTCCGAGCAGGTTACATGAAAGGTACTCAGGAATCTTCCTGCTCAGGTGGTTTTGGGTTTTCCTTGGTTGTCTATGCACAACCCGGTAATTGACTGGAAATCTCAGGACATAATTCAATGGAGCGAGTTCTGCCAGGAGAATTGCCTGGCCACATGTGTGGCTGCTGTGACTTCAAGCGTTCCGGAATCACTTCTGGATTTTGTGGATGTGTTCTCTGAGAAGGGTTGTTCAGAGTTGCCGCCACATCGTCCCTATGACTGTTCTATCAGGTTTAAACCAGGGGCCAAATTGCCTAAAGCAAGGATGTTTAACATCTCCGGTCCGGAGAGACAAGCGTTAAAAGATTACATTGCTGAAAGTTTGAGCAAAGGGCACATCAGGCCTTCATCCTCGCCTGTGGCAGCAGGGTTCTTCTTCGTGAAGAAGAAAGATGGCGGATTACGCCCGTGTTTGGATTTCAGGGAGTTGAACCAGATTACGGTTCGTGATCCATACCCTATGCCACTGATACCAGATTTGTTCAACCAGGTGGCAGGTGCTAAGTGGTTTACCAAGCTTGACCTCAGGGGGCGTACAACCTCATAAGAGTCCGTCAAGGTGATGAGTGGAAGACGGCTTTTAATACCCCTGAGGGTCATTTTGAAAATTTGGTGATGCCATTTGGGTTGACTAACGCACCTGCAGTGTTCCAACATTTCATTAATGATGTGTTCTCGCATGTTTTGGGGAAATTCGTTATCGTGTACCTAGATGACATTCTCATATATTCTTGCGACCGTGATGCTCATTTAGATCATGTCAGGCAGGTGTTACAGCTTCTCAGAGAGAATAAGCTGTATGCTAAACTTGAGAAATGTGTATTTTCGGTTCAATAGTTGCCTTTCTTGGGTTATATTGTGTCTGCTTCTGGTTTTAAAATGGACGCCGCTAAGGTGCAAGCGGTGCTGCATTGGGAACGTCCTGATAACCTGAAAGCACTTCAGCAGTTCCTTGGGTTTTCTAACTGCTATAGGAAATTTATCAAGGATTTTTCAATCATTGCTAAACCGCTAACTGACATGACTAAAAAGGGTACCAATTTCTCTGTTTGGCCTGAGGCTGCTGTGCGCGCATTTGAATTTCTTAAGAACAGTTTTGTTTTAGCCCCCATTCTTGTGCAGCCAGACGTATCAAAACCTTTTGTTGTGGAAGTCGATGCATCTGAGGTTGTTGAGGGGGCAGTACTATCTCAAGGCTCATCTTTGAGTGGTTTGCGTCCGTGCGCCTATTTCTCCAAGAAACTGTCGTCCGCCGAACATAACTACTATATCGGCAATAGGGAGTTGTTGGCAATTAAGTTGGCCTTTGAGGAATGGCGACACTTCTTGGAGGGATAGGTACATCAGGTTACTGTTATTACCGATCATAAGAATCTGCTGTATTTGGAGTCAGCCAAGCATCTGTCCCCCAGGCAGGCTCGCTGGGCATTGTTTTTCACGCGGTTCAATTTTGTTGTCACTTACAGACCGGGGTCTAAAAACACTAAGGCGGATGCTCTGTCCAGGTGTTTTCCGGGGGGAGAACCTCGGGAGGATCCAGTACCCATCCTCCAAAAGGGTGTTGTGGTTTCGGCTCTCACTACCGAGGTTGAGGCTGATATTGCCGAGGCTCAGGAGGAGGTACCATCTGAGCTTCCCATCAACAAATCTTTTGTACTGCTTCATCTCCGCTTAAAGGTTTTGGCGGAGCATCATGATGCTGTCCTGGCTGGCCACCCAGGGGTTAGAGGTAACTTGGAGTTGGTGTAACGTCGGTTTTGGTGGCCCAAGGTCCGACAGGACGTGGTCTCATACGTGTCAGCTTGTACCACGTGCGCTAGGGCTAAGACGCCCCGCTCCTGTCATGTTGGCACACTACTTCCTCTTGAGGTACCTAGTAAGCCATGGACGGAAATCTCCATGGATTTCATCACTGATTTGCCCTCATCAGCTGGGAACACGGTCATCCTGGTGATTGTTGATCGGTTTTCAAAAATGTCGCACTTTGTGTCTTTGCCTTCATTGCCTAACGCTAAGACTCTGGCTCAGGTATTTGCGAAGGAGGTGGTCAGACTTCATGGGGTTCCGTCTGACATCGTGTCTGATAGGGGGTCTCAGTTTGTGGCAAAGTTTTGGAAAGCATTTTGCTCACGGCTGGGGATCAAGTTGTCTCATTCTTCGGCGTTTCATCCTCAGTCAAATGGTCAGACTGAGCGTATAAACCAAAATTTGGAACAGTACTTACGCTGCTTTGCCTCTGATAACCAGGAGGAGTGGTCTACCTTTCTTCTTTTGGCTGAGTTTGCCATCAATAATCACCGCCAGGAGTCATCTGGGGAGTCTCCGTTTTTTGTGTTTACGGGCTACATCCTCAATTTTGTACTTTGAGTCAGAGGGGCTCTTCCGGCGTTCCGGAGGAGGACCAGTTAGGAGCACAATTGTCATCAGTCTGGAGGAGAGTTAAACAGCGCCTGTTGAGTGTGGGTGCTAGGTACAAACATGTGGCTGACAGTAGGCGTGTGCCAGGTCCGGACCTGAGTGTGGATGACTGGGTGTGGTTATCCACAAAAAACATAAGACTCAAAATACCATCCCTTAAATTGGGTCCACGGTTTATTGGTCCATTTAGGGTCACTGCCATCATTAACCCAGTAGCGTGCTGATTGGAGCTTCCTACGGCGTATAAGATACACAACGTGTTCCACAGGTCTCTTCTAAAGAAGGTGGAGGGTTCTGTGGATGCGGCGCCTATGCCACCTCCAGTCTTGGTGGATGGTAATTTGGAATTTGAAGTCTCCAAGGTGGTTGACTCTCGTTAAGTGCGCTGCACTTTACAGTACTTGGTACACTGGCGTGGTTATGGGCCTGAGGAGAGGTCCTGGGTACCAGCCTCGGACATTCATGCGGATCGGCTGGTCAGGTTTTTTCATTGTCGCCATCCAGACAAGCCGGGTCCTATAAGCCGTGAGGGCCCTGGGGTCCCTCGTAGAAGGCGGGGTACTGTCATGTCGGACGCTGTTCAGACCAGGTCGTTTGACAGACAGCGGTAATTCCGCTTTTGACCACTATGTGCTCATTGGCATCGGCTAGATTTTATCTAGCTGTTCCGGGGTTAATTTACCTTATGCTCGGATTGGAAGCTGGGCCATGCCCATTGCCTTTAAATAGTTCTCCTGAACATTGGGCGTCGCCGATTATAGCTTCTGTCTTGTGCGTTGTTATCTCGGTCTGGAGTGGTGAGCTGGTAGTTGGAGTTTCATTGCTGGTGGTGTATTTTCCTTTGTCTTATTTACTCATTCCTATATTTGTATTTATTTTGCCCTGCACATTTATAGTGTATTCCTGAGTGACTGCGGCATGGTGTATATTTTCCGTTATCCTTGTCTGTACTAACTGTGGGTATTGGTTTATTACCTCTTCACTGGGTGGTGGTGGAGGTTTCAGCCTAGGGTTGAAACAGGAGACAGGGTGAGGTTCGAGGCCTGGACATGCACACCATCAGTGTAAACTCCAGGTAGAGGGTCAGTCAGGATTTCCCTAGTCTGAGGAAAATTGCAGGGGCCCGGGATATTAGCTCTTGCCCACCTAGTCTCCCCATGACACCAACGGATGAGGCATCCACCTCCATTATAAACGGCTTATCTACTTCGCTGTGATGTAGGATGCGGGAGCTAGCGAAGTGTGACTTAATTGGAGACCTCCTCCGACCACAATTTGAGGTTTGTTCCCTTCTTGGTGATGGTAACCAAGGGAGCTACCACAGTTGGGAAGTGGGGAGTGAACTGGCAATAGTAAATAATGAACCCCATAAAGTGCTGCAACGCTTTAAGAGAATGGGGTTCCTGCCAGTCCATCATGGCCTGTAGCTTGGCAGGATCCAAAGCTAATCCCTGGACAGAGATGATATAGAACAGGAAAGGCAAGGACTCATGCTCAAACACACACTTCTCCAACTTGGCGTAGAGGGCATCACCAGATATTCATAGTGCCCATCTCTAGTGTTAAAAGCCGTCTTCCATTTGTCCCCCTCAATGATGTGAATCAGGTTGTAAGCACCTTACAGATCTATTTTAGTAAATACCTTGCTCCCAGTAGCCTATCAAAGAGCGCAGATATCAGGGGTAGTGGGTACTTATTCTTAACGGTGATGGCGTTAAGACCCCCGTAGTCTATGCGTGGACGTAGTTCTCCACTCTTCTTCTGCACGAGGAAGAACCCAGCTCCAGCAGGTGACACTGACTTCCTAATGAATCCTCTTGCTAGATTCTCTCGAATGTACTGGGACATTGCCTCCGTCTCCGGAGGAGATAACAGATAGACTCGACCCCGGGAAGGCTCTGCACGAGGCAAGAGGTCAATAGGACACTCATAGGGGCGGTAAGGCGGAGGGTTATCCGCAGCCCTTTTGGAGAGCACGTCCGCATAGGGCCAATAGGGGAGAGAGGAAAGATCTGCAGGGACCTCAGTTGTAGCAACCTGAACGCACTCCCTCTGACATCTACTCTCACCGGATTTACTCCATCCCAGAATTCTCCCCGAGGACCACTCTATATGAGGAGAGTGGTAGCGTAGCCATGGTATCCCCAACAGGACTTCATCAATTCCCTCAGGAATGACTAGTAGGGAAATAATCTCCTGATGAGATGGAGACATGGAAAGAGTGAATGGAATGGTTTGGTGTGTAATCTGTGAGGGTAGTGTCGACCCATTTACCACTCGAATGGTCACAGGTTTGGCGTGCATCATCAGGGGTATTGCGTGTCGTTGGGTGAAAGCAGATTACATAAAATTTCCCTCCACGTCGGAGTCCACGCAAAGCTCTACCATAAGAGTGGATGGGCTTATGGTAATTGTCCCCTTGAGGGACAATTTGGAGGAAAACATCGCCATGTCTAGTGTACCTCCTCCAACTACCACTAGACGCTGATGTTTTCCCAACGGCTGAGAACACCTGTAGGCAAGATGTCCTGACTGCCGGCAAACATGACAGACCTTAAGTGCACGAGCGGTCCGGGACTTAGATTCTGCTCGTGACACCACCATGGTCTTATGTGACTCGAATGTCTGGACTGGAGATTCTAGAGGTTTGGTGAAGGTGGGGGCCAGCCGAAACCTCTGCCTACACTGGGCTCGCTCCAAACTTCACTCGTTAAAATGAAGGTCGATGCGAGTTGATACTGCTATGAGCTCCTCCAGTGTGGCAGGAATATCCCTAGTGGCCAAAGCGTCCTTCACATAGTCAGCCATCCCCTCCAAAATACCGAGATGAGGGCTTTATCCGGCCACTCCAGCTCGGATGCTAAAGTGGATAGCAAAATGGCTGACCATGGATGAACCCTAAGTCAATGCCAGCAGTTGGAGTGCCATATCATGGGTGACTCGAGGTCCTAAAAAGACCTGTTTCAGAGTGCTCAAAAACCAAGAAGCACTCTGCACCACATGATCGTCTCACTCCTACAGCAGCGTAGCCCATTCCAATGCCCTGTCTGACGGAAGATAAATAATTAATCTCACCTTTGCGCGCTCTGTGGGAAAACGTGCAGCCAGGAGCTCGAGATGCATACCGGACTGGCTCTCGAAACCCCTACAGGATTTACTGTCACCAGAGTATTTCTCTGGCAGCGGGAGGTGAGATGTCAGAACAGGGGTGGCAGTGGTTAAAGTTGAAGCATCCACGCTAGCAGCCTGAACAGGTATTGCGGTAGCATCCACAATTGAGGTTGCATGCTTGAGAGCCATCAACCTGCCCTCCAGCTGTAGGATGTATCCCTGAAATCGCTGTTTGTCCGTCATTACTTAGCCAGACCCTGGCGCTAGTATATTGTTAGGGCTAGCAGAAAGCACCGAGTATAGATAAGTAGCTACAAGGTGAGTTCACAGCCCTGGGTCCACTGTGCAGAAATAGCTGCTGAAAATTAGAGGCGGATAAACTCTGAGCTCACACGTGGGTTATGCTTCACCCTGTGTGAACTGGAAGTGATCTCTGTTGCCTCACAGAGTCGTGCTGTACACAAAACTATTACCCTAGCTAGGGTTGTGCTTGCTCTGGAACTCTTCTTTGCTAACTGCACACATGAAGGAACCAGATGCTAAGCCAAGCGACTAATTGCCCCCACTGATGTTAGCTGCCTGCCTGAGTGTACAGTCCCAAAGCTACTGCCTCATACCACATATGTAAAGAGTGGTATAATATTCACTGGCATAAGCCAAACACATTTGATACTAGAGCATGGCCGTGCGGCCATGTGAACCTTTTATATCTGCAGCTCTTTCAGGACCTTCCTGATGGACCAATAGGTGCTGCTACAGGGCCTGAGCGTGTGACCCCCTACCTCCAATGAGAGGTCCTCCCGTGGCCATGCTCAGTGTGTGAAAAGCAGGACTTAGTACCAGAAAAGCCTGCTGGCTGCTGGCCAGTGCTGGTTACAAAGGCAGAGCCTGGAAAGGCAGCAGAAACCATTCGCACAGTATTAGGCTGAGCCAGATGCTGAGACCGACGTCTCCACTGAGCAGGTTCCACTGCGGCTTGAGGAGAATGGGAGACTGCAGGAGACATGGTTTGAGATTCCCCCTGTGCAGTGGCGGGAACTTGACACCTAACACCATGCCTACCTGCAAAGTAGGACAAGAACCTACTTGTTGTGAATGGACATGTTTCTTGTGCTCTAGAAAAATAGAAACAGGTGTAGTCACTTCTGCCACATGTCCTCAGCATCTGCGTGCACCATCACTAGCACTTTCACTTCCTTGTCCTTTACCACACACCTTATGCATTTTCTAAATGCTAGGTTTGTTGAAACAAAGTTTATTTTTAATTATAAAAATACTTGGTCACCTGCAGCAGTCAGAGTGGTTCTTGGAGTTTAATATCACCATAATTAACACAAAGTGTAAAAAAGTATGTAGATGACAAATTCACTCCAGAAGAAAAATTCAGCTTTTTTTTGTAGCGTTATATGCCACCAAAATGTACCACAGAGCACATAATACTCTATGGATGAGTAATTGAATCCATGAAGTTTTTAATGTTTTTGGGGAATTTTATATACCACAGAAATGTACCACAGAGCACGTAATTTTCTATGGATGAGTAACTGAATACAGAAACATTTTTCACCACTTTTTTGTAGTATTATACATCACTAGTGTTGAGCGATACCGTCCGATACTTGAAAGTATCGGTATCGGAAAGTATCGGCCGATACCGGCAAAGTATCGGATCCAATCCGATACCGATACCCGATACCAATACAAGTCAATGGGACTCATGTATCGGATGGTATTCCTGATGGTTCCCAGGGTCTGAAGGAGAGGAAACTCTCCTTCAGGCCCTGGGAACCATATTAATGTGTAAAAGAAAGAATTAAAATAAAAAATATTGCTATACTCACCTCTCCGACGCAGCCTGCACCTTACCGAGGGAAGCGGCAGCGTTCTTTGTTTAAAATTCGCGCGTTTACTTGGTTACGTGAAGTCCCGGCTTGTGATTGGTCGCGGCGGCCATGTTGCCGGGACGCGGACCAATCACAGCAAGCCGTGACGTAATTTCAGGTCCTGCAGGATTTTAAAATTACGTCCCGGCGTTGTGATTGGTTGCGCCGCAGTCACATGGGCGACGCAACCAATCACAAGCCGGGACGTCACGGGAGGCTGGACACGCGCGTATTTTAAAATGTGCGCGTGTCCAGCCTCCCGTGACGTCACGGCTTGTGATTGGTCGCGGCGGCCATGTTGCCGGGACGCGGACCAATCACAGCAAGCCGTGACGTAATTTCAGGTCCTGCAGGATTTTAAAATTACGTTCCGGCGTTGTGATTGGTCCGCGTCCCGGCAACATGGCCGCCGCGACCAATCACAAGCCGGGATGTCTCGGGAGGCTGGACACGCGCGCATTTTAAAATGTGCGCGTGTCCAGCCTCCCGTGACGTCCCGGCTTGTGATTGGTTACGTCGCCCATGTGACCACGACGCGCCCAATCACAACGCCGGAACGTAATTTTAAAATCCTGCAAGGACTTGAAATTACGTCACGGCTTGCTGTGATTGGTCCGCGTCCCGGCAACATGGCCGCCGCGACCAATCACAAGCCGGGACTTCACGTAACCAAGTAAACGCGCGAATTTTAAACAAACAACGCTGCCGGTTCCCTCGCTGAGGTCCGGGCTGCGTCGGAGAGGTGAGTATAGCAACATTTTTTATTTTAATTCTCTCTTTTACACATTATTACATTAATGTTGTTTCGATACCCGATACCCGATACCACAAAAGTATCGGATCTCGATATCGGAATTCCGATACAGCAAGTATCGGCCGATACCCGATACTTGCAGTATCGGAATGCTCAACACTATACATCACCAAAATGTAAAACAGAGAACATAATACTCTATGGATGATTAATTGAATACAGAAACATTTTTCAATGCTTATTTTGAGTATTATAAACAACAGAAATGTACCACAGAGCACAAAATGATCCATGGATGAGTAATTGAATCCACAAAAAAAGCAACTTTTTTAATGTTATATACCACAGAAATGCAGCACAAAGCATGTAATATTCTATGGATGAGTAATTGAATTCAGAAAAAAAATTCAACTCTTCATTGGAGTGTTATTTTACACCAAAATGTACCACAGAGCATGCAATGCTCTAAGGATGAGTATTTGAATATAGAACAATTTTTCAATGCTTTTTTGGAGTGTTATATACAGCAGAAATGTACCACAGTGCTAATAATAGAAAAATGTAATCGTCCAACTCTTTTTTTAAAGTGTCATAAAGCACAAAAATGTGCTACAGATCACGGAAGACTCTATGGATGAGTAATTTAATACAGAAACATTTTTCAATGCTTTTTTGGACTGGAGTGTGATATACCACAGAAATGTAGTGCAATGCATGTAATACTCTAAGGATGAGTAATTTAATCCAGAAATATTTTTCAATGCTTTTTGAAGTGTTATATACCAGAGAAATGAAGTTCAAATCACGTAATAATCTGTGTATGAGAAATTGAATCCAGAAATATTTTTCACATAGTTTGGAGTGTTATATAACACCAAAATGTACAACAAAACATGTAATAATGTATGGATGACAATATAGTACATTTTTTCACCCCAACAAAAAATAGTGGTCAACTGCCGCAGCTATTTTTCTTTCAACACACTACAATGCCATAAACCCTGCTTAGAGACTGTATTCAACAAATCCCTCTGCTACTGCAACTGTCCCTCCTAGACTAAATGCAGAATGTATCTGCTACAAACACCAAAGCACAATATTAGCAGAGTGACTGTCAGTATGATGCACCAGTATCAACACTAGAGTACTCTGATTCATTAATCTATGCACACACAGTCCTGGACAAGCACTTTCTCCCTCCAAAAAGAACTATCTCTGAGCAGTGCAATGGTGTCAGTGTGCAGAGCCTGGCAAAGCCTGTGTTTTTATAACCCCTGATGTCATACGGCCAGCGAATCATAGCAATGACATTACAAAGATGGCTGCATCATTATATTGACTTGCATGCAATCCCCACATGCTCATTGGCTGTGTAACAGGCGCTAAACATACGTGGTGGGGATTCAAGTTTGAAACAAAGCACCGGCTATTGCTCGCTGAGTGCCTTGCACATCCGAGCACCAAGGTATTCAAGTGATATACAAATATCACCAAGCACGTTCACTCATAGCTAATCATGGTCAGATAGTTCAACCTCCAACGGGTGTATTTTAAATATCATGGTTACATAGTACAACCACTTAGGGATTTATTTAAAAATATATAAAAAATGAAAATCCGTTTTTCATTTAGAGAAACTTTTCAAGATTTATCAGTGTGTAATATATACAATCTACAATGAAAGTATGTCATAAATTGTGATGATTTTTTAGCAGATTTTTCTGAAATATATTTCTGAAATATGGTAAGAATGCTTTTCTAGAACAATTTATTTTATTTACAGGTTTTTAAAACGTAAGAAAAGTTGTTCAATCTCATGGAAATTCCCATCCCTCCTCCCCAATCCTGTTGAATTTCCAGTGTCTGGAAAAATTTCACTCTTCACTTAATCCATGACAATTCAATCTCTAGCATTTAAGGTAAAAGAGCATAATTTTTCTAGCTTGGTAGTTATTACTTTAAATTAGTGTGAATTCATGATTTAGTATATTTCCCCAGTAAAATTCTAGTATTTTGAAGCAAGTGAAATTTTTGTGTGTTAATTAAATCTACAGAATTCAGCTTTACAATTTAAATCTAGGCAGTTAAAGTCACTTGTAATAACTACTTTCTTATGATGAGCCCCTTCATCTGTTTGGCTTTAGCGCAATATTTTTTATTATTCCTTTATAGCTCGTGACTTATGACAAATCCTTACCACTATAATCTCACTGCCAAGTACTGAAAATGTGTAAAGATTGTCTACTTTAATTAGCTAATACTCATAACTAAGTTCCCAACTGCCTGTAGAAGAATTTTCAGCACTAGAAGTGGTTGTGCTCTTGAGGTTGAACTGACACAAATCTTTGTATGTTGAAAAATTGATTAGCAATCTCTCTAAACTGTGTAGGCTTTTATAACAGTAAAGTAGTTTTACATGTCAGAGAAATCACAACACTGTCAGTTTCCAGAGTTTTTTATGCAGTATTATTTGGCCATATTCATGCATCTTAATGTAGCTAAGTAAAATATAAATACATACATTATTTTGTTTTTATTATATATGCAGTTATAAGACCTCTAATGGTTTCTCTCATTTGGTTATTCAAAAAATGTTTGCCTCTTTTTTCGGGACACGTGAGCTGGCAAAAATCCTTGATGATGGTGAGTCAAAATGTGCAAGGATAGGTGCGGAGAGGGAGACATCTGTGCCAGTGTTTTGGACAGGGGCTTTGGAATAACCTAGAACAGGGGGAAAGGCAGTGTTATCATCCAATGGCACCAATCGTGGACTCCTGTGTTCTGCTGACCAAGTCGGTTGCTTCGATGACATGTGCCTAATGATGCCGTTGGTGGTTAGATTCTTAGTGATCAAGCCCCTGCTGATCTTTGCATGGCACGGGTTGCAAATGGCCATTTTGTTTGTCTCAGAACTTTCATAAAAATGTCCCAGACTGGAGAATATCTAACTCTTTGATGGAGAAATTTATGAGTGTTGAAGCTCTGCAGAACAGTTGCCTGCCTTATCCCTCTGGTCACGCAACTGCCTCTTCCTGTCTGTTTCAATGCTGACATTCTCTACCTCTCAGCGCTGCTGGTCTCATTATGCATGCCAGCTTGGCTTGGTGATGTCCTCAATCACCATCTTGTCATCCACCACTGTACCCTGTTCCTTCTTACTTCATGACTTAACAACAACAAAACATAGAGGCAACTATTTCTCATCATCATCTTCCTCATTTGACAAAATTTGACATTCCACACTGCCATGTTCATGTGGCCATGGCTGTTCTAAGGTTTGTGCATCACTAAACAGCATGTCCTCATGTTCCTCTTGGTGAAAGCCACAATCAAGAAATGATGCTGTAAGAGCTCCTCAGAGTCTCCTAGTGGGGGATCACTAGTCTCCTGGGAATCAACTTGGTAGGAGGTAGGAGGATGAGGGTGAGAATTAAGTGATCCAGACTTTGGGATGATGAGACTGGATTGTGTGGAAGACAGTGAGGTGCTGCCAATCCGTCTGAAAGCAGTATCTGTTATCCAACCGAACACCTTTTTGCACTGCTTTGGCTTCAGAAGTGGTGTACCATACCTCACTGCAAAGTGGGACAGGAAACTATGTGTCATGGATTGGGGTGTTTATTGTGCTCTAGTCACATCTGCCCCACATACTCATCTTCTGCGTGCACCATCATCATCACTTCCACTTTCCAATCCCTTAACACACGTCTTAATCATTTTCTAATAGCTAGGTCTCTGGAAACCAAGTCTATTTTTAATAAATGAAAAAATTGGTTACTTGCGGTAATCACAGCGGTGTTTGTGAGTTTACTTCACTGTAATGTAACATAAAAAATGAGTGTATGGATGACAATCAAATTTAACCCCTTAATCCCATATGACGTACTATACCGTCGAGGTGGGGTGGGCCTTAATTCCCGGTGACGGTATAGTACGTCATACGCGATCGGCCGCGCTCACGGGGGGAGCGCGGCCGATCGCGGCCGGGTGTCGGCTGCATATCGCAGCTGACATCCGGCACTATGTGCCAGGAGCGGTCACGGACCGCCCCCGGCACATTAACCCCCGGCACACCGCGATCAAACATGATCGCGGTGTACCGGCGGTACAGGGAAGCATCGTGCAGGGAGGGGGCTCCCTGCGGGCTTCCCTGAGACGATCGGTACAAGGTGATGTACTCACCTCGTACCGAACATCTTCTCCCTGCAGGCCCCGGATCCAAAATGGCCGAGGGGCTGTATCCGGGTCCTGCAGGGAGCACTTCCGGGTCGCAGCAGGCTGCAGATGAAAGCTGCAGCCTGCTCCGATGAAAGTATGATCGCGGATCTGATAGAGTGCTGTGCACACTATCAGATCTGCGATCTGTGATGTCCCCCCCTGGGACAAAGTAAAAAAGTAAAAAAAAAAATTTCCACATGTGTAAAAAAAAAAAAAAAAAATTCCTAAATAAATAATAATAAAAAAAAAAATATTATTCCCATAAATACATTTCTTTATCTAAAAAAAACAAACAAAAACAATAAAAGTACACATATTTAGTATCGCCGCGTCCGTAACGACCCAACCTATAAAACTGGCCCACTAGTTAACCCCTTCAGTAAACACCGTAAGAAAAAAAAAAAAAAAACGAGGCAAAAAACAACGCTTTATTACCATACCGCCGAACAAAAAGTGGAATAACACGCGATCAAAAAGACGGATATAAATAACCATGTTACCGCTGAAAACGTCATCTTGTCCCGCAAAAAACGAGCCACCATACAGCATCATCAGCAAAAAAATAAAAAAGTTATAGTCCTCAGAATAAAGCGATGCCAAAATAATTATTTTTTCTATAAAATAGTTTTTATCGTATAAAAGCGTCAAAACATAAAAAAATGATATAAATGAGGTATCGCTGTAATCGTACTGACCCGACGAATAAAACTGCTTTATCAATTTTACCAAGCGCAGAACGGTATAAACGCCTCTCCCAAAAGAAATTCATGAATAGCTGGTTTTTGGTTATTCTGCCTCACAAAAATCGGAATAAAAAGTGATAAAAAATGGTCACGTGTCCGAAAATGTTACCAATAAAAACGTCAACTCGTCCCGCAAAAAACAAGACCTCACATGACTCTGTGGACCAAAATGTGGAAAAATTATAGGTCTCAAAATGTGGAGATGCAAAAACTTTTTTGCTATAAAAAGCGTCTTTTAGTCTGGTTTCACACTTGCGTTTTTATCTGCATGCGTTTTTTAAAAAAACCGCATGTGTGAAAAAATGCATGTAAACGTGGTAAAACGCATGCGTTTTTATAGAAAAACACAAGAAAACAAGAAAAAAACAAAAAACCCTAACCCTACCCCTAACCCTACCCCTAACCTGAAATACGTGGCACTGAAATACGTGGCACTGAAATATACGTTTATATACGTATATACGTATATAAGTGCCACGATATTTCAGTGGCCACGTATATAAGTGCCACATATTTAAGTTCCACGTATTTAAGTGCCACGTATTTAAGTGCCACGTATTTACGTGCCACGTATTTACGTGCCACGTATTTACGTGCCACGTATTTACGTGCCACGTATTTTTCAGTGCCTGAAATACGTGGCACTGAAATATGTGGCACTGAAATATCGTGGCACTGAAATATCGTGGCACTGAAGTATTTACGTGCCACGTATTTTTCAGTGCCTGAAATACGTGGCACTGAAATACGTGGCACTGAAATACGTGGCACTGAAATATGTGGCACTTAAATACGTGGCACTTAAATACGTGGCACTTAAATACGTGGCACTTTAATACGCGGCACTTAAATACGTGGCACTTAAATACGTGGCACTTATATACGTGGCACTTATATACGTGGCACTTATATACGTGGCACTTATGACTGTCAGAAAATGTTCAGTAAACGGTTAGGGGTAGGGTTTCAGGTAGAATTGGGGAGTTTCCACTGTTCAGGCACATCAGGGGCTCTCCAAACGCGACATGGCGTCCAATCTCAATTCCAGCCAAATCTGCGTTGAAAAAGTAAAACAGTGCTCCTTCCCTTCCGAGCTCTCCCGTGCGTCCAAAAAGGGGTTTACCCCAACATATGGGGTATCAGCGTACTAGGGACAAATTGAACAACAACTTCTGGGGTCCAAGTTCTCTTGTTATCCTTGGGAAAATAAAAATTTGGGGGGCTAAAAATCATTTTTGTGGGAAAAAAAATATGTTTTATTTTCACGGCTCTGCGTTGTAAACTGTAGTGAAACACTTGGGGGTTCAAAGTTCTCACAACACATCTAGATAAGTTCCTTGGGAGGTCTAGTTTCCAATATGGGGTCACTTGTGGGGGGTTTGTACTATTTGGGTACATCAGGGGCTCTGCAAATGCAACGTGACGCCTGCAGACCAATCCATTTAAGTCTGCATTCCAAATGGCGCTCCTTCCCTTCCGAGCTCTGTCATGCGCCCAAACAGTGGTTCCCCCCCACATAGGGGGTATCAGCGTACTCAGGACAAATTGGACAACAACTTTTAGGGTCCAATTTATCCTGATACCCTTGTGAAAATACAAAACTGGGGGCTAAAAAATCATTTTTGTGAAAAAGAAAAATAATTTTTATTTTCACGGCTCTGCGTTATAAACTGTAGTGAAACACTTGGGGGTTCAAAGTTCTCACAACACATCTAGATAAGTTCCTTGGGGGGTCTAGTTTCCAATATGGGGTCACTTGTGGGGGGTTTGTACTGTTTGGGTACATCAGGGGCTCTGCAAATGCAACGTGACGCCTGCAGACCAATCCATTTAAGTCTGAATTCCAAATGGCGCTCCTTCCCTACCGAGCTCTGTCATGCGCCCAAACAGTGGTTCCCCCCCACATAGGGGGTATCAGCGTACTCAGGACAAATTGGACAACAACTTTTAGGGTCCAATTTATCCTGATACCCTTGTGAAAATACAAAACTGGGGGCTAAAAAATCATTTTTGTGAAAAAGAAAAATAATTTTTATTTTCACGGCTCTGCGTTATAAACTGTAGTGAAACACTTCGGGGTTCAAAGTTCTCACAACACATCTAGATAAGTTCCTTGGGGGGTCTAGTTTCCAATATGGGGTCACTTGTGGGGGGGTTTGTACTGTTTGGGTACATCAGGGGCTCTGCAAATGCAACGTGACGCCTGCAGACCAATCCATTTAAGTCTGAATTCCAAATGGCGCTCCTTCCCTTCCGAGCTCTGTCATGCGCCCAAACAGTGGTTCCCCCCCACATAGGGGGTATCAGCGTACTCAGGACAAATTGGACAACAACTTTTAGGGTCCAATTTATCCTGATACCCTTGTGAAAATACAAAACTGGGGGCTAAATTTCATTTTTGTGAAAAAAAAAAAAATATATATTTTCACGGCTCTGCGTTATAAACTGTAGTGAAACACTTGGGGGTTCAAAGTTCTCACAACACATCTAGATAAGTTCCTTGGGGGGTCTAGTTTCCAATATGGGGTCACTTGTGGGGGGTTTGTACTGTTTGTGTACATCAGGGGCTCTGCAAATGCAACGTGACGCCTGCAGACCAATCCATTTAAGTCTGAATTCCAAATGGCGCTCCTTCCCTTCCGAGCTCTGTCATGTGCCCAAACAGTGGTTCCCCCCCACATAGGGGGTATCATCGTACTCAGGACAAATTGGACAACAACTTTTAGGGTCCAATTTATCCTGATACCCTTGTGAAAATACAAAACTGGGGGCTAAATTTCATTTTTGTGAAAAAAAAAAATATATATATTTTCACGGCTCTGCGTTATAAACTGTAGTGAAACACTTGGGGCTTCAAAGTTCTCACAACACATCTAGATAAGTTCCTTGGGGGGTCTAGTTTCCAATATGGGGTCACTTGTGGGGGGTTTGTACTGTTTGGGTACATCAGGGGCTCTGCAAATGCAACGTGACGCCTGCAGACCAATCCATTTAAGTCTGCATTCCAAATGGCGCTCCTTCCCTTCCGAGCTCTGTCATGCGCCCAAACAGTGGTCCCTCCCCACAAATGGGGTATCAGCGTACTCCAGACAAATTGGACAACAAATTTTGGGGTCCAATTTATCCTGATACCCTTGTGAAAATACAAAACTGGGGGCTAAAAAAATCATTTTTGTGAAAAAAAAAAATAATTTTTATTTTCACGGCTCTGCGTTATAAACTGTAGTGAAACACTTGGGGGTTCAAAGCTCTCAAAACACATCTAGATAAGTTCCTTAGGGGGTCTACTTTCCAAAATGGTGTCACTTGTGGGGGGGTTTAATGTTTAGGCACATCAGGGGCTCTCCAAACGCAACATGGCATCCCATCTTAATTCCAGTCAATTTTGCATTGAAAAGTAAAATAGCGCTTCTTCCCTTCTGAGCTCTGCTATGCGCCCAAACAATGGTTTACACCCACATATGGGGTATCGTCGTACTCAGGACAAATTGCACAACAACTTTTGTGGTCTAATTTCTTCTCTTACCCTTGGGGAAATAAAAAAATGGGGGTGAAAAGATCATTTTTGTGAAAAAATATGATTTTTTATTTTTACGGCTCTGCATTATAAACTTCTGTGAAGCACTTGTTGGGTCAAAGTGCTCAACACACATCTAGATAAGTTCCTTAAGGGGTCTACTTTCCAAAATGGTGTCACTCGTGGGGGGTTTCAATGTTTAGGCACATTAGGGGCTCTCCAAACGCAACATGGCTTCCCATCTCAATTCCAGTCAATTTTGCATTGAAAAGTCAAATGGCGCTCCTTCCCTTCTGAGCTCTGCCCTGCGCCCAAACAATGGTTTACACCCACATATGGGGTATCAGTGTACTCAGGACAAATTGCACAACAATTTTCGGGGTCCAATTTCTTCTCTTACCCTTGGGAAAATAAAAAATTGGGGGTGAAAAGATCATTTTTGTGAAAAAATATGATTTTTTATTTTTACGGCTCTGCATTATAAACTTCTGTAAAGCACTTGTTGGGTCAAAGTGCTCACCACACATCTAGATAAGTTCCTTAGGGGGTCTACTTTCCAAAATGGTGTCACTTGTTAGGGGTTTCAATGTTTAGGCACATCAAGGGCTCTCTAAATGCAACATGGCGTCCCATCTCAATTCCAGTCAATTTTGCATTGAAAAGTCAAATGGCGCTCCTTCCCTTCCGAGCTCTGCCCTGCGCCCAAACAATGGTTTACACCCACATATGGGGTATCAGCGTACTCAGGACAAATTGCACAACAATTTTTGTGGTCCAATTTCTTCTCTCACCCTTGGGAAAATAAAAAATTGGGGGTGAAAAGATAATTTTTGTGAAAAAATATGATTTTTTATTTTTACGGCTCTGCATTATAAACTTCTGTAAAGCACTTGTTGGGTCAAAGTGCTCACCACACATCTAGATAAGTTCCTTAGGGGGTCTACTTTCCAAAATGGTGTCACTTGTGGGGGGTTTCAATGTTTAGGCACATCAGGGGCTCTCCAAATGCAACATGGCGTCCCATCTCAATTCCAGTCAATTTTGCATTGAAAAGTCAAATGGCGCTCCTTTGCTTCCAAGCTCTGCCATGCGCCCAAACTGTGGTTTACCCCCACATATGGGGTATCAGCGTACTCAGGACAAATTGTACAACAACTTTTGGGGTCTATTTTCTCCTGTTACCCTTGGTAAAATAAAACAAATTGGAGCTGAAATAAATTTTGTGTGAAAAAAAGTTAAATGTTCATTTTTATTTAAACATTCCAAAAATTCCTGTGAAACACCTGAAGGGTTAATAAACTTCTTGAAAGTGGTTTTGAGTACCTTGAGGGGTGCAGGTTTTAGAATGGTGTCACACTTGGGTATTTTCTATCATATAGACCCGTCAAAATGACTTCAAATGAGATGTGGTCCCTAAAAAAAAATGGTGTTGTAAAAATGAGAAATTGCTGGTCAACTTTTAACCCTTATAACTCCGTCACAAAAAAAAATTTTGGTTCCAAAATTGTGCTGATGTAAAGTAGACATGTGGGAAATGTTATTTATTAAGTATTTTGTGTGACATATGTCTGTGATTTAAGGGCATAAAAATTCAAAGTTGGAAAATTGCGAAATTTTCAAAATTTTCGCCAAATATTCGTTTTTTTCACAAATAAACGCAAGTTATATCGAAGAAATTTTACCACTAACATGAAGTACAATATGTCACGAGAAAACATTGTCAGAATCTCCAAGATCCGTTGAAGCGTTCCAGAGTTATAACCTCATAAAGGGACAGTGGTCAGAATTGTAAAAATTGGCCCGGTCATTAACGTGCAAACCACCCTCGGGGCTTAAGGGGTTAATGTTTATATGCTTTTTCTCAGTTTGAGAAATTACAGAAATGTTCACAGACCATGTAGCACTGTATGTCTGAGAAATGGAAGCCTAAGACATTTTTAAAAGCTTTTTATCAGCTTTAAAGATCACATAATTGTTCACAGACCATATGTTATGTGTTCTGTGAACATTTCTGTGAAATCTAAAACTAAACTAAATCTTTACAAAAATGTACAGCAGGTTTCCGATTCTCAGACATACAGTGTTATATGGTCTGTGAACATTTCTGTGATCTCTTAAACTGCTAAAAGCTTTAAAAAATGTTGTAGGCAATCATTTCTCAGACATACAGTGTTACATGATTTGTGAACATTTATGTGATCTCCAAAACTACTTAAAAGCTTTTACAATTTTTGTAAACTTCCATTTCTCAGACAAACAGTGTGTCATATGGTTTGTGAACATTTCTGTGATATGTGAAAGTGAACAAAAGCTTTTAAGAATTTTGTATGCTTCCATTTCTCAGACATACAGTGTAATTTCTGGGATATCTAAAACTGCTAAAAAAATTGTAGGCTTCCATTCCTCAGTCATACAGAATGGTGATAGACTTCCATTATAGCCTCTATTGCCGACTTGCTATGCACCATGACAGTCTTTGAGAGCAGTATTGTTAGGCCAATGGAACACCTGTAGCTGGGCTCCTATCTCATAGCCCAATGCCATGCAAATGTCTTGTTGTGGTTTTTGCTTCCACTGATGTCTTACTCTTGTTATGTGACATCCAATTTAACTTAAAGTACAGAAAGAATCAATGATGGAACCAGTAATCCGGCCATTTTACCAAAGTGTTCTAGGGGCCATTCTTCAACTCAAAAATGTCAGCAAGTTTTTAGTCCCCATAGTAATGTCACCTATGTAAAGTATCTGTAATGATAATTTATTCCATACTTCAATATTATAAGTCCTTGTCTACTTTGTCTCACAATCCATTGGAAAATTCTTACACAAATCAGCTTGAAAGCACAGAGGTCATACAGAATGGCAGAGAAAAGGTAGCCTACAACATTTTTAAAAGCTTTTCAGCACTTTTAGAAATCACAGAAATGTTCACAGACCACGTAACACTGTATGTCTGAGTAATGGAAGCCTACAAAATTTTTAAAAGCTTTTTTTCACTTTTAGAGAAACAGGAACACAGGAATGTTAAAAGATCCTATTAGGACTCTGAGAGTGGACCCTCTGGGTCATGACTCTAGAGCCCCCGAGGGTGAGCAGGCCAGATGGAAGCACCCCCATACAGGGAGCATTGGGGGCAGACCTAAGGGGGATGGAATCACAACAGCTGGAGACAAAGGGGCGACTACAGGCAGGACAAAAGAAGAGACTGGGGTATGGATGGAGTGGATAGGAACAGGAAACAACTGGAAACAGTGGAATATGGGAGACAAGTGGAACCAGGAGAACCAGTGACTGACAGCGACACAATGCTGCAAAAAGAGAAAATGAAAATAGTAAAGACTGACAGATTAGGGCAGAACTGGCAGACAAGTGTTGTGAATTCTGCTCTTGGGCTCCCTCCGGTGGTTGTTGGTAGTAATGCAGTTGTCCCTGGGTTGCAATCCTGGGCAGGTGTCCCTGCTGATTGCAGCTCTGACTGGGATATTTAGGTGTGCAGGATTCATTAGCCCTTGCCATTTGTCCATTGTTCTTGGAGGTTTTGCATCTCTGTCTGGTTCCTCCTGCCCTGCTGCCAAATCAGCAAAGATAAGTGTCTAGTTTTGTTTCTACAGCACACATGCTGCGTTCGTTACAATTCAGTACTATTCAATGTTTTTTCTTGTCCAGCTTAGACTGTGTTTGGATATTTCAGTCTAGTTGGATTCTCAGGAGATGCAGATATACATTCCATGTCTTTAGTTAGATGGTGGAATTTTTGTATTATCTGCTGTGGATATTTTTAGGGTTTTAATACTGACCGCTTAGTATTCTGTCCTATCCTTTCCTATTTAGCTAGTGTGGCCTCTTTTGCTAAATCCTGATTACTGCCTACGTGTGTCTTTCCTCTAATACTCACAGTCAATATTTGTTGGGGGCTGCCTATCCTTTGGGGTTCTGATCTGAGGCAAGATAGAATTCCCATTTTCCTCTATAGGGATATTTAGTCCTCCGGCTGTGTCGAGGTGTCTAGGATGTGTTAGGTACACCCCACGGCTACTTCTAGTTGCGGTGACAGTTTAGGGTTTGCGGTCAGTACAGGTTCCACCTACTCCTGAGAAAGTCATATGCGGCTCCAAGGTCACCGGATCATAACAGTACAACTGGCCAACAATGAGTTAAATGCATGTCAGAAGAAGGGAAGAAAGAGCCATTTTTTTATCTGTAGCCTGCTTTGTCTTTTCTTCCCTCTTTTTCTCTGGGTGGCTGAGGAGTCTTGTGCTAGCATGGATGTTCAGGGATTAGCTTCTCGTGTAGACCAGCTTGCTGCTAGGGTACAGGGTATTTCTGATTATATTGTTCAGACTCCAGTTTTAGAGCCTAAGATTCCTACTCCTGATTTGTTTTTTGGGGACAGGTCCAAATTTTTGAGTTTTAAAAACAACTGTAAACTGTTTTTTGCTCTGAGACCTCGATCCTCTGGTGATTCCATTCAGCAGGTTAAAATTGTCATCTCCCTGCTGCGTGGTGATCCTCAGGATTGGGCATTTTCCCTGGAATCTGGGAATCTGGCCTTGCTTAATGTAGACGCCTTTTTTCAGGCTTTAGGATTATTATATGATGAACCAAATTCTGTGGATCAAGCAGAGAAGACCTTGTTGGTCCTGTCTCAGGGTCAAGAAGCGGCAGAATTGTATTGTCAGAAATTTAGAAAATGATCTGTGTTGACTAAATGGAATGATGATGCTTTGGCGGCAATTTTCAGAAAGGGTCTTTCTGAATCCGTTAAAGATGTTATGGCGGGGTTTCCCACGCCTTTCGGTCGGAGTGATTCTATGTCTCTGGCCATTCAGATAGATCGGCGTTTGCGGGAGCGCAGAACTGTGCGCGCTGTGGCGTTGTCCTCAGAGCAGATGCCTGAGTCAATGCAGTGTGATAGGATTCTGTCTAGAACGGAACAACAGGGATTCAGACGTCAGAATAGGTTGTGTTTTTATTGTGGCGATGCTTCTCATGTCATTTCAGTCTGTCCTAGGCATACAAAGAGGATCGCTAGTTCAATTACCATCAGTAGTGTACAACCTAAATTTTTATTATCTGTGTCCTTGATCTGCTCATTATCATCATTTTCTGTCATGGCGTTTGTGGATTCAGGTGCTGCCTTGAACTTAATGGACTTTGAGTTTGTCAGGCGTTGTGGTTTTCCCTTGCAGTCTTTGCAGAACGCTATTCCTTTAAGGGGCATTGATGCTACACCTTTGGCTAAAAATAAGCCGCAGTTCTGGACACAGGTAACCATGTGCATGGTACCAGCCCATCAGGAAGATTGTCGATTTCTGGTGTTGCATAATTTACATGATGCTATCGTGCTGGGTTTTCCATGGTTGCAGGCACATAGTCCTGTGTTGGATTGGAAGTCTATGTCTGTGACTAGTTGGGGATGTCAGGGGGTTCATAATGATGTTCCTTTGATGTCAATCTCCTCTTCTTCCACTTCTGAAATTCCAGAGTTTTTGTCTGATTTTCAGGATGCATTCGATGAGCCCAAGTCCAGTTCCCTTCCACCGCATAGGGACTGTGATTGTGCGATTGACTTGATTCCAGGCTGTAAGTTTCCTAAGGGCCGACTTTTTAACCTGTCTGTGCCTGAACATACCGCCATGCGGAGTTATGTTAAGGAGTCTTTGGAGAAAGGACATATTCGGCCATCTTCTTCACCGTTGGGAGCAGTTTTTTTTTTGTTGCTAAGAAGGATGGCTCCTTGAGACCCTGTATTGATTATCGCCTCTTAAATAAGATCACGGTCAAGTTTCAATACCCTTTACCTCTGCTTTCCGATTTGTTTGCTAGGATTAAGGGTGCTAGTTGGTTTACTAAGATTGACCTGGTGATGAATGGAAAACTGCATTTAATACGCCCGAAGGCCATTTTGAATACCTTGTGATGCCATTCGGGCTCTCTAATGCTCCATCTGTTTTTCAGTCCTTCATGCACGACATCTTCCGGACTTATCTTGATAAATTCATGATTGTATATTTGGATGACATTTTAATTTTTTCCGATGATTGGGAGTCTCATGTGAAACAGGTCAGGATGCTATTTCAGATCCTTCGTGATAATGCTTTGTTTGTGAAGGGGTCTAAGTGTCTCTTTGGAGTGCAGAAGGTTTATTTTTTGGGCTTTATTTTTTCTCCCTCATCTATAGAGATGGATCCGGTTAAGATTCATGCCATTCATGATTGGATTCAACCCACATCTGTGAAGAGCCTTCAGAAATTTTTGGGCTTTGCTAATTTTTATCGCCGTTTCATTGCTAACTTCTCCAGTGTGGTTAAACCCTTGACCGATTTGACGAAGAAAGGCTCTGATGTGACGAATTGGTCCTCTGCGGCTATCTCTGCCTTTCAGGAGCTTAAACGCCAATTTACTTCTGCCCCGGTGTTGCGTCAACCAGATGTTTCTCTTCCGTTTCAGGTTGAGGTTGACGCTTCTGAGATTGGGCCAGGGGCCGTTTTGTCTCAGAGGGATCCTGTTGGTTCCTTGATGAAACCGTGTGCCTTCTTTTCCCGTAAGTTTTCACCCGCTGAAAGCAATTATGATGTCGGCAATCGGGAGTTGTTGGCTATTAAGTGGGCGTTTGTGGAGTGGCGACATTGGCTCGAGGGAGCTAAGCACCGTATTGTGGTCTTGACCGATCATAAAAATCTGATTTACCTCGAGTCTGCCAGGCTGCTAAATCCTAGATAGGCTCGATGGTCCTTGTTTTTTTCCCGTTTTGATTTTGTGGTCTCGTATCTTCCGGGTTCTAAGAATATTAAGGCTGATGCCCTCTCTAGGAGTTATTTGCCTGATTCTCCTGAGGTCCTTGAACCGGTCGGCATTCTGAAAGAAGGGGTGGTCCTTTCTGCCATTTCCCCTGATTTACGACGGGTTCTTCAGGAATTTCAGGCTGACAAACCTGACCGCTGTCCAGTGGGGAAACTGTTTGTTCCTGATAGATGGACTAGTAGAGTGATTTCTGAGGTTCATTGTTCTGTGTTGGCTGGCCATCCTGGTATTTTTGGTACCAGAGATTTGGTTGGTAGGTACTTTTGGTGGCCTTCTTTGTCGCGTGATGTGCGTTCTTTTGTGCAGTCCTGTGGGACTTGTGCACGGGCCAAGCCTTGTTGTTCCCATGCTAGTGGGTTGCTTTTGCCTTTGCCGGTCCCTGAGAGGCCTTGGACGCATATTTCTATGGATTTTATTTCTGATCTTCTGGTTTCCCAGAAGATGTCTGTCATTTGGGTATTTTGTGACCGGTTCTCTAAGATGGTCCATTTGGTGCCTTTGCCTAAATTGCCTTCCTCTTCTGATTTGGTTCCGTTGTTTTTTAAGCATGTGGTTTAGTTGCATGGTATTCCGGAGAATATTGTGTCCGACAGAGGGTCCCAGTTTGTTTCTCGGTTTTGGCGGGCCTTTTGTGCTAAGCTGGGCATTGATTTGTCTTTTTCCTCCTCATTTCATCCTCAGACAAATGGCCAGACCGAGCGAACTAATCAGACTTTAGAAACTTATCTGAGATGCTTTTTGTCTGCTGATCAGGATGATTGGGTGGCTTTCTTGCCATTGGCCAAGTTTGCCCTTAATAATCGGGCTAGTTCGGCTACCTTTGTTTCGCCCTTCTTTTGTAATTTTGGTTTTCATCCTCGTTTTTCTTCGGGGCAGGTTGAGCCTTCTGACTGTCCTGGTGTGGATTCTGTGGTTGACAGGTTGCAGCAGATTTGGGCTCATGTGGTGGACAATTTGGTATTGTCTCAGGAGGAGGCTCAATGTTTTGCTAACCATCGTCGGTGTGTTGGTTCCCGGCTTCGGGTTGGGGATCTGCTCTGGTTGTCTTCCCGTCATGTTCCTATGAAGGTTTCTTCAACTAAGTTTAAGCCTCGCTTTATTGGTCCTTATAGGATTTCTGAGATTATTAATCCGGTGTCTTTTCGATTGGCCCTTCCGGCTTCTTTTGCTATCCATAATGTCTTCCATAGATCTTTATTGCGGAAATATGTGGTGCCCGTTGTTCCCTCTGTTTATCCTCCGGCCCCTGTGTTGGTTGATGGGGAGTTGGAGTATGTGGTTGAGAAGATTTTGGATTCTCGCTTTTCGAGGCGGAGGCTTCAGTACCTTGTTAAATGGAAGGGTTATGGCCAGGAGGATAATTCTTGGGTTTTTGCCTCTGATGTCCATGCTGCTGATTTGGTCCGTGCCTTTCATCTGGCTCGTCCTGATCGGCCTGGGGGCTCTGGTGAGGGTTCGGTGACCCCTCTTCAAGGGGGGGGTAATGTTGTGAATTCTGCTCTTGGGCTCCATCCGGTGGTTGTTGGTAGTAATGCAGTTGTCCCTGGGTTGCAATCCTGGGCAGGTGTCCTGTTATGATCTGGTGGCCTAAGAGCAGCATGAGATGTACTCTGGAGAAGGTGGTACCTGTACTGACCGCAGACCCTGAACCTAACACCGCAACTAGAAGTAGCCGTGGAATGTACCTAGCGCTCCCTGGACATCTCGACACAGCCGGAGGACTAATTACCCCTAAAGATAGAAAAGGGAAAACTATCTTGCCTCAGACAAAAAATTCCCAAAGGATAGGCAGCCCCCCACAAATATTGACTGTGAGAGGAGAGGGAAAAAACATACACAGACTGAAATCAGAATTTAGCAAAGGAGGCCACTTCTAGCTAAATAGAAAGGAAAGAACAGAGTACTATGCGGTCAGTATTAAAACACTAGAAAATGTCCACCACAGAAAATACAAAAACTCCACAGCTAACTAAAGATATGGAGGGTATATCTGCATCTCCAGAGATACTAGCTTGGCTAAACAAATCCTTATACAGACCAAGCTGGACAAGACAAAAGAACATGGAAAAGAACTGAACAATAAGGCCACAGCAAGTGGACAGCAACAAATCAAGGCCAGAACTTATCTTTGTTGAAAAGAACTGCAAAGCAGGAGAGACCAGGCAGAGATTTGAATCCTCCAGGAACAATGGACAACTGGCACTGACTAAAGAGTGAAGCAAGACTAAATAGCCCAGTCAGATTTGCAAAAAGTGAACACACCTGACAAATGCTGCGACTCAGAGACAGCAGCGCTACCACTTACAACCACCGGAGGGAGCCCAAGAGCAGAATTCACAACAGTACCCCCCCTTGAGGAGGGGTCGCCGAACCCTCACCAGAGCCCCCAGGCCGATCCGGACGAGCCAAATGAAAGGCACAAAGCAAATCATCAGCATGAACATCGGAGGCAACAACCCAAGAATTATCCTCCTGGCCATAACCCTTCCATTTGACAAGATACTGAAGCTTCCGCCTCGAAAAACGAGAATCCCAAATCTTCTCAACCACATACTCCAACTCCCCATCAATCAACACTGGGGCAGGAGGATCAACAGAGGGAACAACGGGCACCACATATTTCCGCAACAAAGATCTATGAAAAACATTATGGATGGAAAAAGAGGCTGGAAGGGCCAAACGAAAGGACACTGGATTGATAATCTCAGAAATCCTATAAGGGCCAATAAATCGAGGCTTAAACTTAGGGGAAGAAACCTTCATAGGGACATGACAGGAAGACAACCAGACCAAATCCCCAACCCGAAGCCGGGAACCAACACACCGACGACGGTTAGCAAAACGCTGAGCCCCCTCCTGAGACAACACCAAATTGTCAACAACATGAGCCCAAATTTGCTGCAACCTGTCAAACACAGAGTCCACCCCAGGACAATCAGAAGGCTTAACCTGCCCCGAAGAAAAACGAGGATGAAAACCAGAGTTACAAAAGAAGGGTGAAACCAAGGTAGCAGAACTAGCCCGATTATTAAGGGCAAACTCGGCCAATGGCAAGAAAGCCACCCAATCATCCTGATCAGCAGACACAAAGCATCTCAAATAAGTTTCCAAAGTCTGATTAGTTCGCTCGGTTTGGCCATTTGTCTGAGGATGAAATGCGGAAGAAAAAGACAAATCAATGCCCAGCCTAGCACAAAAGGCCCGCCAAAACCTAGAAACAAACTGGGAACCTCTATCGGACACAATATTCTCCGGAATGCCATGCCAATGAACCACATGCTGAAAAAACAACGGAACCAAATCAGAAGAGGAAGGCAACTTAGGCAAAGGTACCAAATGAACCATCTTAGAAAACCGGTCACAAACCACCAAGATAACTGACATCCTCTGGTTACCGGAAGATCCGAAATAAAATCCATAGAAATATGCGTCCAAGGCCTCTCAGGGACCGGCAAAGGCAAAAGCAACCCACTAGCGCGGGAACAGCAAGGCTTGGCCCGCGCACAAGTCCCACAGGACTGCACAAAAGAACGCACATCCCGTGACAAAGAGGGCCACCAAAAAGGACCTACCAACCAAATCTCTAGTACCAAACATCCCCGGATGACCAGCTAACACAGAACAATGAACCTCCGAAATCACTTTACTAGTCCATCTGTCAGGAACAAACAATTTCCCCACTGGACAGCGGTCAGGTTTATCAGCCTGAAATTCCTGAAGAACCCGTCGTAAATCAGGGGAGATGGCAGAAAGAATCACCCCTTAATCCTAGCAAACAGATCAGAAAGCAAAGGCAAAGGGTATTAGAATTTGACCGTGATCTTTTTCAAGAGGCGATAATCAATACAGGGTCTCAAGGAGCCATCTTTTTTGGCAACAAAAAAAAAAACCTGCTCCCAATGGTGAAGAAGATGGCCAAATATGCCCCTTCTCCAAGGACTCCTTAACATAGCTCCGCATGGCGGTGTGTTCTGGCACAGACAGATTGAAAAATCGGCCCTTAGGGAACTTACAGCCTGGAATCAAGTCCATAGCACATTCACAGTCCCTATGCGGTGGAAGGGAACTGGACTTGGGCTCATTGAATACATCCTGGAAATCTGACAAAAACTCAGGAATTTCAGAAGAGGGGGAGGAGGCAATTGACATCAAAGGAACGTCACCATGAACCCCCTGACAACCCCAACTAGTCACAGACATAGATTTACAATCTAATACCGGATTATGCACCTGTAACCATGGAAACCCAGCACAATAGCATCATGCAAATTATGCAACACCAGAAAACGACAATCTTCCTGATGGGCTGGCGCCATGCACATGGTCAGCTGTGTCCAAAACTGAAGTTTATTTTTAGCCAACGGTGTAGCATCAATGCCCCTCAAAGGAATAGGACTCTGCAAAGGCTGCAAGGGGAAACCACAACATCTGGCAAATTCTAAGTCCATTAAGTTTAGAGCGGCGCCTGAATCCACAAAAGCCATGACAGAAAATGACGATAATGAGCAGATCAGGGTCACAGATAACAGAAATTTAGGTTGTACAGTACTGATGGTAACAGAACTAGCGATTCTCTTGGTACGCTTAGGGCAATCAGAAATAACATGAGCAGAATCGCCGCAGTAAAAACACAACCTATTCTGACGTCTGAATCCTTGTCGTTCAGCTCTAGACACAATCCTATCACACTGATAGGCTCAGGACTCCGCTCGGAAGACAATGCCATAGTGTGCACAACTCTGCGCTCGCGCAAGCGCCGATCAATCTGAATGGCCAGAGACATAGAATCACTTAGACCAGCAGGCGTGGGGAACCCCACCATAACATCTTTAACGGATTCAGAAAGACCATTTCTGAAGATTGCCGCCAAGGCATCCTCATTCCATTTAGTTAGTACAGACCATTTTCTAAACTTCTGGCAATATGATTCTGCCGCTTCTTGACCCTGAGACAGGGCCAACAAGGTCTTCTCAGCATGATCCACTGAATTAGGTTCGTCATACAATAACCCAAGCGCCTGAAAAAAGGTGTCTACATTAAGCAAAGCCGGATTCCCAGGTTCCAGGGCAAATGCCCAATCCTGGGGGTCACCACGCAGTAGAGATATAACAATTTTAACCTGCTGGATGGGATCACCAGAGGAACGGGGTCTTAGAGCAAAAAACAGCTTACAGTTATTTTTAAAGCTCAGAAATTTGGACCTATTCCCAAAAACAAATCAGGAGCTGGAATTCTAGGCTCCAAAACCGGAGTCTGAACAATATAATCGGAAATACCCTGTACTCTAGCAGCAAGTTGATCCACACAAGAAGCCAATCCCTGAACATCCATACCAGCGCTGAACTCCTGAGCCACCCAGAGGTAAAGAGGGAAGAAAAAAAAACACAACAGACTACAGAAAAAAAAATGGCTCAGCACTTTCCTTCCCTTCTTCTGAGATGCGGTTAACTCATTGTTGGTCAGTTGTACTGTTATGATCTGATGGCCTAAGAGCAGCATGAGACGCACTCTGGAGAGGGTGGTACCTGTACTGACCGCAGACCCTGAACCTAACACCGCAACTAGAAGTAGCCGTGGAATGTACCTAGCACTCCCTGGACATCTCGACACAGCCGGAGGACTAATTACCCCTGAAGATAGAAAAGGGAAAACTATCTTGCCTCAGAGAAAATTCCCAAAGGATAGGCAGCCCCCCACAAATATTCACTGTGAGAGGAGAGGGAAAAAACATACACAGACTGAAATCAGAATTTAGCAAAGGATGCCACTTTTAGATAAATAGAAAGGAAAGAACAGAGTACTATGCGGTCAGTATTAAAACACTAGAAAATGTCCACCACAGAAAATACAAAAACTCCACAGCTAACTAAAGATATGGAGGGTATATCTGCATCTCCAGATATACCAGCTTGGCTAAACAAATCCTTATACAGACCAAGCTGGACAAGACAAAAGAACATGGAAAAGAACATGGAAAAGGCCACAGCAAGTGGACAGCAAAAAATCAAGGCCAGAACTTATCTTTGTTGAAAAGAACTGCAAAGCAGGAGAGACCAGGCAGAGATTTGAATCCTCCAGGAACAATGGACAACTGGCACTGACTAAAGAGTGAAGCAAGACTAAATAGCCCAGTCAGATTTGCAAAAAGTGAACACACCTGACAAATGCTGCGACTCAGAGACAGCAGCGCTACCACTTACAACCACCGGAGGGAGCCCAAGAGCAGAACTCACAACAGTGTCCCTGCTGATTGCAGCTCTGACTGGGATATTTAGGTGTGCAGGATTCATTAGCCCTTGCCAGTTGTCCATTGTTCTTGGAGGTTTTGCATCTCTGTCTGGTTCCTCCTGCCCTGCTGCCAAATCAGCAAAGATAAGTGTCCGGTTTTGTTTCTACAGCACACATGCTGTGTGCTTTACAATTCAGTACTATTCAATGTTTTTTCTTGTCCAGCTTAGACTGTGTTTGGATATTTCAGTCTAGTTGGATTCTCAGGAGATGCAGATATACATTCCTTGTCTTTAGTTAGATGGTGGAATTTTTGTATTATCTGCTGTGGATATTTTTAGGGTTTTAATACTGACCGCTTAGTATTCTGTCCTATCCTTTCCTATTTAGCTAGTGTGGCCTCTTTTGCTAAATCCTGATTTCTGCCTGCGTGTGTCTTTCCTCTAATACTCACAGTCAATATTTGTGGGGGCTGCCTATCCTTTGGGGTTCTGCTCTGAGGCAAGATAGAATTCCCATTTCCATCTATAGGGGTATTTAGTCCTCCGGCTGTGTCGAGGTGTCTAGGATGTGTTAGGTACACCCCACAGCTACTTCTAGTTGCGGTGACAGTTTAGGGTTTGCGGTCAGTACAGGTTCCACCTACTCCTGAGAAAGTCTCATGCGGCTCCAAGGTCACCGGATCATAACAGACAAGACTATACAACGGACTGGCACAGCAGAGATGCAAGGAAGGCACGGCAGAGACACAAGGCAGGCACGGCAGAGACACTGGGCAGGTACAGCAGAGACACAGGGCAAGCACAGCAGAGACACAGGGCAGGTACATCAGAGACACAGGGAGCCTGAGGATGAGAGAGCGCGCTAGCAAAGATGCTAGCGTATCACCATAGAAGCACAGGCATCTTAACTCAGAAGATGTCAGGAAGAAATAGCCGGAGGTCGCCGCCATGATGGGGCAGAGCCATCGGGTCACGACCTCCCAGGAAACCCAGCAGCGGAGGGGGCATGACCACGAGTGCGCGAACCGCCAATGCACCGTGATCCTGAGAAGTCGGGCGAGGAGCAGCGAGTGACCACATCGGGAATGCGCTGAGGGATGGAGGAAGGAAGGTAAGTATCAGAGGCCATGACAGATAGCATAACACGTGGTCTGTAAACAATTCTGTTATCTTTGAAACTGATTAAACGCTTTTAAAAAAGTTTTAGGCTTCCGTTTCTTAAAACTATGTGTCTGAGAAATGATAGTCTACAACATTTTTTAAAACTTTTGAGCAGTTTAAGAGATAACAGAAATGTTCACAGATCATATAACACTATATGTCTGAGAAATGGAAGCCTACAAAATTTTTCATAGCTTTCGTTTAGTTTTAAAGATCACAGAAATGTTCACAGAACACAAAACAATGTATGGCTAGGAAACAGAAGCCTAGAAATTTTTAAGCAGCTTTTCTCATTTTTAGAGATCACAGAAATGTATTCTACACCACAGAATAGAGCATGGCTGAGAAATGTAGCCCAACAAAAGTTTCAATGATTTTTGGTTGTGTTATAAATCACAAAAAAGGACCTCAAAGCACATAACACTTGATGGATCAATATATATTAAATTTTTCCAGCCCTCACAAAATAAAAAGCAGTTATATATTTGCCAACGGACTGCACAGGCTGCCTACAGACTGGATTCTGTCTCTCTCCTTGCTCCTACGATTCTCTCTCCCTCCCTAGACTGAATGCAGATTGTATGTGATAAAAAAAATTTACTCTTAGAAGGGCTGTTGGTATAATGGCTCAGCTTCAGTACCAGTATCAACACTAGAGGTCTCTGATTCGTTATACTATGCACACAGGACTAAACAACCACTCTCTCTTCAATATGAAGTGTCACAGAGCTGTGCAATGGTGTCAATGTGTAAGCTGCAGTGGCCATAGGGGAACAGACATCAGTTCAATACAGATGGCCTGCAGACTATTATCACACTGCAGAATATGCTAAAAAATACAGCACTGATCAGTCCAAGTGCATTATTTCCACATTAGATTGTTCACTAGAAGACAGCCCCCTCTGAATTCTCCTAGTGTACGCAATAAAATAAAAAATGCCTACTTACCACTTGGACTGGTGACACTCCGCCATTCTGAGTGCTGTGTCCCCCAGCAATCTCATGACATTATATATGTGACATAAGCGCTGCAGACTATCAGATGACGTTGATGATCTGCAACCTTCACATTATGGTTTCATCATAAAGAGCTGCTCTTGTGCCCCAGTGTCATGACATCTGTGCTGGTCCTGAAGTAAGTACGCTTGTATTTTATTCAACACACTGGAGGCACAACCACTTTAGTTGGACCTGTCGCATCCCAAGTGCTATTAACCCTACAAATATGGGGTTAATTTGAACTTTTTTGGTCCCAGAGGCCTCCAGCTTTCAGTCACAGAGACGTGGCCAGTGCGGCTTCAGTCACCACTTAGTGCATAGCCCCCAGCACTGACTGATATCCGGCTCAGCAGTGTATCAGTACAGAGTCGGCTGTCAGTCAGTGCCAGAGCATGGTTACAGCTGCTGATCACTATGTACAGAGCCGTGACCTCTATGACTGAAACTCAGTGTAATAAAATTCATTTCTTTCTGGTGTCAGGGCATCTTTAGAATGCTACTAACCTGCAGGTTAAACCCGTATCTATGTTAAACCTCACAGACACAAAAAGAGGACTTAAAAATCCTCCAAAAAATTGAAAAAAATCACAGAGAAAAAAGCAGAAATGATTACCTGCTGAAGCCTCCAAACAAATGCACCAGCATGGCGCATCGGACCCGATTAATGATGGCAAAAAACAGGTGCAAAAAATACCGATGAAACAACCACTTTCAATCCATTGTTGGCTGTTTGGCATTAGTGCACAGAAAGATAAGTGATAATAGTCTGTATGTGGCATTGTTCACACAGGCAATGCAGAGCATCTGGTTTACGGCCTATTACTAACGCACATACAGGTGGGCCGCCCAGTGCTACAAAATGCATCGGGTCCGATGCGCCATGCTGGTGCATTTGTTTGGAGGCTTCAGCAGGTAACCATATCTATGTTAACAGCGTTTTTTGACATGACAAACTCCCTTTAAAAGTATTATCCACTACTGAGACAACTCATTCTGAATCTCTGATTCCCAGTATAATATCACCTGTAATCACCTTTGGTGCTGGTACCATTCCAGAGGTGTTGGCACTGGATCTCCCGGGTATCATGAGACATTATGTCACGTAATCCCTGCGGACAATCAGCACTGGCTGTGCTCTCCTCTCCTGCAGACAAATCAGACATCCAGGGAAAGTGCAAGCTTTGGCTGCCCTTTCACTTCCTCCGGATGTCAATTATGTCTGTAGGAGAGGAGAATATAGTCAGAGCTGATTGGCCAGAGAGGTCATATGACATAACAATGTCACACGATCCCAGGGAGAGCCAGTGCCAGAGGTGATTATAGGGGATAATATTGTACTCAATGAAACATACGAATAATAAGGGGTTGTCTGCATAGTGGTCAACCCCTGTAAGGCAAGACAGCAGCTACTATGGCCCTGATTCAGCAAGACCATTGGTATTCATTCAGGTCTTGATGAGATGTGCTGGAGTGATAGGTGCTGGACTCATTATGCCTCTTATGCATGCTGGACAAGTGTGTACACACACACACACACTACAGATACCACACACACACACACACACACACACACTACAGATACCACACACATACAGGTGCCTCACGCACACACTACAGATACTTCAGACACAAGTAGCACATACACAATACAGATACCTCACACACAAGTAACACACACACTACATATACTTCACACACACACTACAGATACTACGCATCCACACTTCAGATTCTTCACACATACACACACTACAGATACTTCACAAACACACACTACAGATACTTCACACACAAATAACACACACACACACTACAGATACTACACATACACACTACAGATACTTCACACATACACACACTATAGATACTTCACACACACACACTACAGATACTTCACACACTACAGAAACTTCACACACAACACACACACTCCTCTGCGCTGCAGGAGAGGCTGATATACATGTGCAGCTCCTGCAGCTCCTTGGTTGCTGCAGGCTCTCTCCGTCAGAGGCATGCAGTGCAGAAGGACAGGAGCACTGGCCAATCAGCTCTTCTATCAATCTGATGCTTATTGGCCAGTGTTCTTCTCCAACACGGCATGCCCCCTTGTTGAATGGTTGAACCCAGCGCAGCAAAAAAAATATCAGTGTATAGAAAAATGTTTTTACCCCCATCCAACCTGTGGCACCATGAGCAGGCGGCTACACATCCTCTGTCTCCGATTATACAGAAGCTTACCGCTGCAGTCTCCCTATGTTCTGTCACTGCCATCAGAGACATCTTCATGCTTTGTAAATACTTTCATGCCCTGCTGCCGCTCTAGACAGGATGAAGTGGGCAGTCTGATATCCTGATCACTAGCGCTGCAGTGGGAGGCATGGCTGGAGCAGCACAGCGCGGTCCTCCAACCTGTTTCTATGTTACTTCACTACAGCGCTAGTGATCAGAACATCAGACTACCCACTTCCTCCTTTCTAGTGCGGCACAATCAAGTGCGGAAGGCAAGCAAATGCTGCCTGGCCTGGTGGCTGCTGAAGTGAACTCTGGAATGCCTGCTGACAATGTGGGGGGGCAATATATCGAGCGGCCCATTACAAGGACCGGCACTTCTGGCATTTGCCAGAAATGCCCCATGGCCAGTCCTGCCCTGTGCACAACTAGCGTACAGCTCGTGACTCAGCAAGGAGTTACTGGGACATCCCTGCAATCACATGCAGAGGATCCAGATGAGTCATCCAATGGATTCAGTCTTTGATTTCCTGTATAAAAACCACCTACAATTCATATTCATGCTGGATTTATTTGTTTGGCTCTAAGCTTTGTTGACTTGCACGTTTTTGTCTGGACAAAGCTTTAGTAAACAAAGAGCATATCAAATACAGCATTTTCCTTGCTCGAGCATGCCTGTGAAGTTAATAACATTTTCTACAACTGATGAATCTGAAAAGACGGAAAAGTTATTTTCACACTTACCCAGAAGTTTGTTTAGAATTGCAATGGCTGCATTTTGTAAGTCTGATATTTTTTAACCAAAAAGTGTAATAATCTTGTTCTTGCTGTGCTTAAATTCAAACAGTTCTAGCAAAAGGAAATTAAATGAATATTGTTCCTTATTGCATTTGTACATGCAATATAAAGAAAGCAGTAGTAAAACAGCTTAAATCTACTAGTCATTGTAAGAAAATGGCTTTCAATATAATTTTTATTTAATGCAATTTTAAAAAATAATTTCATGTAAAATATTGCTGATGTCCATTATTGACTTCAATAGTAACTTTGACAGGTGCCATCACACAATTAGAATATCATTAAAAAATTCAATTATTTCAGTTTTTCAATACAAAAAGTGAAACTCATATATTATATAGAGTCATTACAAACAGTGATCTATTTCAAGTGTTTATTTCTGTTAATGTTGATGTTTATGGCTTAGAGCCAATGAAAACCCAAAAGTCATTATCTCAGTAAATTGGAATAATAAACAAAAAAACCTATAAAGGCTTCCTAAGTGTTTAACCCCTTAACATCTAACGATGGACACAGTCTGTCATTGGACGCCTCCCCCTGTTTACTGCAGGCTCTGGCGATGAGCCCGCACCTTTTACAGCATATGACAGCTGATCTGATCAGCTGAAATGTGCCCAGAACAGCCGTGGGTGGAATCGCGATTCACCTGCTGCTGTTAACATGTTAAATGCCACTGTCAAATGCTGACAGTGGTATTTAACATGCACATGAAGGAAGCGCATCTTTACCTCCTCGCATCGGCACCAGTGTCACATGACTAAGAGTCGCTGATGGTTTGGCATGACAACCCGGCATCAGCAGGAGACCCCTGCGGTTGTCATTACTGGATGGCTATGAGAGCTGCATTGTGGTCGGCGCTAAAAGCAAGTGAGCATATTTGCTACATAGAGCAGGGCTGCAGCCCTGCTCTATGTAGCAAAACTAATCGGACAAGTGCAGCTTCAAGTCTACCATGGAGACTATTGAAGCAAGTAAAAAATTAAAAAATTTTTAAAAAAATATAAAAAAAAACAATATATATATATATATATATATATATATATATATATATATATATATATATATATATATATATATATATATGTTGAAATCACCCCCCCCCTTTCTCCCCATTCAAAATAAAACAATAAAAACTAAAAAAAAACACATATTTGGTATCGGCACATTCAGAATTTTCCAATCTATTAATATATAGAAATAATTAATCCAGTTGGTGAACAACGTAACGAGAAAAAAAACCTCAAGTATAAGCCAAGATTTTCAGCTCATTTTTAAGGTTGAATATGCCCCCCTTGGCTTAAACTCGAGTCATTATCTCAGGAGATCGGGGGGAGGGATAGCGGCAGGAGTGGCAGCTGTCATGTCATACTCATCCCATCCTGGCATGGTCTCTGCATGTCCCTGCTTCTCAGACAGTCTCTGACACCGGCAGCTCTTTCTCTGTTCAGCGGTCATGTGGTACTGCTCATTAAAGTAATAAATATGGATGCGTTTCCACTCCCACAGGCGTGGCATGCATATTCATTACTTTAATGAGTGGTACCATGTGACCGCTGAACACAGGAACATGCTGCCAGCTCCAGAGACCATCGGAGAAGCAGGGACGTGCAGAGACTGTGCCAGGAGGGGGTGAGTATGACGGGGAGGGTGAGCCATGCAATATTCACCTGTCCCCGTTCCACGGCCAGGTTCTGACTTTGCGTGTTCTCTGGCTATGACTTTCAGGCCAGAGGACATGATGACATGCATAGTGCATGCCCTCTGCCTGAACAGTCACTGCAGAGACCCCGAAGACACAGCGGTGTACGGCGGTGGAATGGGGACAGGTGAATATCGCAATCACTGGGGGCCTGAGTCAGCAGCAACTCCGGCACCTGGCCCCTATAGCACGCCGGTGTCCCCGCCTGCTCAGGGCACCGACACCTGGCCCCCAGCAACAAGAGGTGAGTATGTCATTTTTTAATAGCAGCAGCGTTATATGGGGCATATTATTCTATGCAGCATCTTAAGGGGCCATCAATCTTTATGGAGCAGGATATGGGGCATATTATTCTATGGAGCATTTTATGAGGCCATCAACCTTTATGGAGCAGCATATGGGGCATATTATTCTATGGAGCATCTTATGGACCGATCAACCTTTGTGCAGCATTATATGGGGCATATTTTATGTATGGAGCATCTTATGGGGCCCATCATGAACTTTATGAAACATTCTGTTGGGCGTATTTTGTAGGGAGCATCTTATGGGGCCCATCATGAACTGTATGAGGCATTATATGGGGCTCCTGATTCAGTATGGATATTCAATAACATTTAATCTACTGATGTCTCAATTAATTTTATTTTTACTGGTATCTGTTTTTATTTTTGAAATTTACCAGTAGCTGCTGTATTTCCCACCCTAGGCTTATACTCGAGTCAATAAGTTTTCCCATTTTTTTTGGGGGGGGGCAAAATAAGGGGTCTAGGCTTATACTCGGGTTGGCTTATATTCGAGTGTATACGGTACTTTTTTGGTTGCTGCAACATTGCAATAGTATGCAGTAAGGGGTGATCAAAAGAACGTATCCACACCAAAATAATATCAATAAAAACTTCAGATCGGTGCGCAAAAAATAAGTCCTCACCCAGCCACGCTGAACAAATTTTAGAAAAATTCACCAAATCTGCAGCATGTGCACACAGTCCAAAAAGGTTTTTTTTGAGGTTTATAGAGCAACAACTGTGCCCAATAAGATGTAATTCCCTATGGATGAGCAATATAATACATATACATTTTAAATATGTTTTTTGAAGGGTATAAACCAATGAAATGTACTCCAAACCACTGAAAAGTTTATTGGTGAGCAATATAATACTGATTCATTTTTGAACAAGTTGTTTGAGGCTTATATACCACCAAAATCTATCTAAGAATATGTAAAGTCTATGGATGAGCAATATTTTATACCAATCAATTTTTTAACTATTTTTTTTGAGGGTTTTATAACAAAGTAATGTACCCAAGACCATGTGACATTTGAAATGACCTCAGAATAATGATGGCACAATTTGTCTAGCGGCTGCACGCTATTCCCATTGGATCTCTGAGATTAGCATGACTGATCAGCATACTTCTCATCTATAATATACACTTACCAGAGGGTGGCATAAATACCCACCTGCTCTAGCTTGCAGCAGTGCCACAGGCAGAGTGGTTTAAATTGCAGTGTTGACGATTCCCACAGCTAACACCGACAGGTGGATTGGAAATCACATTCTCAGTCAAACGTAGTTCATGTGTGCAATTTAAGTGTCACATGGTCTGTTAGTTTATACACAACTTTTCTGAAAGACCACAGAGTCTGCAGCACCATTAATCAAGAGACACTATTAACCAAACAACACCACAAAGACCAAGGAGGTCTTGAAACAAATCAGGGACAAAGTTGTTGAGAAGTACAAGTCAGGGTGGGGTTATAAAAAATCCCGATCTCTGATGATGCCATGGAGAACCATCAACTCCATTATCATTAAATGGAAAAACATGGTACCACAGCAAAGCTGCCAATAGAGGGCAGCCCACAAAATCTCTCAGCCTGGCCAAGTAGGGCATTAATCAGAAAGGCAGCAAAGAAACCAAAGTTAAGCCTGAAAAAGCTGAAGTTCCCAAGCAGAGATGGGGGAATCTATCCATACCATCATAAGCTGTATACTCCATAGAGGTGTCCTTTATCAATGAGTGGGCAGGAAAAGGCCTTTGCTTAAACACAAAAATTGTAAGGCTCATTTTGAGTTTGGCAAAATACATGTGTCAGACTCACCAAATTTAGGGAGGAAGGTGCTGTGATCAGATGAGTTCAAAATTGAACTTTTTGGCCACCAAGATAAACGCTATGTCTGGCACGAAACCGACACAGATCATCACCCCAAAAACACCATACCCATAATGAAACATGATGTTAAGAGCATCATGCTGTGGGGATGTTTTTATGCAGCAGGGTAAGGGAAAATGGTCCCAGTCGAGGGGAAGATGGATGGTGCAAAATACAGGGATATTCTTGAGCAAAACTTATTTCTGTCTGTCAGTGATTTGAGGCTAAAATGGAGGTTCACCTCCAAAAAATACAGACCCAAAGCATAATGCTAAAGCAACACTTTAGTTTAAAGGAAATGTGTAAATCTTTTGGAATGGAGTAGTCAAAGCTGAATTCAATTGATAATCTGTGCTTAGACTTGAAGATTGCTGTTCACCTGAAGAAACCATCTAACTTGAAGGAGCTAGAGCAGTTTTGTGTTGAGGAATGGTGAAAAATACCAGTCAAAAAATGTGGAAAGCTCATATAAACGTATCCAAAGTGAATTACAGCCAAAGGGGGCTCTACAAAGTACTGACTTAATGGGGTGAATAGTTATGTGCACTGAAGTTTTCAGATATTTGTCCTATATGTTGTTTGGACACAGTTGTGGACATGTTCTTTACATGAACTGATGCAAACCCTCCAAAAAATGTTCACCAGATCACGGATAAGTGCATGGCTGAGAAATTTAACCCATCAAAAATGTGTACACTTTTTTGAATGTTACACTGTATATCACAAAAATGTACCCCAGACAGTGGAATACAGCATGGTTAAGAAGTTTAGCCCAACAAAAATTTTAAGTGCTTTTTTTTAGAGTATTGTATATCACAAAAATGTGCCCAGACCATGGAATATCGTATGGCTGAAAAATTTAACCCATCAAAAATTTGTTACGCTTTTTTTTGGAGTGTTATATATCAAAAATATGTACCCAAGACCACAAAATATTGTATGAGTGAGAAATTTAATCCAGAAAAAAATGTCAACACTTTTTTCAAGTGTTATATAACACCAATATGTAACACAAATCACATAATACTCGATGGATCACACAATATATTAGATTTTTTTCACACACAATAAAAAGCTATAAATTTTTTAAAGGACTACACAGCCATAATGTCTGTGTACAGACTGTATTCAGCTACTGTCCCTGCTCCTGCAACTCTCTCTACCTCCCTAGACTAAATGCAGAACGCATGTGATACAAACAGCAAAGCAAACATTTAGCCCTTTAAAGGGTAATTGAAAGCATAAAAGTTCAGCTTCAGCACAAACATCAAGATTACAGGACTTTAATTTGTTATACAGTGCACACATAGGCCTGGACAAGCCCTCTTTCCCTCCAATACCAACCATCACAGAGCTGTGCAATGGCATCAGTATGCCAAATCAGGCAGCACCTGTTCTTTTTTAACCCCTAATGATGTGATATAGCCAACTAATCACAGTAATTCCACAACCAAGATGGATATGGCATTACACTGAAATGCAGGCAGTCCCCACATGCTTATTGGCTTTGTAACAGCCACCATACATGTGGGACGGGAATTAGAGTTTTACATCGAGCACCACCCAATATTTGTCAAGTAACAAATACATCTGAGCACCAAGATACTTGAGTGATATCCGAGTATCACCGAACACGTTCGCTCATCCCTAGTCAGAACATGTGCAAAGAAATGTTGATTTAACCCCTTCACGACATATGACACATAAGTACACCATATATTATGTACCCCCCATTTATGCGGGTTTCAGTGCTGAGCCTGCATCTTTTCTGGCACATGACAGCTGATTTGTTCATCTGTCTTGTGCCCCTTAGAGCCGCGGGAATCATGATCCACCCATGGATGTTAACATGTTAAATGTAATTTTCAATCTCTGCCAGCGGCATTTAACATGCTTGCGCCAGAAGCGCATCACTAACCCCACCCAGCAGCACTCCTAACACATGATGATGGGGTTTTGATGGGTTGGCATTACAAATGGAGGTTTACAGAAGACCCCTGCGCTTGGTTTTGCCGATCTGCTATGAGCGCCACCCAGTGGCCGGCATCTAAAGCAGATGATGATTTTTGCTACATATGTATGTATTACAAGCGATCAGAAGATTGCAGCTTCAAGCTTCCTTAGGAGACTATTAAAGCAAGTGAAAAGTAGAAAAAAATGTTTTAAAAATAATTAAAAAAATTAAAAAATATTAATTTCAAGTCACCCACCCATTCAATTTAAAACAATAGAAAAAATTCAAAAATACGCAAATTTGGTAATGCTACATTCAGAAACACCTGATCAATCAAAATATAAAAATAACTAATCCAATTGGTAAATGACTTAACAAGAAAAAATGTAAAAACTCAAGAATTACGTTTTTATAGCTGCCACAAAATTTCAATAAAAAGTAATATTGGGAGATCAAAAAATTGTATCAACCCCAAAATAATATCAATGAAAACATCATCTCGGCATGTAAAAAATAAGCCATTTCCCAGCCCCAGATCCAATGAATTGAAGTGATACGAGTCTCGGAAAGTAGGGACATTTTTTTCCTCTAAGGAAAACTATAGCGTTCATCCGCCCCAAAGCGCGTTTCCCCCATATTCTTCATGAAAGGAAGGCAAAGAAGAAGAAGCTGGGTGAAATATGCATCAGGACAGAGGAACGCCATCATTTTCCTTAGTGATCTACACTGACACGTACATTTACTTTTTCTTATATAGGTTTGCTGGTTTGGAACTGCCGGTATTTTGTTATAGTCAGCTATCCTAAGACTACACTTGTACCTTTATACTCAAGTGCCATCCTTTTGTGCCACTCGCCATCCGAACTCCTGGACAACTCTAAAGGTGCAGGAGCCAGCTTCCTCCCATCTACCTGGAATCTGACTTCCCTCGCCAGAGCCAGCTTCATATCTCACACCCGATGTCCGCCGGTCAGCTCCACCACATTTGTTATATCTGTTTATTCATTTGTCATGCTGGGACAGCTGCCATGTGTCTGGGGTCTGACTGGAGGTAGCACCTGTGTTCCACAGGTATTCCATTCTGGTCGTGTTCAAGGGAGGATACTTGGGGATCACTAATTACACGCCCTTCGGAGCCCCCCAGACCGAGGTCTCAAGGTTCCACTCTAAAAATAAAAGATGAATGTGAACTTCATCATCTGTGCCTCCGCTTCCATTCGTTACACGCCACACTTGGAATTTTTTTTAATTTTCCAGTATACTAAATGGTAGAATCAATGGCATCATTCAAAAGTACTACTAGCAAGCTAGCAAAAAACAAGCGCTCACACAACCATATTAACAAAAAAATAAAAAAGTTAAGGCTTTGGGAAGAAAGGCAGTAAAAACAAATGGCCCAGGGGTGAAAGGGTTAATATTGCTTTGCATTATATTTATATTATGAGGTGCATTACAATGCTATTTCAGGTGGATTCCAGGCAGGAGCTACCTAAAGAAGATGTCATTTGCACATACTCTAATAAGAATTTTGGAATAGTTTTATTATTTGGCCTTGGTCACATTAGCAAATAGCATCCAATGCAAGAGTATAAGATGTGATCTGCTAATGACACTCTGCTCTAACTCTGCTGCAATCGTGAGATGCGTAAAAAATATATAGATCCAATTCTTCACATGCTGTTGTATTTTTTTCATTCTGCCTCCCAAAGATCGCAGTAAGGCTCAGTGCACATTTATCCTAATCTCTATGCTGAGTGCTTACACCGGGGTTTCCATGTACATCTCTGAAATGCATGATTCAGACAGAACCCCTGGCGGAAGATTCCCTAAAATGAGACAGATGGAGGCACTGTGGACCCCATAGGATCTGTGATCCATCAGTGTCCGTTTTGTTTGGGATTGCATAAAAGTGCCATTGGCCACAATTTTTGTGCTCTACTGAAAAGAGGGACACTGCTGAACAGAGTCCAGAGTATCTCTGCTGCCTCATTATAGTAAATGGATCCATTGGGGGTTTCATTTGTCATGTCTTTCAGAGATTTAGATGGAAGCCCGATGTAAGTGCTCAGCATAGAGTGCCGAATAAATGTGATCATAAATGTTATGTAAAATGTTCCCAATAAAAGCTTCAACTCAAGCCACAAAAAAAGCAAGTCCCCCCTCAGGTCCATCATTTGTTAATGGAAATGTAGGTGGCTTCCACGTTACTGGTAAAGCAAAATGGCTCCTCGCTCCCCAAAAGAAGTTCAGCAAATTCTACCCTCCCTTTTGTGCACCAGTGTGCCTAAACCACATTTATTGCCCACATTTTTGGCATTTTTGTAGTGATGAGAAATCACCTACTTTACAGGTGCATGTCTCCAGAAGCATGAGCTGGGCATAATATACTGGTCACTACAACAGCAGTTTGCAATTTTCACTCAGCAACATCCACTGCTGCCTGTTTCTCGAAAACATCCATGAAGTCAAAATCGTCACTACATCTGTAGATAATATTCCAAAGGGTTGTAATTTCCAAAATGGGGTCACTTGAGGGGGGAATTCTGTTTTTCAATCACGTAGGGGATCTTTATATGGAATCTGCAAACTATTCTAGGAAAATCTGTTTTCCAGGAGGCAAATAGCGCTGCATGCCTCCCGAGTTTCTCCGCATGGCTAAGTAGTTCTGTATAGCTAAATATGGGGCATTTGTCACATTCAGTAGAAATTGTGGGACAAATTTTGGTGCCATTTTCACCCATTTCTCAATACAAAAATGTAAAACTTGTGGCTAACACACAATCTTGGTTTTAAAAATAAAAATTATTTTATCTTCTCAGCCCAATGGTATAAACGTCTGTGACACACATGTGATGTCAATATAATCACTGCACCCCTAGATGAATTCATTGAGAGGTTTAGTTTGTAAAATGGGGTCATTTATGGGGGGTTCTGCTATGTTGGCACCTCATGGCTCTGCCAATATAAACATGGTACAATCAAACAAGTGGAGCAAAATCTGCTTTATAATATGATGTTTCTTCCGTTGCCAGCTTTGAAATATAGTTAAATACAAGGTTCCCAAATGGAGGATGTCACAAAATTAAATATAGGTTATAACTCAAAAAACATGTTATGTACACAAAAATACCCTATCAAAGGTATTAAATCAATGACAGAGTAAGAGAGTATATTCAACCATAAAATATTTATTTATTAAAGATCATTAAAAATAACAACAATGATAAACAAAGTAACACAACAAAAAGAAAAGCAGGACAGTATATGGGGTAATGCGATAGGAATATTAGCCAAATAATTAAATTTAATATCTAATAGCAGCACAATGACAAAGTGCAAGTGCATAATAAAAAAAAAACGTATGAAAAATGCAGTCCATTATGCACATAAGACCATACTGAAAAATCAAAACAAAATGCCAATGCCAATGTAAACATTGCCGGACATGTTCATTGCACACATCCGGAATCATAGGGCCCTGTGTTTTACCTTGCGGTGGCGCAGTGTTGCCGCAAGGTAAACGGACATGCTGCGATCTAAAAAGATGCGCCGCATGTCCGGAATCGCAGGGCCGCCGGATGTGTGTTACCACGCATAGTGGAGATGGGATTTCATAAAATCCCCTCCACTATGCTGTAACATCTGGACGCTGCGTGTTTGACGCTGCTGCTCTACGCAGCATCAAACATGCAGCGTTTCCTGAACGTGGGAACATACCCTAAAAATGTAAGGAGATCCAATATGGATTCCAAATCTTCAAAGTAGCAATGTACATACTCATGTGAGGTGGAGATTATTAATGATATGCAGCATTTAAGAGATAAAGTGCCTGCTGTGCAAACAGAGAATTAAACATATAATAAAAAATAAAGTGGGCTATGATGATAACGAGAGTGGATGGACCCCAACCTGCCACCCCTACGCATGTTTCGCCATGTCTTCGTCAGGATTTCAGCTTTGAAATATGCCTCAAATGTAGTTTTCAATTACATCTGGGGTATTGTTAAACTCAGGAGAAGTTGATCAACAAATTTTGGGTCCATTTTTTCCTTCTACCCTTGTGAAAATGCAAAATATGGAGCTAAAAAAGATTTTGCTGGAAAAAAAATATTTTTTTTAATTTTCACAGCTTAATGTTGTAAACTTCTGTGAAGCACCTGAGAGTTTAAGGTGTTCAATACACATTTAGATTAGGTTTCCCTAAGGGGTATAATTTCCAAAATGGTGTCACTTGTTGGGGGTTTCCACTGTTTAGGCACATCAGGGGCTCTCCAAACTCCACATGGCATCAGCTAATTATTATTAAATTTTACATTTAAATAGTCAAATGGCGATCCTTCCTTTCCAAGCCCCGCCGTGCACCTAAACACTTGTTTCCCTCCAGATATTGAGTATCTGCACACTCAGGAGAAATTGCACAACAAATAATTTGGAGAAATTTCTCCTGTTACCCTTATGAAAATGCAATATTTGGTGCTAAAAAAGATTTATCTGTGAATGTAATAACGTTATAAACTTCTGTGAAACACATTGGGGTTCAAGGTGCTCAATACACATCTAGATATGATCCCTAAGGCATCTATTTTCCAAAATGGTGTCACTTGCTGACGGTTTCCACTGTTTAGGCACATCAGGGGCTCTCCAAACATGGCATGGCATCCGCTAATTATCTCAGCAAATTGTACATTCAAAAAGTGTAATGGCCCTCCTTTCCTTCTGAGCCCTGCTGTGTACCAAAAGTAGATTTCCCCTGCATATGGGGTATCAGCATGCTCAGGAGAAATTGCACAACACATGCTATGTTCCATTTTCTCCTGTAACCCTTGCGAAAGTAAAAAGAATTAGGTCTAAATAAAAAATTTTATTTCCTACCACATTCCAAAAATTCCTGTGAAGCATGTAAAGGGTAAATTAACTTCTTGAATGTGGTTTTGAGTACCTTGAGGGGTACAGTTTTTAGAATGTGTAACTTTTGGGTATTTTCTGCCATATAGACCCCTCAAAGGTCACTTCAAATGTGAGGTGGTCCCTAAAAAAAATGGTTTTGGAAATTTTGCTGTAAAAATGAGAAATCGCTTTAACCCTTATAGCTTCCTAGGAGGAAAAAAATTGTTTCAAAAATTGTGCTGATGTAAAGTACGCATGTGGGAAATGTTATTTTTTAACTATTTTGTGTGACATGACTCTGATTTAAGGGCATAAAAATTTTTAAAAATTGCAAAATTTTCTAAATTTTCACCGAATTTCCATTTTTTTCACAGATAAATGCAAGTCATATCAAAGAAATTTTACCACTATCATGAAGTACAATATGTCATGAGAAATGTCTCAGAATCAGTGGGATTCATTGAAGCATTCCAGAGATATAAAGTGGCAGTGATCAGAATGGTAAAAATTGAACTGGTCAGGAAGGTGTAAACAGTCATCAGGGTGAAGACGTTAATTATGAAGACCTTTTTTCTGTAATTATTAATGGGCACACCCTTCTGAAACTCCATAATAATAGTTAGATTTTCTTTCCTATACAATAAAAATTATATTGCGATAATGTAATAAAACAAAAAAAAATAATACTGAAACAAAGTCTAAAGCGACAACTCTGTTATGTAAACTTTCTATTTATATCTTGAAAACATTTTTTTCATCTGAGAACAAAATGAACACTGCTCAAGTTTTCTTTTCTCATAAGTCCTGCAGCCAAGTAATCTTAGACTGCTTACAAAATCTACCTTTCACTAAATTATTATTCAAGTTAAGACATCTTTGCTTGACATCTTATTACTGAAGGCCAGGTTCATTCTTCCTTCTTGATGGTTTCTGGATTAAAATCCTTCCTTGAGTTAGGAGCATTGAATTTGGGGGAAAGAATTGGTGTTGCAGCTGTAGAATATTTTAGTGGTAACAATACTGCTGCATTTATATTTGCCTTTACTGAATTTTTTAATATACACAATAGGTTTAAAAAAGTAAAATGCTAATACCCAAAAGAGAGGAAAGCTATAGCTTGTATGACTTAAAGGATACAAACAAAATTAATAGTTGTTTGGATGACAGCTATTCCTCTCTAAATTTAGGTCAATATATTTTGCGTTTATTTATAAAAAAAAATCAGAAACTTGACAAAAATGTAAAAAAAATTGGCAATTTTAAAACCTTGAAGGATTATCCCTTCAATTCAGATAGTCATACCATAGCAAAACGTTAATAAATAACATTTCCCACATGTCTGCTTTAAATCGGCACCATTTGTAAAATGTTATTTTATTTTGTTAGCATTTTAGGATGTTTAAAAATGTAGCAGTAATTTTTCATTTTTTCCAAGGAAATTTACTACATTAATTTTTTTAGGGACCTGTCCAGGTTTGAAGCAACTTTGGTGGTCCTAGATATTGGAAACCTCCCAAAAGTTATACCATTTTAAAAACAGCACCCCCTGACATATTGAAAACTGCAGTCAGATAGTTTATTAACCCTTCAGGTGATTTTCAGGAATTAATGCAATGTGACATGACAGAAATGAAAAAGTGTATTTTTACCACCTAAATGTCACTAACATCTGAACTATAGCCGTCAGACTCTAAGGCCACTATTTGGTCGTGAATTGCCATGGCAAACATCAGGACCACACAATTGAGATCTCAGTGTGTTGATGGGTATAAAGAGGAAGCCTCCACACTCTGTTAACCATTTATATGATGTAGTTACTATTGACAGCAGCATATAATGGGTTAAACAGATATGGTTGGTGCCAACACTGATTGCGGCTGATGTAGCATGTTGTCAGCTATAGTGCACAACCGATGGCTGCTGGATTGTCACCTGTATGGGGATGCTATTCTCTTATATCTCAGGACAGTAAAACAATATATTGACAGTCATTAATGGATTAAGGCCCTTATAGACATTAGGCTAAAATCAGACAGAATCATTAATATTGACAGGTATGGCCATTGGTCAACGGCCTAATATGTGTTATTGACTCTGACTCTCCTCCAACAGCTGGTATCAAGGAAGATTAGACTCAAGCAGGTCAATTGCAGTTTGCCAATTCTTTTGTTCTTTGCCTCATGGGATTTTAGCCTTTCTCTGGATCAGCATATTAGGGTACTGTCACACAGTGGCACTTTTGTCGCTACGACGGTACAATCCGTGACGTTCCAGCGATATACATATGATATCGCTGTGTCTGACATGCAGCAGCGATCAGGGACCCTGCTGAGAATTGTACGTCATAGCAGATCGTTTGGAACTTTCTTTCGTCGCTAAATCTCCCGCTGTAACCAGGGTAAACATCGGGTTACTAAGCGCAGGGCCGCGCTTAGTAACCCGATGTTTACCCTGGTTACCATCGTAAAAGTAAAAAAAAAAAAAACGTACATACTCACATTCCGGTGTCCGTCAGGTCCATTGCAGTCTGCTTCCCGCTCTGACTGACTGCCGGCCGGAATGTAAGATGTATGGCATTAACTTTCTCATGAGCAATACAAGGGCGCAGGGAAGTGAGCATCTTTTAACTGACAGCGAAAAAAAGTGTATGAGGAGCTTAAAGCAAGCAAGGAAGAGGATGTCATCGCATGAAAATGGGAGGCGCTGGACCCGGACCGCGACACCCATCGAACCCGGACCGCATCCTGGTGAATATAATCTAACTTGTTTTTCTTATCTTTCAGGTTACATCGGGGGCTTATCTACAGCATTACAGAATGCAGTAGATAAGCCCCTGATGGCGGTGGCAGCAGTTTATAGCGGCAAAATGAGGTAACAGATTCCCTGAAAGTCTGGCAGTAACTGGGGAGAAAGGAGAAAATTGCTGTTAGAAATAGTTTGAGGATTGTGCCAAAATCAGTGGTTATGGCTGATTTTGCACTAATGCAAATATAAATATGCTGTTAGAGAATTTGAACAATGAATATGTGGTAATTTCTTTTGATTTATAAATTTAAATTATAGAGGGAGAAGAAAAAAAAAACTCATCAGGCTATAGCCCGACTAGGAGTTGCTATTATCAGCTCTATTATATCGCACAGTCATCACTGTTTTCCAATAATATTCTTGCCAGGTTCACTTGCTCTTGCATTCTACATGCAATTTAAAGCAGCAATGCATTGGTATTATATTACATGCATAATGCAAGTGCATGAGTATAAAACCTTGGGAGAGTGGTGATGAAGTTGAGCAAAACACTGGTTGGCTGATCTTCAACCAATCAGCTAAAAGCTTGTTCTAATTCAGCTTCTTACTCATTAGTACCAAAGTTAATGGTCAAATTCCTAATAGCCAGAGACAGACTGATGGAATCAGACAGGTCAGTTCCTAGCTTTCCCGTTATTACTTATTTGAGAGTACTTGTAACTCCATTTACAAATTAAACAGGCAGTTAATCACTAGGTTGATCCCAAGTCATTTCTAGGAATATGATTTAATTTTAATAGTGTATTTACCCTAATATACTTAATCATTGGTTGATTTATGATTATTCTTATTCTTATTCTTATTATTATTTATTTTTAAAGCATCATTAATTCCAGCATGCTGTTTTTGTGAGTAAAAAATATATTCTCATTTTTATCTAGTTATTATCTATCAGGGCATTCTGCATTGCTATTTCCCAAAGTCTTATAGACAATGATTGACATGTGGTGATGGACATGTGCCACCATTGCTTTATTTTAGCTCCATTCCTAGGAACAATGGGAGGTTCTAGAAGTGGGACCCCATCAATCAACAAGATATAATTTTTTCTGTTAATAAGTGATAACTTATTAAGATGGGATCAACCAATTAAGGGCCATTTTTAATTCAAATTTCAGTGTGATTGCTCAATGATCTCCTCTTGCAATTAGGCAACAGATAGCAACAACTCAGAAGAAAAGTCATCCATGCAATTCAAGGGTTGGTAAAATCCACCAGGATTGAAGCTGCTCTCATACAGCAACTTTTTGTTGCAAATCCTAGATTTGGCTTCCATCCATATTTGCTATTTGTGGTTCAGATAAACCTTTCAAGGGTTTTCAATTTGTAACATTTATAGCATATCAATAGGATATGCCATAAATGTGTTATACATGTGATCCCACTGCTGTAATCCCCATTCGTCCCAAGAGCATGGCTTTGATGTGAAAAGGAATGGAACACATTGTTAGGTGTCAAGTTCCCACCACTGTACAGGATGAATCTCAAACCATGTCTGCTGTGGTCTCCCATTCTCCTCCAGCTGCAGTGGAGCCTGCTCAGCAGAGAAGTTGGTCTCAGCGTCTGGCTCAAGCTGATACTGTGCGAATGGTTACTGCTGCCTTTCCAGGTTCTGCCTTTGTAGCCAACACTGATCAGCAGTGAGCAAGCCTTTCTGGGACTAATTCCTGCTTTTCCCATACTGAGCATGCCCATGGGATGACCTCCCATTGGAGGTCGGGGGTCACATGCTCAGGTCCTGTTGCGGCCCCTATTGGACCTTCAGGAAGGTCTCGGAGCGCTACTGCTATAAAAGGTTTGCATGGCCGCTCGGCCATGCGCTAGTGTAAACTTGCAAATATGTGTGTGTGGATGTATGCCTGTCAATGGATGAAAGGTCAGAATAATTCCCATCCCTACTGTTGTTGCCTGCTTATGAATGGTGGAAGCTACCTAGCGCCAGACAGTGCTACTCTGCACATCCAGCACACAATTCAGCGTCTCTCAGCAGCGACCGCCAGTGCGGCGCCGTGCGCTTAGTGCGCTTTCCTGGCCCTGGTTAGGGTAGTTAGTGGCGTCCGCCAGAGCGGCGTTGTACGCACTCTTGTGTGGTAAATTATTAGCTCAGTTTTATCCCTGACACCACAGTAGTGGTGTCGAGCGTAAGAGGTCTAGAGGAACTCTTTCTCCGTGTCTTGGGACAGGGTTCTGTGACTCTTTACTTGCGCTCTCTGTGCAGTATCGCCACCCTGTGATGCAACAGGGTTTGCTTCCTTCATACCGGGTGAAGCTAACCCGTGTGTATTCACATTATACCACCATCTAGTCCGCCATTACAGAGCAGCAGGTGTCCTTTCTGCACGGTGGATCCCGGACTGCGAACACACCTCATATCCTCTCTAATTATTATTTGGTGCGTTCCGCCAGTCCTAACATACAGCCATAGCTCTTTTCCTTCATGCCTATGACAGCTCCAAGAGAACTTCGTCATAGAAAGGCCTCATACTCAAGATAAATGTGGATCCCAGCAGTGAATATAATATTGTTTTATTGGACATATTGATCCTAATGAATATGTATGTAATATCCTATTAATATGCTGTGAATGTCCTATATGAGAAAATTCCTGCAATTTTCACAAGGAAACATTTAAACTGACATAAATTTTGTAGATTTCACGAAATTATACCCATTTTTGTAACATAACTGGAACATTACAATAATTAGCAACCCCCAAATGTCTCCTTTTTGTATTAAAAATAAATAATTGATTAGGTATACTTAATTCCTTTGTGTTCTGTGCTTGCTCTAGGCTTTATTCTATTAGTCTACAGATATTTGGGGATGCATTTTTTTTAGCACAAATTTACAATAAAAATCTTCCTCTGGGTCACATGCTGTTTCCTTTATGTTGCCGCATAGATCTTCTTATTGCATGGGACAAATCACACTAAATGGATTTTCTCACTGGACACAATGACATTACTATGGTAAAATTTCCTCCTTCAAATTCTATTACATTTCCAGTCTCATCACCTTCACCCTCCATTTTTCTGTCATTTTCTTTTGTAACAGGAAATCTTTCATCAACCAAACACTCAAGCGCAGAACACAAGTATTACACATTGCAGAAAGCAGCTGTGGCATACATTAGAAATCACTTCATAATGGGAAAGCAGGTATTAACTCAGCAATAGTTTCTTGGAACAAAAAAAATCAGATTTCATTATTTTCCCTGGTATTCAGGAGAAACCTTGAATCAAACACCTGATCCAAATCTGTGCAGTGTTATACATTGTCACTGCCATTTTGTGTAATATTATATTGTTCCACTGAAGGATATTTTCATATAAGACATTTACAGAATCATTTACAAACATCTAGATTATGCATTTAGGTCTTTGATTTTTCAATTTACATTTTTTACCTACATTATGATGATGCAATGGTAACGAGCTGTACAATGAATCCTGAGTTTTATAATATTATATTGGTAATTATATCTCATTTTTTCTACATGAAATTTAAGGAGGAATTCAGTTCATTAATGTGTTATAATGAAATATAGAAACCTTGTATTTGCTCTTCGGTTGAAATTAATTAACACATTTATACAGTCGAGGCCTATGACAAGGAATAATTCTGAGTTTTTTTGTTCTCTTGCAAGGCGCAGTTTTCATAGTACAGTTATGTCAATCTTATATAACAATAGCTCTATCTAGTGGTCAAAGCTAAGATCACATTCAAAAATAGATTTGCTTCATTGGCAATGATAATTCTAATTTTTACTTTAGTTTCTGAGATAAATACAGATTTGTTAAAACACTGACTTCCCAGTTTAAGGAAAAAAACAGTTAAGGTTACCATAACCAAACATTTAAAGATGATGTCTCATGCTGGCACAATGTAAAAAAGTTAAAAAGAAAATTATTAAAAAGTGTAAAAATATATTTTTTTTAAATTCCCAAATAAAGAGCAAAAAAAATGAAACAAATATTATTCCAATAAATATATTTATTTATGAAAAAATAAATAAATAAAAGCACACATATTGGGTACCGCTGCGTCAATAATGACCCACTCTATCAAACTGTCCCACTAGTTAACCCCTTTAGTTATTACCGCAAAAAACGAGGTAAAAAAATGCTTTATCATCATACCGCCAAACAAAAAGTACTATAAAATGCGATCAAGAAGACGAATGTAAACTAAAATGGTACAGCTGAAAACAAACTACCATACAGCTCTATGAGCAGAACAAATAAAAAGTTATAGCTCTCAGAATTAAGTGAGGCAAAAATAATGAAGTTTCCTATAAAATAGTTTTTATGTAAAAGCGCCAAAATGTAAAAAAATATATAAATTGGGTATTGCTGTAATCGTACTGACATGAAGAATAAAGCTGCCTTAACAATTTTATTACACGCGGAGCGGTGTAAAAAGAGGTAGTTCCTGAATTGCTGGTTTTTGTTCATTCTCTCCCCATAAAGCAAAATAGAAATTGATCCAAAAATTTTATGTGTCCAAAAATGGTACCAATAAAATTGTCAACTCGTCCCGCAAAAAACAGTCGTGTGACAATAAATAATGAGATACAAAAACTAGTTTTCACAATGAAAAGCATCTTGTAGTCTGTGACAGCTGCCAAACATAAAAGCTAATGATGAGCAAATACATTCAGCACTATTCATTACTCAAACTAATAGTACAGTGTTCTAGCTATTCGTTACTCGGCGAGTAATTAGGTATTCTCCTCAGTATATTCAAGGTACCCGCCTAGCATGTTTGGCGCTTTATTTGCAGCCAATCAGCATATTGGACTGGCTTGCCAATCACACTATTGCCGGCACCATCTTTGGTATGGCATTACTGTGATTGGCTGCCTTTCCAGCATCATAGGAACTATTTAAAGGCTGCCGACACCATCTTTGGTATGGCATTATTACTGTGATTGGCTGCCTTTCCAGCATCATAGGAACTATTTAAAGGCTGCCGGCGCCATCTTGCGCACATTGCAGCCAGAAACAGCATAGAGAGAGTGTAGTTTGAGCTTAGGGAAAGTGAAAGTACTGTGTTTGTTTATCTAGGAGTTGTGCGACTGGCGCAATCTTAGTAGAGATAATCTTATGTGACAATTTAGCAGGGGCAAAAATCTTCATTACTCGCATTTGGAGTGTGTTAGCAAGGCGATTGAAAAAACAATGAATAATTTTCTCTTGCCTTAGAAAACTGTTTCTTTATTTATCAGTGGTGCAACTGGTACAACTCCTGCAGAGATATGAAACGTGACTATTTACCTGTAACTAACATCAGTCTGCTGTTGACGTGTATAATCAAGCTGCACTTCATTGCCCCGGAGCAGTGTTCAGTTGTCCCTGCCCCAGACTTTTACTAGAAAGCAGATGTATCCAGCCACTCACCCACAGGCCCAAATGCTAACCCCCACATTGGCAGATTGCTAGCCCTGGAAATATAATTTTGACTTGTGTGAACTGAATCTTTCTGATACCTCTTGGCTGTGGCAGCCCCACGGTACTCGATTCCCAGCCAACACTATTTTTTCTGGTGTGCGTCACCACGCCACTTAAGCACGTGTTACACAATATCAGCTGTGCTCTGGCACTTAACCACAGATATGTGTACAAATTGTTGTGGACAAGGACTACACATTTCACTCACAGCACATTGGGTTAGCCTGGTGGAGTCCAGGACAGAGTAAGAGACTGGGACATCACACATCTTACCCACACCAAGAATAGCGGGCCCAACTTCCATCAGGGCTTCAGTCTCCTCGTATTCCACTTCCTGTCTCTCTTCCTCCTCATCCTCAGTGGAAGTAGCCTCCACTTCACTCCCCAGCTGGGTAATCTGCAGCACTGCCTTGGTGAAGCGGCAGCATGCTCTGCTGAAGCTCATCTGTTTAGGTGATAAAGCTCACAATGCAGCCGAGCTGTTGAAAGGGATAAAAGAACAAACCAATCAGTGGCTCTTCCCGCTGGACCTCCTACCAGGTCTGGTTGTATGCAATAATGAGTGTAACTTGGTGGCGGCTTTAAAGCTAGGCAAGCTGGTACACGGCCATGCATGGTCCACGTGCTGAACTTGGTTGTACAGCGGTTTTTAAAAACATACCCTGGCTTGATTGACCCACGTGCTGTGGTACATTGTGTCAGTGCACATTTCTGAAAGTTATCTCAAGCTTTCACTGGTCTAGCTTTGCTGCTGCAGCACTTTAATTTGCCTCATCACCGACTGATTTGTGACCTGTTCACAAGCTGGAATTGAACCTTCTATATGTTGGCAAGGCTTGCTGAGCAGCAGAGAGCAGTGTCTGAATTCAAACTTCTCAATGCCCGCCAGAGTAACATTCAGCTCTCACACATAACAACTGCCTAGTGGGTGTGGATCACTGACCTATGTGAGGTTCTTAAAAATTTTGAGCATTGTACCAAGATGGTGAGTGCTGATGAAGTGATTATGAGTGTAATAATCCCTCTGCTCTGTCAATTAAAATGTTTTCTGCAGAATGTGAAAATGGAAGCTTTGAATGCAAAACAAGTGGCTTTGGAGAAAGATTTCATAGTGGCTGATACCACACAGCCCAGCCTCACACAGTATTCTCAGGCCACATTGGGTGATGAGGAGGAACAGGAGGAGGAGGATCAGGAGCGACAGGAGTTTTTGCTCTGCACAACAGAGGGGACTCCCAATACCAGCTTCATGCCTGTCCAGGAGGAGGAGTAGAAGGCTATGTGTCTTGAAGAGGAGAGGATGGTTACTGTTCTTTCTGGTGAGGACATTGAACATATGACTCGTTGTAGTCTGCCACACATGGCAGAGTTCATGTCTAGATGCCTTCACCAAGACCATAGCGTGAAAGACATTTTGTCCACCATGAAATACTGGCTGTGCACTTTTCTTGACCCATGGTACAAGGAGAAATTTTCTTCTTTAATGTCGGAGGTAGACGTGCCATTTTCAGTGCATGCATGCCAGAGTGACATAGTGGATGACTTGCTTAAACAATTACCCTCAGACAATGCTGGTGACAGAGGTGCCAACTCTTTTCACCCACAAGGATTACTGAGGAGGGCCACAAACACCAGGTGCCACTCGGGGGAGGCCGAAATATCCACCAAGTGAGCCTTTTCCATGACACCATCCAACCAGCATTTGCTATTTGTTGGTGTAACTACGAAAAGGAGGGATAATTTGACCAAGATGGTGAAGGACTACTTAAATGACCATACCAGCATCCTTCCTGATTCTTCAGTGCCGTTTAACTATTGGTTGTCCAAGCTGCACACTTGACCTGACCTCTCCTTGTGCGCCTTGTAGGTACTACCCTGCCCTGCCGCAAGTGTGTTGCCTGAGTGGGTTTTTAGTTTGGCAGGTGCAATCATAATGGATAGGTGAACATGGCTGTCAACAGAAAATGCAGATAGGCTAACTCTTCTAAAATTGAACAAGGGCTGGATTTCCTCTGACTTTGTAAGCCCTATGGATGACAGCAATGTTATGTAAATGCAGACCAATTTTTTTTTGGAAGTTGTCTTAACGTCCATACCTTACCATCCAAACCATTTTTTTCAGGAAATCAACTCCTCCTCCTGCTTCTGCTACAAGTACTTAGTGTTCATCTATGTGTACATCACGTGGGTATTGGTTTGCACTTTTTGAAACCCTTGCACATTGTGCAATGGTGAAACTTGTACTCTCTATCTTTACCTCTTGTAATAGCTGCTAAGTGTATTGTTATGTCCCCATCACAGCATCTTTCAGATGTTCTGACAGAGACCTCTTGTCTAATTTTTTAAACCTTTGCACATGGGGGCCTGAACATCCAGTGTTTGCCTTGCTGTCAGATGTTTGCCTCTTCTGATCGGCAGTGAAATCATCCCCGCCCGTCAGAGAGCCGTGGTTCCCACGCTGTCAAAAGACAGTGTGAGCACTCAGCTGTGATCGGAGCTATATAGTTTACCTCCGGTCACTGGTGTCAATGGATGGGACTACAGCTCCCATCATCTAACCCCTGCTGCCTCTAAATACAGCCAGAGCAGGAGTGGCTGATGGGTAAATTCATTAGCGGGCTCCTGCGCAGTAAATAAATAATTTTAAAAAAAATGGCATGGGTCCCCCTGTATTTTTAATAACCAGCCAGGCAAAACTCACAGCTGGGGGCTGCAACCCTCACCTGTCAGCTTTAGTAACGCTGGTTATCAAGAATAGAGGGATTCCCATGCTGTATTTTTTAATTATTTAAATAAATAATTTGAAAAAATGGCATGGGGTCCCCCCATTTTTGACCTGACCACCAGCCCTGCTAAAACAGACAGCTGGGGGCTGGTATTCTCAGGCTGGTATGGGGCCATGGATATTGGCCCCCAGCTTAAAAATAGTAGCCCACAGCTGCCCAGAAAAGGCACATCTATTAGATGCACCAATTCTGGTGCCTTGCCCAGCTCTTCCCACTTCCCTGTAGCGGTGGCAAGTGGGGCTCATATTTGTGGAGTTGATGTCACCTTTATATTGTCAGGTAACATTAAGCTCATGGCTTAGTAATGGAGAGGCATCTATAAGACAACTATCCATTACTAATCCTATAGTTGTATTGTGAATAAAGTCACAGCCAGAATAAAGTCGTTGTCCCAGCGCAGCGTTCAGTTGCCCCTTTTCGGCATATATGTGTCTGTTCACAAATTGTTAGTTAGATAAGGCATACATATTCATTAACTATTTACATTGTCCAGTGCTGGAAAATGATCACTGCTGTCTTTCCCAGGCACCTAAATGATACTTGCGTCTCTTTATTAAACTGTTGCTTCACTTAGATTTTCTACATTTGAGTCCTTACAAAAAAAATGGTGGTGGGGTATTGGCCAGTTTCTGTTTATTTTAAACATGTCTAAGAGACTGGGTTAATAAGCTCCACAGACCTATTCAGGCCGCAGCCTTACACATATTGAAACATGGTCATTGCCATGCTAAGGCCTTTACCAGAGCTCTGTAACACTGCCTGTCACCTGAGTAATGCATTCCACAGACCTCAACACTCTCTGGGACATATCCTATAATTACTCCATTGTTGCTCAAAACCATGCAAGAGACACATTCTGCCTTGTTGGGTAGTTTCCAGTAAGCTTGTGCAGATTGGTCAATGGTACTCCTGGCCCTTGAGGTGGCTTTTTCACAGTAAAATGAGGCTTTTACATATTCTTGACATGGGTTTCAGGTCTGACAGACTGACCACAATACAGGCCCTTGATTGCATACACTGTACTCAGAATTTAATTCTAATGCTTTTGATGTCCGGTAGAATCGAATTTACTTGCATTGATCATACAGCTCCCCCAACTCCTGTATTATATTCACCTTACAGCGGCTTCACCCGCTATGACAGTGTTACCATTGGGATCTGGTGGCAAAAATTAACTGTAGACCTTACAAATCACAGGTTTCACAGCACCTGGTGGCCCTCTGAAAATTAAAAGCGAGGGCCGCATAATGACATGGCGGTGGAAATGGTGGTGTGGCAGGCAAAGCCCAAAATTCAAATGGGCATGTTTGAAAAGACATTGTAAAGGGATGGGGAATATGTATTCCACTATCTTGCTAACTATTTGGCATGAGGGAGGGACCACACGAATGTAGGAGTGAGAGTTCTCCCAAATGTTAAAGGAAAAGCTAAAGCTAAAACACGCCGTGTGAAGATATGCTAAAGGAGAGGCATATTTTGTTTTATTATTTAACGTTATATACATGTAATTATGAAGGAAAACATGTTTCTTATAATTTTTCCGTTTAAAAAAGAAACGTAGTGTAGTTTAGACAAAGGTGCATTCATGCTCCAAGAGATTGGAGATTACTACAATTATAAGCCAGGTTATCCTATCATGCTACGTAACACCTTAAATTGTTATCAATTTAGATATATATATACAGTATATATTTACCAACATGGCCTAAAGTGTTGGTACCCTTGAAATTGTTCCAGGAAATGAAGTATGTCTCCCAGAAACAGAAAATTATTGCAATTACACGTTTTGTTATACTCTTGCTTATTTCCTTTGTGTGTATTGAAACAAAACAAAAAAAAACAGAGAAAAAAGATAAATTGAACAGAATTTCACAAAACCCCTAACATGGGCATAACAATATTGTTGTCACCTTTACAAAAATGTGGTTGAAAACCTTTGTTTCAAGAGGCAGTGACAGGGGGAAACTTTATGCAGATGGTTAAGGAATTGGCTAAAAGATGGAAAACAAAGAGTCGTCATAAATGGTGCATTCTCTAAATGCCGGATAGTCAGCAGTGGGGACCGCAATGATCTGTACTAGGATCAATTATTTTAACCTCCTTCTTAACCCCTTAAGCCCCGAGGGTGGTTTGCACGTTAATGACCAGGCCAATTTTTACAATTCTGACCACTGTCCATTTATGAGGTTATAACTCTGGAACGCTTCAACGGATCTTGGCGATTCTGACATTGTTTTCTCGTGACATATTATACTTCATGTTAGTGGTAAAATTTATTCGATATAACTTGCATTTATTTGTGAAAAAAACGAATATTTGGCGAAAATTTGGAAAATTTCGCAATTTTCCAACTTTGAATTTTTATGCCCTTAAATCACAGACATATGTCACACAAAATACTTAATAAATAATATTTCCCACATGTCTACTTTACATCAGCACAATTTTGGAACCAAAATTTTTTTTTGTGACGGAGTTATAAGGGTTAAAAGTTGACCAGCAATTTCTCATTTTTACAACACCATTTTTTTTTAGGGACCACATCTCATTTGAAGTCATTTTGACGGGTCTATATGATAGAAAATACCCAAGTGTGACACCATTCTAAAAACTTCACCCCTCAAGGTACTCAAAACCACTTTCAAGAAGTTTATTAACCCTTCAGGTGTTTCACAGGAATTTTTGGAATGTTTAAATAAAAATGAACATTTAACTTTTTTTCACACAAAATTTATTTCAGCTCCAATTTGTTTTATTTTACCAAGGGTAACAGGAGAAAATAGACCCCAAAAGTTGTTGTACAATTTGTCCTGAGTACGCTGATACCCCATATGTGGGGGTAAACCACAGTTTGGGCGCATGGCAGAGCTTGGAAGCAAAGGAGCGCCATTTGACTTTTCAATGCAAAATTGACTGGAATTGAGATGGGACGCCATGTTGCATTTGGAGAGCCCCTGATGTGCCTAAACATTGAAACCCCTAACAAGTGACACCATTTTGGAAAGTAGACCCCCTAAGGAACTTATCTAGATGTGTGGTGAGCACTTTGACCCAACAAGTGCTTTACAGAAGTTTATAATGCAGAGCCGTAAAAATAAAAAATCATATTTTTTCACAAAAATGATCTTTTCACCCCCAATTTTTTATTTTCCCAAGGGTGAGAGAAGAAATTGGACCCCAAAAATTGTTGTGCAATTTATCCTGAGTACGCTGATACCCCATATGTGGGTGTAAACCATTGTTTGGGCGCAGGGCAGAGCTCGGAAGGGAAGGAGCGCCATTTGACTTTTCAATGCAAAATTGACTGGAATTGAGATGGGACGCCATGTTGCATTTAGAGAGCCCTTGATGTGCCTAAACATTGAAACCCCTAACAAGTGACACCATTTTGGAAAGTAGACCCCCTAAGGAACTTATCTAGATGTGTGGTGAGCACTTTGACCCAACAAGTGCTTTACAGAAGTTTATAATGCAGAGCCGTAAAAATAAAAAATCATATTTTTTCACAAAAATGATCTTTTCACCCCCAATTTTTTATTTTCCCAAGGGTGAGAGAAGAAATTGGACCCCAAAAATTGTTGTGCAATTTGTCCTGAGTACACTGATACCCCATATGTGGGTGTAAACCATTGTTTGGGCGCAGGGCAGAGCTCAGAAGGGAAGGAGCGCCATTTGACTTTTCAATGCAAAATTGACTGGAATTGAGATGGGACGCCATGTTGCGTTTGGAGAGCCCCTAATGTGCCTAAACATTGAAACCCCCCACGAGTGACACCATTTTGGAAAGTAGACCCCTTAAGGAACTTATCTAGATGTGTGTTGAGCACTTTGACCCAACAAGTGCTTCACAGAAGTTTATAATGCAGAGCCGTAAAAATAAAAAATCATATTTTTTCACAAAAATGATCTTTTCGCCCCCATTTTTTTATTTCACCAAGGGTAAGAGAAGAAATTAGACCACAAAAGTTGTTGTGCAATTTGTCCTGAGTACGACGATACCCCATATGTGGGTGTAAACCATTGTTTGGGCGCATAGCAGAGCTCAGAAGGGAAGAAGCGCTATTTTACTTTTCAATGCAAAATTGACTGGAATTAAGATGGGATGCCATGTTGCGTTTGGAGAGCCCCTGATGTGCCTAAACATTAAACCCCCCCACAAGTGACACCATTTTGGAAAGTAGACCCCCTAAGGAACTTATCTAGATGTGTTTTGAGAGCTTTGAACCCCCAAGTGTTTCACTACAGTTTATAACGCAGAGCCGTGAAAATAAAATTTTTTTTTTTTTTCACAAAAATGATTTTTTAGCCCCCAGTTTTGTATTTTCACAAGGGTATCAGGATAAATTGGACCCTAAAAGTTGTTGTCCAATTTGTCCTGAGTACGCTGATATCCCCTATGTGGGGGGGAACCACTGTTTGGGCGCATGACAGAGCTCGGAAGGGAAGGAGCGCCATTTGGAATGCAGACTTAAATGGATTGGTCTGCAGGCGTCACGTTGCATTTGCAGAGCCCCTGATGTACCCAAACAGTACAAACCCCCCACAAGTGACCCCATATTGGAAACTAGACCCCCCAAGGAACTTATCTAGATGTGCTGTGAGAACTTTGAACCCCCAAGTGTTTCACTACAGTTTATAACGCAGAGCCGTGAAAATATATATTTTTTTTTTCACAAAAATGAAATTTAGCCCCCAGTTTTGTATTTTCACAAGGGTATCAGGATAAATTGGACCCTAAAAGTTGTTGTCCAATTTGTCCTGAGTACGCTGATACCCCCTATGTGGGGGGGGAACCACTGTTTGGGCGCATGACAGAGCTCGGAAGGGAAGGAGCGCCATTTGGAATGCAGACTTAAATGGATTGGTCTGCAGGCGTCACGTTGCATTTGCAGAGCCCCTGATGTACCCAAACAGTACAAACCCCCCACAAGTGACCCCATATTGGAAACTAGACCTCCCAAGGAACTTATCTAGATGTGTTGTGAGAACTTTGAACCCCCAAGTGTTTCACTACAGTTTACAACGCAGAGCCGTGAAAATAAAACATTTTTTTTTCCCACAAAAATGATTTTTAGCCCCCCAAATTTTTATTTTCCCAAGGATAACAAGAGAACTTGGACCCCAGAAGTTGTTGTTCAATTTGTCCCTAGTACGCTGATACCCCATATGTTGGGGTAAACCCCTTTTTGGACGCACGGGAGAGCTCGGAAGGGAAGGAGCACTGTTTTACTTTTTCAACGCAGAATTGGCTGGAATTGAGATTGGACGCCATGTCGCGTTTGGAGAGCCCCTGATGTGCCTGAACAGTGGAAACTCCCCAATTCTACCTGAAACCCTACCCCTAACCTCACCCCTAACCGTTTACTGAACATTTTCTGACAGTCATAAGTGCCACGTATATAAGTGCCACGTATATAAGTGCCACGTATATAAGTGCCACGTATATAAGTGCCACGTATTTAAGAGCCACGTATTTAAGAGCCACGTATTTAAGTGCCACGTATTTAAGTGCCACGTATTTAAGTGCCACGTATTTCAGTGCCACGATATTTCAGTGCCACGTATTTCAGTGCCACGTATTTCAGTGCCACGTATTTCAGTGCCACGTATTTCAGGCACTGAAAAATACGTGGCACGTAAATACGTGGCACGTAAATACGTGGCACTGAAATACGTGGCACTTAAATACGTGGCACTTAAATACGTGGCACTTATATACGTGGCCACTGAAATATCGTGGCACTTATATACGTATATACGTATATAAACGTATATTTCAGTGCCACGTATTTCAGTGCCACGTATTTCAGGTTAGGGGTAGGGTTAGTGGTAGGGTTAGGGTTTTTTGTTTTTTTCTTGTTTTCTTGTGTTTTTCTATAAAAACGCATGCGTTTTACCGCGTTTACATGCATTTTTTCACACATGCGGTTTTTTTTAATAACGCATGCAGATAAAAACACAAGTGTGAAACCAGACTAAAAGACACTTTTTATAGCAAAAAAGTTTTTGCGTCTCCACATTTTGAGACCTATAATTTTTCCACATTTTGGTCCACAGAGTCATGTGAGGTCTTGTTTTTTGCGGGACGAGTTGACGTTTTTATTGCTAACATTTTCGGACACGTGACCATTTTTTATCACTTTTTATTCCGATTTTTGTGAGGCAGAATAACCAAAAACCAGCTATTCATGAATTTCTTTTGGGAGAGGCGTTTATACCGTTCTGCGCTTGGTAAAATTGATAAAGCAGTTTTATTCGTCGGGTCAGTACGATTACAGTGATACCTCATTTATATCATTTTTTTATGTTTTGACGCTTTTATACGATAAAAACTATTTTATAGAAAAAATAATTATTTTGGCATCGCTTTATTCTGAGGACTATAACTTTTTTATTTTTTTGCTGATGATGCTGTATGGCAGCTCGTTTTTTGCGGGACAAGATGACGTTTTCAGCGGTAACATGGTTATTTATATCCGTCTTTTTGATCGCGTGTTATTCCACTTTTTGTTCGGCAGTATGGTAATAAAGCGTTGTTTTTTGCCTCGTTTTTTTTTTTTTTTCCTTACAGTGTTTACTGAAGGGGTTAACTAGTGGGCCAGTTTTATAGGTTGGGTCGTTACGGACGCGGCGATACTAAATATGTGTACTTTTATTGTTTTTGTTTGTTTTTTTTAGATAAAGAAATGTATTTATGGGAATAATATTTTTTTTTTTTATTATTATTTATTTAGGAATTTTTTTTTTTTTTTTTTACACATGTGGAAATTTTTTTTTTTACTTTTTTACTTTGTCCCAGGGGGGGACATCACAGATCGCAGATCTGATAGTGTGCACAGCACTCTATCAGATCCGCGATCATACTTTCATCGGAGCAGGCTGCAGCTTTCATCTGCAGCCTGCTCCGACCCGGAAGTGCTCCCTGCAGGACCCGGATACAGCCCCTCGGCCATTTTGGATCCGGGGCCTGCAGGGAGAAGACGTTCGGTACGAGGTGAGTACATCACCTTGTACCGATCGTCTCAGGGAAGCACGCAGGGAGCCCCCTCCCTGCGCGATGCTTCCCTGTACCGCCGGTACACCGCGATCATGTTTGATCGCGGTGTGCCGGGGGTTAATGTGCCGGGGGCGGTCCGTGACCGCTCCTGGCACATAGTGCCGGATGTCAGCTGCGATATGCAGCCGACACCCGGCCGCGATCGGCCGCGCTCCCCCCGTGAGCGCGGCCGATCGCATATGACGTACTATCCCGTCACCGGGAATTAAGGCCCACCCCACCTCGACGGTATAGTACGTCATACGGGCTTAAGGGGTTAATGACCTTGTAGATGGGATTGAGAGTAAAGAGTCAGTCTTTGCTGATGACACCAAAATATATAGGATATTAAAATCTGATCTGGACATAAAAATGTTGCAAATCGATCTGGATAAAATGTCTGAGTGGGTAAATACTTGGCAAATGAGACTTAATGATGATAAATGGAGAGTAATACACCTAGGACAGAGTAATCCTATTGCTGCCTTTACATTAAATGGGAGTATACTGGGGACTACAGAACAGGAGAAGGACTTCGGAATTCCGGTTACAAATAAGCTGAGCAGCAGCACTTAATGTCAAGCAGCAGCCGCAAAAGCAAACAAGATTTTAGGATGTATAAAAAGAGAAAATCCTGCGCTCCCAACATATTGTTACCCCTTTATAAAACACTTGTGAGGCCATATCTAGATTATGGGTTCCAGTTTTAGGCTCCACACTTTGAACTGATTCTAACTTTAGAATATACTTTTAAAGGCAAGCAACTAGATTATTACAAGGGATAGAAGGCCTCTTATATGATGAGAGGTTGAAAAATTTGAGCTTGTTTAGCTTAGAAAAAAAGACGTCTCAGAGAAGATCTCATTTATATGTATAAATATATGGGAGGTCAGTAGAAAGGACTGGCATGCGATTTTTTCCTTCCAAAGGCCATACTAAGAACCAGGGGGCACTTATTATGGTTAACAGAAAGGCGATTCCATTAGCTAACTAGGAAAGGATTCTTTGCAGATAGAGCAGTCAGAATGTGGAATGCCGACCACAAGAGGTAGTAATGGCAGACACTATGACAGCTATAAAAAGGTCTGGATGATTTCCAAAGTACAAATAATATTGTGGGTTATAGTTAATTAGTGGAGGAGAAAGGTTGAATTGATGGACCTAGGTCTTTTTTTCAACCTATGTAACTACAGGTGCTTCTGACAAAATTATAATATTATCAAAAAGTTAATTTATTTCAGTTCTTCAATACAAAAAGTGAAACTCATTATATAGAGTCATTACAATCAGAGTGATCTATTTCAGGTGTTTATTTCTGGTAATTTTGATTCTAATTTTGTGAGATGCACCTATACATGTCCAAATTTTATTTTTTTCTTTTTTGTTTGTATTATTCTAATACACACAAAGAAAATAAACGTGTACAAGAAATGGTGCCAACACTTTAGGCCATGACTATATATATTTGGTATCCCCATAATCAGGGTGACCAACAGAAAAATATTAGTACTCTTTTTGTGTAGCATTTGAATAGTATAAAATTTAAAACATCAAAAAAAAAAAAAAAAACAACTACGGAAATGCAGGGCCGTTTAGACATCTCTGTATAAAATATTAATGAAAGTTATATAAAAAGTTATATGAATCCCAAAATGGTGTGACTGACAAATAAAAATCATTCTGCAAAAAATGATCCATCTTACAGTTATGTCGATGAAAAAAAAATATATTATGGCTCCTTTAATATGAAAGAAATGTTACATTCTAAAGACAAAATGGGTTTTATGTCATTGATGATAACCATTTGTCAACAAATCCCTAATGTAACATTTCTTTTTTATGCAACAGCAGTAATATCAACACTTTATGTTTTTCAATACATGTATAGATGTACCCCATCTCCAAGATCCTATTTTAATGTGCACTAGGTGTAATGATAATATTAGCTAATACCTCCAATTAGAAATGTAGTATAGTACTTCTGATAACTACAATACGTACCTCATGTCCAGGGCATTTTAGCATCTTAGGTAACCATGGATACCTAAACTATGGCAATGCCCTGCACATGGTGTAATTAACATAGCTTATCAGAAGAACTATACTACATTTATAATTAAAGGGAACCTGTCACTCCCAAAATCGAAGATGAGCTAAGCCCACCGGCATCAGGAGCTTATCTACAGTGTTCTGTAATGCTGTAGATAAGCGCCCGATGTATCCTGAAAGATGAGAAAAAGAGGTTAGATTATACTCACCCAGGGGTGGTCTCGCTGCAATGGACGTCACAGTCCGGTCCGGTCTGATGGCTGTCGCGGTCCGGTCCGGGGCCTCCCATCTTCTTACGATGACGTCCTCTTCTTGTATTCATGCTGCGGCTCCGGCGCAGGGGTACTTTGTCTGCCCTGTTGAGGGCAGAGTAGAGTACTGCAGTGCGTAGGCTTCGGGAGAGGTCAGAGAGGCCCAGCGCCTCTGCTGTTATGACCCCAATGGCGAGGGTCTCAGAGGAACAAGTAAGTCTGCGAAGTACAAAAATCCAGCTCATAGGGCAGTGGTAACTGGGTTGACCATATATCTACTCCTAACGCCAACACTAGAAGTAGCCGGGGAACATGCCTACGTTGGTCGCTAGATGTCTCGCGCCAGCCGGAGGACTAACTACCCCTAGAAGAGGAAAACAAAGACCTTTCTTGCCTCCAGAGCATAGACCCCAAAAGTTGGATACAAGCCCCCCACAAACAATAACGGTGAGGTAAGAGGAAATGACAAACACAGAGATGAACTAGGTTTAGCAAAGAGAGGCCCACTTACTAATAGCAGAATGTAGTAAGATAACTTATATGGTCAACAAAAACCCTATCAAAAATCCAAACTGGAAATTCAAGAACCCCCGAAGCGTCTAACGGCCCGGGGGGAGAACTCCAGCCTCCCTAGAGCTTCCAGCAAGGTTAGGATACAGATTATGTACAAGCTGGACAAAAATGCAAACAAAAACAAATAGCAAAAAGCAAGAAAGCAGACTTAGCTTAATCTAGCAGGAACCAGGATCAGTAGACAAGAGCACAACAGATTAGCTCTGATTACAACGTTGCCAGGCATTGAACTGAAGGTCCAGGGAGCTTATATAGCAACACCCCTGACCTAACGACCCAGGTGAGCATACAAGGGATGGCAGACATTCCCAGAGTCAAATCACTAGTAACCACTAGAGGGAGCCAAAAAGGTAAATTCACAACACTCTGCACTGCAGTACTCTACTCTGCCCTCAACAAGACAGACAAAGTACCCCTGCGCCGGAGCTGCAGCATGAAGACAAGAAGAGGACGTCATCGTAAGAAGATGGGAGGCGCCGGACCAGACTGTGACGCCCGTCGCAGCGGGACCGCCCCTGGGTGATTATAATATAACCTCTTTTTCTCATCTTTCAGGATACATCGGGGGCTTATCTACAGCATTACAGAATGCTGTAGATAAGCCCCTGATGCCGGTGGGATTAGCTCATCTTCGATTTTGGGGGTGACAGGTTCCCTTTAAAGGTATTTTCCAGTATTATTATTTATATTTTTTTTATTACACCTACTACATATTAATATAGGATACTGGAGATAGGAATACCTCTTTAAAGATTTTGTGTATATGTTCAATACCAAATAACACAACATGGAATATAGAAACACAAACATATACAAGCTGTAAAAATATTCAGCAACATTGTTGCCTATTAAAAGGATTCTAGAAGAAAAACTCAAGAATAAGATTTGGAATTCTTCACATTCACTCAGTCTTCTTCTTATAAAATAGATAATATACTACTTATTAAAAATGGGCATAAAAGTGAGAGAAAATATCTTTCTGGAAACAGAATTATATTCAGGAAATAGTCAGTACATCAGAAGACCTCCCCTAGAGATAAAAATGGCACTTCAAAGAAGATTGACAATGTGTCCTTTGGAAGACGAAATTACCCACGGTCCAGTGACTTATTGTTTGAGCACCATGAAGCAGCGCACCTACGAAGGTTTGTGTTGACACACAGAGATCTTCATCTATACTCAAGTAATCAGAAACTCTGTGAGACATTTGGTTAAATTGTGCTGAAAGCTGTACCTGTTATAAAGATGTCTGTGAAATTGTCAGCTTTTGGAACAAGTTGGACTAAAGTGTTTTTCTTTTTTCATTCTCAGTCACACATAAGCATCGGTTAAGAAAATACATGAATCTAAATGCCAGTAGGTGATAATGCAAGCATCTTAGCTTTAGCTTCATGATCGAAAGTGACATAGAAGTTATTTTATGGCTAAACGGAAAAAGCCAAAAGTCCTGAAATGAATTTTAGCACTTTTTGACAACTTGTCATTTTTTATATGTCTGTTCAAGCAGAACGATTCTTGAGTGATATTTACCTAATATAGCCAAGAAAAGGGTCATTTGTAAAAGTCAGTCAAATCAAAGACAAAAAAAGAAAGTGTAAAGGAGAAAAAAGTGAGAAAATTGTGTTTTACTTAACCTATCATCTTAATCTTAGAGAGGTCAATTAATTTCTTCTGGGTATTAGGTTTAGAGAATTGTTATACATCTTTACTTTCAGATAAAGAACTCCAAATTCCATTTCATAGACAGAGTTTTTAAAATATAAGATGCTGACTGCCTGCTTAGGGTGCTTATTAACTTATTGTATACTGGTATATCACTGAGTTAAATACATAAGTCAGCAATTAGCTCCTAGACACTGTTGAGGCTTCCTTTACATAAAGTTTTTAGGCAGTGATTTTTTTCTTTTTGTTAAAAAATTTCATGAATCTTTGTTTTGTTTTTTTTTTTAAGTGTTTTTTTTTTCAGTGAAATTTTTTATTCTGACACTTTTTTTCATGAATTTTTCATTATTTTATAGACGTTTATAGAAGCCGATATGAAAGCATCTGAAATCCCAGATCTAGAGCATAATGTATTTTAAAAAAAATTGCATTATGTCAAATAACTCAGTAAAAGTATGAAAAATCTTCCAGAAAAAAACAGTGGCAGACTGCTTTGTTTTTACCACGTAACAATGGTTAAAATTATAATTTTCCGAGCTAAAGCCACCATCTTACACAAGCAGGTACAATGCTGACCATAAGACAGCCAAACTGTAAGGCAGCCAGAATGTTCTGGGCATTGACACTCATGGTAATTCTCAGCTTCAGTTGTAAAGGAGCCATCATGAGATTTTACATTTTATACACAGCATTAACTTCTTTTACTGTATAGAGTTTGTCCACAATGTTTTCAAGCTATAAAACCACTTGGCAGCACTTTACCTGGCATGATCATAAAGAACGAGGTCAGTGTTCTGAATTAGGCCTGTACTCTGGATATTGTGGATTGGATCATGTTTGTTGAGTAGGATATGGATGAGGTGTAGGAAAAAACACATAACCACTGCCTAAAGATGGAATCAGATGTAGCTCCCAGTGACAGGGGATTCACCACCTGTCTTGGATGTACTGATGAATTGTTGCTACTAAAAATCATTCACCCAGTGTTCCATGAATCTCATGCATTGTCCCTGCCCATTGTTGCTGCTCCAATCGGCTATGGCGCATTGCACTTTGGAGCTCAAACACAAGTCAACAGATCAGCCTATGTGAGCATAGAGCAGGTATCCCGATCTGCAAGTAATAGTGCTGGCTGGGTATCTTCCATTGAAGCTAAAAAAAAGTCATAATTTCTCAAATGCCAGCCAATTCCAAACAGCGCAATAACAGTGACTGTCCCATCAGCAATAAAACGAGTCAAAGTTTAGTTCGCACAAGTGGATGAAAGGGAGGTTTATCTTTTTCACCAAACAAGAATAAGGGTCAGAAATCTGACAGGGAAATGGAGCAGGACCATGTGCCATTTTTAGAATACAAAAGCAAATAGTTGTTGTGGATGATGATGGTGATCATGACACCAACCAAGTACTACTTAATTGCATGGCCTGTTTGACAGAAACACAAGCGTGGGGTGATGTAATTTCTCTTTGCGGCAGGCCGGTCCACTGTTTGTTTCCTCCCACACTCCTCAGCACTGCTGCACTTGCATGTGGTGTCCATCAAGCCTTACGGGGAGTAGTTGGTATCTGCAGGTATTTAACCCTAAACAAAACCATGAAAAAAACACAGTGCAGTAGTCCAAAATTTAGAAAAATGATGCAAAATTTTATTAATATACAAAAGACGCCCCCTGAGGAAGGTAATTTCTGAAACGTGCGTCGGGGTGGGCGGGAGATGGCGTGTCATCCTGTGCACTTCTACATGGTTTGTTGCTCATTTATTTGCAATTTATGTTTATATACTTTGTAGAGCATATCTCCATGTGAACTTTCCATGGTTCTTCCACTTATATATTTTGCTACAGTTGTTACAATGATGAATTCCAATGGACTACCTGGGTGGATATAGTTATCATCATAGATTTGACATATATTTAGCAGAATTGCCACCCTGCTTCTTTTGCCCTTTATATGCGTGCTATTGCCAATTTTAGCCCACTTATCTGTCAGTGATCATTTGTATATTAATAAAATTTTGCATCATTTTTCTAAATTTTGGACTACTGCACTGTGGTTTCTTTGTGGTTTTGCTTTGTTCAAGCATACAGTGTGTCCTATACTGCTCCATTACACTGGCTATAGAATTATATATGATTTAAACTTCGGTTAACTATTATGTCAAGATTTTTTACTAAAAGCCATATGTGTTTTTCCTGTTTTTATTAGGTATTTAACCCTGCTGTGTCCTGCAGAGATTAGGTTCCACATCCTATCTCTTGCTATCAGGGCTTTTATCGGGCAGCTCTCCCTATCATTCCCTGCCCGAATGTTGGTTCCTCCTCTGATAGAACACATGTATGCATTTTTCTGTATTCTGCTTACCATTAACAACTCGGCCTGTTTACCTGTCATGTCTAATCTCTTTGCTCTAGATCTCAAATACTTTTTCTGATCCTTTGCTGCCAGTATCATCATCCTGGGGGTCAGCAAATGTCTCCCAACCTGTCTCCATACCGAAATAGTGTCCCCCATCGTACCTCAATCCTGTAATAATGTCCCATCCTGGCACTCATTCTGGAACATTGTCCTCCAACCTGACCACCATTCTGTGATAATATAACTGATTTCAATCCAAATCATATAATTTTATCCCTTATCCCAGCCCCTATCCTTTAATAACGTCCTCCATCCCGGGCCTCTATGCTGTAATAATATCACCTGTACTCCTTAAAGTAATAAAATCAATATCCCTCATCCAGGCCCCTATTCTGTAATAATGTCCTCCATCCTGGTCCCTTTCTGAAATAATCTTTCCCCTTTCTGTAATAACTAGCTGTTTCCAGCCAGCTAACGCTCGGCACGCTCATTGCTATCTAATTAACGCTGCTGGTGATTAAACTAAAGTAAATAATGACAACATTCAATAGCGCTTACGCAGGTGGTAATTTAACTTAAAATGAAGTTAATAACAATAATAATCATTACAAATCTGAATAATACAAAAAATACATTTTATTCACAGTGTAAAATCAAAAACAAACTGGATTCAGTAAGATGTGCATTTTTTATTCATTCCATCATCTAAACAAATTTCATAACGAAACATAAATTAAGTAAAAGTTTATCTGTAAACACAATTAAATGTATAGTCATTTTTGTCATTTTCAAAGATCTTTCTTTGACATCTACCAGGTACAATTTAATGTGTGGGGACGGGATTGTGTGTCATAATGTGGTGGGGGGGCGGGATTATGTGTGGTAATGTGGTGGGTGGTTGGGATTATGGGTGGTAATGTGGTGGGAGGCGGGATTATGTGTGGTAATGTGGATGGAGGCGGGATTATATGTGGTAATGTGGTGGGGGGCGGGATTATGTGTTGTAATGGGGTGTGGGGACGGGATTGTGTGTGGTAATATGGTGGGGCGGGATTATGTGTGGTAATGTGGTGGTGCGGGATTATGTGTGGTAATGTAGTGGGGGGCGGGATTATGTGTGGTAATGTGGTGAGGGGCGAGATTATGTGTGGTAATGTGGTGGGGGATTATGTGTGGTGATGTGGTGGGGGGCAGGATTATGTGTGTGATGTGGTGGGGGGGTGGGATTATGTGTGGTGATGTGGTGGGGGGCGGGATTATGTGTGGTGATGTGGTGGGGGGCGGGATTGTGTGTGGTAATTTTTGTATGGTGATGTGTTGGGGTCGGAATTATGTGTGGTAATGTGGTGGGGGGCGGGATTGTGTGGTAATGTTGTGGGGGGCGGGATTATCTGTGGTGATGTGGAGGGGGCCAGGATTATGCGTCGTGATGTGGTGGAGGGAGCGGGATTATGCGTGTTGATGTGGTGGGGGCGGGATTATGTGTGGTAATGTGGTGGGGGGGCGGAATTGTGTGGTAATGTGTTGGGGGCGGGATTATGCGTGGTGATGGGGTGGGGGTGGGATTGTGTGTGGTGATGGGGTGGGGGGGCGGAATTATGTGTGGTGATGTGTTGGGGGGCGGGATTATGTGGTGATGTGGTGGGGGTGGGATTATGTGTGGTGATGTGGTGGGGGGTGGTATTATGCATGGTGATGTGTTAGGGGCAGGATTATGTGGTGATGTGGTGGGGGCGGAGCTACTGTGCAGGGGGCAGGATTAGTGAGTGTGATGTGGGGGGCGGGAATATGTGTGGTAATGTAGTGGGGGGATTATGTGTGGTAATGTTGTGGGGGGCGGGATTATGCATGGTGATGTGGTGGGGGGTGGTATTATGCATGGTGATGTGTTAGGGGCGGGATTATGTGGTGATGTGGTGGGGGCGGAGCTACTGTGAAGGGGGCTGGATTAGTGAATGTGATGTGGGGGGCGGGATTATGTGTGGTAATGTGGTGGCGTGGCAGGATTATGTGTGGTAATGTGGTGGGGGGGCAGGATTATGTGTGGTAATGTGGTGGGGGGCGGGATTACGTGTGGTAATGTGGTGGGGGTCAGGATTATGTGTGGTAATGGGGTGGGGGGCGGGATTATGGGTGGTAATGATGTGTGAGGGTGGGATTATGGGTGGTAATGGCGTGCGAGGACGGTATTATGGGTGGTAAAGGGGTGGGGGGTGGGATTATGGGTGCTGATAGGGTGGGGGGGCGGCATTATGGGTGGTGATGTTTTATGGGTGGTGATGGGGTGAGGGGGCGGGATTATGGGTGGTGATGGGGTGGGGGGGTGGTATTATGGGTGGTGATGGGGTGGGGGGTGGGATTATGGGTGGTGATGGGGTGGGGGGGCGGGTTTATGGGTGGTGATGGTGTGGGGGGTGGGATTATGGGTGGTGATGGGGTGGGGGGTGGGATTATGGTTGGTGAAGGGGTGGGGGGTGTTATAATGGGTGGTGATGGGGTGGGGGGTGGTTTTATTTGTGGTGATGGGGTGGGGGGGCAGGATTATGGGTGGTGATGGGGTGGGGGGGCAGGATTATGGGTGGTGATGGGGTGGGGGGGCAGGATTATGGGTGGTGATGGTTTGGGGGGCCGTATTATGGGTGGTGATGGGGTGGGGGGGCAGGATTATGGGTGGTGATGGGGTGGGGTGGGATTATGGGTGGTGATGGGGTGGGGGGCGGGATTATGGGTAGTGATCTTATGGGTGGTGATGGGGTGGGGGGTGGAATTATGGGTGGTGATGGGGTGGGGGGCGGGATTATGGGTGCTGATGTGTTGGGGGGTGGGATTGTGTGTGGTGATGGGGTGGCGGGCGTGGTTCTGTGTGGTGATGGGTTGGGGGCGTGATTGTGTGTGGTGATGGGTTGGGGCAAGATTGTGTGTGGTGATGGGTTGGGGGCGGGATTGTGTGTGGCGATGGGTTGGGGGCGGGATTGTGTGTGGTGATGGGGTGGCGGGCGTGGTTCTGTGTGGTGATGGGTTGGGGGCGTGATTGTGTGTGGTGATGGGTTGGGGCAAGATTGTGTGTGGTGATGGGTTGGGGGCGGGATTGTGTGTGGCGATGGGTTGGGGGCGGGATTTTGTGTGTTGATGGGGTGGGGGGCATGATTGTGTGTGGTGATGTGTTGGGGGTGAGATTGTGTGTGGTGATGGGTTGGTTGGCGAGATTGTGTGTGGTGATGTGTTGGGGGTGGTATTGTGTGTGGTGATGTGTTGGGGGCAGGATTGTGTGTGGTGATGTGTTGGGGGCAGGATTGTGTGTGGTGATGTGTTGGGGGCAGGATTGTGTGTGGTGATGTGTTGGGGGCGGGATTGTGTGTGGTAATGAGGTGGGGGGCAGGATTGTGTGTGGTGATGTGGTGGGAGGCAGAGCTATTGTGCAGGGGGCGGGATTAGCGAGTAATCATGATGCCTCTTATATATATAGATGTTCCCCCTCATGGCTCACTTCTCCAAAACATTTTACAAAAAATAATCAAATTTCTTCTCAGCTGTTCCCACTCCCATGAGGAGCATTGTCCTCTTCATGTCCCATAGCCCGAATAGGGGGGCGGGACATTGTTTTGACATAATATGCTGACTGCAATAGACACAACGATGTTACCTGTCAGCCTTAGATTGGTTGATGCCATGTATAGCAATTGCAGTGCAGGGAGGTAGTGGTCCCCTGTGTTGTAATATATTTCAGCTGAATGTAGGTTTGAGGTCGCACATTCAGCTGAAAAAGGCACTAGCATCTGCAAGCATATTGATTCCAAGTGCACACTCTTGGTTGCTAAAGTTTTGATAAAAAATACTGCTTTATTTGCTACAGATCCTACCAGTTCTCTGAATGCTGAGCTCCTTATAATCCTGCCCACACCACTGATTGGCAGCCTTTTGTAAAACTGTGCATAGGCAGAAAGCTGCTACTTAGTGCAGGGGGGCGGGTCATACAGAGTTTCCGAATATGGATGCAGGTTTACCAACCCTCTCATGATGATCTGCTGATAAAATGTTAATTTTCTTGAAACTCTAACAAGCAGCCTAGTAAGTGACACATCACTGGAATTGGTCTCCGTTTCTACATTGTACGTTTCTCAGGTTAAGTCTCAAAAACCTGGAAACAGGTTCAGTTTAAATAATTCTAAATTACTGTTGTTTCTTAGAATGCATAAAATGGATCAGATTAAGCAATATCCTGAATATGCAGCAATTGATTGTCAGTGGTTTTATGTCAGTGGTTTTATGTATAATTTATGTTATTTGTGTTTGCAGCAAAAAAATTATTAGATTGTCAAAATAGTGTTGTCATAGTGCATAAATATAATATTTAACGCCTTTCTGACCTCGGACGGGATAGTACGTCCGAGGTCAGAACCCCCGCTTTGATGCGGGCTCTGGCGATGAGCCCGCATCAAAGCCGGGACATGTCAGCTGTTTTGAACAGATGACATGTGCCCGCAATAGCGGCGGGTGGAATTGTGATCCACTCGCCGCTATTAACTAGTTAAATGCCGCTGTCAAAAGCTGACAGCGGCATTAAACCGGTGCTTCCGGCCATTGGACCGGAAATGAGCGCATCACTGACCCCCGTCACATGATTGGGGGTCAGCGATGCATCAGGATAGTAACCATAGAGGTCCTTGAGACCTCTATGGTTACTGATCCCGGCCTACTGTAAACGCTACCCTGGGGTTGGCGCTCATAGCAAGCCTGCAATTCAGCTACATAGCAGCCGATCGAGTTGTGCCTGCTTCTAGCCTCCCATGGAGGCTATTTAAGCATGGCAAAAGTAAAAAAAAGTTAAAAAAATGTGAAAAAAAAAAAAAAGTTTAAATCACCCCCTTTCGCCCCATTAAAAATATAACAATAAAAAAAAATCAAACCTACACATATTTACACATATCGCCGCGTTCAGAATCACCCGATCTATCAATGAAAAAAAGGATTAACCTGATCGCTAAACGGCGTAGCGAGAAAAAAATTAGAAACGCCAGAATTACGCTTTTTGGTGGCCGCTACATTGCATTAAAATGCAATAACGGGCGATCAAAAGAATGTATCTACACAAATATGCTATCACTAAAAACGTCAGCTCATCACGCAGAAAATAAGCCCTAACCTGACCCCAGATCACGAAAAATGGAGACGCTACGGGTATCAGAAAATGGCGCAATTTTTTTTAAAGCAAAGTTTGGAATTTTTTTTCACCACTTAGATAAAAAGGAACCTAGTCATGTTTGGTGTCAATGAACTCGTAATTACCTGGAGAATCATAATGGCAGGTCAGTTTTAGCATTTAGTGAACCTAGCGAAAAAGCCAAACAAAAAATAAGTGTGGCCTTGCACTTTTTTTGCAATTTCACCGCACTTGGAATTTTTTTCCTGTTTTCCAGTACACAACATGGTAAAACCAATGATGTTGTTCAAAAGTAAAACTCGTCCTGCAAAAAATAAGCCCTCACATGGCCATATTGACGGAAAAATATAAAAGTTATGGCTCTGGGAAGGAGGGGAGCGAAAAACGAACATGGAAAAACGAAAAATCCCAAGGTCATGAAGGGGTTAATCTTTATTGTTTCGCTGTCTTTAATTTGACTTTTGTTGCAGTATTAGATTTAGTAACAGCAGATGACATTTTATTTTGGCTGAAACGTGACAGATTTACTATTTGTAGGTTATGGGCACAGTCAAGATATCTAATATGTGTATAATCATCTTCACAGCTTTCCTTAAAATCAAATCACTGTTTGTGAGTGAACAATCCAACATCACAAGACTCTGTAAACTACCAGATTTAACTCACTTTATATAACTAATACCCATAGCAATATTTTTGCAATATCATATCCGTGAATCATATTTTAGTTTACAACTCCTGAGGCATCTCAGCCTGGAAATTCTATCACACCATCAAACGCCACTGCCACTGTCTGTCTGTCTGTCTGTCTGTCTATCTATCTATCTATCTATCTATCTATCTATCTATCTATCTATCTACCATGTTCCTCATTGCTATCTATCGCTATTTTTGAACATCTTTTATATATAAAACCCTTTAATTTCTATGCTGCATTTCATTACATACTTGTCACATGGAAAGCACACCTTCTGACAAGGACACAGACAGCACACGAACACACAGATGTCACACGAATGGCACATTTATACACAAGGATGGCACACAGACACGGACCTCAGATTTCACAAGTACTGTTTTTTTCCTGCACAGGAATTGCCAAGATATGTGTGAAGGAGCCCTTAGAAAGAAGCCAGAAATTTACAGCTGATCCCATTAAACTTAACATTTTTTCTCTCATGGCTAAAACACGGTATCCAAAAACACATGAGCTCAGGAACTGGCCAATTCTTCGGTTCCTGTAATTTTTTTTTAAACTTTGATGGAATAAACATTGAAGGCAATCTGTCCCCAGCCTTTTGCTAGCTTCTCTGAGAGCAGGATATTGTAGGAAAAGAAACTCTGACTCATCGGACCAGTGCTAACGTGAGCTGTAGTCCATCCAGTAATAATCTCCTGGTTATGAAACGTTCATTGTATTGAAACAACAGCACACACCTTAATAAATGACACATCACGCAGCAAAACCTGATTAAAGATTCCCTTTAAGTCTTATAGAAAATGGGGGTAGAGGGAAAAGAAAGTCAGCACACCTAGTATTTTGATCCAGCTTCAGTCAGATGGACAATAGCATGGAAAAGTCCTGGCTAGAGCTGGTATGCATACGATAGAAGCAACAATTTACATCTAAGTCCTTTTCTTTGTTAAAACTTCACATTTATTCACAGCTTAATCACGGTCTATTATTATGTGCTGTGCAGGTGAATTTAAAAAGAAGTGGAGAAGACCGCATGACCAAAATGGCCAATCCCATCTCGTACTAAATACACAAATCGCCAAGAGGTACATGCTAGAAAGCATATAAATATTAATTATATTGCAAGATGACATCTTGCCTGATATTAAGTCCAAGTGGTATCTTTGTCTGCAATTTAAAGATTCAAAATCATTCTCTGTTAAGAATTTTTCTTTTGAATTCTACACCCCTTATAGGTTTGTAGACTTTTTCTATACCATAGAAAGACAATGTGGAAACATCCCCATGGTGCACATTATGGAAACGTTTAGAATCCGCAGAAATGTTAATCACAGTAGCGCTACTCATATCTGAAATAGGTCTGCATATTAATTTCTATAAGGGTCTGCTACTGCGATTAACATTTGAAATAAAAACAAAACACATTTTTCCTTTTTTATTTAAAAATAACAAATGCAGTTATACTCACCTAATTTCCATTCCATTGAATCCCTCGTTTCCTGTAATACAACAAACAAACAAACAAAAAACATATTCCTCACCTGTCCGAAGTTCTGTCCCTTGCCGTAATCCATGTCTAGGGATAAATAGTTTCCAACCTGTGTGGTGCCATGATGCTACCGTCCTGGCTAAGATCCACTGGTGAATGAGCAGCTGTGAGTGCAGCATCAGTGAGCAGCGGTGAACTCATCAAGGTTACTGCACACCACTGAGGCTGTGTTCCCAGTCGGGATGAACTGCAGTGACCTAAGCACCATGAAAAAAAGTCAGAGATTTCACTGCAGTTCAGCTAAGTGAGTTCACTTCAGATCACTGTGGAGATGCTTCACATTGGATAAGTTCCCAGCAAACTAAAGATTGCCTTGTCATTGGCTACTATTCATTTATGAAATGGTCAAATGATCTGCTAAGCTGCTCCATTTTTCTTTATTATCTAAAGTAGTAATGCAATTCAAATTTCATATATTTCCGACGGCGCTTGCTCTGACATCAGATAGGTGAAGTGAGTTTATTGGCTGTGAACTCCCAGGACTTTCTGATGGCACTGCAAGCATGAGAACTTTGTCACGCTCGTGGTGCCATCTGACAGGTAATAAGTGTTCACAGGGAGACACTGAGCATACACTGGATGGCAGGCTGTATGGTCGCATCATGCAACCATGCAGCCTGCCATCTAGATCTAGCAGAGCAAGACACATCATGGGACAAATGGATTATCATCTTCTTTGCGGAAAGATGAGGAATATTGTTGTTTGTCAATTTAGCTCTTTTGCAGGAATCTGCGTCTCTGGAATGGGTGATGCCATAAGTGTGGTTTAATTAAGATTTATTAAAGGAGTCTGTGTATTTATTTTAGTTAAAAGACTTTATTCTGGTTGTCTGTGTTTTTATACAATATGACTAAGGTGTTAGTAATGGGGGCATCTTATAGACGCCTCTCCATTACCTGAAAAAATAAAGGTGACATCAACTCCCCCAACTATCACCCCACTTGCCACCGATACAGGGCAAATGGGAAGAGCGAGGCTAAGTGCCAGAATTGGCACATCTTATGGATATGCCTTTTCTGGGGTGGCTGAGAGCTGACGTTTTTAGCCTGGGGGGAACAGTATCCATGGCCCCTAGCTAAGCTATTAATATCAGCCCACAGATGTCTGCCTAGCCTTTCCTGACTATTAATTATAAGGAGACCCTACATCATTTTTTTTGGGGTCTCCCATTTTAATAGCATGTAAAGGCTAAGTATACAACAGTGAGCTTTCCGTCTGCTGGTGCGAAATTTACACGGAAGCCCTCGCCATTTTTCTCAGACTGATAATCTTTTAATAATTAAATACATGTAAAGTAAGCTATTAAGCACAAATATCCCAAATATGGTATCATGAAATAGGATGGTATATTGAACTAAAAAGTTAAATAACACCAAATACCTCTCTGAATGCAAAAAGCAAAACAAGATCGGGAGTATATTTAAACAAACATATCAATTTTATTAAATTAATCGCATGGAAAATATATCAATTCAGAATATCACTAACCAGGCACGAAAAATGAGCAATAATACAGCAGTGTATAGCCAGAGCACAAAATCAAAAAAATTGTGCACTCAAAAATCTGATCAGAAGAGAGTATCATGACTAAAACAAACCTTCCCATACAGCACCATAGAAGATCTATAAAAAAAATTGTATTATGACAGATTTGTATCAACCTAATATAAATGCTCTAGTTATCCAATAGAGAACATCATGCTCAAGTGAGACAGACCTTCAGTGCAGTAGTTAAATATGAAGGTGCTATATAGTGCATGTAGTGCAAATCAGCAATAAATAGATAAATAATAAAGTGCATGTGCCTTGCTATAACTCACAAGGTAATGGAGACGTGGACCCTACATGCATTTCACCGTGTCTTCATCAGGGTCGTGTGGAACTACTCTCATGAAATTGATGCTATTTTTGGGGTGTAAGGCCCACATTTGTTTAAATGTGAACACTCCTGGTTGAGTGTTCATCTGTTGGATTGGGTGTAGTGGAAGACCTGTCGGTCCCTATTATACTATTTCTACTGAGTGAAATTGATTCCACTTTGATGGTGCTTGCCAATAATTTTTGGAAATGTGAACACTTCTGGTTGGGTCTACTTTATACGTGTTTCCGGCAGCAGTAGGCCTCTGAGACCATCAGGTCTCCACTTCCTTGGACTCAAATACCCTTGTTACTATCATAAAATTTTTTGGACAATGGTAGACTGCATAATCGATATTTGTGCCACCTGAGTGTGGCTCAGCATGAAAATAGTTAGAGGTGTTTTATGTGATATCAGGGCTCCCAGCACAGGTGGCTTACACCGATCCCTCATCCCCTTCATCTTATTGTGACTTTCAATTGAAAGCAGTAAATGCCGTCCCAGACCCCGATACCTCATGTCGGGCTTATTGCTGCAGTGCCATGCTATATTTTGTACTGTGGGTGAATTGAGACCACTTTCCCGGTGTCTGGCCCTCATTTGATGTGTTTTGAAAGCATTTGGGGCCGTTATAAGGTGTTGTGCATGCGTTTGTTTTTGCCTCCCATTGAGCTGAATGGCGTTCGGTTAGGTTTGGTGAATATTGGATGAATTCATAGGGGAATATTGCAAATTCGGCCATTGTAATCTGAACTAAACATTGAAATATTCGCTCATCTCTACTCAGCAGCCATCGCTTTGCTATATGTAGGCCAAATAAAAAAATTTTCCTGACTGCTGTGACTTTTTTAGTAGTGTGGCAGATAAATAAATCTCAGCAGTACCACTGCATCTATACGAGTAGTGTGTGTATACGATTATTGTATTCTGCAGCGTTTTTTGTGAGTAATGTGTCTAAGAAATCATTTGTACTCTACAGCGGTCTTTTTAAAGTTACGAGTGTAAAAAAAAAATTTCTTCTCTACAGCTGTCTTTTATTAGTAGTGTATCTTTATTTTTTTGCTACAGTGCCAAAATCTTCTGTTTCTAAATTACCAAAAACACCCTGGGAGTACTGTGCCTAACTCCTTTGTGTGTAATGTGCCAAAAAACCTATTTTTCACTCTTTGACGGTCTTAGGTAAGGGAGGGGGGAGCCTCAAACTGTCCCTTCAACTAGGACCATAACTTTCCCTGTCCTGGGGGTACTTTTGATGGCAGAGAAGTCCGAGTCTCTGACCTCACTATGCTCATGTTAATCTCTGGTCTATTCCCTCCCCACCCCATGGAGCCTGGGACAGAAATGTAATGTGAACAAGACACAAAAAACAAAAGAAGGATAACAGAAACTCTCTATCAAACAAGAGCACAAACCAATTTAGAAGAGGATAGGGACAGGAAGGAATAAACTCAATGGGAACAGGGACCAGGATATACAGACACACGTACTACTAAACACCTCCAAAACAACTTCTCAAACACTTAGCTTAAGCACACGAATACGAATTTCCAGTAGCAACAACTTACTCCTCCTCAGCACAGCATCTCCTAAGAGCAAGGAAGCAGGGCTTTCACTGGCAAGACAGAGAGGGTCTGGTCAAGTTTTATAGGAAGAGTTAACAACTAGATCAGAATCAGCTGAAATGGAGCTGCATGTTTCTGACCAGAATAGAAAGGGTCGCTAACCTCTTCAGCACAAAAGGAAACCAAATTCATTTAATATGGGATCCAAACACACAGGTTAAATGGAGGATCTGTGATTCACAATACGCAGTGATCTTCTACTCCCAGATCTTCCAGGTTTTTTTTTTTTTTAAACACACTTGTGACATTATGTGTAATGTGTTAAAAAGCCTCTGTTTCTTCTGTACCAAAAAGCCTGTCGGAGTACTGCACCAAAAAGCCTCTGTGTGTAAAATGCCAAAGTGATCCTGTTTCTACTTTACCAAAAAACCTCTGAGAGTACTGTACCAAAAAGCATCTGCTTGTACTGTACCAAAACAAGGACCTTATCAGATGGTGGAGTTTGATTTTGCAACATGCTGAGTAAGGTTTTACACATTTCTGCTATGCTAGCCATTACTTGCCCCAGCTGCTTTGCAGACTTTGTCTTTTGCCTTGTGCTTCCACTGAGCCCCCTGCTGTCATTTATGGATGCCATTAGTAGTGCGTCTAAAAGCATGTGCTTCTATTCCCGCATTTCACGATCTTGCTCTAGTAACAGAAGTAAGTATGGCACGTTGTGCTTGTAGAAGGGATCCAGCAGGGTGGCCACACAGTAATCAGGACTTGTAACAATCTGGGAAATTTGGCACTTGATGTGTAAGCACAGCAGCATGTATTACCTCCTGTGTTTCAGGCTACCCCGAGGCAATGACAAGCTCTCCTCTTTGGGAGGTGCATCACCTGGGTCCTCTGTATCGTTTTATCCTATGTATCCCACTAGCCACACGCCGTTGATGCCCATGAGCTGTTTTCAGTGCCAAACTATGTGAACACACTTGTTCTTCATCTTTCTTCTCATACTCGTACTACTCTTCCTCATCAAAAAAACTGTTCCCTGGCTGGACATTTGTGGATCTGGCCTCTTTTGGTACAGAAACCCATCCTTCAAAACATGTGTGAATGCCTGGCATGACAATGGTGTGATTGATCCCTGTTCTCTTAGTCCTCTTCCTCCTGTGTCACCACTTCATCCATCATCATCTGAAGCTTTGTTTTTTTATGAGGCATGGAAGTGGGATAGAAACTGTTATGATGGCACCATCAGCGCTTGCCATATTGGTGGAGTATTCCAAGCAGCAGCATGGCATATACTTTCCACATGGAGACTCACTTATTGTTGGTGAAGTTGTGTTGTTCTACAAAGAGACACAGATGCGTGTGCTGCAGCTGAAACTTCACCACTGGCTGTTGCTGCTAGCACAGTCTCTGCAGCATATTCTAGGTGGAGTTCCACCTTTTGGGTACATTGCATATGAGGTGGGGAGCAGTAAGGCAGAAGTGACGCTGCAGGGCAGACAGATATGCAGCAGCATGATGGGAACTCTGAAAGCGCGCACGCACTTTGCGACCAGATGAGGAGATTGTGGAGGATGCGGACTAGAAGTACAAGGCAACATGTTGATTGTAGAGTGTGACCTTGTGAGCAGGCTCTCATTCGTCCAATAACTGTTTAAAATGTCTTAATTTGTATTGAATTTTTTGTCTGTATATGTCCCCATTTAATTGTAAAGTGCTGCCGATTATGCTGGTCTATAGAAATAATATTAACATGGGCAGAGTAAAGAATATGGGCTAGCTGTAGTACGCAGCAGCAGCCAATTTAATGGTTAGGTGCCGGCATTAGCGCTCTTCCATCCTGCTACCTCATTTACTGTGTAGCTGGGACAGCATGACCACCACCTCTTCCTCCAAACTGCCCATTTTCATATAATACCCTGAGGATAGGGAATATAAAAGGGACAACACCATGCAGGATCTAAGCGCAATATTAAAAATATCACAAAAAAAGTGAAAAGCTAATGCACTCACCAGACTTAGGTTGAAGGAACAGCGTATTGACCCTGGGGGGAAGTTCCAACCAAGGTCCTGGTTACTCGGTCTGCCGCACAGCTCCTGGTCCATGAGTCGATCCTCAATCGTCCACAGGTGAAAGTGAAAAGATGCAGAAAACCAGGCTAATGCTGGTGCTTCCGAAAATTATATAATGTGCTGTAATAGCTTAATGAAAAAAGCTTTTTATTCTACAGATACCAAGTAAAATCAAGTAAAAACAAAGCATTTCGGCTTGAAAAGAACAAAAGCCTTCATTAGAAAAAATATACATCCATCCTGAAAAGATAGCCATGTCTTTTTAAAACCTTTTTTGCAAGGGAAAGGGAGGGGTGTTTGCTAACAGCACCAAAACTCCACTTGATTTGCTTACTCCTCTTGATTGGTTTAATTCATTAGCACAGGTGGATAAGGGGTGTAATTCACTGTGAAGCGAAAGGAAATTATATGCAAATATGAACCATATACCGTATTTTTCTTATTATAAGACGCTTCAGATTATAAGATGCACCCCAAATTTTCATGAGAAAAGTAGTAAGAAAAACTTTTTTAATAAAATTGTGGTGCTTCTTATAATCCATGCGTCTTTTTTCTTACCGGGGGTGGTGGCTGTGGTGAAGTGAGGTCCCAGGTCTGCTGCTGGAGGAGGCAAGAGTGGAGTGTTGCCAAAGGCTGGGATGAGGGGGTGTTCCGATGTGAGGCATGCAGCTACGGGTGTCCTGATGGCGGTGCTGCACTGTGTTACCAGTGGCGTTGCTGAGCTGTGTCCATGGTGGCGGTGTGGTGCTGCACTGTGTCCCCAGTGGCAGTGCGGTGCTGCACTGTGTCCCCAGTGCTGTGGGGGATGCTGCCCACATTTTGTAAAAGGCCAGAGCCCCCGGCAGTCCTTCCATCATTTCCTGAGCGGCATTGGACTCCGTGAAAATGGCCGTCGCATGCGCAGATGGAGATCTCGGCTCAGCGCTGAGATCTCATCTCCCGAGATCACAAAATGTTGGCAGAGCCCTCTGCAGCACCAGAGACACAGCGCAGCACCGCACTGCCACTGGGGAAACAGTGCAGCACTGCACTGCCACCATGGACACAGCACAGCCACACCACTGGGGACACAGCGCAGAACTGCCACCGGGACACCCGCAGCGGCACACTGATAAGGTATATCTGCATTATAAGATGCACCCCATTTTCCCCCAAAATTATGGGGAAAAGAAGTGTGTTTTATAATCCAAAAATAAGGTATCTTATAAGGTTAAACTCTGGTAGAAGGTAATCATGCATTAAAATGCCAATATGGCCAGTCACTAAAACATTAAAAAAACTAAAATCATGATAAAGTAACCTAAAATACCAAAAAGAATAAATAAATAAATAAATTTTCAAAAGAATTTCTAAAACAGAAAATTCCAACATTTTTTTGAAAAAAAAAAAAACAACAAATAAAAAACAAAAAACTAGAAAAACAACAGTTGCAGTCAACTAGTAATTGATTCTAAATACAACAGTTATAAAAACAGGAAAACTAAAAAGTGACTGCTAGGTAGATAGTTATAATGTAGAAAACTTTCTCTATCACACCATTCAAACCATTCGGGTACAGAGTTTGTAAATGAAATATCCAGAATGATTCCTTCTTGTTTAATATTTGATTGCAATTCAGCACTCAAGCAGGTATTTTTTCTACTGGTGTAACCATTATTTGAATTTTTTTTATTATGCTTTAATAACATATGACGTGACAAACTATGCTGAAGGAAGCCAATTTTTGTGTTGTGACAGTGTCCATTCATTCTTGCTCTGACTGTTTGTGTAGAGCAGCCAACATATTGGAGGCCATTGCAGCACGTGACTACGTAAATAACAGTCACTGTCGCAAGACAGATGTTGCTTAATCTCAAAGGTCTCAGCAGTACCGTATACAGTGATCGAGCAAGCCCCATGTTGTAAAATGTTACATGTGTAACAATTCCTTGATCCACATTTGTACACACCCAGAGGTGAATTTCATTAGACGACTTTTGAAGACTCACAAATAAAATCTGTGGGGTTTTTTTTAGATTGCTGGGTGCCCCTATTTAATGCTCGCCCCATTGTTTTTAATTACAAAACAAATGCTGAAAATTATATGGAATGTATTTAGAGACATATTGGGAACCAGATTATTACACAGCCTGTTTCAGACTACCCCAAAAAAATCAATAGAAAAACAATGTTGATGACCTCCGCCTCTTCCAACTACACTGACACATTCACCTCCTCCTCAACCTCCTGCTCTGCTTGGATCTCTGCCTTCTGGTTCAAGATTATAATTTTTTTATTTTTATATATCTATGTTATTTTAAGTAATTTTCCAATACACATTTGTTTGAAGGGCAATTGTCCTGCTGTTACCCCCCACTAGCCCTTACTATGTTCATTTTACACCCATTTCTCACACCAAAGTTAAGGTCTTCGTTGACTTCTACTGGGTTCGGGTACAGAGTCTAGTTGGGGCCAAGTTCTGTCCCGAACCAAAATTTTAACTGTAGCTTAGTTGAAGCCGCAGAACCCAAATATCAATTGGTCCGCTCATCCCTAGTAGCATCTAACACATTTTCCTTGATGTTATTTCACAGGCAATGGGCACTTTCACGGTGAAGATGGTAACCAGTTCTTACATTACAAATCAATGCACAGTGTGTCAGCCCTAAGACTAACTCAGTTTCCTTGGAACCTCACTGTAAGGGAGCCACTGCACAAGCCACAGACCTGGCTTACCTCTAGGGAAATACCCCAAAAGATGATAGCAGCCCCCCACATGTAATAACGGTGAAATAAGAGGAAAAGACATACACAGTATGAAAGTAGATTTAGCAAAGCGAGGTCCACTTACTAGATAGAGGAAGGATACAAAAGAGGACTTCACGGTCAACTGAAAACCCTTTCAAAAAAACCATCCTGAAATTACTTTAAGACTCCTGTGTCAACTCATGACACAGGAGTGGCAATTTCAGCCCGCAAGAGCTTCCAGCTACAGAGAATTACAAAAACTGCAAACTGGACTAAAGATACAAAACAAAAGGACAAAGTCCACTTAGCTGATCAGCAGACTAGTAGCAGGAACATGCAACCGAAGGCTCTGGTTACAATGATGACCGGCAAGGAAATGACTGGAGAGCAAGGCTAAATAGGAAACTCCCAAACGCTGATGGAAGCAGGTGAACAGAAGCAGCAAAGTGCAAACAAGTCACCAGTACCACCAGCATTGGGAACCATGACATGTGTTAAACTTATTGGCAGAAGAAAGGAGAGAAAAAGGAAGTCTGTAAATTTTTTTTTTTTTCTTTTTCCCTATGCTTGCTCCATAGTTGGATCAGTTGTATTTCAGCTCTAATTACTGCCTTTGCCTTTCTCTCCTTGAATGGCTCTGAGCTCACCTGTTTAAAGATGGATCCTCAGAGTTTGGCTGCAGGTTTAAATAATCTTGCTACGAAGGTTCAAAATTTACAAGATTTTGTTATGCATACTCCTATTTCTGAACCCAGAATACCTACACCAGAGGTGTTTTCCGGAGATAGATCTCGGTTTCTGAATTTCAAATATAATTGTAAATTATTCCTTTCTCTCAGACCTCACTCCTCAGGAGATCCTGTCCAGCAGGTTAAGATTGTAATTTCTTTGCTGCGAGGTGACCCTCAAAATTGGGCATTTTCATTGGCACCAGGGGATCCTGCGTTGCTCAATGTGGATGCGTTTTTCCTGGCTTTAGGGTTGCTTTATGAGGAACCTAATTTGGAGATTCAAGCTGAAAAAGCTTTGATAGCCCTATCTCAAGGGCAAGATGAAGCTGAGATATACTGCCAAAAATTTCGTAAATGGTCTGTGCTTACTCAGTGGAATGAGTGCGCCTTAGCGGCAAATTTCAGAGAGGGCCTTTCTGATGCCGTTAAAGATGTTATGGTCGGGTTCCCTGCGCCTACAGGTCTGAATGAGTCCATGACAATGGCAATTCAGATTGATCGGCGTTTGCGGGAGCGCAAACCCGTGCACCATTTGGCGGTATCTTCTGAAGAGACGCCAGAGAAAATGCAATGTGACAGAATTATGTCCAGAAGCGAGCGGCAGAATTATAGGCGTAAAAATGGGTTATGCTTCTATTGTGGTGATTCTGCTCATGTTATATCGGCATGCTCTAAACGTACTAGGAAGGTTGACAAGTCTATTTCAATTGGCACTTTACAGTCCAAATTTATTTTGTCTGTAACCTTGATTTGTTCATTATCAGTTATTACCGTGGATGCCTATGTGGACTCTGGCGCCGCTCTGAGTCTTATGGACTGGTCCTTTGCCAGGCGCTGTGGGTTTGATTTAGAGCCTCTGGAAGTCCCTATACCTCTGAAGGGTATTGATTCTACACCTTTGGCTTGTAATAAACCACAGTTCTGGACGCAAGTGACTATGCGTATGACTCCAGACCATCAGGAGGTGATTTGCTTCCTTGTGTTGTACAATTTACATGATGTTTTGGTGCTTGGATTACCATGGTTACAGTCTCATAACCCAGTCCTTTACTGGAAAGCTATATCTGTGTTAAGCTGGGGATGTCGGGGGGCTCATGGGGACACTTCTATGGTGCCCATTTCGTCATCTATTCCATCTGAGATTCCGGCATTTTTGTCTGATTATCGTGATATTTTTGAAGAGCCTAAGATTGGTTCACTCCCTCCTCACAGGGATTGTGATTGCGCCATAGATCTGATTCCTGGCAGTAAATTTCCAAAGGGTCGTTTGTTTAACCTATCTGTACCTGAACATGCTGCTATGCGCGAGTATATTAAGGAGTCCCTGGAAAAGGGACATATTCGTCCGTTTTTTTCTTTGTCTCTAAAAAGGATGGCTCTCTGAGGCCTTGTATTGATTATCGACTCCTGAATAAAATTACAGTCAAATATCAGTATCCGTTGCCTTTGCTGACTGATTTGTTTGCTCGCATAAGGGGGGCTAAGTGGTTCTCTAAGATTGATCTTCGTGGGGCGTATAATTTGGTGCGAATTAAGCAGGGGGATGAGTGGAAAACCGCATTTAATACGCCTGAGGGCCATTTTGAGTATTTGGTAATGCCTTTCGGCCTTTCTAATGCACCTTCTGTCTTTCAGTCCTTAATGCATGATATTTTCCGTGAATATTTGGATAAATTTATGATAGTGTACTTGGATGATATTTTGATTTTTTCTGATGACTGGGAGTCTCATGTTCAGCAGGTCAGGAGGGTTTTTCAGGTTTTGCGGGAGAATTCTTTGTGTGTAAGGGGTTCAAAGTGTGTTTTTGGGGTTCAAAAAATTTCCTTTTTGGGGTACATTTTTTCCCCTTCTTCTATTGAGATGGACCCTGTCAAGGTTCGGGCTATTTACGACTGGACGCAGCCTACTTCTCTGAAGGGTCTCCAGAAATTCTTGGGCTTTGCTAATTTTTAACGTCGATTTATAGCTGGTTTTTCTGGCGTTGCTAAACCTCTGACGGATTTGACTAAAAAGGGTGCTGATGTTGCTGATTGGTCCCCTGCTGCCGTGGAGGCCTTTCGGGAGCTTAAGCGCCGCTTTTTGTCTGCCCCTGTGTTGCGCCAGCCTGATGTTTCCCTTCCCTTTCAGGTTGAGGTCGATGCTTCCGAGATTGGAGCGGGGGCGGTTTTGTCGCAGAAAAGTCCCGACTGCTCAGTGATGAGACCTTGTGCGTTCTTTTCGCGAAAATTTTCGGCCGCCGAGCGAAACTATGATGTTGGTAATCGGGAGCTTTTGGCCATGAAGTGGGCATTTGAGGAGTGGCGTCATTGGCTTGAGGGTGCCAAACATCAGGTGGTAGTTTTGACTGATCACAAGAATTTAATTTATTTGGAGTCTGCCAGGCGCCTGAATCCTAGACAGGCACGTTGGTCGTTGTTCTTTTCCCGGTTTAATTTTGTGGTCTCGTACTTACCGGGTTCTAGGAATGTGAAGGCAGATGCTCTTTCTAGGAGTTTTGAGCCTGACTCTCCTGGGAATTCTGAACCTGCTGGTGTCCTTAAGGATGGAGTGGTTTTGTCTGCTGTCTCTCCTGATTTGCGACGTGCTTTGCAAGAATTTCAGGCGGATAGACCTGATCGTTGTCCGTCTGGTAGACTGTTTGTTCCTGACGAGTGGACCACTAGAGTCATCTCGGAAGTTCATTCTTCTACTCTGGCAGGTCATCCGGGAATTTTTGGCACCAGAGATTTGGTGGCTAGATCCTTCTGGTGGCCTTCCCTGTCTCGAGATGTGCGTGTTTTTGTGCAGTCTTGCGATGTGTGTGCTCGGGCCAAGCCTTGTTGTTCTAGGGCTAGTGGGTTGTTGTTACCCTTGCCTATTCCGAAGAGGCCTTGGACGCACATCTCTATGGACTTTATCTCGGACCTCCCTGTTTCTCAGAAGATGTCTGTCATCTGGGTGGTGTGTGACCGTTTTTCTAAAATGGTTCATTTGGTGCCATTGCCTAAGTTGCCTTCCTCATCTGAGTTGGTCCCTCTGTTTTTTCAAAATGTGGTTCGCCTGCATGGTATTCCGGAAAACATCGTTTCTGACAGGGGTACCCAGTTCGTGTCTAGATTTTGGCGGGCAGTCTGTGCCAGGTTGGGCATTGATTTGTCTTTTTCATGTGCATTCCATCCTCAGACCAATGGCCAGACGGAACGAACTAATCAAACTTTGGAGACTTATTTGAGGTGTTTTGTGTCTGCGGATCAGGATGATTGGGTTGCCTTTCTGCCGTTGGCGGAGTTTGCTCTTAATAATCGGGCTAGTTCTGCCACTTTGGTTTCTCCTTTCTTTTGCAATTCAGGGTTTCATCCGCGTTTTTCATCTGGTCAGGTTGAATCTTCGGATTGTCCTGGAGTGGATGCGGTAGTGGATCGATTGCATCAGCTTTGGGGACAAGTGGTGGATAATTTGGAATTGTCCCAAGAGAGGACTCAGCAGTTTGCTAACCGCCGTCATCGTGTTGGCCCCCACCTTCGTGTTGGGGACTTGGTGTGGTTGTCTTCCCGTTTTGTCCCTATGAGGGTTTCTTCTCCTAAATTTAAGCCTCGGTTCATCGGTCCTTATAGGATTTTGGAGATTCTTAACCCTGTCTCCTTTCGTTTGGACCTCCCGGCATCTTTCGCTATCCATAATGTGTTCCATCGGTCGCTGTTGCGGAGATATGAGGTACCGGTGGTTCCTTCTACTGAACCTCCTGCTCCTGTGCTGGTGGAGGGTGAATTGGAGTACGTGGTAGAAAAGATCTTGGACTCCCGTATTTCCAGACGGAGACTTCAATATCTGGTTAAATGGAAGGGCTATGGTCAGGAAGATAATTCTTGGGTAACCGCCTCTGATGTTCATGCCTCGGATTTGGTTCGTGCCTTTCATAGGGCTCATCCAGATCGCCCTGGCGGTTCTTGTGAGGGTTCGGTGCCCCCTCCTTAAGGGGAGGGTACTGTTGTGTATCCGCTTTTTGGGCTCCCCTGGTGGTTGCTGGTGGTACTGGTGACTTGTTTGCACTTTGCTGCTTCTGTTCACCTGCTTCCATCAGCGTTTGGGAGTTTCCTATTTAGCCTTGCTCTCCAGTCATTTCCTTGCCGGTCATCATTGTAACCAGAGCCTTCGGTTGCATGTTCCTGCTACTAGTCTGCTGATCAGCTAAGTGGACTTTGTCCTTTTGTTTTGTATCTTTAGTCCAGTTTTCAGTTTTTGTAATTCTCTGTAGCTGGAAGCTCTTGCGGGCTGAAATTGCCACTCCTGTGTCATGAGTTGACACAGGAGTCTTAAAGTAATTTCAGGATGGTTTTTTTGAAAGGGTTTTCAGTTGACCGTGAAGTCCTCTTTTGTATCCTTCTGCTATCTAGTAAGTGGACCTCTCTTTGCTAAATCTACTTTCATACTGTGTATGTCTTTTCCTCTTATTTCACCGTTATTACATGTGGGGGGCTGCTATCATCTTTTGGGGTATTTCCCTAGAGGTAAGCCAGGTCTGTTTCTTCCTCTACCAGGCTTAGTTAGTCCTCCGGCTGGCGCGTGGCATTTAGGAAGCCGTAGGTATGCTCCCTGGCTACTATTAGTTGTGTGGTAGATTTAGCTCACGGTCAACTCGAGTTTCCATCACCTGAGAGCTCGTTCGTTATTTATATGTTTCTTACGTTCCCTTGCCATTGGGAACCATGACACATTATCCTTATTCAGGCGTGTTTGGCTGCTTTGAACAAACATTTTTTCAAGGTAAAAACTTTGGCCCCCGTGACCCTTAGGCAACAGCATTGGGGAGATGTCCTAAGGCAAAGATTCTGCGGCTTCCGATAGCAAGCCTTGTGGCGGATCGTCAGCTTGATCCAAAAAAAACCTACAAACTTTTGATCTGTGGCTTATCTACTGTACACTACGGAATGTAAAAGTTTGGCTCTGTGGGGGAACTGTGAAAACATGCTCTGTGCATTAAATTGTTAATAAAATTCTGTGAGGGTACTCTGCCCCATGATCTGTGAGTGAAGTTGTAAACAGCTTCTGTAGGGGCACTATGCCACATGCTATGTGAGTGAAGATTTTAATTAGTTTCTGTGGAGCACTGTGCCCCATGGTCTGGGGATGAAATTTTTAATTAGCTTCTGGGGGGGTACTGTGCTCCATTGTCTGGGGGTGACATTTTTAATTAGCTTCTGTGGAAGTACTGTACCCCATACTCGGTGGGTGATATTTTGAATCAGTTTTTTGGGGGTACTGTGCCCCATTGTCTGGAGGTGACATTTTTAATCAGCTTATGTGGTGGTACTGTGCTCCATGCACTGAAAGTGAAATTCATAATCAGCTTCTGTGAGTGTACTGTGGCCCACGGTCTGTGGCTGAAATTTTTAATAAGCTTCTGTAGTGGTTACTCTGCCCCATAGTATTGTTGTGGACAAAATCATGTGTGCAATGTGCAATGTTTACATTCTGCATAATTTCGTAGGCCCAAGGACCTCTGTACTAATGGTGAGGGGCAGAACAACTGGAGATTGATAGAGATTGGATGGCTGGGAGTGCTTCCAGTTATTTTGTAGTGATGAGCGAATGTGCTTGGATAATGTCTTATCCGTTCATTTGGGCAAGGTCATATATTATGTTCAAGGCCCTGAGCCAGCATGATTTGTGGCTGTTAGACAGCTTCAACACATGTGGGGATTGCCTAACAAACAGGCAATCCCTACATGTGTTGAGGCTGTCTAACTGCTGCAAATCTTGCAACCGCAGGGACTTGAACATAATATACAAGCACACACAGATGTTCACCCATCACCATTGTTTTGCTTTGTGTTCCACCGGGTCCCTTGTTAATGATGGGTCTAGTTCCAACAAACAAGAAAATAATTCCCAGCTGGAGTATTGTTTGCCACTCTGTCATCTGCATGTCAGAGTGGCAAACACTGATTCTGATCGGAGGTAAGATTATTATTGCCAGTCAGTCAGAAAGCTTCGGTTCCCATGCTGTTAGATGACAGCTTGAGCTAGCGGCTGTGACTAGTGGTTAGAAGCTTCTATTTTTGATAACCAGCATGGCTAAACTGACAGCTGCGAGCTAGCAAGAATAACGGGATCCCAGACATTTTTTTTTAATTATTTAACAAAATTATTTGCAAAAACGGTGTGGGGTCCCCCTCATTTTTGGCAACTAGTATTACATTTGTGCGTTTAAATTTAAATTTAGCTTTGAGAGCCCACCTAATTTACAGGTACGTGTCACCAGAAGCATGAGATGTGCACAATGTATGGGTGCTACAATGTACTGGTCACTACAACGTACTGATCACTAAATTGGCAGTTTGCAATTTTCATGCAGCAACATCCTCTGCTGCTGGTTTCTGGAAAGCACCCTTGGAGCCCATATCATCACTTCGCCTGTAGACAAATTGCTAAAGTGGTATAATTTCCAAAATGGGGTCACTCTAGGAAGATTCTGCTCTTCTAGCATTTAGTGGCCCTGTATATGGAGTCTGCAAACTATTCTTGGAAAATCTGTGTTCCAGGAGGAAAATAGCTCTCTGTCCCTCCCGAGTCTCAAAATGCAGCTAAACAGAACTGTACTGCCACTTATGGGGTATTTCCAGAAATTGGCTAAAACAACATTTTAGCGATAAAAATGTAATTATTTTTTTCTTCGTTGCCCAATGGTATAAAATACTGTGACCCACCTGTGGTGTCAACAAGATGACTGAGAGGTGTGGTTTGTAAAATAGGGTCTTTTATGGGGGAGTTCTTCTGTTCTGGCACCTCAGTGGCTCTGCCAATGTGACATGGCACTCTCAAGCTAGGTCAGTAAAATCTGAACGCCAATATGACATTCTTTGAGGAGTTTATTTTCCAAAATGGGGTGACTTGTGTTTTTTTTCAATGTTTAGTTACATCAGGGGCTCACCAAATGCGACTTGGTGTCCGTTAATTATTCCAGCAAATTTTTGCTTTCAAAAAGTCAAATGGCGCTCCTTCCCTTCAAAGCTCTGCTATGAGTCCAAACAATATTTTTATTTGGTATCAGCACACAAAAATTGAACAACAAATTATATGGAGCAATTTCTCATGTTACCCTTATGAAAATGGCTACAAAAACATTTTCTGGGAAAAATGTTATTTTTTTTATTTTCACAGCTCAATGTTTTAAACTTATGTGAAGAACCTGGGGTTTCAAAGTGCTCACTACACATCAAGTTCCCTGAGGGGGTCTAGTTTCCAAAATGTTATCACTTGTGGGAGGTACCACTGTAGGCACATGAGGGGCACTCCAAACACTACATGGCATCCACTAACTATTCCAGCCTATTTTGCATTAAAAAAAATCAAATAGCGCACTTTCCCTTCTCCCATGCACCCATACAATAGTTTTCACCCACATTTGTGGTATCGTCATACACAGGAGAAGTTGCACGATCAATTGCATTTTGCAATTTCTCCTTTTATCCTTGTGAAATTGCAACATTTTGGGCTAAAAAAAAATCTTGCTGGAATTTTTTTTTTAATTTTCACAACTCAATGTTAAACTTCTGTGAAGCACCAGGGGATTCAAGTTGTTCACCAAGCATGTAGACAAGCTCCTTAAGGGTTCTAGTTTCCAAAATTGTGTCATGTGTTGGTGGTTTCTTTAAAGACACAGAATTGTATCTTAATTTACCAGACGACTATTTTTAGCAAGCCACAAAGAATAGGCTGTTATCTGTATACTAGATGGTGGCCCGATTCTAACGCATTGGGTATTCTAGAATATGCATGTCCACGTAGTATATAGCACAGCCCACGTAGTATATTGGTCAGCCACGTAGTATATTGCCCAGTGACGTAGTATATTGCCCAGTGACATAGTATACTGCCCAGCCACGTAGTATATTGTCCAGCGATGTAGTATATTGCCCAGTGACGTAGTATACAGCACAGAGCCACGTAGTATATTGCTAGTATATTGCCCAGTGACGTAGTATATTGCCCAGTGATGTAGTATTCAGCACAGAGCCACGTAGTATATTGCCCAGCCATGTAGTATATAGCCCAGCCATGTAGTATATTGCCCAGTGACGTAGTATAATGCCCAGTGATTCAGTATATTGCCCAGTGACGTAGTATTCAGCACAGAGCCATGTAGTATATTGCCCAGTCATGTAGTATATTGCCCAGCTATGTAGAATATTGCCCAGTGACGTAGTATATTGCCCAGTGACGTAGTATACAGCACAGAGGCACGTAGTATATTGCCCAGTGATGTAGTATATTGCACAGAGCCACGCAGTATATTGCACAGCGATGTAGTATACAGCACAGAGCCATGTAGTATATTGCCCAGCCACATAGTATATTGCCCAGCCACGTACGTCACAGGTTAAAAAATAAAAAATAAACATACTCACCTTCCGATCCGAGGGCCCCTTGTAGTTCTAACATACTCACCATACTTGTAGTTCTGTCGCCTGTGCGAGGTACAGGCGGCAGCTTCCGGTCCCAGCCTGCTCGCGCAGGCGCGCAGGGCCTGTGATGACGTTGCGGTCACATGACCGTGACATCATGGCAGGTCCTGCTCGCGCAGGCGCGCAGGGCCTGTGATGATGTCGCGGTCACATGACCGTGACGTCACCACAGGTCCTGTCAGCGCAGGCGCGTAGGACTTGTGATGACGTCGCGGTCACATGACCGTGACATGGCAGGTCCTTCTGCCAGACCATCCGTGCCAACGGAATGTGCCGGTTGCATCGCGAGGAGCGGGAAAGGCGGCATAGGTGAGTATATAATCATTTTTTATTTTTTTATTATTTTTAACATTAGATGTTTTTACTATTGGCGCTGCATAGGCTGCGTCAATAGTAAAAAACTTGTTCACACAGGGTTAATAGCAGCGGTAATGGAGTGCGTTACCCGCAGCATAACGTGGTCCGTTACTGCCGGCATTAACCCTGTGTGAGCGGTGAGCGGAGGGGTGTATGCGGGCGCCGGGCAGTGAGTGCGGGGAGTAAGGAGCGGCCATTTTCTGTGCGCGTCGCTGGTTTGTCGCGGCAGCCATGACAGGCAGCTGGCGAGACCAATCAGCGAATGAATAACCGTGACAGACAGACAGACAGAAGGGCAGACAGATGGAAGTGACCCTTAGACAATTATATAGTAGATTGACTTTTGAATTTAAGCATTTCTTTCTGGCTGGTCAAGAAAACAGACTATTGTTTGTGTAAGCCTGGAATATTGACTTGCAAGCTGATATTTTATATAACATAGTGTTCTCTTATCCTTGATGACTAGTGATATACTAATTATGCATTGGGTAGCACAGGTAGTTTGTTGATTTTTAAAATAGAGGCGGAAACTCTATGCAAATAGATTACATAATCAAAACAAGACGACTTGGTCATCAATGTTCTTCCCCTTATCTGTGATACTGAATAAAGGACACTTGTTAAGTATAAAAATAGGTTACAGGCCTCTGTACAGAGAGACAGAAAGACTGAGAGTCAGAGATTCTGCCAAGGCATCCAAAAATCTAGGGGACCCTGCAGGACTGCTGCCAATACATCATGGCCTCATCACAAGGGGCAAGAATATATCATTCTACAGGAAACAACCTAGGGGACCAAGACCTGGGTGTTTTGAATTCCGTTCTCGGGCTCCCTCCTGTGGTCATGAGTGGTACTGTGTGAGTTTGTTCTTGGGCTCCCTCTGGTGGCCTTTAGCGATATTGCTGGGCTCAGCTGCTTCATTTCCTTCTATGCTGGGCCTATTTAACTCACCTGGACCTTCATTTGTTGCCTGCTGTCGGTGTATTCAGTCCTGTTTCTGAGAGCTCCTGAATATTCCTTGTGACCAGTCTCCTGCTGGAGAAGTTAAGTTTGTTTGTTCATTTTGCTCATTATTTCCTTGAAAACGTTTCTCTGTATATGATGAGTTCAGTCCAGCTTGCTTATATGTGATTTTTCGCTTGCTGGTTAGTTCTGGGGTGCAGAGTGCGCCCCTCACATCGTGAGTCGGTGTGGGGGTTCTTGTATTCTCTGCGTGGTTATTTTTGATAGTTTTGTACTGACCGCACAGACTCCTATCTATTTTCAGTCTATCTAGTGGTAGCGGGCCTCATTTGCTGAACCTGTTTCATTTCTACGTTTGTCCTTTCCCCTTAACTCACCGTTATTATTTGTGGGGGGCTGACTATAACTTTGGGGTTATTTCTCTGAGGCAAGTGAGGTCTTTGCTTTCTCTCTAGGGGTAGTCAGTTTCTCAGGCTGTGAACGAGGCGTCTAGGATTTTAGGAACGCTCCACAGCTGCCTTTAGTGTTTGTGGATAGGATCAGGATTGCGGTCAGTATAGCTTCCACATCCCCAGAACTTGTCCTATATTCTGGTCATATGTGTCAGGTCAGTTTTGAGATCCTACCACTGGATCATAACACCTGGGTTGGAAGAATACAGATCTGCTCCACTGACCTTTACTGAACCATGGATATATGTTGTGAATCTGCTTTTGGGCTCCTTCTGGTGGTGGCTAGTGGTACTGGTGACTCGGGTGTGTTTTCTTTCTCAGTTCACCTGTTTTCATCAGTAGTGGGGAGTTCCTATTTAATCCTGCTCTTCAGTCATTGCCTTGCCGGCCATCAATGTAACCAGAGCCTTTCTGTTGCATGTTCCTGCTCCTAGACTACTGATCAGCTAAGTTGGACTCTTAGTACTAAGTTTGTTTGCATTTTTTGTTCCAGTTTACAGTTATGTCATTCTCTGTAGCTGGAAGCTCTTGTGGGCTGAAATTACCACTTCGGTGTCATGAGTTGACACATGAGTCTTAAAGTAATTTCAGGATGGTATTTTAAAAGGGTTTTCAGCTGACCGTGCAGTTCCCTTTTGTATCTTTCTACTATCTAGTAAGCGGACCTCGCTTTGCTGAACCTACCTTCATACTCGTATGTCTTTTCCTCTGAACTCACCGTCAATATATGTGGGGGGCTTCTGTCTCCTTTTCGGGGGAATTTCCCTAGAGGTAAGCCAGGTCTGTTTTTTCCTCTACTAGGGTTAGTTAGTTCTCCGGCTGGCGAGAGACGTCTAGGGATAAAACTTAGGCACGCCCCCCGGCCACTATTAGTTGTGTGGTAGGCTTAGCTCACGGTCAGCTCGAGATTCCATCACCCAAGAGCTCGTCAGTTATCTATGTGTCCTGACGTTCCCCTGCCATTGGGAACCATGACAGTATGGCCGGCCACGTGTTAAAACTGTTGGCAGAAGAAAGGAGAGAAAAAGAAGTCTGCAAATTTTTTTTTTCCCTCTGTGCTTGCTCTATAGTTGAATCAGTTGCATTTCAGATCTAATTGCAGTCTTTGTCTCCCTCTCCTTCTAACCCTTGAATGGCTCTGATCTCACCTGCTTAAAATGGATCCTCAGAGTTTGGCTACAGGTTTGAATAATCTTGCCACTAAAGTTCAAAATTTACAGGATTTTGTTATACATGCTCCTATATCTGAACCTAGAATTCCTATACCAGAGTTTTTCTCCGGAGATAGATCTCGTTTTCTGAATTTCAAATATAATTGTAAATTATTTCTTTCTCTGAGACCTCGCTCCGCTGGAGATCCCGCACAGCAGGTTAAGATTGTAATTTCCTTGCTGCGAGGTGACCCTCAAGATTGCTCAATGTGGATGCGTTTTTTCTGGCTTTGGGGTTGCTTTATGAGGAACCTAATTTAGAGATTCAGGCTGAAAAAGCCTTGATGGCCCTATCTCAAGGGCAAGATGAAGCTGAAATATACTGCCAAAAATTTCGTAAATGGTCTGTGCTTACTCAGTGGAATGAGTGCGCTTTGGCGGCGAATTTCAGAGAGGGTCTCTCTGATGCCATTAAGGATGTTATGGTGGGGTTCCCTGCGCCTACAGGTCTGAATAAGTCCATGACAATGGCTATTCAGATTGATCGGCGTTTGCGGGAGCGTAAACCTGTGCACCATTTGGCGGTGTCTTCTGAGAAGGCGCCAGAGAATATGCAATGTGATAGAATTCTGTCCAGAAGTGAACGGCAGAATTTTAGGCGAAAAAATGGGTTGTGCTTCTATTGTGGTGATTCAACTCATGTTATATCAGCATGCTCTAGACGCACAAAGAAGGTTGGTAAGTCTGTTTCAATTGGCACTTTACAGTCTAAGTTTATTCTATCTGTGACCTTGATTTGTTCATTATCGTCAATTACCGCGGACGCCTATGTCGACTCTGGCGCCGCTTTGAGTCTTATGGATTGGTCCTTTGCCAGGCGCTGTGGGTTTAATCTAGAGCCTCTGGAAGTCCCTATACCTCTGAAGGGTATTGATTCTACGCCATTGGCTAGTAATAAACCACAATACTGGACACAAGTGACTATGCGTATGACTCCAGACCATCAGGAGGTGATTCGCTTCCTTGTGTTGTACAATCTACATGATGTTTTGGTGCTCGGATTGCCATGGTTACAATCTCATAACCCAGTCCTTGACTGGAAAGCAATGTCTGTGTTAAGCTGGGGATGTCAGGGGGCTCATGGGGACGTACCTTTGGTTTCCATTTCATCATCTATTCCCTCTGAGATTCCGGCATTTTTGTCTGATTATCGTGATGTTTTTGAGGAGCCTAAGCTTGGTTCACTCCCTCCTCACAGAGATTGCGATTGTACCATAGATCTGATTCCAGGCAGTAAATTTCCAAAGGGTCGTTTGTTTAATTTATCCGTACCTGAACATGTTGCTATGCGAGAGTATATTAAGGAGTCCCTGGAAAAGGGACATATTCGTCCTTCTTCATCTCCCTTAGGAGCCAGTTTTTTCTTTGTATCTAAAAAAGATGGCTCTTTGAGGCCGTGTATTGATTATCGACTCTTGAATAAAATTACAGTCAAATATCAGTATCCTTTGCCACTGCTGACTGATTTGTTTGCTCGAATAAAGGGGGCTAAGTGGTTCTCTAAGATTGATCTTCGTGGGGCGTATAATGTGGTGCGAAATAAGCAGGGGGATCAGTGGAAAACCGCATTTAATACGCCCGAGGGCCATTTTGAGTATTTAGTAATGCCTTTTGGTCTTTCAAATGCCCCTTCAGTCTTTCAGTCCTTTATGCATAACATTTTCCGTGAATATTTGGATAAATTTATGATTGTGTATCTGGATGATATTTTGATTTTTTCGGATGACTGGGACTCTCATGTCCAACAAGTCAGGAGGGTTTTTCAGGTTTTGCGGGCTAATTCCTTGTGTGTGAAGGGTTCTAAGTGTATTTTTGGGGTTCAAAAGATTTCTTTTTTGGGGTACATTTTTTCCCCTTCTTCCATTGAGATGGATCCTGTCAAGGTTCGGGCTATTTGTGATTGGACGAAACCTACTTCTCTTAAGAGCCTTCAGAAATTCTTGGGCTTTGCTAATTTTTATCGTCGATTTATAACTGGTTTTTCGGATGTTGCTAAACCTTTGACTGATTTGACTAAAAAGGGTGCTGATGTTGCTGATTGGTCCCCTGCTGCTGTGGAGGCCTTTCGGGAGCTTAAGCGCCGCTTTTCTTCTGCCCCTGTGTTGCGTCAGCCTGATGTTGCTCTTCCTTTTCAGGTTGAGGTCGACGCTTCCGAGATCGGAGCTGGGGCGGTTTTGTCGCAGAAAAGTTCCGACTGCTCCGTGATGAGACCTTGTGCGTTCTTTTCTCAAAAACTTTCGCCCGCCGAGCGAAACTATGATATTGGTAATCGGGAGCTTTTGGCTATGAAGTGGGCTTTTGAGGAGTGGCGTCATTGGCTGGAGGGGGCTAGACATCAGGTGGTGGTATTGACCGATCACAAGAATCTGATTTATCTTGAGTCTGCCAAGCGCCTGAATCCTAGACAGGCGCGCTGGTCGTTGTTTTTCTCTCGGTTTAATTTTGTGGTCTCATACCTACCAGGTTCTAAAAATGTGAAGGCAGATGCCCTTTCTAGGAGTTTTGAGCCTGATTCCCCTGGTGATTCTGAACCTACAGGTATCCTTAAGGATGGGGTGATATTATCTGCTGTTTCCCCAGACCTGCGACAGGCTTTGCAGGAGTTTCAGGCGGATAGACCTGATCGTTGCCCGCCTGGTAGACTGTTTGTTCCTGATGATTGGACCAGTAGAGTCATCTCGGAGGTTCATTCTTCTGCGTTGGCAGGTCATCCTGGAATCTTTGGTACTAGGGATTTGGTGGCTAGGTCCTTCTGGTGGCCTTCCCTGTCTCGAGACGTACGAGTTTTTGTGCAGTCTTGTGATGTTTGTGCTCGGGCCAAGCCTTGTTGTTCTCGGGCTAGCGGATTGTTGTTATCCTTGCCTATTCCGAAGAGGCCTTGGACTCACATCTCTATGGATTTTATTTCTGATCTCCCTGCTTCTCAGAAAATGTCTGTCATCTGGGTGGTGTGTGACCGTTTTTCAAAGATGGTTCATTTGGTACCCTTGCCGAAGTTGCCTTCCTCATCCGAATTGGTTCCTCTGTTTTTTCAAAATGTGGTTCGCTTGCATGGTATTCCGGAAAATATCGTTTCTGACAGGGGGACCCAGTTCGTGTCTAGATTTTGGCGGGCATTCTGTGCTAGGATGGGCATTGATTTGTCTTTATCGTCTGCGTTCCATCCTCAGACTAATGGCCAGACTGAGCGAACTAATCAGACCTTGGAGACTTATTTGAGGTGTTTTGTGTCTGCGGATCAGGATGACTGGGTTGCCTTTTTGCCGTTGGCAGAGTTTGCCCTCAATAATCGGGCTAGTTCTGCCACTTTGGTTTCTCCTTTCTTTTGCAATTCGGGGTTTCACCCTCGTTTTTCTTCCGGTCAGGTGGAGTCTTCGGATTGTCCTGGAGTGGATACTATGGTGGATAGGTTGCATCGGATTTGGGGACAGGTGGTGGACAATTTGAAGTTGTCCCAGGAGAAGACTCAGCATTTTGCTAACCGCCGTCGTCGTGTTGGTCCTCGTCTTCGTGTTGGGGACTTGGTGTGGTTGTCTTCCCGTTTTGTTCCTATGAGGGTTTCTTCTCCTAAGTTTAAGCCTCGGTTCATCGGTCCTTATAGGATTTTGGAGATTCTTAACCCTGTATCCTTTCGTTTAGACCTTCCGGCATCTTTCGCTATCCATAATGTCTTCCATCGGTCGTTGTTGCGGAGGTATGAGGTGCCGGTTGTTCCTTCTACCGAGCCTCCTGCTCCTGTGCTGGTTGAGGGTGAATTGAAGTATGTTGTAGAGAAAATCTTGGACTCCCGTATTTCCAGACGGAGACTACAATATCTGGTTAAGTGGAAGGGCTATGGTCAAGAAGATAATTCTTGGGTAACTGCTTCTGATGTTCACGCCTCTGATTTGGTTCGTGCCTTTCATAGGGCTCATCCGGATCGCCCTGTTGGGTCTTGTGAGGGTTCGGTGCCCCCTCCTTGAGGGGGGGGTACTGTTGTGAATCTGCTTTTGGGCTCCTTCTGGTGGTGGCTAGTGGTACTGGTGACTCGGGTGTGTTTTCTTTCTCAGTTCACCTGTTTTCATCAGTAGTGGGGAGTTCCTATTTAATCCTGCTCTTCAGTCATTGCCTTGCCGGCCATCAATGTAACCAGAGCCTTTCTGTTGCATATTCCTGCTCCTAGACTACTGATCAGCTAAGTTGGACTCTTAGTCCTAAGTTTGTTTGCATTTTTTGTTCCAGTTTACAGTTATGTCATTCTCTGTAGCTGGAAGCTCTTGTGGGCTGAAATTACCACTCCGGTGTCATGAGTTGACACATGAGTCTTAAAGTAATTTCAGGATGGTATTTTAAAAGGGTTTTCAGCTGACCGTGCAGTTCCCTTTTGTATCTTTCTACTATCTAGTAAGCGGACCTCGCTTTGCTGAACCTACCTTCATACTCGTATGTCTTTTCCTCTGAACTCACCGTCAATATATGTGGGGGGCTTCTGTCTCCTTTTCGGGGGAATTTCCCTAGAGGTAAGCCAGGTCTGTTTTTTCCTCTACTAGGGTTAGTTAGTTCTCCGGCTGGCGAGAGACGTCTAGGGATAAAACTTAGGAACGCCCCCCGGCCACTATTAGTTGTGTGGTAGGCTTAGCTCACGGTCAGCTTGAGATTCCATCACCCAAGAGCTCGTCCGTTATTTATGTGTCCTGATGTTCCCCTGCCATTGGGAACCATGACAGATATATTTGGAGAAAGCAAGGATTGGGACCCTCCGGTCACCTGGCTCTATGAAGATGTCCGGAGAAGCCAGGTTGTGCCCCTCCGGTCAACTGGCCTTGTACCTAAATGGACTGTCATCTCCCTATGCTTGTCATTAAATCCTCTCTGTGTGCGTGCCACAGATGGGGTAGTTGACCCTGGGTGCTTTGAAGTAACAGCTGCCATTATACCAGAGAGTCAGCGGAAGGGTGAGACTCTGTAATGTGAACCATCTTGGGGTACTTTGCTGGGACTGTTCTACATGTTATCTGTCTGTTTTGTGGTTCAATAAAGTATTGCCACACTGCTTTACCCTCACGGTGGGTTGTCTGAGTGGCATTATGCCCACATTAAAGGGAGAGCGGGTGTTTGGCGGGACGATCCCTCTTCCGTGCGGTTCCAGCTAGCAGACCTGGGTGCCCTCCGACCCCTCGTGTCTCCACAGTTTCCACTGTTTTGACACATCTCCAAAAGCGACATGCCGTCCTCTAATTATTCCAGCAAATTTAACGTTCTGAAAGTGAAATGGTGCTCCTTCCATTCCAAGCCCTGTCGTGCCCCCAAACAGTGGGTTTCCCCCACATATGGGGTATTAGCATGCTCAGAAGAAATTGCACAGCAAATTTTGTGGTTTGTTTATTCCTATAACCCTTGCAAAAATAAAAAAAATTGGTCTAAATAAAATTTTTGAGAAAGAAACTTAAATGTTCATTTTTTTCCACTTTCCAAAAACTCCTGTGAAAAATCTGAAGGGTTACTAAATTTCTTGAATGTGGTATGGAGCACCTTGAAGGGTGCAGTTTTTAGAAATGGTGTTAAGTAAATGTGGTCCTTTCTTTGACATTTATTTTTTGGAATAACCTTCCTGACAAGGTTCCTTTAAAAGCTGTGCACAAGAGTACCTAGTAAAACTGATGCTTTGATGTTATTTTGAAGGCAATAGGTGGTCACATTAGTAATGAGCGAGTATACTTGTTGCTTGGGTTTTTCCAAGCACGCTCAGGTGGTCTCCGAGTAATTGTGATTGCTCGGAGATTTAGCTTTTGTTGACGCAGCTGCATGATTTACAGCTGCTAGCCAGCCTGAGTACATGTGAGGGTTAACTGGTTGCTAGGGAATCCCCACATGTAATCAAGCTGTCTAGTAGCCACAAATCATGCAGCTGCGGCAAGGAAAACTAAATCTCCGAGCAGTCACAAATACTCGGAGACCACCCAATAGGCTAAATGCAGTTCAAAATTTGTAACAGGACTAAACTTGCGGCATTACTTTGTTCAGCGGAGGACAACTGTAAGGAGAGGCTGACACAGTGAGTAGGCCCAAATAAGTAAGTAGGCTAAATGCAGTTCAAAATTGGTAACAGGACTAAACTGGCGGCATTGCTTTGTTCAGCGGAGGACAACTGTAAGGAGAGGCTGACACAGTGAGAAGGCCCAAATAATAAAGTGGGCTAAATGCAGTTCAAAATTGGTAACAGGACTAAACAGGCGGCATTGCTTTGTTCAGTGGAGGAAAAGTGTAAGTAGTGGCTGACACACTGAGTAGCCCCAAATAAGTACGTAGGCTAAATGCAGTTCAAAATTGGTAACAACACTAAACTGGCGGCATTGCTTTGTTCAGCGGAGGACAACTGTAAGGAGTGGCTGACACAGTGAGTAGGCCCAAATAAGTAAGTAGGCTAAATTTTTGCCAAACAATTGTTCATAAATAAACAAGTGGCATAGCTAGGTATAGGGCTGGGCTCCACTGCTGAGTAGCAGACAGTGGTAGTAGGTGCAAAGTATTAACTGGTCTAAATGGAGGCCAGGGCCCCTGTATATTTTAACTTTCATCTATAATTTCAACAAATTTGTATTGGCAGTGCCATTGAAGGATTTAACAGCACAGACTGCACAGTGGTGGAGCAGGGAGAGGTAAGTATTGCAAGTGGTAGAGCACTCTTCGAGCTGGGGGAACACTCTCTCGTTGGCTGCAGTACTGGCACAGGGCCCCTCATTTTACGACGGTGTGTCTGACGCTGGTTGTGCACCATCACCGTCACTTCATTGTACTATGAGGGACCATGTGCCAGTGCCGTCGCCCAAGAGTGGGCACACCCACCTGTCCAGGCAAATGGCACTCGCACGGGTGCTTGCGCCAGGTGGCGACCACGGCCCTGTGGGGGGAGTCAGCCCATTTAGGGAGGTATAAAAATGGCCTATGGTGGACATTCAGCAGCTGCAAATGGAGGAATTGGAGGAGTCAGTAGGAGGAGGCCAAAAGCAAGACATTTTTCTGGCAAGCTATGTGTCAGCAGGGGAAGGTGGGGCCAAATAATTTCAAATCCATGATTGATTAATTTTAATGAAGGTTAGATCATCAACATTTCGGGTAGCCAGACGTGTCCTTTTTTCGGTCAGTATTGAACCAGCAGCACTGAAGACTCTTTCTGATAGCACACTAGCAGCAGGGCAAGCGAGCTCCTGTAATGCATATTCTGCCAATTCAAGCCAGGTGTCTATTTTAGATGCCCAGTAATCAAAGGGGAATGACCTGTGAGGGAGAACATCAATGAGGGAGGAAAAGTAGTTCGTAACCATACTGGAAAAATGCTGTCTCCTGTCTCTTTGAATCGATGCAGCAGTACCTGTTGTGTCAGCGGTCATTGCGAAATCACGCAACAACCTGGTCATAAAACCCCTCTGTCCAATGCCACTTCGGATTTGTGCACCTCTAACACCTCTGCCATGTTGCCCCCTACGGCTCGTGTGAGAACCATCACCGCCGCTGTGTGCTCGGAATGCCTGAACCAAACGGTCTACAAGAGTTGCTTGTTTGGTAGCCAATATTTGCTCATGGTTGTCATGTGGCATGATATTTTGTAATTTTCCTTTATATCGTGGATCCAGGAGGCAGGCCAACCAGTAATCATCATCGGCCATCATTTTCATAATGCGGGGGTCTCTTTTTAGGATACACAAGGCATACTCAGCCATGTGGGCCAATGTTCCAGGTTTCAATTCACTGTTTGTGCTGGGTTGAGGAGCACTTTCTTGCAAATCAATATCACTTGTGTCCCGCAAAAACCCTGTACCTGACCTTGCAATGCCACCAGTTTCTAAGCATCCTCCTCCTATAAATATTCATCCCCATCATCCTCCTTCTCCTCCTCTTCATCCGCCACCTCATCCAGGAGAGTTCCCTGAGCAGACAATGGCTGACTGTTATCAAGGCTTCCCTCCACCTCAGCTGCAGATGCCTGCTTCTTAATGTGCATCAAACTTTGCATCAGCAGGTGCATTAGTGGGATGCTCATGCTTATGATGGCGTCTTCTGCACTTACCAGCCGTGTGCATTCCTCAAAACACTGAAGGATTTGACAGAGGTCTTGTAGTTTCGACCACTGCACACCAGACAACTCCATGTCTCCCATCCAAGTGCCTGCCCATGTATGTGTATCCTCCCACAAATAAATTACAGCACGCCTCTGTTCGCACAGCCTCTGAAGCATGTGCAGTGTGGAGTTCCACCTTGTTGCAGCGTCAATTATTAGGCGGTGCTGGGGAAGATTCAGCAATCGCTGATGGTTCAGCATATGGCTGGAGTGTACAGGCGACCGGCGGATGTGCAAGCAAAGTCTTCGCACCTTCAGGAGCAGGGCTGGTAACCCCGGAAAATTTTTCAGAAAGCACTGTACCACCAGGTTCAAGGTGTGAGCCAGGCGAGGTATGTGTTTCAGTTATGAAAGGGCTATGGCAGCCATAAAATTCCTTCCGTTATCACTGACTACCTTGCCTGCCTCAAGATGTACACTGCCCAGCCATGACTGAGTTTCTTGCTGCAAGTACTCGGCCAGCACTTCCGCGGTGTGTCTGTTGTCGCCCAAACACTTAATTTGTAACACAGCCTGCTGACGCTTACCACTAGCTGTTCGATAATGGGACACCTCGTGTGCAACACTGGCAGCTGTGGATGGAGTGGTCATGAGACTACACTCTGTGGATGAGCTTTCACTTTTGGAGGAGGAGGGTGTTATGATGACCTGGTGGTTAGGAGCACTAGGAATGACCTGATGAGCAAACTAGTAATACAGGACAAGCTCTGGGAAGTGGGAGCTCTGCTGACCGCAACCCCTAATCCTATCACAACAACTAGAAATAGCTGTGGAGCGTACCTGACTCTGCCTAGATGCCTCATCACAGCCTAAGAGCTAACTACCCCTAAAGATAGAAAATAAAGCCTAACTTGCCTCAGAGAAATTCCCCAAAGCAAAAAGGCAGCCCCCCACACATATTGACTGTGAGTTAAGATGGAAGTCACAAACACAGGAATGAAATAGGTTTCAGCAAAGGAGGCCAGACTTAACTAAACAGACTTGAGGATAGAAAAGGTATCTTTGCGGTCAGCATAAAAAACTACCAAAAAGAGACCCCACACCGACTCACGGCGTGGAGGTGCCACTCTGCATCCCAGAGCTTCCAGCTAGCAAGGCAGAATCATGATAGCAAGATGGACAAGAAAACAGTGGTAAACAAATAAGCTAGCAGGGACTTAGCTTTTGCTGGAGTAGACAGGTCATCTGAAAGATCCAAGAGAGAACTGAACCAGTACTAGGACATTGACAGCTGGCATCAAGTAACGATCTAAGTGGAGTTAAATAGAGCAGCCAGCCTAGGATTAAACGAGGTCAGCTGAGGAAGGAACCTCAGAACCAGCAGCTCCAATCACAGCCACCAGAGGGAGTCCATGGACAGAACTCGCCGAAGTACCATTCATAACCACCGGAGGGAGTTCGAGAACAGAATTCACAACAGGAGGGGTGGCGAATGCCTACAGCCAACTGTTTCCTAGACAGTGGGCTAGGCAGAACTGTCCCACTATGGCGGTCCCCTGTGGACACTGCATCCACCACATTAACCCAGTGCACCATGATGGACACGTAACGTCTCTGGCCATGCCTACTGGTCCATGTATCTGTTGTGAGGTGCACCTTTCCACTGACTGATTGCCTCAGTGCATGGACAATGAGGTCTTTGACATGCTGGTGGAGGGCTGGGATGGCTTTTCTCGCAAAGAAGTGCCGACTGGGTAGGTCATAGCGTGGTACTGCGTAGGCCATCAGGTCTTTGAAAGCTTTGCTTTCAACCAACTGGTAGGGCATCATCTCTAACGAGATTAGTCTAGCAATGTGGGCGTTCAAACCCTGTGTACGTGTATGAGAAGATGAGAACTTTATTTTCCTATTGAGAGTCTCTTGTAGGGTGAGCTGGACTGGAGAGCTGCATATGGTGGAACTAGCGATGGTGGTGGTGGTGGACATGGCAGATTGAGAGAGGGTTGGTGATGGTATTCTTGATGTTGGCCTACATACAGTGTTTCCTACCAAAAACCTTGTGATTCCCTGACTACTTTGGCCTTGCGACGATACCTCCACATTTGCTGCTGCTGGTGTCCTAACCGGTGGGCTTACAGTGAGGGAAGCAATGTAGCGTTGCTGACTACCTTCATTCTGAGCAGGTGCACCAACGGTAAGGGATGTTTGGTAGTTAGTCCAGGCTTGCAAGTGCATGCTGGTTAAATGTCTACGCATGCACATTGTATTTAAATTTTGAAGATTCTTCCCTCTGCTAAAGGTCTTTGAGCATTTTTTACAGATAACTTTTGACTGATCATTCGGATCTTGGTTAAAAAATTGCCACACTGCACTCTTCCTACTATCGAATACCTTTTCAGGCATTGTACGCTGTGCTACTTTCACCGGATGGCTACGCTGTCCTAAAACTGTTTTTGTTTTTGACACACATTTTTGGCTTGATACAGGCCTGCCAGATGACAGCTGTTGCGATGTAGATGGCTGCTGCGGATCATCCTCCTCCGCTTCTGAGCTACTGGCAGTGGCACACTCTTCCCCCAATGGCTGCCAATTTGGGTCAACAACTGGGTCATCTATCACCTCCTCTTCAATGTCATGTGTACCTTCCTCTGTGTCACCGTGTAAGGTGCTATAGCGTTCGGGACGGGGCACCATAGTCTCATCAGGGGCAGATTCTGGCTGAGTACACTGCAACGGCAATTTAGTGATCTGAGTCAATGGAACAGCATAATAATCTACCTGTGGCAGTGCATCAGTGCACTCCATGTCCGATTCATCTTGTAATGGGCAGTTAACAATTTACCTTTCTAACCCAGGCACGGTATGTGTAAAGAGCTCCATGGAATAACCTGTAGTGTCGCCTGACGCATCCTTCACTTTTGGTTTGGGTGAAGGACACAAGGAAACATCTTGTTCCTGACCGGGAGCATCCACTGACGACTCATTGCTTTTATATTTGGAACTTTCTGAAGAGGAGGCGAAAAAGCTAGAGGCTGAGTCAGCAAGGAAAGCCAAAACTTTTGCCTGCTGCTCCGGCTTTAAAAGCGGTTTTCCTACTCCAAAATAAGGGAGCCTTCGAGGCCTTGTGTAGCCATACGATGACGCTGGCTCAACACCTCCAGCCTTAGGTGCTATTTTGCTTTTCCCACCACCACCACCACCACCATCAGTACCAGCTGGCAACGACCGCCCACGGCCTCTTCCACCAGACTTCCTCATTTTTGGGAAAATGTTACCAAAATAACAACCATTATATGGTACTGTAAAACAAGGTAGAAGGTGTATCTAAACTTGTTGAGAATTTAAATCTCCCTTTTTATTTTGGGGAGACTGCACAACAACTCAGGCCCAGCGTATAACACAACACAATGTGAGTGGCAGAACGTGGCTGACTGATAAACGACAAACTAACAAAACTGACGTATATCCACTTTGTGACAATTTGAGTCTCCCTTTTTGGAGGGGGAGACTGCACCGCAACTCAGGCCCAGTGTATAACACAACACAATGTAAGTGGTAGAACGTGGCTGGCTGATATACAACAAACTAACAGAACTGAGGTATATCCACTTTGTGACAATTTGAATCTCCTTTTTTGGGGGGGAGACTGCACCGCAACTCAGGCCCAGTGTATAACACAACACAATGTAAGTGGCAGAAGGTGGCTGGCTGATATACGACAAACTAACAGAACTGACATATATCCACTTTGTGGCAATTTGAATCTCCCTTTTTATTTTGGGGAGACTGCACCGCAACTCAGTCCCAGTGTATAACACAACACAATGTAAGTGGCAGAACGTGGCTGGCTGATATATGACAAACTAACAGAACTTATGTATATCCACTTTGTGACAATTTGAATCTCCCTTTTTATTTTGGGGAGACAGCACCGCAACTCAGGCCCAGTGTATAACACAACACAATGTAAGTTTCAGAACGTGGCTGGCTGAAATACGACAAACTAACAGAACTGACGTATATCCACTTTGTGACAATTTGAATCTCCCTTTTTATTTTGGGGAGACTGCACCGCAACTCAGTCCCAGTGTATAACACAACACAATGTAAGAGGCAGAACGTGGCTGGCATATAAACAACAAACTAACAGAACTGAGGTATATCCACTTTGTGACAATTTGAATCTCCCTTTTTATTTTGGGGAGACTGCACCGCAACTCAGTCCCAGTGTATAACACAACACAATGTAAGTGGTAAAACGTGGCTGGCTGATATACAACAAACTAACAGAACTGAGGTATATCCACTTTGTGACAATTTGAATCTCCTTTTTTTGGGGGGAGACTGCATCGCAACTCAGGCCCAGTGTATAACACAACACAATGTAAGTGGCAGAAGGTGGCTGGCTGATATATGACTAACAGAACTGACGTATATCCACTTTGTGACAATTTGAATCTCCCTTTTTTGAGGGAGAGACTGCACCGCAACTCAGGCCCAATGTATAACACAACACAATGTAAGTGGCAGAACGTGGCTGGCTGATATACGACAAACTAACAGAACTGACGTATATCCACTTTGTGACAATTTGAATCTCCCTTTTTATTTTGGGGAGACAGCACCGCAACTCAGGCCCAGTGTATAACACAACACAATGTAAGTTTCAGAACGTGGCTGGCTGAAATACGACAAACTAACAGAACTGACGTATATCCACTTTGTGACAATTTGAATCTCCCTTTTTATTTTGGGGAGACTGCACCGCAACTCAGGCCCAGTGTATAACACAACACAATGTAAGTGGCAGAACGTGTCTGGCTGATATACGACAAACTAACAGAACTGATGTATATCCACTTTGTGACAATATGATTCTCCCTTTTTTTGGGGCGAGACAGCACCACAACTCAGGCCCAGTGTATAGCACAACACAATGTGAGTGGCAGCAAGTGGCTGGCTGATATACGACAAACTAACAGAACTGACGTATATCCACTTTGTGACAATTTGAAACACCCTTTTTTGGGGGGGAGACAGCACCACAACTCAAGCCCAGTGTGTAACACAACAAAATATAAGTGGCAGAAAGTGGCTGGAAGATATCTGAAAAAATCCAAGGACTGTAGTACAATTTCAATCTCCCTACAATGATCTCAGGACAAGTATGGCAGCAACAAAAAGGACTGCTGCACACAAAACTGTGGACAAATAAACAAGATAACTGCAGAAAGGAGCAACAGGATTTTTGCTTTTAAAAAAGCAGATGGTTTGCACAGCAGCGTGCAAACAGCAATGCAGCTATCAGGGAGCCTTATAAGGCAGCCTAATAAGCTACAGAGCTGATGCACAAAAAATAGCCTCCACTGTCCCTGCAAAAACAAGGTGGTGTTGGACAGTGGAAATCGCTACAGCACAAGCGGTTTGGGGGTTATTCTTCCCTCCCTAACTATATCCCTTCTTCTGACGAAGCTGCAGCAATCTCTCCCTATGCTAAGATCGGCAGAAGTAAGATGGCGGTCGGCGTGCACGCCCCTTTATACCCCCTGTGACGCCGCAGAAAGCAAGCCAATCACTGTCATGCCCTTCTCTAAGATGGTGGGGAACGAGACCTATGTCATCACGTTGCCCACACTCTGCATCCTCCTTCATTGGCTGAGAAAAGGTGCTGAACGGGTCATACGAAACGCGACTTTGGCGCGAAGATCGCCGACCTCATGGCCGAACCCACACTAGGATCGGGTCGGGTTTCATGAAACCCGACTTTGCCGAAAGTTGGCGATTTTTGAATTTGTCCAATCCGTTTCGCTCAACCCTAGTAAAGATACCTAATTTCCAAATAGGGTCTTTCTCAAAGAGATGTGAAGGACTATTGAAGCAAAAGAACCAAAAAAATACACAAAGATGACCTCCTGTGGGTGATGGTGCCTGCCCCTACTCACGTTTCGGCTATTGCCTTTTTCACATCTCTTTGAGAGTCACCCTATTTGGAATTTTTTTTCTGTTTACCTATTCATATTATTCTGTGAAGTATTTTATTTTTCTGTATGTACAACCTCTTCATGTGATGTGGTGGGTGTATGGTGCTGTTTTTCTGGTCCATCTCTATTTTAAACATTGTCTGTGTTTTTTGTCTTTACTTTGTTAATAACATTTTTTATTTTTTATAATTGGCTGTTGTGTACACTTTTTTTCTGATTTTTCCTTATTATAATACTGAACCTTATATATGTCCATAATTATTTGGAATCTAACAAGCATTTGTTTGCATGTAACCCTGGGTGTGTGGGGTTTTTTTATTTACGCCATGTTTTATTGACCCAACTTCCTTATATATATATGTGTGATTTCTGTGGAAAAGCGTTGTCTGTAATTCTACCAGCAATGTGTCACTAATGTGAAGAGGGTGGGAGCTGGATGTGGTTCGCGACTTTCTCTTAGACCTAAATGTGACCCTCTTTCAAATCTGAATGTGGCTCTCAAGGTCAGAAAGGTTGGTGATCACTGCCCTGGGGTCTCGTCAGACCTCGAAGCATAACCAGGGACTCTCAATTCATTGAGAGAAAATGAGCTATGAATTGAATTTGGCAGTACAATTCACACCGTTGGGTGAATTTGAATTTTTTGGGATCCACACATCTCTAGTTTTTATTGTTTATCTTTCCTATATTGCTAGTGAGATGCAGGGTCCTGTCAGCTGAATTTTGTACATTTGTCTAGATTTCCATTCAAAGCTTAAGAGGCTCCAATTAAGTCTCTTGACTTCACCTTTCTTTTTCTGTTCATGCACTTAGTTAATGTGTAGTTGAAAGCAAATTGAGAAAATTTCCCATTCAAATATGTCATTAAAGATGCAAAGCGTATAATCTGAAAGTTTAATATTTGATGAGTATTAACATAATTTAATATTTCAATATTATTAATATTTAATTACCATTTATATTAATTAATGTTTTGCGTGTATCTAATACCTTTAATGTTTTGCATAAGTCAAAAGAAATAAATGCATTATTATATGTAGCCATTTAAAAGTGGCTATAATTTATGGGATACTGAGTAAACATTATATTAGGATTGTATCAAAGTTTATATTCAGCATGAATTTCTGGATTTGTTACATTTTGATACTACATTTTGCCATAAATGATTTGGCATAAGTATCTACCACTGGAAAATACTTCATTTGAGGTACATGCATCCTTGCTTTAAAATTAGCTTTTGAACTCATTTAAAATTCATGTAATCTATGAGAAAAATACAAAGCCTGGACTGAAGATTATTGACACCTGCTTGAGAGAAATAATGAACTTTTGTTGCACTTGAGTGCCAAAACATTGGGGAAAACTGATTTATTATACAGTTAATGACCTTCTATTCTTGTGTTTTGAATAGCCTTCAGGGAATTATGTGATTATCTTTGTGCAAATGGATAAAAAGAAATATTTTTGAGAGAAATTTCAGCCTATGAAAGTCTCATAGGTATAAGTCATGTGTTAAAGTGACAGAAGCTTCTATATCATGTATAGTAAATATATAATTATTTGGATATAGGCTATGGAACGAATAGTTGCCAGGGATCTCATGTATTTAATAGGATAATATTCAACAGTCACAGACACTTTTACTGATATTCATTCTGTTCAGTAACTAGTTTGATATTCCCTTAGGGATTATGCACGCAACTTTACGACAACTCTGTAAAAGCTGCAAGTTGTGCAAAGCAAGAGTACAAACCCATAAAAATCTATTTGTCCATGCTATATCGCTGTTTGTCCCTATATTTAAGATTAATTGGACAAGGCCTTTGGCATGCTCCATCATTTGAAATTTTAAGGAGATACGGTGATGTATGGAGGCGCCATATGGCAAGAGATGGAGTGATTTACTCACAAAACATGGAGTGCTTTGTTCTGTTCTGGATTTTTTCACTCAGCTCTGCATAGTAGATGCTGCTTACTAGGCATGCATCTCAGTCAGGAATATCAAGCAACATATAAGTATTTGTAAGTATTGTACATGATAACCTTAACTTGGTTCAGGTTTGCACTTGAGGCTGATTAGGCATGAAATCCAGTCAAAGATATTGGGCAAAGTACAATTCTTTATAGGTCTCCAACAAAATAATCTAACTAAACTCTGTTTGCTGGACATGGAAATGAGGCAAATTAAATACGGAAACAAGGCCTGACGACTCCACAGTGCACAAAAACATAAGAACTGATGTGAACAAAATTGGCAGCAGGTTCTCTGTATTATGTCAAAATTTGAACTATTTTGCAGTAACAGGAGGCAGTTTGTTTGCCAAAGAGCTGTTGAGCAATGTAATAATGAATGTTTGCAGGCAACAGTAAAGCATGGTGGAGGGTCATTGCAATATTGGAACTGCATTTCACATTTCAGAAAATGGAGCTAAGGCTTTTTTCAAGATTAATGGTGTCCTCAATACTGAGAAATACAGGTAGGTACTTGCCCATCATGCAGTACTATCAGAGTGGCATCCTATTGGCTCTATATGCATTCTTCAGCAGAACAATGACCCCAAACATACAGACAATATTATTAAAGCTATCTTCAGAGTTAAAAAGAACAAGGCATCCTGGAAGTGATGATAAAGCTTTTACAGAGTCTTTTGTTATTATTATTTATTATTATAGTGCCATTTATTTTATGTGAGGAGGGGTATTGTCATGATCTCTGCAGGCAGAGATCATAGCAAGCCTATAGAGGGACAAGCTCTCGGAAGATGGAACTATACTGACCATGAACTAAGCCTGCCGCGCAACTAGAAATAGCCAGGTAGCATTTCCTATTTATCGCTAGATGCCCAGCTCTGGCCTAAGACCTAAATAGCTAGCAGAGGGAAATATAAGACCTGGCTCACCTCTAGAGAAATATTCCAAAGAAGACAGTAGCCCCCCACATATAATGACGGTGAGTTCAGATGAAACAACAAACGCAGCAGGAAAATAGTCTTAGCAAATTTGAGGTCCGCTTACTAGATAGCAGAAGACAGATAGTATACTTTCATGGTCAGCAGAAAAACACTAACAAAACACCATCCAGAGATTACCTTAAACTCTGGCATTAACTCATAACGCCAGAGTAGCAATCCCTGATCAACGAGAGCTTTCCAGACACAGTAACAAAACTTCAGCTGTGAACTGGAACAAATAGGCAAAACAAAACATGGACAAAAGTCCAACTTATCTAGTAGTTGTCTAGAAGCAGGAACAAGCACTGAGAGGCATCAGATAACATTGTTGACCGGCAAGAAACCACCAGAGAAATGAGCTTAAATAGCGACACCCACTACTGATGGAACCAGGTGAAACAGGAAAGAGGATGACAAGTCCAATTCCACAAGCGGCCACCGGGGGAGCCCAGAATCCAAACTCACAACAGTACCCCCCCCTCAAGGAGGGGGCACCGAACCCTCACCAGATCCACCAGGGCGACCAGGATGAGCCCTATGGAAGGCACGAACAAGATCAGAAGCATGAACATCAGATGCATTGACCCAAGAATTATCCTCCTGGCCGTAACCCTTCCAGTTGACCAGATACTGGAGTTTCCGTCTGGAAACACGAGAGTCCAAAATCTTCTCCACAACGTACTCCAACTCACCCTCAACCAACACCGGAGCAGGAGGCTCAACCGAAGGTACAACAGGTACCTCATACCTGCGCAATAACGACCGATGAAAAACGTTATGAATGGAAAAGGACGCAGGGAGGTCCAAACGGAAAGAAACAGGATTAAGAATCTCCAATATTCTATAAGGGCCGATGAACCGAGGTTTAAACTTAGGAGAAGAGACCCTCATAGGGACAAAACGAGAAGACAACCACACTAAATCTCCAACACAAAGCCGAGAACCAACACGACGATGACGGTTGGCAAAACGCTGAGTCTTCTCCTGGGACAACTTCAAATTGTCCATAACCTGCCCCCAGATGTGATGCAATCTCTCCACCACCGCATCCACTCCAGGACAATCCGAGGATTCCACCTGACCGGAGGAAAATCGAGGGTGAAACCCCGAATTACAGAAAAACGGGGACACCAAGGTGGAAGAACTGGCCCGATTATTGAGGGCGAACTCTGCCAATGGCAAAAAAGCAACCCAATCATCCTGGTCAGCAGAGACAAAACACCTCAGATATGTCTCAAGGGTCTGATTAGTCCGCTCGGTCTGGCCATTAGTCTGAGGGTGAAAAGCAGATGAAAAAGACAAATCTATGCCCATCCTAGCACAGAATGCCCGCCAAAATCTAGACACAAATTGGGTACCTCTGTCAGAAACAATATTCTCAGGAATACCGTGCAATCGGACAACATTCTGAAAAAACAGAGGAACCAACTCAGAAGAAGAAGGCAACTTGGGCAGAGGAACCAAATGGACCATTTTAGAGAAACGGTCACAGACCACCCAGATGACAGACATCTTCTGGGAAACAGGCAGATCTGAAATAAAATCCATCGAGATGTGTGTCCAAGGCCTCTTAGGAATAGGCAAGGGCAACAGCAGTCCGCTAGCCCGAGAACTACAAGACTTGGCCCGAGCACAAACGTCACATGACTGCACAAAGACTCGCACATCTCGTGACAGGGAAGGCCACCAGAAGGATCTTGCCACCAAATCCCTGGTACCAAAAATTCCGGGATGACCTGCCAATGCAGAAGAATGTACCTCAGAGATGACTCTGCTGGTCCAATCATCCGGAACAAACAGTCTATCAGGCGGACAACGATCTGGTCTATCCGCCTGAAACTCTTGCAAGGACCGCCGCAGATCAGGAGAAACGGCCGACAAAATTACTCCCTCCCTAAGGATACCTGTGGGTTCAGAATTACCAGGAGAGTCCGGGTCAAAACTCCTAGAAAGGGCATCTGCCTTAACATTCTTAGAACCCGGTAGGTATGACACCACAAAATTAAAGCGAGAAAAAAATAAAGACCAGCGCGCCTGTCTAGGATTCAGGCGTCTGGCAGTCTCAAGATAAATCAAATTTTTGTGGTCAGTCAATACCACCACCTGATGCCAAGCCCCCTCGAGCCAATGGCGCCACTCCTCAAACGCCCACTTCATGGCCAAAAGCTCCCGATTCCCAACATCATAATTCCGCTCTGCGGGCGAAAATTTGCGAGAAAAGAAGGCACAAGGCCTAATGACGGAGCAGTCGGAACCTTTCTGCGACAACACTGCCCCAGCTCCGATCTCCGAAGCGTCAACCTCAACCTGAAAAGGCAGATTCACATCAGGCTGACGCAACACAGGGGCAGAGGCAAAACGGCGCTTAAGCTCCTGAAAGGCCTCTACAGCATGAGGGGACCAATCCATAAGACTCAGAGCGGCGCCAGAGTCAACATAGGCGTCCGTGGCAATGGATGACAAAGAACAAATCAGGGTTACAGACAAAATAAACTTAGACTGAATGGTGCCAATAGAAACAGACTTATCAAGCTTCTTTGTACGCCTAGAGCATGCTGATATAACATGAGTAGAATCCCCACAATAGAAACACAATCCATTCTTCCGTCTAAAATTCTGTCGCTCGCTCCTGGACAGAATTCTATCACACTGCATACTTTCTGGCGTCTTTTCCATAGACACCGCCAGATGGTGCACCGGTTTGCGCTCCCGCAGACGCCTATCAATCTGAATAGCCATTGTCATGGACTCATTCAGACCTGCAGGCAAAGGGAACCCCACCATAACATCCTTAACGGCATCAGAGAGACCTTCTCTGAAAGTTGCCGCCAAGGCGCACTCATTCCACTGAGTAAGCACAGACCATTTACGGAATTTTTGGCAGAAAACTTCAGCTTCGTCTTGCCCCTGAGATAGTGCCATCAAAGTTTTTTCTGCCTGAAGTTCCAAATGAGGTTCCTCATAAAGCAAGCCCAAGGCCAGAAAAAACGCATCCACATCGCGTAACGCAGGATCCCCTGCTGGCAATGAGAAGGCCCAATCTTGAGGGTCACCCCTGAGCAAGGAAATCACAATCCTAACCTGCTGAGCAGGGTCTCCAGCTGAACGAGACTTCAGGGACAAATAAAGCTTACAATTATTTCGGAAATTCTGGAAGCTAGCTCTATTCCCTGTGAAGAACTCCGGCAAAGGAATTCTCGGCTCAGATACCGGAGCATGTACCACAAAATCTTGTAAATTTTGTACTTTCGTGATGAGATTATTCAAACCCGCAGTTACACTCTGGAGATCCATTATTGTCAGGTGCACACAGAGCATACAGAGATTAGGAGGAGAGAGAGAAAAAAGACTGCAGCAAGGCAGACTGGAGGAAAAAAAAAAAAAAAATTCCAGCAGACTTCTTATAACTCTCCTTTCTCAACCTGGGTCTTTAACACTTTATTGGCCGGTCAAACTGTCATGATCTCTGCAGGCAGAGATCATAGCAAGCCTATAGAGGGACAAGCTCTCGGAAGATGGAACTATACTGACCATGAACTAAGCCTGCCGCGCAACTAGAAATAGCCAGGTAGCATTTCCTATTTATCGCTAGATGCCCAGCTCTGGCCTAAGACCTAAATAGCTAGCAGAGGGAAATATAAGACCTGGCTCACCTCTAGAGAAATATTCCAAAGAAGACAGTAGCCCCCCACATATAATGACGGTGAGTTCAGATGAAACAACAAACGCAGCAGGAAAATAGTCTTAGCAAATTTGAGGTCCGCTTACTAGATAGCAGAAGACAGATAGTATACTTTCATGGTCAGCAGAAAAACACTAACAAAACACCATCCAGAGATTACCTTAAACTCTGGCATTAACTCATAACGCCAGAGTAGCAATCCCTGATCAACGAGAGCTTTCCAGACACAGTAACAAAACTTCAGCTGTGAACTGGAACAAATAGGCAAAACAAAACATGGACAAAAGTCCAACTTATCTAGTAGTTGTCTAGAAGCAGGAACAAGCACTGAGAGGCATCAGATAACATTGTTGACCGGCAAGAAACCACCAGAGAAATGAGCTTAAATAGCGACACCCACTACTGATGGAACCAGGTGAAACAGGAAAGAGGATGACAAGTCCAATTCCACAAGCGGCCACCGGGGGAGCCCAGAATCCAAACTCACAACAGGGTATACATCTCAACATCCTCGAGTCTGTCTGGAATTATATCAAGAGACTAAAAGATTTGGGCCAGCCTTCATCCACAGAGATGTACCGCACTTTTCTAACTATAAGTCACACTTTTTTACCCCAACATTTTAGATAAAAAGGGGAGTATGTCCAGATATACTTGCTGTGGACAGAAAGTGGGGAGAGGCAGCTCGGACAAGTGGGTCACTGGAGTCAGGAGCCAGCTGCTGCGGCTAACACCTGTGCCCACTGGTAACGAAAATTAATATTCACTGCTCTCCATGCCCATAGTCCCTCCCACCTCCATGACCTGAAGCCTGCGCTGAGAGGTGGGAGGGATTATAGACGTGTGGAGGAATGAATATCAATTTCTCCTTAATAGCAAGCACATTGATAGCCACAGTCGCCAGCTTCCTGCTGCTGCTGAGCAATCATGTGTGCCTGCTATTAAAGAGAATGAATATTCACTGCTCCCAATGCCCATGGGAGTGAAGAGCAGTGAATATTCATTCTCTTTAATAGTTGGCACTTGTGACAGTCAACCATTGCAAGAAGCCAGAGGCTGCAACTACCAGTGTGCCTGCTATTAAAGAAGATGAATATTCATTGCTCTACATTCCCATAGTCCATGGTGTGGGAGCAGCAAGTGTTCTGACAGGTGACCTCAACGAGTAATCAGCGCATGAAGTCATTGCCATGTACTGCTTACAAGCTGAAATCAGCTGCTGACAACATAACACGCTGCGAGGAAGCAGAGGAAAGGAAAGTAGAATGGTTTATGTTTCTGTGTGTGCAGTGTGATGGGGGCCATAAATACCAGGATGGAAATGGGGGAGGCCATGCACCATATAACAGGATGAGGATGAGGGTGGCCATGTATACCATGTATACCAGGATAGGGAAGAGGGGGTCATTTATACCAGGATGGGGATGAAGGGGCCATGTATACCAGGATAGGGATGAGGGGGCCATGTATACCAGGATGGGGATGAGGGGGCCATGTATACCAGGATGGGGATGATGAAGCCATATATACTAGGGTGAGAATTAGGGGTCCAGGTATACCTGGACTGGAATCATATATATCAGGATGAGGGGGCCATGTATACTTGGACTGGTGACATATATACCAGGATATGGGATCCTATACCCTTATAACAGTGTCAGCAGTAGATTCCCCCATAATAGTGCATCCTGACCAAATTTTTTGCTTCAATTTTTTTTCTATTTTCCTTCTCCAAAACCTAGGTGCGTCTTATGATCCAGTGCATCTCATAATCTGAAAAATATGGTATTTAGTGTGCCCATATGTTTGGAACATGACAAATTTCTTCAAAAACTGATAGAAAGTATACCTGAAAGGATTGATGCTTTGATGCTCTTTAAAAGGCAAAGGGTGGTCACAGCAAATATTTTTTTCCATATTTTCTTTTTGATGATTCACTTTACATTTAATTGACTGATAAAAAATAAGCTATTAATATGTCTTCTTGGGAATTAATTCTTAGTTTTGCGGAATTTCTTTATACCTGCCTAAAACTTTTTGCATAGCGTTGTGCTTAGTTTGGTGACCGTTAAGCTCCTACCATCTTCTCCTCGAAAAATGAGGTAGTAAATAGCTAACTGATTGATGAGGCATTTGTGACTCCCAGCAATCCCAAAAAGGTGGCTCTAGTTTTTGAGAACTTGGCACTACAGAGAACCATCTTGAATGCTTGAATGGAACTTAGTTGTGCATGCTTGACCTCCACCCCATTCAATGTATGTTAGACTGCTGGAAATAGCTGAGTGCTGTACACTGTCCTATTCAGCAGTCGCAAGGATAATGAGGGATGATGAGGCAAAGTATGTACACCTCCTCTCTATTCAGAGCAAAGCTATGCAGAGCCCCTTTTTAATGAATCTGAAGCCCAATCTTAGAATTTCTAAGCGTCTTTTAGTAATGAATAACATTTGGTTCTTAGAATATCCCTTTAAATATTATAAATCAAATTATGGGAATATCAGTAGTTACATATATACTTTTTATCAACATATATTGAAATGAGTTTGTATTTAGATGACCACAATTCTAAAAATGTTAACACTTCATACTTTTAAAAACTGAAATGTGAATCCAAAAGAGTCATTTCTTTGAAGACTGCAGGGTGCCATAACCCAAATATGAATTATCTGTCTGAAATGTAAAGCACTAGTTGAACAAAGTGGCCACTTTATGACTGCACTATGACTCACAAAGGATTCAGCTGTGAAACCTTTTAACTGGGAATATAAAATAGGTTAAATTATCCATCCCTCCTAAGTATCACATTTATTTCAACTAGCATCACTTTAATAATGTTCTCAGATGTCTAAAAAAAGTAATGATATGATAGTAACAGCAAGTTAATTCAAATAAATGTATACTAATTAATAGGTACTTGGAGTCATTTTCGGTATGTAAATGAAAAATGTAAAATAATCTATTTCAATTTCTTTATTGATATTTTTAACATTTTAATTATTGACTTTTTAGTCGGCATAGTTCTATATGGCAGAGGAACCAATGAGTCCCATTAGTCTGAAAAGCCCAGTTAACATTATAACTTCTGCTCACTCTGTAGTAGAGATGAGAGGATGTTTTCTAATTCAAATTCACCAGCGTTGTCAAATTTTCCGCAAGAATTTAGCACTGATCCCTTGTAGTGCTGCATTCAAATCCCACCAAAGACAATATTTGCAAAAAGTTTGGATGTTCTCTATGCGTTTCCGTGGGTTTTCTCCTAAACTATTAAGATATAGTGATAATGAATTTAGATTGTGAGCTCCAATTGGGACAGCGATGATGATGTATATAAAGCTCTGTGGAATATGGTAGCGCTATGTAAGTAAACCATATTAAATACATATTAAATCCACATGAACTACTCTACTGTCTAAGTAATGTACGGACACAATAGGTCCACCAAAGTGGACGTGGTTGGCCTTAATGGTAAAAAGCAGCATGCTCAGTGCAGATGAAAACTATTGTGCTTATTATTTGGTTTCATAAAATCAACCACATGCTACAGAGCTAAATTTATGTAAGAATTCTGACTCACTATATCAAAGTATAGATGAACATATTTTGTGACCCAAACAGATATAATTAGAGTATGCAGCATCTGATGGAAATAAAAGGGATTAAAACTGTTTTCTTTTTTTTTAAACTGGAAAATACTATTGAAGAGACCACCAGATGGAGCCTGTATTTCAAAAATTAGAAGACAACTCCAAAAAATAATTTGAATTAAAAAAATGTAAAATAATAAAGTAAAAATAAATAAAATATTAAAGTTATTAGACCAGCAATAAAAATACATATTCAGTTTATAATAAGCTTTATAATTCATGCGACTTTAAGTAACAATTTCAGTTATACAAAAATAATAATGAATCCAATATACAATCATAATACCAGGCAAGGCATTTTTAATATTTTTCTTAATACAATTTAGTATAATTAATTTGCTTATATTACATTTTTAGTTGCAATGTTTTTGCTTCTTAAACAACAAGCGTAATGAATGTATACTGTTTCTGTGGTAAACCAACAAAGGACTGACTTTCCAATCTACCTCTTTAAAATAGGTATCAATTTAGCTTTTTTTTTTGTTAGAAACACACATTGGTCATCTATTTTTATTAAGGTAGTGTTCCAAGGCTGATTGTGGGAGATATCAGTCAAGTTTTTAACTAAGTTATATAGTTATATTGGTTTAAAAAAGAAACAGATCTATCAAGATCAACCTTTCTCTATCAGTAATACATTCTCTATAGCTAGATTATTAATCACTTACAATCATTTTATAATAACGATCAGCAAACTTCCTAAATTTTGAATAGGATGCAATTCTTCTGATTCAACCCAAAAAGCTAATTTGTAGCTAATCGATTTAGTGGAAATTGAAAGTGCTCCTAATCCTCTTATTTTCCTGAAAAAAAAAAAACATGTTTAACAGTCTCAGGCCTCCTAGCATTCTATCCAAGCTCTTATAACATTTTTAAATGAGTCTTTGTAATATGAAAGTCACATCAACAAAATATACAGTACACATGTGGACCACGTTAAAGTAAGGAAAATTCACATTGGTCACTGAAATAACTTGAAACTGACAGAAGTCATTTTCAGTTTAAATTTATTGAATATTAATTTATAGAAATGAAACATTGCTTTTGAATTGTTGTTCAACATGAAAAATAATGAAAGTGCCCTGGACAATAATAATGGTACCCCTAGAAAAGATAGAAAATTATTTGACTATATGGATATGTTAAACTAAGATGCATCCTGTAGTTAGCATCAAAGTCACCTACAAATATGTATTCGTTCAGTCTGTCTGTTTGAAGGGTGAAAAGTAGGCACTATGCTGTTAGGTATAGTTGTGTGCACCACACTGAACATGGACCAAAGAAAGATAAGGAGAGAGTTTTCTCGGGAGATGGGAAAAAAAGATAGACAACCATGTTAAAGGTAAAAGTTATAAGACTTTCTTCAAACAGCTTGATCTTCCTCTTAGGCCAGTCTCACACGTCCAGATAATTCCGGTACTGGAAAAATCGGTAACGGAGTTATCCGTGTCCTTGTGTCCGTGAGCTCATGTGGCATATCAGTGTGGCACAAGTGCGGCAGCCATGTGCTGCCCGTGTGCTGACTGAGTACCACAAGGATCGTGCAGGACACAGCACTAGAGATAAGCGCTGTCCCCAGCGTGGTGCTGAAGCCGCCATTCATCCCTTCTCTCCAGCAGTGTTCGCTGGAGAGAAGGAATGAAAAATCTATTTTTTTTATTATTTTTGTCTTTAAAATCAAGTTCCTTGTCACCTCCCCCTCCCACCCCCTGTGCGCCCCCCCGCTGGAAATAAAATACTCACCCAGCTCCCACGATGCTTCCTCTCAGCGCCACAGCTTGTCCTGTATGAGCGGTCACGTGGTCCCACTCATTACAGTGATGAATATGCGACTCCACCTCCCATAGAGGTGGAGCCGCATATTCATCACTGTAATGAGCGGTACCACATGACCGCTCATACAGGACAAGCTGCGGCGCTGAGACGAAGCATCACGGGAGCTGGGTGAGTATTTTATTTCCAGCGGGCGGGCACACAGGGGGTGGGAGGGGGAGGTTGCCGGGAACTTTATTTTAACCAAAAAAAATAAAAAAAACAATGATTTTTAATTCCTTCTCTCCAGCGAACGCTGCTGAGAAGAAGGAATGAATTCCGGCTTCAGCACCCAAAGCAGGGGACAGCGCTTACTGTAGCGCTGTCTCCTGCACAGTCCGTGTGGTACTCAGTCGGCACATGGACAGCATCCGTGTGCGGTACGTGTTTACATGGACCCATTGACTTTAATGGGTCCGTGTGATACGTGCACTCTCACGAACACTGACATGTCTCCATGTTTTTCAATCGGACACACGGTCTGTGAAAACACGCTGACATGTGCAGAGACACATTTATTTTAATGTGTCTACGTGAGTCAGTGTCTCCGGTACGTGAGGAAACTGTCACCACACATACCGGAGCCACTGACGTGTGAAACAAGCCTTACTACAGTTGTATATATTACTAAGAAGTTTAAGATCTATGGGACTGTAGTCAACCTCCCTGCATGTGGCCACAAGAGGAAAAATTATGACAAATCGAAGAGACATATAATGCGAATGCTAACCAAGGAGCCAGAACAACTGCCAAGACATTAGAGGTGTAGTTCAGGGTAAACGTACATCAATGTCAGATCACACTATCCATTGCTTTCTTTCTCAATGTGAACTTTGTGGAAAAAGAGAGAGGAAGAAACTAACATTGATAGAAAATCAAAAAAACAAAACTTGAATTTGCCAAAATGCATATTGACATGCTACAAAGCTTCTTGCAGAATGTACTTTGGACAGAGGAAACAAAACTGGAGGTTTTTGACAAGTCACATCAGCACTACATTCACAAACGCAAAAATTCAGCATAAAAAGAAAAGAACAATGAACCTATTGTGCAATATGTAGGACCCTCTGTTGTGATTTGGGCCTGCTTTACCATATCTGGCACAGGGTATCTTGAATTTGTGCATGGTACAAAGATCCAAGTGGTAACATTTCTCCTTGCGGAGAGTGACATGTTAAGCATGCCGAGATGAAGAGACTTTTAAGACGCAATGCTCCTCTGGGAAATAAATAAATTGTCTATTCAGAGAGGAGGAAAAGAACTTGAACTCTAGTGCCACCTATAGGAAGTAGCAATCCTAAAAGACATTGTGATGACAACGGGCAGTACTCTGAATCACAGTATCTGCAAATTGAGATTCTGGTTTTGGCTTTATCCAAAGTCATGTGACAAGGCTCGTTAAATGGTCGACATTGACTTTTAGGATTGTTACTTCATATAGGTGGCAATAGAGTTATAGTTCTCTTCATCTCTGAAGAGACAATTTGCATGGTGCAAAAAAATTTCAAAACTATAAAAGCATTCTGGAATGAAATGTGCCCAGTTTCAGAAAGCTTGGTCTGAGTTGAAGGTCATGGTTCGTACCACAGAATAATGTCCCTAAACACACAATAAAAACATCCAAGAATGGATAAAAGCAAAACATTGGACTCTTCTAAAGTGGTGCCTATGAACCTTGACCTAAATCCTGTTGAACAAATGTGGAAGAAGTTGAAACCTCTAGTTTCGAGAAGGCACAGTCACATCTGAAGTAGCAGGAACAGTTTGTTCACAATGAGGAGGCCAAAATACCTGTGGACAGATGCAGAAGTCTTATTGAGTTACAAAAATTGTACGTGTTTATAGTTTGCCTCAAAAGATTGTGCACCTACATATTAAGTAAATGGTACCAACAGTTTTGTCCAGACCAGATTCATTATTTATTTTTTTCGTTAAACCACAATGCAAAAGCCGTGTCTCATTTTCAATAGTTCATATTCAGTAAATTTAACCCCTTCATGACCCAGCCTATTTTGGCCTTAATGACCTTGCCGTTTTTTGCAATTCTGACCAGTGTCCCTTTATGAGGTAATAACTCAGGAACGCTTCAACGGATCCTAGCGATTCTGAGATTGTTTTTTCGTGACATATTGGGCTTCATGTTAGTGGTAAATTTAGGTCGATAATTTCTGAGTTTATTTGTGAAAAAAACGGAAATTTGGCAAAAATTTTGAAAATTTTGCAATTTTCACATTTTGAATTTTTATTCTGTTAAACCAGAGAGTTATGTGACACAAAATAGTTAATAAATAACATTTCCCACATGTCTACTTTACATCAGCACAATCTTGGAAACAATTTTTTATTTATAAGGGTTAAAATTTGACCAGTGATTTCTCATTTTTACAACAAAATTTACAAAACCATTTTTTTTAGGGACCACCTCACATTTGAAGTCAGTTTGAGGGTTCTATATGGCTGAAAATACCCAAAAGTGACACCATTCTAAAAACTGCACCCCTCAAGGTGCTCAAAACCACATTCAAGAAGTTTATTAACCCTTCGGGTGTTTCACAGCAGCAGAAGCAACATGGAAGTAAAAAATGAACATTTAACTTTTTAGTCACAAAAATGATCTTTTAGCGAAATTTTTTTTATTTTCCCAAGGGTAAAAGGAGAAACTGGACCACGAACTTTGTTGTCCAATTTATCCTGAGTATGCTGATACCTCATATGTGGGGGTAAACCACTGTTTGGGAAGGAAGGGAAGGAGCGCCATTTGACTTTTTCAATGAAAAATTGGCTCCAATCTTTAGCGGACACCATGTCGCGTTTGGAGAGCCCCCGTGTGCCTAAACATTGGAGCTCCCCCCACAAGTGACCCCATTTTGGAAACTAGACCCCCCAAGGAACTTATCTAGAAGCATAGTGAGCACTTTAAACCCCCAGGTGCTTCACAAATTGATCCGTAAAAATGAAACAGTACTTTTTTTTCACAAAAAAATTATTTTAGCCTCAATTTTTTCATTTTCACATGAGCATCAGGATAAAATGGATCCTAAAATTTGTTGGACAATTTCTCCTGAGTACACCGATACCTCACATGTGGGGGTAAACCACTGTTTGGGCACATGGTAAGGCTTGGAAGGGAAGGAGCGCCATTTGACTTTTTGAATGAAAAATTATCTCCATCGCTAGCAGACACCATGTCACGTTTGGAGAGCCCCTGTGTGCCTAAACATTGGAGCGCTCCCACAAGTGACCCCATTTTGGAAACTAGACCCCCCAAGGAACTTATCTAGAAGCATAGTGAGCACTTTAAACTCTCAGGTGCTTCACAAATTGATCCGTAAAAATGAAAAAGTACTTTTTTTTCACACAAAATTTCTTTTAGCCTCAATTTTTTCATTTTCACATTGGCAACAGGATAAAATGGATCCTAAAATTTGTTGGGCAATTTCTGCTGAGTACGTTGATACCTCATATGTGGGGGTAAACCACTGTTTGGGTGCACGGCAAGGCTCGGAAGGGGAGGCGTGCCATTTGACTTTTTGAATGGAAAATTAGCTCCAATCGTTAGCGGACACCATGTCGCGTTTGGAGAGCCCCTGTGTGCCTAAACATTGGAGCTCCCCTACAAGTGACCCCATTTTGGAAACTAGACCCCCCAAGGAACTTATCTAGATGCATAGTGAGCACTTATAACCCCCAGGTGCTTCACAGAAGTTTATAACGCAGAGCCGTGAAAATAAAAAATAATTTTTCTTTTCTCAAAAATGATTTTTTAGCCCACAATTTTTTTATTTTCCCAAGGGTAACAGGAGAAATTGGACCCCAAAAGTTGTTGTCCAGTTTCTGCTGAGTACGCTGATACCCCATATGTGGGGGTAAACCACTGTTTTGGCACACGTCGGGGTTCGGAAGGGAAGTAGTGACGTTTTGAAATGCAGACTTTGATGGAATGCTCTGCGGGCGTCAGGTTGCGTTTGCAGAGCCCCTGATGTGCCTAAACAGTAGGAACTCCCCACAAGTGACTCCATTTTGGAAACTAGACCCCCAAAGGAACTTATCTAGATGTGTGGTGAGCACTTTGAACCCCCAAGTGCTTCACAGAAGTTTATAACGCAGAGCCGTGAAAATAATAAATGTGTTTCCTTTCCTCAAAAATATTTTTTAGCCCAGAATTTTTTATTTTTTCAAGGGTAACAGGAGAAATTGGACCCCAAAAGTTGTTGTCCAGTTTCTCCTGAGTACGCTGATACCCCATATGTGGGGGTAAACCACTGTTTGGGCACATGCCGGGGCTCGGAAGGGAAGTAGTGACGTTTTGGAATGCAGACTTTGATGGAATGGTCTGCGGGCATCACGTTGCATTTGCAGAGCCCCTGATGTGCCTAAACAGTAGAAACACCCCACAAGTGACCCCATTTTGGAAACTATACCCCCCAAGGAACTTATCTAGATGTGTGATGAGCACATTCAACCCCCAAGTGCTTCACAGAAGTTTACAACGCAGAGCCGTGAAAATAAAAAAATCATTTTTCCTTCCTCAAAAAAGATGTTTTAGCAAGCAATTTTTTATTTTCACAAGGGTAACAGGAGAAATTGGGCCCCAATGTTTGCTGCCCAGTTTGCTGTGAGTACAGTGATACCCCATATGTGGGGGTAAACCACTGTTTGGGCGCACGTCAGGGCTCGGAAGGGAAGTAGTGACATTTGAAATGCAGACTTTGATGGAATGGTCTGAGGGCGTCACGTTGCATTTGCAGAGCCCCTGATGTGCCTAAACAGTAGAAACACCCCACAAGTGACCCCATTTTGGAAACTAGACCCCCCAAGGAACTTATCTAGATGTGTGATGAGCACGTTTAACCCCCAAGTGCTTCACAGAAGTTTACAACGCAGAGCTGTGAAAATAAAAAATCATTTTTCTTTCCTCAAAAAAGATGTTTTAGCAAACAATTTTTTATTTTCACAAGGGTAACAGGAGAAATTGGGCCCCAATGTTTATTGCCCAGTTTGTTGTGAGTACAGTGATACCTCATATGTGGGGGTAAACCACTGTTTGGGCGCACGTCAGGGCTCGGAAGGGAAGTAGTGACATTTAAAATGCAGACTTTGATGGAATGGTCTGCGGGCGTCACGTTGCATTTGCAGAGCCCCTGATGTGCCTAAACAGTAGAAACACCCCACAAGTGACCCCATTTTGGAAACTAGACCCCCGAAGGAACTTATCTAGATGTGTGGTGAGCACTTTCAACCCCCAAGTGCTTCACAGAAGTTTATAACGCAGAGCCGTGAAAATAAAAAATAATTGTTTTCCTCAAAAATTATGTCTTAGCAAGTAATTTTTTTATTTTTGCAAGGGTAACAGGAGAAATTGAACCCCAACAGTTGTTGCCCAGTTTGTCCTGAGTACGCTGGTACCCCAAATGTAGGGGTAAACCACTGTTTGGGCGCACGTCGGGGCTTGGAAGGGAGGGAGCACCATTTGACTTTTTGAATGCAAGATTGGCTGGAATCAATGGTGGCGCTATGTTGCGTTTGGAGACCCCTGATGTGCCTAAACAGTGGAAACCCCTCAATTCTAACTTCAACACTAACCCCAACACACCCCTAATCCTAATCCCAACTGTAGCCATAACCCTAATCCCAACTCTAACCCCAACACACCCCTAACCACAACCCTAACCCCAACACACCCGTAACCCTAATTCCAACCCTAACCCTAATCCTAACCCTAATCCCAACCCTAACCCTAATCCCAACCCTAACCACAACTGTAACCCCAACACACCCCTAACCCTATCCGTAACCCTAACCACAAGCCTAATCTTAACCCTATTTCCAACCCTAACTCTAATTCCAACCCTAACCCTAAGGGTATGTGCCCACGTTGCGGATTCGTGTGAGATTTTTCCGCACCATTTTTGAAAAATCTGCAGGTAAAAGGCACTGCGTTTTACCTGCGGATTTACAGCAGATTTCCAGTGTTTTTTTGTGCGGATTTCACCTGCGGATTCCTATTGAGGAACAGGTGTAAAACGCTGCGGAATCCGCACAAAGAATTGACATGCTGCGGAAAATACAACGCAGCGTTTCTGCACGGAATTTTCCGCACCATGGGCACAGCAGATTTGGTTTTCCATAGGTGTACACGGTACTGTAAACCTGATGGAAAACTGCTACGAATTCGCAGCGGCCAATCCGCTGCGGATCCGCGGCCAATCCGCTGCGGATCCGCGGCCAATCCGCTGCGGATCCGCGGCCAATCCGCTGCGGATCCGCGGCCAATCCGCTGTGCATCCGCAGCCAAATCCGCACATGCCATAACCCTAACCCTACCTGTAACCCTAACCCTACCCCTAACCCTACCCGTAACCCTAACCCTAGTTCTAACCCTAACCCTAGTTCTAACCCTAACCCTAGTTCTAACCCTAGTGGAAAAAGAAAAAAAAATATTTTCTTTATTTTATTATTGTCCCTACCTATGGGGGTGATAAAGGGGGGGGTTATTTATTAATTTTTTTATTTTGATCGCTGTGATAGAACCTACCACAGCGATCAAAACGCACTTGTAATGAATCTGCCGGCCGGCAGATTCGGCGGGCGCACTGAGCATGCGCCCGCCATTTTGGAAGATGGTGGCGCCCAGCGAGGAGACGGACCGACAGCGGGAGCCTCGGTAAGTATAAGGGGGGGGATCGGGGCACGGGGGGGCGTCGGAGCACCGGGGGGGTGACATAGGAGCAGGGGGGGAGCGGGCAGGAGGACAGGGGAGCGGAGCACAGGACGGAGGGGACCGGACCCCATAACGGAGGACTGGGGGGGCGATCGGTGGGGTGGGGGGGGGTCACTTCAGGTTTTCCAGCCATGGCCGATGATATTGCAGCATCGGCCATGGCTGGATTGTAATATTTCACCAGTTTTTTAGGTGAAATATTACAAATCGCTCTGATTGGCAGTTTCACTTTCAACAGCCAATCAGAGCGATCGTAGCCACGGGGGGGTGAAGCCACCCCCCCCTGGGCTGAAGTACCACTCCCCCTGTCTCTGCAGATCGGGTAAAATAGGAGTTAACCCTTTCACCCGATCTGCAGTGACGCGATCATTCCATGACGCCACATAGGCGTCATGGGTCGGATTGGCACGGGTTTTCATGACGCTTACGTGGCGTCATGGGTCGGGAAGGGGTTAGATTGAAAATGACTTTTGCCAGTTACACGTTATTTCAGTGACCATTGTGGGTTTTTCTTACTTCAACGGAAGGATACCAACAATTGTGTCCATGTGTATAAGTCTATGGATAAAATCATGATAAGTAGATATGAGCAAACTTGTTCTGAAAATGTTCGCAAATTTCAAGTTTGGCACAAATGTAGCACATTCAGATTCATGTTCTCTTTCACGAGCATTTTTACTCAAAGTCAGCAATATTTGGTCACAGTTCAGTAAATCATCACTAGTGTTGAGCGATACCGTCCGATACTTGAAAGTATCGGTATCGGAAAGTATCGGCCGATACCGGCAAAGTATCGGATCCAATCCGATACCGATACCCGATACCAATACAAGTCAATGGGACTCAAGTATCGGACGGTATTCCTGATGGTTCCCAGGGTCTGAAGGAGAGGAAACTCTCCTTCAGGCCCTGGGATCCATATAAATGTGTAAAAGAAAGAATTAAAATAAAAAATATCGCTATACTCACCTCTCCGACGCAGCCTGGACCTCAGCGAGGGAACCGGCAGCGTTGTTTGTTTAAAATTCGCGCTTTTACTTGGTTACGTGAAGTCCCGGCTTGTGATTGGTCAGGGCGGCCATGTTGCCGGGACGCGGACCAATCACAGCAAGCCGTGACGAAATTACGTCACGGCTTGCTGTGATTGGTCCGCGTCCCGGCAACATGGCCGCCATTAACCAATCACAAGCCGTGACGTCACGGGAGGCTGGACACGCGCAGTTTTTAAAAAGCGCGCGTGTCCAGCCTCCAGTGACGTCCCGGCTTATGATTGGTCACGGCGCCATGTTGCCGGGACGCGGACCAATCACAGCAAGCCGTGACGAAATTACGTCACGGCTTGCTGTGATTGGTCCGCGTCCCGGCAACATGGCCGCCATTAACCAATCACAAGCCGTGACGTCACGGGAGGCTGGACACGCGCGCTTTTTAAAATGGGCGCGTGTCCAGCCTCCCGTGACGTCCCGGCTTGTGATTGGTTGCGCCGCGATCAACCAATCACAAGCCGGGAGGCTGGACACGCGCGCATTTTAAAATTTTAAAATGGGCGCGTGTCCAGCCTCCCGTGACGTCCCGGCTTGTGATTGGTTGCGTCTCCCATGTGACTGCGACGCAACCAATCACAAAGCCGGGACGTAATTTTAAAATCCTTAAGGACCTGAAATTACGTCACGGCTTGCTGTGATTGGTTGCGTCGCCCATGTGACTGCGACGCAACCAATCACAACGCCGGAACGTAATTTTAAAATCCTGAAGGACCTGAAATTACGTCACGGCTTGCTGTGATTGGTTGCGTCCCGGTCACATGGGCGGCACGCAACCAATCACAAGCCGGGACTCACGTAAAGGAAAGAAAAGCGCGAATTTTAAACAAAGAACGCTGCCGCTTCCCTCGGTAAGGTGCAGGCTGCGTCGGAGAGGTGAGTATAGCAATATTTTTTATTTTAATTCTCTCTTTTACACATTTTTACATTAATGTTGTTTCGATACCGATACCCGATATCACAAAAATATCGGATCTCGGTATCGGAATTCCGATACAGCAAGTATCGGCCGATACCCGATACTTGCAGTATCGGAATGCTCAACACTAATCATCACGCTTAGACTAATTCCTTTGTTGCTTTTTTTGCTAGGATAGCGTTGCTGTATCATGAGTGAGGTGGGTGGGGGGACATATTTGATGAGGGGAGGTGGTGTGGAGTGGTTAGAGAAGCATGTAAAGAGGTTAGAAGTGCCGTGCACTCTTTTTTCTTTTAACTTTATGTGTGTTGATTTTAGCAGCTAATCTTGGTGCAAAAACCATTCACAATGTCATCACACAAGATATCCTGTGACTGGCTGCTGAAATCACATGTTCCTGGCAACATAAAAGATGACATCTTGCTTTGCTGGCGGCATTGTCTCAGTGTCAGAATGAGGATAGATCACTACTGCGCTAGTGCTGCTTCGGAAAGTGAACTTGTGAGTTAACTTGATATGATCTTGTGCTGTGTGAAATTGATCTTCCAGCATCAAACTGGGGTTGTGCAAAAACCATGTGGCTGTCTGCAAATGCAAATGCAGTAATAAAACTGTGTTTCAGTGGCAAATCAGGACAGATTTCCACTTAAAAATCTGTAGGCCTTACATTGTGGTGCAGCCACGAGGCCCAATTAGGTAATCCAAATAGTTTGTGATAAAACTGTATTTCAGTGGCAAATCAGTAGGCCAGATTTCCACTTAAATGGAACCTGTCAGCAGGATTGTGCACAGTAACCTACACACAGTGTCAGGTACAGTAGGTGCCATTATACTGATTAAAATGATACCTTGGTTGATAAAATCCATCTTTATTTTCAGATATAGATAATGATATGCCGTGCCCCGGGGCGGGCCTGGAGGGGAGTTCTTTATGTGGTGCTCTGATTAGGTATTCATAATGCAGACTGCTGAAGTTTCAATGATCCCTCAGTGACCTTCCCCCTAGTTTGCATAATGAATGCCTGTACATACTGAAGAAAAAAAACCTTCTGCAGGCAGGTGCCAGCCGTGGCACCTGAACTGCAGTATAATTGCATGTTTAGAGTCCTACTAATAACTGTTGATGATGTTATTGAGTAAGTACAAAAAAAATCAATTTGAAAATGACACCCACCACATCTTCTCAGTAGCAGAGATCCACAAGGCGGTCAAGGGGCTGCTCCACAAATTTTTGAATCCCCAAGGCTTGTGGGACAAACCTCTGGATCTTACAGTTTCTCCACTGCTTCTAGCTCCTCCACCTCTTCTAGGGCCTCCACCCGTGCCCTCAACCTCTCCCTTAATCAGACATGCATTTCAATAGTGCAGATAGAATCCCCCCAGCTCTGTACTGTGCAGCCATGGCTTACTCCAATCATGTAGTGTTGAAAATAATATGTCTTGGAGATCACAGTCACACAGCTCAAGCATTGTGGACAGCTATCCAGGCCAAGTTAGAGCAAGGACTGTCTCCACTGCACATGTTGCAGTGACTGTGGCAGCAGCAACAAGCCCTAGTTAAGTATGGCCTTCTGCATAGTCTGGGTCTACACAGTATGGATGTGGTGCAAATCACGCTTGGGCACAGATGAAGGATCTCTGGACACTTATTCACAGAGATCAAGTTCAAACTGGTTGCATTACTAGAGGTAATGAGTGGAGGACAGAAGAGCCTCTTAAAGAAGAAGTTACAGGTCTGTGAGAGTCAGAAATCTTGAATGTTTTTAGATGACCAAATGCTTATTTTCCTACATAATTTGCAAAATAAATCTTGCCAATTCAGAAAAGGTGATTTGTTTTCTCATTTTGACTCTCATAGTTGTGGTCTACCTATGATGTCAATTACAGGCCTATCTCATCTTTCTAAGTGAGAGAACTTGCACAATTGGTGGCTGACTAAATACTTTATTCCCCACTATACATGCTGGAACTCACTTTGAATTGTCTGCATGAGGAGGGGATGGTCCCAGAGCAAGAGGTGGCAGCAGAGTAGGATGCGGAAGGGATAGCAATATCTCAAATTTCCAAACTCTCGTCACACAGGTTGGTGCCAGAGAAGGGTGAATTACAACAATCAAAGGGGGCTCATGGAATCAGAAAAACTGTTAGTTAAGGTCCTGTAGCTGAGGAATAAATGGAGGAGGATGATAGACATGCAACAGTCAGGAGATGAAGAGTAAAATAATCCCCTCTCTGTTGTCCGTGGTTAGTGGTAGAGTAGCTAGGAAGCAACCATGAGTGTTAGCCCACCATCTACACACAATAGATTTGGACATCATGAAAGCGCCCGACACATGAGCGTCTTCTTGCTGCATCTTCAGCATGATGCCCATATTGTTAAGGTTAACGTTAGAAATAGAGTTGACTACTGGGTTAACACTCTGTTAGATTCACGTTACAAGAGTTAATTTAGCCAGATGTTTCCTGTTATGATCCGGTGACCTTGGAGCCGCATGAGACTTTCTCAGGAGTAGGTGGAACCTGTACTGACCGCAAACTCTAAACTGTCACCGCAACTAGAAGTAGCCGTGGGGTGTACCTAACACATCCTAGACACCTCGACACAGCCAGAGGACTAAATACCCCTATAGATGGAAATGGGAATTCTATTTTGCCTCAGAGCAGAACCCCAAAGGATAGGCAGCCCCCCACAAATATTGACTGTGAGTATTAGAGGAAAGACACACGCAGGCAGAAATCAGGATTTAGCAAAAGAGTCCACGCTAGCTAAATAGGAAAGGATAGGACAGAATACTAAGCGGTCAGTATTAAAACCCTAAAAATATCCACAGCAGATAATACAAAAATTCCACCATCTAACTAAAGACATGGAATGTATATCTGCATCTCCTGAGAATCCAACTTGACTGAAATATCCAAACACAGTCTAAGCTAAACAAGAAAAAACATTGAATAGTACTGAATTGTAAAGCACACAGCATGTGTGCTGTAGAAACAAAACCAGACACTTATCTTTGCGGATTTGGCAGCAGGGCAGGAGGAACCAGACAGAGATGCAAAACCTCCAAGAACAATGGACAACTGGCAAGGGCTAATGAATCCTGCACACCTAAATATCCCAGTCAGAGCTACAATCAGCAGGGATACCTGCCCAGGATTGCAACCCAGGGACAACTGCATTACTACCAACAACCACCGGAGGGAACCCAAGAGCAGAATTCACAACAGTTTCCCCCTGAAAAGGGATGCTCGCTTTCTGGAGTATCGAAATACACTTGAAGACAATCTTAAGAGTGGTTTTCCCCAAGACAGCAGTGAGGCACACAGTGTGTGCATCCCAGTTCTAGACGTCCAACCCTGGAAATGTCAATGAGTCACCGCAAAAACATTACAAACAACATACACGGCACTCTTATAATAAGAAGGTATGGTGCCTGTCATGATCGTGGTTTGTGGAACCACTGTGCCACCGACCATGGAGAGCATGAGGGGTGTGACTAAGTGATCACCTAACTATTCGCTAGAGCCTCTGGTGGCGAGGTTAGACTTGGCTCCTGATGATCGCCAGGTGCCACTCCAGGACAGACCAATGGTCGCACATCAGCTGGACCCGAAGAACAGACTGGATGGAGCAGCAAGCAGAGCTTGCATCAGAGTGCAGCTGGCCAAGTTTGTATCTTAGTGCAGCAGAAAGAGTATGTGTCAGAGACAGAGTTGGTGTCAGAGAGCAGCAGGCTGGATTTGCTTCAAAGTGCAGCAGTCGGGATTTGCTTCAGAGTGCAGCAGGCAGGATTTGCTTCCGAGTGCAGCAAGCAGGATTTGCTTCTGAGTGCAGCAAGCAGGATTTGCACTTGAAGTACAGCAGGCAGAATTTGTAATTGGAATACTGCAGGCAGTATTTGCACTAAAAATGCAGCAGACAGGATTTGTAGGTAGAGTACTGTTGGCAGGATTTGCACTTATAATGCAGAAGACAGGATTTGTACTTAGAGCACAGCAAACAGGACTTGCACTGGTATGCAACCTTTCACAACTTAGACTGTAAACATGAAGGTAGCTCAGGCACCTCCCCAGTGGAGAGGAAGCATTATATACAAACTGCCTCAAAACCATTTGCTGGGGAGGAAATAGCAAGTGCATGCTCTGGCCCTTTAAGTGAGTGCGTGCCCTTAGAACATGGCAAAAGACCCATAAGCATGGAATTGCTGCTGGGAGCATGAGGAAGAAACTGCAGTGTGGGTGAGTGAACTGACACGCCGGGAACCCGACATGGTGCTAATGGTGCCCAAATAGGATATCCAGCCCATAGCATATAGTTTTGAAAACGTTTGGCATTCAGGGAGCGATTAGGTGTGAGAAAAAAATAGATTGTATACCATTATGCACTAACCTACAATTTTTTAGAAAAAAAAATTAATTTATTTCATTCACATTCCATTAATTCCTGTAAAGCACCTTAAAGGTTAATAAACTTTTTCTATTTGGTTTTGAACACCTTGTGGGGTGCAGTTTTCAGACCAATGTCACTTTTGGGTATTTTCTGTCATTTAGGCCCCTCAAAGTCACTTCAAATATTATTAGGTCCCTAGAAAAATGAGATATCGCTGATTAACTTTTAGCCCTTATAGCTTTCTGACACTACTCAAATCACCAGCATAATTGGCGAAATTAATTAATAAAATAATGCTAGTGGTAGTACAAATCATCATCATTATTATAATGGTCTCTTTAAAGATGTAATAAATTATAAACAAATTATAGGCACAAATAGTCCGACATACACATATATAAATCTTCCAACCCTCTCTCCCTTTTTAATGATCGGTTGCATTGCTACAATGGGCCATTTTTAGATAAAACCCAAAGCAACAGGTATTTTAATTGCAACTATATTTTAAAACTTAATTCCAGCTCTTTTAGCGATTTTATTTTTTTCTATAATAAAGGTATATTTTAAATTTGTCAATCTAAGTGGGTAATACAACAAGCAGTTCTTTTTGATGCAGGGCAAAAATGTAGTTTTTGGTACATGTAGGGTTAATGGCGGCAGGCAGGAGATTTGACCGATCACACTATATAAACGGAGCTACCGATAGGGGGCCGCAGCCCTGATGAAGAAGTGAGACACACTTCGAAACGTGTTGGTTGTTTCTGGCCCTAAGCAGACTCCATAGAGCAGTGATGTCATAAGCGGTCGAGTGGCCGAGCAGCATCAGCCATTTTTTTCTTTTTTCGTGTAACCAGGGACGCCACTGGCAGGGACGTCTCTGGCTCTGCACGCAGCGGTAATCTCTCTCCGCCTATCGCACAACCTCCAGGTGACACACACCCAGTGTTCCTCCATTCAGCAACAAATTTACAGCAAAATGCCCATCCACTCGGAGGACGGCGGCGTGCACTTGCACATTATCTAACTCTTTACCCGCCAGATCGGAAAACTCACTTGAAACCTCCGTGCATTTACAAGGTATGTGGAACGTGTGAATGTATAATTAATAATAGAACTGGCATGTAAAGTAGCAACTAGTACAGTTTTTTTAAGGCAGACACACCTATGCATGACAGATCCCTGGACTAAGAAGTAGATCTATTGGTTTCCTTCGGAGAAATTGAATTATATTGGGCAACAGTGCTTAACCTGAATTACATTTGGAAACAGGTGTAATAATAATAATAATAGTATAATAATTTTTATTTATATAGCGCCAACATATTCCGCAATGCTTTACAATTTATGGAGGGGACTTGTACAGACAATAGACATTAATAAAGCCGGTTTCACACGTCCAGATAATTCCGGTACCGGAGAAATTGGTACCGGAGTAATTGGTACCGGAGTTATCCGTGTCCGTGTGTCCGTGTGCTCACTTGGCACATCAGTGTGGCATCTGTGTGCCGCCTGAGGACCACACGGACCATGCAGGAGAGACAGCACTACAGTAAGAGCTGTCCCCACTGCTGTGGTGTTGAAGGCGGCATTAATCTCTTCTCCCCGCAGGAGAGAAGAGATGAAAGATCAAGTTTTTTTTTTCTTTTTTGTTAAAAATAAAGTTGCTGGGACCTCCCGCCTCCCATCCCCAGTGCGCTGCCCGGCCCCTTGCAGAAGAAATACTTACCCAGCTCCCGCGATGTCTCCTCTCTCCTCTCAGCGCCGGCAGCTTGTACTGTGTGAGCGGTCATGTGGGACCGCTCATTACAGTGAGGAATATGCGCATATCGCTCACTGTAATGAGCGGTCCCACGTGACCGCTCACACAGGACAGGCTGCCGGCGCTGAGAGGAGAGAGGAGACATCGCGGGAGCTGGGTGAGTATTTCTTCTGCAAGGGGCCGGGCGGCGCACTGGGGATGGGAGGCAGGAGGTCCCAGCAACTTTATTTTTAACAAAAAAGAAAAAAAAACTTGATCTTTCATCTCTTCTCTCCTGCGGGGAGAAGAGATGAATGCCGCCTTCAGCACCACACAGGGGGGACAGCGCTTACTGTAGCGCTGTCTCTCCTGCGGTGGTACATGCACACGGAGGAGAGTGCACACTGTTCTCCGTGTGCACGTGTGCAGGACGTATTGCTGTATGTGCTGCTGGAGAAAAATGGACATGTCTGTTATGGTCTGGTGATGTAGGAGCGACATGCGACTAGCTCTGAGCAGGTGGTAACTATACAGACCGCAGTTCCTGATCTTAACACAGACACTAGCAGTAGCCGTGGGATGTTCCTGTCACTCCCTGGACACCTCGTCACAGCCGGAGAACTAGCTACCCCTAAAGGTAGAAACAGGAAAGCTATCTTGCCTCAGAGAAAATCCCCAAAGGATAGGACAGCCCCCCACAAATAATGACTGTGAGAGGAGAAGGAAATTATATACATAGTATGAAACACGATTTAGCAAAGGAGGCCACTTCTAGCTAGATAGAATTAGTACAGGACAGAACACTGTGTGGTCAGTAATAAAAACTAGAAAAAGTCAACCGCAGAGAAATGCAAAAATCTCCACAACTGACTAAAGGTGTGGAGGGCAAACTCTGCTGCCCAGAGCTTCCAGCTTAGCGGAATAGGTTCATACTGATAAGCTGGACAAATGAGCAAAACATAGAAAGTGCTGAACAACAAAGTCCACAACAAGTGAACTGCAAAAAGACAAGCAAGGACTTAGCTTTGCTGAACTGGTCAGATTGTCAGGGAAATCCAAAGAGCCGTGACTCCAGGCTGGAACAATTGACAACTGGCATTGAATGAGAGAACAGGCCAGACTAATATAGCCGAGCCAGAAAGATGATCAGTGAAAACAGCTGCTGAAGCTAAATCCGAGAAGCAGCCATACCACTCAAAACCATAGGAGGGAGCCCAAGAACAGAATTCACAAAAATGCCACTTACAACCGCCGGAGGAAGCCCAAGAGCGGAGTTCACAACACATGTCTCGGTGTCTTGCACACGGACACACGGTCCGTGAAAACACGGAGACATGTGCATAGACCCATTCATTTGAATGGGTCTACGTGTGTCAGTGTCTCGGGTACGTGCAAAAATGGTCACTACACATACCGGAGACACTGACATGTGAAAGAGGCCTAACAGAAATCACAGTTCAAAATAGATACCAGGAGGAATGAGGGCCCTGCTCGCAAGCTTACAAACTATGAGGAAAAGGGGAGACACGAGAGGTGGATGGTAACAATTGCTTTAGTTATTTGGCCATAGTGTAAGGCTCAGGTGTTCACGTAAAGCTGCATGAACCAGTTAACTGCCTAAGTATGCCAAAAGGAGAAAAATTCAGAGCAATGATTTATAAAACAAACTTTAATTGCCATAAATAGTACAAAAATATATATCAAAACATTACATTATTTAATGACTAGAGCACAGGATGAATGTCCCAGGAATGCTGGAAAAGCGCCCATCCCCCCACTCCCCCAGATGTAAATACCCTTGTAATGGTATGCATAAGGAAAAGCACCTACACTATCCAACCAAGGTCACCCCAAAACAGTGGGATTCTATAGTAATGCCATTAAGTATGGTGGTGGAAAGAGGGTGCTAGCACTTACCACTACACAGAGGTAGGAGGGGGCGGTCGGGCGATGGTCCCCAACGCACGTTTCGTGGCCACCAGTGCCACTTCCTCAGGGGGATAACCATATACTGCATAACAGGACCTTAAAATAGCCCTTGGCCCCGGTCACATGGTACACAGCAGCCAATCACAGTGGCGCCATCGGCACATACGCACTGTGTCCGGCAGGTCCCGGCAGTGAAACTCAGCATCAGACCAGGTGCGCACGCCCAGGGAAAAAAATGCCCGGAGCGCACACACCGGGCCCTGAGATGCCGGTCCACACAGGGACAGGACGAGTCACAACGCGATGCGCACGGCCACTGATGAGGGAAGATACTAAGATGCACAATATAGGTATAAAAGCTACTCCCTCCACATCCACTACTCATAGCTGCTACCAATACAGGACAATTGGGGACCCATCAAAAATACAGCTCATAATAAAAACCGGTAAATAAATAAATATACAAAGTGGAACTAAGCTGTTTTCTATACATCGGCTTCACATTATAGTAGGAAAGGTGCATCGCTTCAGTATAACAGTCTCCATAGTAAGAAGATTTGTCCCATTTTCTCTGAAGCAGATGTCTTGATGAGTCTACTTTGCCCCGATTTGGATGGTATCCACGCTGGTTACTTGAACGGAGCCAAGGACATATTCAAAAGGCAAACCTTAAGGCCTCGGATCAATTATTATCACTAATAATGTAAATAAACCGGAGGTTAAAATCACAAACACAAACATAAAAACAAATGCTAAAACCAAAAAATCCCGAACCATACAGGGGATAAGGACGCCCAGGGCTGGAAGGGTCATATACTTAAATACAAAAGGAAGCAGAGGATGACACCTTGGCACACACAAATAAGGAATAAACAATAGGGAGTACAAATGGTACCAGGGATTCCCAGCCAGTCTCCCATGCTGGTCCTTGCCTAGCCTCAAGCTGCTTAGCATTTGCGATCTGACGAGGGCAGGCACATTCAGCTTAGTGTGGTTATTAAGTACTCATAAATAGGGAGCAAAGCTTAAAGCCTCATTCAGACCCGCTGGTGACATAGTACCAAGTCTAACTATCCACCTAGTTTCTTTTTGTGCTAGAAGTTTTTTATTGTCCCCACCCCGAATACCCAAGTGCAAGGCATCAATTCCCCTCACCTTTAATAGATTTGCATTGCACCTATGGTGCCGCAAAAAATGTTGTGGAATGGGTTTAAGGTCCGACGTGTTGGTCACTGTTTTGGCCGCACCAATGTCCCGGACATGCTCACGGACACGGACTCTCAGCTCCCGTGTGGTAAGGCCTATTTAAATCATAGGACATGGGCATGTCGCATAGTAGATTACATTAGTTGTGCTGCATGAGATCCATTCCCTGATGTCAAATTCTCTCGTTCCATCAGTAGAAGTGAAACTGGAGCATCGCAGGACATTGGTGCAGGCAAGACAGTGCCCGCACGGGAAACACCCCAAAATGGGGCCCCTCGAACCAAATGGGTTACTCAGACTGGGGACATAGTGGCTACGCACCAGCAGGTCATTCAAACTTTTGCATCTCCTAGAGGTCATCTGAGGGTATGGGCCAAGGGAGGCCGCCAGGGAGGGCTCAGCCCCAAGAACTGACCAGTGCTTGGCAAGGATGGAGCGCATCCCATTCCACTCATGATTGTACGTAGAAATAAAGCGAATGGTGCCAGCCCCATCCCTGCCAATCTGCCGGTCATGTGGATGCAGTAGAGTCTCACGTGGGGTCTTTCTGGCGCGATCATAACCATGTTTTATGGATCGCCGGCTATACCCCCGAGCCAAAAATCGGTCCCTGAGATCAGAGGCCTGTGCCTCAAACTTTGACTCAGAGGAGCAGATTCGCCGCATCCTCAGGAATTGTCCGATCGGGACGGCCCTAACCGTGGATGGATCATGTGCCGATGAGGCATGCAACAGTGCGTTAACAAAGGTCGACTTCCTGAAGACATCCGCCTGGATACGACAATGGTTGTCGATCTCAAGACGGACGTCCAGAAAGTCGACCGCAACCTCACTGTAAACGTGCATAAGTTTAATATTAAGAGTGTTGTTATTCACAGCACCCATAAAGTCCAGGAGCTGCTGGACAGTCCCATCCCACAAAAAAAGAATGTCATCAATGAAGCGATACCAGCACAGCACATGGGAGGCGGCCGGTGGGCCCTCGTCACCAAAAAGAAATCTCTCCCAATAACCAAGGAAGAGATTAGCATACGAAGGCGCACAGGCTGCGCCCATGGCTGTGCCGCGCTTCTGTAAATAAAAAACGTCTTTAAAGAGGAAAAAATTGTGTGTGAGAACAAAGTCCAGCAGCTCAAGTATCAATCCACGTAAAGGGCCGTCCAGATCGGAGGTCCCGAGGAAGAAGCGAACTGCCTCCAACCCACAAGAGTGTTCTATGCAAGTATACAGCCCTTCAACGTCAGCAGTGACGAGAAGGGTTGCTTAGTCCACAAGGATGCCGTCAACCCGTGCTAGGACATCCATGGTGTCACGGATATAAGAAGGTAATGTCTGGACTAGGGGCTTCAGATAGAAATCAATAAATTGACACACACGATCACATAAACCCCCATTCCCAGACACAATCGGACGTCCCGGGGGGTTGAGGGCATCCTTGTGGATTTTGGGCAACAAATAAAAGGTAGGAGTTCTGGGGGATCTGACCATCAAACCATCGAAGACCTTTTTGGGGATAATACCCCCCTCGAAAGCTCCAAATAGAACCTGCTCTAACTCCCGCATGTATATCACCATCGGATTGGAGGACAACCTAATGTAGGTGTCAGAGTTCCGGAGCTGGTGGAATGCCTCTCGCTCATATTTATCACTTTGCCAGACCACAATGTTCCCCCCCTTGTCCGCAGGCTTAAATACAACATCCCGCAATGATTGAAGCTGCCCGATAGCCTGACGTTGTTTAGCGGTTAAATTATCGTAAGTTCGCCTAGTAGACAATTTTTTGAAATCCTCACTAACCAATCTAGTGAATATTTCAATTGCCGGGCTTAAGGACAAGGAGGGAACCTTGTGGACCTGGGCAGGATAGAAGACGGAAAACTACTTACATTCGGACACTCCTGTTCCTCCAATAGGTTCTCCAAATCACGAAGTGCTTGTGCTTCAACTGCACTCATGGATTCTGATGTAGGATCCCTTCCATGCAGTTTTCTCAAAATCAATTTGTGGGAAAAGAGATGCAGGTCCTTTAGGGCTGTAAAATAGTCAAATGAATTTGTTGGAGAGAAAGTCAGACCCCTACTCAGAACATCCAACTGAGACTCAGTAAGTGCATGTGATGATAAGTTCAATACCTGGAGTCCACCCTGGCGGCCACCCCGGGCCGTAGCTCCCCCAGCTCCCTTATTCCTGGTGTGTTGCCTGGTAGTCATCCTCTTATTGCCAGACTCAGACATTGGAACCTGTTCAGACTGAGAAGTGCTGGACCTGGCGTCTTCCTCATCGTTGGATCTGCCAGAAAATGCTGAAGTGGATCTCGACCGGGAATAAGACATGTTCCTCGACCTTGAGCGAGAACGACCCCATGGGTTCCGCCATCTATATACTCTAGACTAGGGTTGAGCGAAACGGGTCGATCATTTTCAAAAGTCGCCGACTTTTGGCTAAGTCGGCGTCTCATGAAACCCGATCCGACCCCTGTGCTTGTCGGCCATGCGGTACGCGACTTTTGCGCCAAAGTCGCGTTTCAATGACGCGAAAAGCGCCATTTCTCAGCCAATGAAGGTGAACGCAGAGTGTGGGCAGCGTGATGACATAGATCCTGGTCCCCACCATCTTAGAGAAGGGCATTGCAGTGATTGGCTTGCTGTCTGCGGCGTCACAGGGGCTATAAAGGGGCGTTCCCGCCGACCGCCATCTTACTGCTGCTGATCTGAGCTTAGGGAGAGGTTGCTGCCGCTTCGTCAGAAGCAGGGAGAGCGTTAGGCAGGGTCCACTAACCACCAAACCGCTTGTGCTGTAGCGATTTCCACTGTCCAACACCACCTTCGGTGTGCAGGAACAGTGGAAGCTATTTTTTTTTTTTTTCCTCAGCGCTGTAGCTCATTGGGCTGCCCTAGAAGGCTCCGTGATAGCTGTATTGCTGTGTGTACGCCACTGTGGAAACCAACTGCTTTTTTCAAAGCACATATCCTCTTGTTCCTTTCTGCACAGCTATCTTTTTTGTTTGTCCACACTTTTTATTTAATTTGTGCATCAGACCACTCCTATTGCTGCCTGCCATACCTGGCTTAGATTACTGCAGGGAGATAGTAATTGTAGGACAGTCCCTGTTTTTTTTTTTTGTTTTTTTTTTGTGGGAGATTAAGATTGGCATTTCTGCTACAGTGCCATCCCTGTGTGTGCCATCTCTCACTGAGTGGGCCATAGAAAGCCTATTTATTTTTTCCGTGATTTGTGTTCTAAATTCTACCTCAACACAAAAACACTACATCAATCAGTGGTAGAAAAATATTGGCCTCAGTCAGGGCTTGTGTGCCACTGCTGTGTGTGCTATCTCTTATTCAGTGGGCTATAGAAAGCCTATTTATTTATTTATTTTTTTTCTTATTATTTGGTTTCTAAAGTCTCCCTGAAAAAAAAAAAATAAATAAAAAAACAGTGGGAGAGTAATATTGCCCTTTCAGCTTGTGTGCCAGTCTTGACTCCTGGGTGTGCCACCTCTCTCTCTAATTGTGGGCCATAGAAAGCCTTTTTTTTTTTTTTTTTTTTTAATATTATTGGGTTTCTAAAGTCTCCCTTAAAAAACAAAAAATACATAAAAAAACAGTGGGAGAGTAATATTGCCCTTTCAGCTTGTGTGCCAGTCTTGACTCCTGGGTGTGCCACCTCTCTCTCTCATTCAGTGGGCCATAGAAAGGCTATTTATTTTTTTGGTTTTTTTAATATTATTTGGTTTCTAAAGTCTCCCTTAAAAAACAAAAAATACATAAAAAAACAGTGGGAGAGTAATATTGCCCTTTCAGCTTGTGTGCCAGTCTTGACTCCTGGGTGTGCCACCTCTCTCTCTCATTCAGTGGGCCATAGAAAGGCTATTTATTTTTTTGTTTTTTTTAATATTATTTGGTTTCTAAAGTCTCCCTGAAAATAAAAAAAAAAAACTTATTAAAACAGTGGGAGAGTAATATTGCCCTTTCAGCTTGTGTGCCAGTCTTGACTCCTGGGTGTGCCACCTCTCTCTCTCATTCAGTGGGCCATAGAAAGGCTATTTATTTTTTTTGTTTTTTTAATATTATTTGGTTTCTAAAGTCTCCCTGAAAAAAAAAACCCATAAAAAAACAGTGGGAGAGTAATATTGCCCTTTCAGCTTGTGTGCCAGTCTTGACTCCTGGGTGTGCCACCTCTCTCTCTCATTCAGTGGGCCATAGAAAGGCTATTTATTTTTTTGGTTTTTTTAATATTATTTGGTTTCTAAAGTCTCCCTGAAAAAAAAAAACATAAAAAAACAGTGGGAGAGTAATATTGCCCTTTCAGCTTGTGTGCCAGTCTTGACTCCTGGGTGTGCCACCTCTCTCTCTCATTCAGTGGGCCATAGAAAGCCTATTTATTTTTTTTTTTAAATATTATTGGGTTTCTAAAGTCTCCCTTAAAAAACAAAAAATACATTAAAAAACAGTGGGAGAGTAATATTGCCCTTTCAGCTTGTGTGCCAGTCTTGACTCCTGGGTGTGCCACCTCTCTCTCATTCAGTGGGCCATAGAAAGCATTTATTTTTTTTTTCCTTGATTTGTGTTCTAAAATCTACCTCAACACAAAAACACTACATCAATCAGTGGGAGAAAAATATTGGCCTCAGTCAGGGCTTGTGTGCCACTGCTGTGTGTGCTATCTCTCATTCAGTGGGCTATAGAAAGCCTATTTATTTATTTATTTTTTTTCTTATTATTTGGTTTCTAAAGTCTCCCTGAAAAAAAAAAATACCTAAAAAAACAGTGGGAGAGTAATATTGCCCTTTCAGCTTGTGTGCCAGTCTTGACTCCTGGGTGTGCCACCTCTCTCTCATTCAGTGGGCCATAGAAAGCATTTTTTTTTTTTCCTTGATTTGTGTTCTAAAATCTACCTCAACACAAAAACACTACATCAATCAGTGGGAGAAAAATATTGGCCTCAGTCAGGGCTTGTGTGCCACTGCTGTGTGTGCTATCTCTCATTCAGTGGGCTATAGAAAGCCTATTTATTTATTTATTTTTTTTCTTATTATTTGGTTTCTAAAGTCTCCCTGAAAAAAAAAAATACCTAAAAAAACAGTGGGAGAGTAATATTGCCCTTTCAGCTTGTGTGCCAGTCTTGACTCCTGGGTGTGCCACCTCTCTCTCTCATTCAGTGGGCCATAGAAAGGCTATTTATTTTTTTGGTTTTTTTAATATTATTTGGTTTCTAAAGTCTCCCTGAAAATAAAATAAAAAAAACTTAAAAAAACAGTGGGAGAGTAATATTGCCCTTTCAGCTTGTGCGCCAGTCTTGACTCCTGGGTGTGCCACCTCTCTCTCTCTAATTGTGGGCCATAGAAAGCCTTTTTTTTTTTTTTTTTTTTTTATATTATTTGGTTTCTAAAATCTCCCTTAAAAAACAAAAAATACCTAAAAAAACAGTGGGAGAGTAATATTGCCCTTTCAGCTTGTGTGCCAGTCTTGACTCCTGGGTGTGCCACCTCTCTCATTCAGTAGGCCATAGAAAGCCTATTTATTTTTTTTTTAAATATTATTGGGTTTCTAAAGTCTCCCTGAAAAAAAAAAAAAACATAAAAAAACAGTGGGAGAGTAATATTGCCCTTTCAGCTTGTGTGCCAGTCTTGACTCCTGGGTGTGCCACCTCTCTCTCTCATTCAGTGGGCCATAGAAAGGCTATTTATTTTTTTGTTTTTTTTAATATTATTTGGTTTCTAAAGTCTCCCTGAAAAAAAAAAAAAAACATAAAAAAACAGTGGGAGAGTAATATTGCCCTTTCAGCTTGTGTGCCAGTCTTGACTCCTGGGTGTGCCACCTCTCTCTCTCTCATTCAGTGGGCCACAGAAAGGCTATTTATTTTTTTGGTTTTTTTAATATTATTTGGTTTCTAAAGTCTCCCTTAAAAAACAAAAAATACATAAAAAAACAGTGGGAGAGTAATATTGCCCTTTCAGCTTGTGTGCCAGTCTTGACTCCTGGGTGTGCCACCTCTCTCTCATTCAGTGGGCCATAGAAAGCCTATTTATTTTTTTGTTTTTTTTTAATATTATTTGGTTTCTAAAGTCTCCCTGAAAATAAAAAAAACAAAACTTAAAAAAACAGTGGGAGAGTAATATTGCCCTTTCAGCTTGTGCGCCAGTCTTGACTCCTGGGTGTGCCACCTCTCTCTCTCTAATTGTGGGCCATAGAAAGCCTTTTTTTTTTTTTTTTTTTTTTTTTTTATATTATTTGGTTTCTAAAGTCTCCCTTAAAAAACAAAAAATACCTAAAAAAACAGTGGGAGAGTAATATTGCCCTTTCAGCTTGTGTGCCAGTCTTGACTCCTGGGTGTGCCACCTCTCTCTCTCATTCAGTGGGCCATAGAAAGGCTATTTATTTTTTTGGGTTTTTTAATATTATTTGGTTTCTAAAGTCTCCCTGAGAAAAAAAAAAAAATAAATTAGGTGGGAGATTAATATTGACATTAGTGCTTGAGTGACAGTCCTGCGTGTGTGTCATCTCTGTGATTTTGTGCCACAGAAAACAGAGTGTGTAACATTGTGCCTGATTTTCCTTGTGGTCTCACCAACCTGTTAAGGGATATTGAAATCATACTGAAGTTATAGCTCACCGTGTAAGTTGTTTGACAGCAACAAATAAAGTTACTTTGGTTAAGATTTTAAAACAATGAGGAAGTCTGGTGCAAGAGGTCGTCGTGGGCGTTCATTGTCAGCTGGTAATGATGGTAGTGGTAGTGGAGCATCAGGTGGTCGTGGGGATAAAAATATTCCACCTAAGTCTGGAGCTGTGGAGCCAGTTTCGTCGTCAGGCTACACAAGGCCTCGAACGCTCTCTTTTCTGGGAGTAGGAAAACCGCTTTTAAAGGCGGAGCAGCAACAGCAAGTTTTGGCTTACATTGCAGACTCAGCCTCTAGCTCTTTTGCCTCCTCTTCCGAAACTGGTAAATGTAAAAGCAGCGCGTCGCTTGTGGATGTTCACGGTCAGGGACAAGTCGCTTCCTTGTCCTCCTCAGCAAAAACTACAACAAGAGAGAAGGATGCAGCAGGCGACACAACGGGTCACTCCATGGAGCTCTTTACACATACCGTCCCTGGCTTAGAAAGTGAAACATTTAACAGGCCATGCCCATTACAAGTAGATTCTGACATGGAGTGCACTGATGCACAGCCACAGCCAGAGTACTATGCTGCTCCTTTGACTCAGACCACCACATTGCCCTCTCAGGGTACAGATCCACAATCAGACCCTGATGAGACTATGTTGCCCCGCCACGAATGCTATACCACCGACTGACACAGTGACACAGACGAAGTTGCACACGAGCTCGAAGAGGAGGTAATAGATGACCCAGTTATTGACCCCGATTGGCAGCCATTGGGGGAACAGGGTGCAGGCGGCAGTAGTTCAGAAGCGGAGGTGGAGGAGGGGCCGCAGCAGGCATCAACATCGCAACAGGTTCCATCTGCCGGGCCCGTATCTGGCCCAAAACGCGTGTCAAAGCCAAAACCTGTTGGAGGACAGCGTGGCCATCCGGTTAAAGCTCAGTCTGCAATCCCTGAAAAGGGATCCGAGTCTAGGAAGAGTGCAGTCTGGCATTTTTTTAAACAACATCCAACTGATCAGCGCAAAGTCATCTGTCAAAAATGTTCAACTAGCTTAAGCAGAGGTCAGAATCTGAAAAGTCTAAATACTAGTTGCATGCATAGACACTTAACCACCATGCATTTGCAAGCCTGGACTAACTACCAAACGTCCCTTAAGGTTGTAGCACCCTCGGCCAATGAAGCTAGTCAGCAACGCAACATCCCTTCCGTCACTGTAAGGCCACCATTTTCCGCACCACCGGCAGTATCTGTGCAGGTTTCTTTGCCAGCCAAAAGCAGTCAGGGTCAGGGAACCACCAGTTTTGTAGGAGGAAATATTGCATCTAGGGCACCGGCGGAAACAATACCGTCTCCAACCGTCTCTCAGTCTGCCATGTACACCGGCACACCCGAAAGTTCCACGATCTCCAGCTCTCCAGTCCAGCTCACCCTACATGAGACTCTGGTTAGAAAAAGGAAGTACTTATCCTCGCATCCGCGTACACAGGGTTTTAACGCCCACATAGCTAGACTAATCTCGTTAGAGATGATGCCCTACCGGTTAGTTGAAAGCGAAGCTTTCAAAGCCCTGATGGAGTACGCTGAACCACGATACGAGCTACCCAGTCGACACTTTTTTTCCAGAAAAGCCATCCCAGCCCTGCACCAGCATGTTAAACAGCGCATCGTCCATGCACTCAGGCAATCTGTGAGTACAAAGGTGCACCTGACTACAGATGCATGGACCAGTAGGCATGGCCAGGGACGTTATGTGTCCATCACGGCACACTGGGTGAATGTGGTGGATGCAGGGTCCACAGGCGACATCAATTTAGGGACAGTTGTGCCTAGCCCACGGTCTAGGAAACAGTTGGCTGTAGGCGTTCGCACCCCCTCCTCCTCCTCCTCCTCGTCCTCCTGCAGAAGCTACAGCTCTTCCACAGAACGCAGTCTGCCAACCACTCCATCAGCAGATGACACTGTTGCACACCAGTTGTCCCATTATGGGCCAGCTACTGCCAAGCGTCAGCAGGCTGTATTGGCTATGAAGTGTTTGGGCGACAACAGACACACCGCGGAAGTTCTGTCCGAGTTCTTGCAACAGGAAACGCAGTCGTGGCTGGGCACAGTAGATCTTGAGGCAGGCAAGGTAGTGAGTGATAACGGAAGGAATTTCATGGCTGCCATCTCCCTTTCCCAACTGAAACACATTCCTTGCCTGGCTCACACCTTAAACCTGGTGGTGCAGTGCTTAGTGAAAACTTATCCTGGGTTCTCCGACCTGCTCCTCAAAGTGCGTGCACTTTGCTCACATATCCGACGTTCGCCTGTACACGCCAGCCGTATGCAGACCTATCAGCGGTCTTTGAACCTTCCCCAGCATCGCCTAATCATAGACGTTGCAACAAGGTGGAACTCAACACTGCACATGCTTCAGAGACTGTGCGAACAGAGGCGTGCTGTTATTTATTTGTGGGAGGATACACGGGCAGGCAGTAGGATGGCAGACATGGAGTTGTCAGGTGTGCAGTGGTCTAAGATACAAGACATGTGTCAAGTCCTTCAGTGTTTTGAGGAATGCACACGGCTGGTTAGTGCAGACAACGCCGTAATAAGCATGAGCATCCCCCTAATGCGTCTGCTGATGCAAAGTTTGACGCACATAAAGGAGCAGGCGTCTGCACCAGAGGAAGAGGAAAGCCTTGATGACAGTCAGCCATTGTCTGGTCAGGGCAGTGTACAGGACGAGGTAGCGGGCGAAGAGGAGGTGGAGGACGAGGAGGATGATGGGGATGAGTATATTTTTAATGCCGAACCTTTCCCGGGGGCACAGGAAATTGGTTGCGTGTCACGGCCGGGTTCTGGTTTTTTGAGGGACACAAGTGACGTAGATTTGCCTGCAACTGCCCCTCAACCAATCACAACTGGAGATTTGACAACTGGAACTTTGGCCCACATGGCGGATTATGCCTTACGTATCCTAAAAAGGGACACACGCATTACGAAAATGATGAACGATGACGATTACTGGTTGGCCTGCCTCCTTGATCCACGCTATAAAGGCAAATTGCAAAATATTATGCCACATGAGAACTTGGAACTAATATTAGCAACCAAACAATCAACTCTTGTTGACCGTTTGCTTCAGGCATTCCCAGCACACAGCGCACGTGATCGTTCTCACACGAGCTCCAGGGGGCAGCAGACTAGGAGTGTTAGGGGTGCACACATCAGAAGTGGCGTTGGACAGAGGGGTTTTCTGACCAGGTTGTGGAGTGATTTTGCTATGACCGCAGACAGGACAGGTACTGCTGCATCAATTGAAAGTGACAGGAGACAACATTTGTCCAGTATGGTTACTAACTATTTTTCATCCCTTATCGATGTTCTCCCTCAACCGTCATTCCCATTTGATTACTGGGCCTCCAAATTAGACACCTGGCCAGAATTGGCAGAATATGCATTGCAGGAGCTTGCTTGCCCGGCAGCAAGTGTCCTATCAGAAAGAGTATTCAGTGCTGCAGGTTCAATATTAACCGAAAAAAGGACTCGTCTGGCTACCCAAAATGTTGACGATCTAACATTCATTAAAATGAACCACAACTGGATTTCGAAATCTTTTGCCCCACCTTGCCCGGCCGACACCTAGCTTTCCTATGAAAAGCTCTTGCCTGTGAATTACTTTTCTAATGTCTAATTTGCTGCAGCTGATTGTACAGCATACGACATGTTTACACCTCCCTAAATGGCCAAACTCCCCACACGGGGCCGTGGTATCGCGACTTGGCGCAAGCACCCGTGAGACTGCTGTTTGTCTGAAGAGGTGGGTGTGCTCGCTTTTGGTTGACGGCATTGCTACTGGGTCCCTCATAGTACAATGTAGTGTCTCTGGCGGTGGTGGTGCGCACCCAACGTCAGACACACCGTTGTAACATGAGGGGCCCTGGGGCGGTCCCGCCGGCCTCAAGAGAGTTCCCCCCTACCCCAGCTCAAAATGTGCTCTACCACGTGCAAAATTATGTCGCACAGCTCCACCAATCTTTAGTCTATTCGCTGACATCATTCAATGTCTGGCACTGACAATACAAATTTGTAGACATCTATGATGCAACTTAAAGTAGTCTGTGTCTGTGTCCTATATTGGCACCATTAAATAGTTACTGCCAAATTACTATGTCAGAAACTCAGTAGATGAGCCCACCCCTGTACCTAAGTATGCCACCTTTTTTTTTGTTTTGGTTGTTTTGCGAGACATTAACATCTATTTATATTTTGGGAGTACTGGGACAGACACTCCTTGCACTACTCCTCCACTCACCACCAAGCTGCCTGTGTATCCATGTAACCACTGTAAAGCTGCCATGAGCCTATTGTTTGTTATTTTAGGCCTTTGATAGCCTGTCTGCGGTCCCTACTTTAAATACTCCTCCACTCATCACCAGCTGCCTGCCCGTGTATCCATGTAACCGCTGTAAAACTGCCATGAGCCTATTGTTTGTTATTTTAGGCCTTTGATAGCCTGTCTGCGGTCCCTACTTTAAATACTCCTCCACTCACCACCAAGCTGCCTGCCCGTGTATCCATGTCCCCGCTGTAAAACTGCCATGAGCCTATTGTTTGTTATTTTAGGCCTTTGATAGCCTGTCTGCGGTCCCTACTTTAAATACTCCTCCACTCACCACCAAGCTGCCTGCCCGTGTATCCATGTAACCGCTGTAAAACTGCCATGAGCCTATTGTTTGTTATTTTAGGCCTTTGATAGCCTGTCTGCGGTCCCTACTTTAAATACTCCTCCACTCACCACCAAGCTGCCTGTGTATCCATGTAACCGCTGTAAAACTGCCATGAGCCTATTGTTTGTTATTTTAGGCCTTTGATAGCCTGTCTGCGGTCCCTACTTTAAATACTCCTCCACTCATCACCAGCTGCCTGCCCGTGTATCCATGTAACCGCTGTAAAACTGCCATGAGCCTATTGTTTGTTATTTTAGGCCTTTGATAGCCTGTCTGCGGTCCCTACTTTAAATACTCCTCCACTCACCACCAAGCTGCCTGCCCGTGTATCCATGTCCCCGCTGTAAAACTGCCATGAGCCTATTGTTTGTTATTTTAGGCCTTTGATAGCCTGTCTGCGGTCCCTACTTTAAATACTCCTCCACTCACCACCAAGCTGCCTGCCCGTGTATCCATGTAACCGCTGTAAAACTGCCATGAGCCTATTGTTTGTTATTTTAGGCCTTTGATAGCCTGTCTGCGGTCCCTACTTTAAATACTCCTCCACTCACCACCAAGCTGCCTGTGTATCCATGTAACCGCTGTAAAACTGCCATGAGCCTATTGTTTGTTATTTTAGGCTTTTGATAGCCTGTCTGCGGTCCCTACTTTAAATACTCCTCCACTCACCACCAAGCTGCCTGCCCGTGTATCCATGTCCCCGCTGTAAAACTGCCATGAGCCTATTGTTTGTTATTTTAGGCCTTTGATAGCCTGTCTGCGGTCCCTACTTTAAATACTCCTCCACTCACCACCAAGCTGCCTGTGTATCCATGTAACCGCTGTAAAACTGCCATGAGCCTATTGTTTGTTATTTTAGGCCTTTGATAGCCTGTCTGCGGTCCCTACTTTAAATACTCCTCCACTCACCACCAAGCTGCCTGTGTATCCATGTAACCGCTGTAAAACTGCCATGAGCCTATTGTTTGTTATTTTAGGCCTTTGATAGCCTGTCTGCGGTCCCTACTTTAAATACTCCTCCACTCACCACCAAGCTGCCTGCCCGTGTATCCATGTCCCCGCTGTAAAACTGCCATGAGCCTATTGTTTGTTATTTTAGGCCTTTGATAGCCTGTCTGCGGTCCCTACTTTAAATACTCCTCCACTCACCACCAAGCTGCCTGCCCGTGTATCCATGTAACCGCTGTAAAACTGCCATGAGCCTATTGTTTGTTATTTTAGGCCTTTGATAGCCTGTCTGCGGTCCCTACTTTAAATACTCCTCCACTCACCACCAAGCTGCCTGCCCGTGTATCCATGTCCCCGCTGTAAAACTGCCATGAGCCTATTGTTTGTTATTTTAGGCCTTTGATAGCCTGTTTGCGGTCCCTACTTTAAATGGTCCTCCACTCACCACCAAGCTGCCTGCCCGTGTATCCATGTAACCGCTGTAAAACTGCCATGAGCCTATTGTTTGTTATTTTAGGCCTTTGATAGCCTGTCTGCGGTCCCTACTTTAAATACTCCTCCACTCACCACCAAGCTGCCTGTGTATCCATGTAACCGCTGTAAAACTGCCATGAGCCTATTGTTTGTTATTTTAGGCCTTTGATAGCCTGTCTGCGGTCCCTACTTTAAATACTCCTCCACTCACCACCAAGCTGCCTGCCCGTGTATCCATGTCCCCGCTGTAAAACTGCCATGAGCCTATTGTTTGTTATTTTAGGCCTTTGATAGCCTGTCTGCGGTCCCTACTTTAAATACTCCTCCACTCACCACCAAGCTGCCTGTGTATCCATGTAACCGCTGTAAAACTGCCATGAGCCTATTGTTTGTTATTTTAGGCCTTTGATAGCCTGTCTGCGGTCCCTACTTTAAATACTCCTCCACTCACCACCAAGCTGCCTGTGTATCCATGTAACCGCTGTAAAACTGCCATGAGCCTATTGTTTGTTATTTTAGGCCTTTGATAGCCTGTCTGCGGTCCCTACTTTAAATACTCCTCCACTCACCACCAAGCTGCCTGCCCGTGTATCCATGTCCCCGCTGTAAAACTGCCATGAGCCTATTGTTTGTTATTTTAGGCCTTTGATAGCCTGTCTGCGGTCCCTACTTTAAATACTCCTCCACTCACCACCAAGCTGCCTGCCCGTGTATCCATGTAACCGCTGTAAAACTGCCATGAGCCTATTGTTTGTTATTTTAGGCCTTTGATAGCCTGTCTGCGGTCCCTACTTTAAATACTCCTCCACTCATCACCAGCTGCCTGCCCGTGTATCCATGTAACCGCTGTAAAACTGCCATGAGCCTATTGTTTGTTATTTTAGGCCTTTGATAGCCTGTCTGCGGTCCCTACTTTAAATACTCCTCCACTCACCACCAAGCTGCCTGTGTATCCATGTAACCGCTGTAAAACTGCCATGAGCCTATTGTTTGTTATTTTAGGCCTTTGATAGCCTGTCTGCGGTCCCTACTTTAAATACTCCTCCACTCATCACCAGCTGCCTGCCCGTGTATCCATGTAACCGCTGTAAAACTGCCATGAGCCTATTGTTTGTTATTTTAGGCCTTTGATAGCCTGTCTGCGGTCCCTACTTTAAATACTTCTCCACTCACCACCAAGCTGCCTGTGTATCCATGTAACCGCTGTAAAACTGCCATGAGCCTATTGTTTGTTATTTTAGGCCTTTGATAGCCTGTCTGCGGTCCCTACTTTAAATACTCCTCCACTCATCACCAGCTGCCTGCCCGTGTATCCATGTAACCGCTGTAAAACTGCCATGAGCCTATTGTTTGTTATTTTAGGCCTTTGATAGCCTGTCTGCGGTCCCTACTTTAAATACTCCTCCACTCATCACCAGCTGCCTGCCCGTGTATCCATGTAACCGCTGTAAAACTGCCATGAGCCTATTGTTTGTTATTTTAGGCCTTTGATAGCCTGTCTGCGGTCCCTACTTTAAATACTCCTCCACTCATCACCAGCTGCCTGCCCGTGTATCCATGTAACCGCTGTAAAACTGCCATGAGTCTATTGTTTGTTATTTTAGGCCTTTGATAGCCTGTCTGCGGTCCCTACTTTAAATACTCCTCCACTCATCACCAGCTGCCTGCCCGTGTATCCATGTAACCGCTGTAAAACTGCCATGAGCCTATTGTTTGTTATTTTAGGCCTTTGATAGCCTGTCTGCGGTCCCTACTTTAAATACTCCTCCACTCACCACCAAGCTGCTTGTGTATCCATTTAACCGCTGTAAAACTGCCATGAGCCTATTGTTTGTTATTTTAGGCCTTTGATAGCCTGTCTGCGGTCCCTACTTTAAATACTCCTCCACTCATCACCAGCTGCCTGCCCGTGTATCCATGTAACCGCTGTAAAACTGCCATGAGCCTATTGTTTGTTATTTTAGGCCTTTGATAGCCTGTCTGCGGTCCCTACTTTAAATACTCCTCCACTCACCACCAAGCTGCCTGTGTATCCATGTAACCGCTGTAAAACTGCCATGAGCCTATTGTTTGTTATTTTAGGCCTTTGATAGCCTGTCTGCGGTCCCTACTTTAAATACTCCTCCACTCATCACCAGCTGCCTGCCCGTGTATCCATGTAACCGCTGTAAAACTGCCATGAGTCTATTGTTTGTTATTTTAGGCCTTTGATAGCCTGTCTGCGGTCCCTACTTTAAATACTCCTCCACTCATCACCAGCTGCCTGCCCGTGTATCCATGTAACCGCTGTAAAACTGCCATGAGCCTATTGTTTGTTATTTTAGGCCTTTGATAGCCTGTCTGCGGTCCCTACTTTAAATACTCCTCCACTCACCACCAAGCTGCCTGTGTATCCATTTAACCGCTGTAAAACTGCCATGAGCCTATTGTTTGTTATTTTAGGCCTTTGATAGCCTGTCTGCGGTCCCTACTTTAAATACTCCTCCACTCATCACCAGCTGCCTGCCCGTGTATCCATGTAACCGCTGTAAAACTGCCATGAGCCTATTGTTTGTTATTTTAGGCCTTTGATAGCCTGTCTGCGGTCCCTACTTTAAATACTCCTCCACTCATCACCAGCTGCCTGCCCGTGTATCCATGTAACCGCTGTAAAACTGCCATGAGCCTATTGTTTGTTATTTTAGGCCTTTGATAGCCTGTCTGCGGTCCCTACTTTAAATACTCCTCCACTCACCACCAAGCTGCCTGCCCATGTATCCATGTAACCGCTGTAAAACTGCCATGAGCCTATTGTTTGTTATTTTAGGCCTTCGAAGCCTGTCTGCGGTCCCTCCTTACACTAGGCCTCCACTGACCAGACCACTGCTGCCCGTGTACCCCTGGAACCAATTTTAAAGTGCCTACAGCCAGCCCATTTTATTGTGTTAGGCCTTCGAAGCCTGTCTGCGGTCCCTCCTTCCACTAGGCCTCCACTGACCAGACCACTGCTGCCCGTGTACCCCTGGAACCAATTTTAAAGTGCCTACAGCCAGCCCATTTTATTGTGTTAGGCCTTCGAAGCCTGTCTGCGGTCCCTCCTTCCACTAGGCCTCCACTGACCAGACCACTGCTGCCCGTGTACCCCTGGAACCAATTTTAAAGTGCCTACAGCCAGCCCATTTTATTGTGTTAGGCCTTCGAAGCCTGTCTGCGGTCCCTCCTTCCACTAGGCCTCCACTGACCAGACCACTGCTGCCCGTGTACCCCTGGAACCAATTTTAAAGTGCCTACAGCCAGCCCATTTTATTGTGTTAGGCCTTCGAAGCCTGTCTGCGGTCCCTCCTTCCACTAGGCCTCCACTGACCAGACCACTGCTGCCCGTGTACCCCTGGAACCAATTTTAAAGTGCCTACAGCCAGCCCATTTTATTGTGTTAGGCCTTCGAAGCCTGTCTGCGGTCCCTCCTTCCACTAGGCCTCCACTGACCAGACCACTGCTGCCCGTGTACCCCTGGAACCAATTTTAAAGTGCCTACAGCCAGCCCATTTTATTGTGTTAGGCCTTCGAAGCCTGTCTGCGGTCCCTCCTTCCTATAGGCCTACACTGACAAAGGTACACCTGACAACAGACACATGGACCTGTAGGCATGGCCACGGAAGGTTACGTGTCCTTTGTGGCTCAATGGGTTAATGTATTGGATGCATGGTCCACACAGGGGACAGCCTGCTAAGTCTGTATGCAGTCCCTAATTCAAGTTGTCCTCAACTGAATAAAGCTGAGCTTCTACCTTCTGGCTCTCATTAAGTGTTTTTTAAAAAACAAAATGGTGGTTAGGGCCTACTAACGGCTTCTGCCCCTCCCTGGTGTTGCCCTCAACTGAATAAAGCTGAGCTTCTACCTTCCGGCTCTGATTAACTGCTGTTTTTAAACACATTGCTGGTTCCGGCCTACTAACGGTGTCTGCCCCTGCCTGGTGTTGCCCTCAACTGAATAAAGCTGAGCTTCAACCTTCTGGCTCTCATTAAGTGTTTTTTAAAAAACAAAATGGTGGTTAGGGCCTACTAACGGCTTCTGCCCCTCCCTGGTGTTGCCCTCAACTGAATAAAGCTGAGCTTCTACCTTCCGGCTCTGATTAACTGCTGTTTTTAAACACATTGCTGGTTCCGGCCTACTAACGGTGTCTGCCCCTGCCTGGTGTTGCCCTCAACTGAATAAAGCTGAGCTTCAACCTTCTGGCTCTCATTAAGTGTTTTTTAAAAAACAAAATGGTGGTTAGGGCCTACTAACGGCTTCTGCCCCTCCCTGGTGTTGCCCTCAACTGAATAAAGCTGAGCTTCTACCTTCCGGCTCTGATTAACTGCTGTTTTTAAACACATTGCTGGTTCCGGCCTACTAACGGTGTCTGCCCCTGCCTGGTGTTGCCCTCAACTGAATAAAGCTGAGCTTCAACCTTCTGGCTCTCATTAAGTGTTTTTTAAAAAACAAAATGGTGGTTCCGGCCTACTAACGGTGTCTGCCCCTGCCTGGTGTTGCCCTCAACTGAATAAAGCTGAGCTTCAACCTTCTGGCTCTCATTAAGTGTTTTTTAAAAAACAAAATGGTGGTTAGGGCCTACTAACGGCTTCTGCCCCTCCCTGGTGTTGCCCTCAACTGAATAAAGCTGAGCTTCTACCTTCCGGCTCTGATTAACTGCTGTTTTTAAACACATTGCTGGTTCCGGCCTACTAACGGTGTCTGCCCCTGCCTGGTGTTGCCCTCAACTGAATAAAGCTGAGCTTCAACCTTCTGGCTCTCATTAAGTGTTTTTTAAAAAACAAAATGGTGGTTAGGGCCTACTAACGGCTTCTGCCCCTCCCTGGTGTTGCCCTCAACTGAATAAAGCTGAGCTTCTACCTTCCGGCTCTGATTAACTGCTGTTTTTAAACACATTGCTGGTTCCGGCCTACTAACGGTGTCTGCCCCTGCCTGGTGTTGCCCTCAACTGAATAAAGCTGAGCTTCAACCTTCTGGCTCTCATTAAGTGTTTTTTAAAAAACAAAATGGTGGTTCCGGCCTACTAACGGTGTCTGCCCCTGCCTGGTGTTGCCCTCAACTGAATAAAGCTGAGCTTCAACCTTCTGGCTCTCATTAAGTGTTTTTTAAAAAACAAAATGGTGGTTAGGGCCTACTAACAGCTTCTGCCCCTCCCTGGTGTTGCCCTCAACTGAATAAAGCTGAGCTTCTACCTTCCGGCTCTGATTAACTGCTGTTTTTAAACACATTGCTGGTTCCGGCCTACTAACGGTGTCTGCCCCTGCCTGGTGTTGCCCTCAACTGAATAAAGCTGAGCTTCAACCTTCTGGCTCTCATTAAGTGTTTTTTAAAAAACAAAATGGTGGTTCCGGCCTACTAACGGTGTCTGCCCCTGCCTGGTGTTGCCCTCAACTGAATAAAGCTGAGCTTCAACCTTCTGGCTCTCATTAAGTGTTTTTTAAAAAACAAAATGGTGATTAGGGCCTACTAACGGCTTCTGCCCCTCCCTGGTGTTGCCCTCAACTGAATAAAGCTGAGCTTCTACCTTCCGGCTCTGATTAACTGCTTTTTTTAAACACATTGCTGGTTCCGGCCTACTAACGGTGTCTGCCCCTGCCTGGTGTTGCCCTCAACTGAATAAAGCTGAGCTTCAACCTTCTGGCTCTCATTAAGTGTTTTTTAAAAAACAAAATGGTGGTTCCGGCCTACTAACGGTGTCTGCCCCTGCCTGGTGTTGCCCTCAACTGAATAAAGCTGAGCTTCAACCTTCTGGCTCTCATTAAGTGTTTTTTAAAAAACAAAATGGTGGTTAGGGCCTACTAACGGCTTCTGCCCCTCCCTGGTGTTGCCCTCAACTGAATAAAGCTGAGCTTCTACCTTCCGGCTCTGATTAACTGCTGTTTTTAAACACATTGCTGGTTCCGGCCTACTAACGGTGTCTGCCCCTGCCTGGTGTTGCCCTCAACTGAATAAAGCTGAGCTTCAACCTTCTGGCTCTCATTAAGTGTTTTTTAAAAAACAAAATGGTGGTTAGGGCCTACTAACGGCTTCTGCCCCTCCCTGGTGTTGCCCTCAACTGAATAAAGCTGAGCTTCTACCTTCCGGCTCTGATTAACTGCTGTTTTTAAACACATTGCTGGTTCCGGCCTACTAACGGTGTCTGCCCCTGCCTGGTGTTGCCCTCAACTGAAAAAAGCTGAGCTTCAACCTTCTGGCTCTCATTAAGTGTTTTTTAAAAAACAAAATGGTGGTTCCGGCCTACTAACGGTGTCTGCCCCTGCCTGGTGTTGCCCTCAACTGAATAAAGCTGAGCTTCAACCTTCTGGCTCTCATTAAGTGTTTTTTAAAAAACAAAATGGTGGTTAGGGCCTACTAACGGCTTCTGCCCCTCCCTGGTGTTGCCCTCAACTGAATAAAGCTGAGCTTCAACCTTCTGGCTCTCATTAAGTGTTTTTTTAAAAACAAAATGGTGGTTAGGGCCTACTAACGGTGTCTGCCCCTCCCTGGTGTTGTCCTCAACTGAACAAAGCTGAGCTTCCACATTCTGGCTTTCGGCCTATACTATCAGATATTAAACTGCATTTGGCCTACTAGTGTGGTTATGAAGGAACAGATGATTGGCCTCGGGGAGACCAAAACATCCAACACCGCGGAGACACCATCACGTGTTTCTCAACGCAGTGATCCAGAACACTGCCCCCATCCCTTATGGGAAATATGCAAATGCATGTAGGATAGCTGCGGAGACACCATCACGTGTTTCTCGACGCAAGCAGTGAATAGCCAGACCTTTCCCCGGGAGGGAAGAACCACGGGAAGGGCAGCATCCAATAAAGGAAAACATCCAATACAGGAAAACCACCTATGCCAAGCATGGTATCCATCCACAGACAGCTGTTTCGGGGTGTTTGCCCCTCATCAGTGTGGAGTAGGAATCTGGCTATTAGGAGCAGTGCCTAGTAAAAGGCTGTGAAGGAACAGATGATTGGCCTCGGGGAGACCAAAACATCCAACACCGCGGAGACACCATCACGTGTTTCTCAACGCAGTGATCCAGAACACTGCCCCCATCCCTTATGGGAAATATGCAAATGCATGTAGGATAGCTGCGGAGACACCATCACGTGTTTCTCGACGCAAGCAGTGAATAGCCAGACCTTTCCCCGGGAGGGAAGAACCACGGGAAGGGCAGCATCCAATAAAGGAAAACATCCAATACAGGAAAACCACCTATGCCAAGCATGGTATCCATCCACAGACAGCTGTTTCGGGGTGTTTGCCCCTCATCAGTGTGGAGTAGGAATCTGGCTATTAGGAGCAGTGCCTAGTAAAAGGCTGTGAAGGAACAGATGATTGGCCTCGGGGAGACCAAAACATCCAACACCGCGGAGACACCATCACGTGTTTCTCAACGCAGTGATCCAGAACACTGCCCCCATCCCTTATGGGAAATATGCAAATGCATGTAGGATAGCTGCGGAGACACCATCACGTGTTTCTCGACGCAAGCAGTGAATAGCCAGACCTTTCCCCGGGAGGGAAGAACCACGGGAAGGGCAGCATCCAATAAAGGAAAACATCCAATACAGGAAAACCACCTATGCCAAGCATGGTATCCATCCACAGACAGCTGTTTCGGGGTGTTTGCCCCTCATCAGTGTGGAGTAGGAATCTGGCTATTAGGAGCAGTGCCTAGTAAAAGGCTGTGAAGGAACAGATGATTGGCCTCGGGGAGACCAAAACATCCAACACCGCGGAGACACCATCACGTGTTTCTCAACGCAGTGATCCAGAACACTGCCCCCATCCCTTATGGGAAATATGCAAATGCATGTAGGATAGCTGCGGAGACACCATCACGTGTTTCTCGACGCAAGCAGTGAATAGCCAGACCTTTCCCCGGGAGGGAAGAACCACGGGAAGGGCAGCATCCAATAAAGGAAAACATCCAATACAGGAAAACCACCTATGCCAAGCATGGTATCCATCCACAGACAGCTGTTTCGGGGTGTTTGCCCCTCATCAGTGTGGAGTAGGAATCTGGCTATTAGGAGCAGTGCCTAGTAAAAGGCTGTGAAGGAACAGATGATTGGCCTCGGGGAGACCAAAACATCCAACACCGCGGAGACACCATCACGTGTTTCTCAACGCAGTGATCCAGAACACTGCCCCCATCCCTTATGGGAAATATGCAAATGCATGTAGGATAGCTGCGGAGACACCATCACGTGTTTCTCGACGCAAGCAGTGAATAGCCAGACCTTTCCCCGGGAGGGAAGAACCACGGGAAGGGCAGCATCCAATAAAGGAAAACATCCAATACAGGAAAACCACCTATGCCAAGCATGGTATCCATCCACAGACAGCTGTTTCGGGGTGTTTGCCCCTCATCAGTGTGGAGTAGGAATCTGGCTATTAGGAGCAGTGCCTAGTAAAAGGCTGTGAAGGAACAGATGATTGGCCTCGGGGAGACCAAAACATCCAACACCGCGGAGACACCATCACGTGTTTCTCAACGCAGTGATCCAGAACACTGCCCCCATCCCTTATGGGAAATATGCAAATGCATGTAGGATAGCTGCGGAGACACCATCACGTGTTTCTCGACGCAAGCAGTGAATAGCCAGACCTTTCCCCGGGAGGGAAGAACCACGGGAAGGGCAGCATCCAATAAAGGAAAACATCCAATACAGGAAAACCACCTATGCCAAGCATGGTATCCATCCACAGACAGCTGTTTCGGGGTGTTTGCCCCTCATCATTTGCATATTTCCCATAAGGGATGGGGGCAGTGTTCTGGATCACTGCGTTGAGAAACACGTGATGGTGTCTCCGCGGTGTTGGATGTTTTGGTCTCCCCGAGGCCAATCATCTGTTCCTTCACAGCCTTTTACTAGGCACTGCTCCTAATAGCCAGATTCCTACTCCACACTGATGAGGGGCAAACACCCCGAAACAGCTGTCTGTGGATGGATACCATGCTTGGCATAGGTGGTTTTCCTGTATTGGATGTTTTCCTTTATTGGATGCTGCCCTTCCCGTGGTTCTTCCCTCCCGGGGAAAGGTCTGGCTATTCACTGCTTGCGTCGAGAAACACGTGATGGTGTCTCCGCAGCTATCCTACATGCATTTGCATATTTCCCATAAGGGATGGGGGCAGTGTTCTGGATCACTGCGTTGAGAAACACGTGATGGTGTCTCCGCGGTGTTGGATGTTTTGGTCTCCCCGAGGCCAATCATCTGTTCCTTCACAGCCTTTTACTAGGCACTGCTCCTAATAGCCAGATTCCTACTCCACACTGATGAGGGGCAAACACCCCGAAACAGCTGTCTGTGGATGGATACCATGCTTGGCATAGGTGGTTTTCCTGTATTGGATGTTTTCCTTTATTGGATGCTGCCCTTCCCGTGGTTCTTCCCTCCCGGGGAAAGGTCTGGCTATTCACTGCTTGCGTCGAGAAACACGTGATGGTGTCTCCGCAGCTATCCTACATGCATTTGCATATTTCCCATAAGGGATGGGGGCAGTGTTCTGGATCACTGCGTTGAGAAACACGTGATGGTGTCTCCGCGGTGTTGGATGTTTTGGTCTCCCCGAGGCCAATCATCTGTTCCTTCACAGCCTTTTACTAGGCACTGCTCCTAATAGCCAGATTCCTACTCCACACTGATGAGGGGCAAACACCCCGAAACAGCTGTCTGTGGATGGATACCATGCTTGGCATAGGTGGTTTTCCTGTATTGGATGTTTTCCTTTATTGGATGCTGCCCTTCCCGTGGTTCTTCCCTCCCGGGGAAAGGTCTGGCTATTCACTGCTTGCGTCGAGAAACACGTGATGGTGTCTCCGCAGCTATCCTACATACTAGTGTGGTTAGGCCCTTGAAACAGTGTCTGCTGCTCTTGGGTTTGCTACTCCACTGAACAAAGCAATGCCGCCTGTTTAGTCCTGTTACCAATTTTGATCTGCATTTAGCCTACTTTATTCTTTGGCCCTATATCTGTTTCCTCATCATCCTGCCCATTGCCCAGCCACTGCTAGATGAGTCTGCTGGTACATTGACCTAGACCACTACATTCCCCTTGTACTCTACACAGCCAGAATCTGACCCTGCTGAAAGTAAGGTTCCCCTTCCCGCATATTATACCACCTTACACAGGGACAAAGAGGAAGGTGCAGATGAAAGTGCAGGTTCCTTCATCAGGTGGGGGGGCATACTCGTTGGCGACGTCACTGGCACAGGGCCACTCAGAGTACGCAAAAGTGTCGCTGCTGGTGGGAGGCGCCCCCGCCATGCAAACACACCGCCGTACTTTGAGGGGCCCTGTGCCAGTGCCAATGCGAACGAGTGGGCCCCCCCTGCTTGCTCAGGATCACAGCACTTGCAACGTTGAAATACTTACCTCTCCCTGCTCCACCGCCATGACGTAGTCCATGTTTCCTGGGCCCACTAAAACCTTGAACCAGCCCTACCCCCACAACTTTTGCCAAATGACCACCAATTTCCAGTGCCCAACTATTATTATAAAGTTAATTAAGATTGACAAGCTTCAGAAAACAAGAATGGATGTTTTTGGCAGTAAAATGTGCACTGTAGGTGTTTTCCTGGCCTCCACTCACTGCCGGCTATGCTTCCCCATTGACTTGCATTGGGTTTCGTGTTTCGGTCGATCCCCGACTTTTAGCGATAATCGGCCGACTTCACTCGACTCGACTCTGGACTAAATCGGGTTTCACAAAACCAGACTCGATCTTAAAAAAATGAAAGTCGCTCAACCCTACTCTAGACTGCTGTTTGTCCAGAATATCATGATTAAATTTTTTTGTTTTAGTTGTTTGAATGTCATGGGCCCACTTCTGCAAGTCGGCATCAATTTCTTCATTTAGCTTTTTTAGAGCGTCACTTGACATGTCCTTCTGCAGGCACACCTGTAACTCATCAATCTCCTTCTCAATTACTTCCAGAGATTCATGGTTCAACCATTTTAGTAGAACCATGAACCCCCTGGAGCAGGTATTAGTCAATTCCTCCCAATCATTTTTAAACTTGTCATCCAAGATAGGGAATGACGGAAATACTTGGATACGAAGCCCACGTGGGATAAGATCCTTCTGGATATACATATCCAGGAACTCGTGGTTCCACCATGTCCGAGTCCTCTTAAGTAAAAGTTCCTTAAAACGATGTACCACCTCCTGCAACTCCTTGGAGGACCCCTCAACCACCCCGTCAGCATTGTCAAGACAGACATCATTAATCTGTGCTCGCCAGGTGCAGTCACGCACACGGAAATCCATGCCTAAGAATGGGAAAGCTGTGAGAAACACAGAGAATATTGAATACAAAACTCCCGAATACATTTTGTGAGCGCACGAGGTCTGGCAGTAGATACGCCAAAAGACCCCGACCTCACCAAATCAGCTCAAAACAAACCATGCCAAAAGGAGAAAAATTCAGAGCAATGATTTATAAAACAAACTTTAATTGCCATAAATAGTACAAAAATATATATCAAAACATTACATTATTTAATGACTAGAGCACAGGATGAATGTCCCAGGAGTGCTGGAAAAGCGCCCATCCCCCCACTCCCCCAGATGTAAATATTCTTGTAATGGTATGCATAAGGAAAAGCACCTACACTATCCAACCAAGGTCACCCCAAAACAGTGGGATTCTATAGTAATGCCATTAAGTATGGTGGTGGAAAGAGGGTGCTAGCACTTACCACTACACAGAGGTAGGAGGGGGCGGTCGGGCGATGGTCCCCAACGCACGTTTCGTGGCCACCAGTGCCACTTCCTCAGGGGGATAACTATATACTGCCTAACAGGACCTTAAAATAGCCCTTGGCCCCGGTCACATGGTACACAGCAGCCAATCACAGTGGCGCCATCGGCACATACGCACTGTGTCCGGCAAGTCCCGGCAGCGAAACTCAGCGTCAGACCTGCCTAAGTATGTAGCAGTACAGACACAGAGTATGTATGTAGCAGTACAGACACAGAGTGCTATTAACTGCATAAAGTGTATGAGAACATGATGCGAGGAACCTGATTATGTTTTTTTTTTTTTTATAGGCCACACAGGGATAGTTAGGCTAATGCGTTGAGGCGGTAGGCCAATCTGAACAAATGAGTTTCTAGGGCATGCTTAAAACTGTGGGGATTGGGGATTAATCGTATTAACCTGTGTAGTGCATTCCAAAGAATCTTGGAGTCTAGTTGTAAAGTCTTGGAGACGGGAGTGGGAGGTTCTGATTATTGAGGATGCTAACCTGAGGTCATTAGCGGAGCGGAGGGCACGGGTTGGGTGGTAGACTGAGACCAGAGAGGAGATGTAGGGTGGTGCTGAGCCATGGAGTGCTTTGTGGATGAGGGTAGTAGTTTTGTACTGGATTCTGGAGTGGATGGGTAGCCAGTGTAATGACTGGCACAAGGTAGAGGCATCGTGTAACGGTTGGTGAGGAATATGATCCTGGCTGCAGCATTCAGGACAGATTGGAGCGAGGAGAGTTTGGTAAGAGGGAGGCCGATTAGTAGAGAGTTACAATAGTCCAGACGAGAATGAATAAGTGAAACAGTAAGAGTTTTTGCAGAGTCGAAAGTAAGAAAAGGGCGAAATCTAGAAATGTTTTTGAGATGCAGATAAGAAGAGCGAGCCAGTGATCGGATGTGGGGGTTGAATGAAAGCTCGGAATCAAGGATGACCCCAAGGCAGCGGGCATGTTGCTTTGGAGTAATGGTGGAACCGCACACGGAGATGGCAATGTCAGGCAAAGGTAGGTTAGTACAGGGAGAGAACACGAGGAGTTCAGTTTTTGACAGGTTCAGTTTCAGATAGAGGGAGGACATGATGTTAGAGACAGTGGTAAGACAATCACTGATGTACATATGTGGTTATCTAAATAACCATCTCTCATAGCGTGGTATTTTTTATTTGTCATTATTAACTTTTTCTATTTAGTTTTGAACACCTTGTGGGGTGCAGTTTTTAGAATGGTGTCACTTTTGGGTATTTTCTGTCATATAGGCCCCTCAAAGTCACTTCAAATATTATGTGGTCCCTAGAAAAATTAGATATCACTGATTAACTTTTAACCCTTAGAACTTTCTGACAAAAAATATTTAAAATATTGCACTTATATAAAGTAGACATGTGAGTAATATTACTTATTAACTATTTTATCTGACATAACTCTCTAAGTGCATAAAATTAAAAGTTTGAAAATTTCGCAAGATTTCCAATATTTTCAGAAATACTTAAAACCAAGTCATATGGAATAAATTTTATCATTATCATGAAGAACAATATGCCATGAGATAACACTGCCAGAATCAGTGGGATATGTTGAAGCATTACTGAGTTATTATCGCATAAAGCGACTCTGATCAAGATTGTAAAATTTGGCCTGGTCAAGAAGGTGAAAACAGGCTTCGGGTGAAGGGGTTGAGGAGGATGAGGTGTAAAAGCTCTATATGGTGTTTTATCAAGACCTGCAAAACCTCAGAGGTGTTACCAACATGTATGTTTTACAGACGGGTACATTTTTTATATATTTTTTAATGTATACATTGACAAAAAATAAAAGCAGTTTTAAAAATATTGTAAAAGTTAATGAGATTTATTGTGTTTTCATTATTTGCTTCTAGAATAAACTGATATTGTCAGACTTTTCTCCCCTTAAGACCAAAATGACCTATGAAACATCTATACATTTTCAAGAAAATAAATGTGTCAAAAGACTGTAAAATGAAGCAAATGCTGTTGTTAAAATAAGATTTACTATCAATTACAATCCACTGAACGCGCCATAGAGCTGCACATTGAAATGATACATTTTATGTTGCACATTGTACAGACTAAGACACTAGAAAAGAATGAGTCACTGATGTGTTACTTTGTACATCTTGTTCAGACCTGTGGGGTTTCTACAAGTGACCTATGGTTGTCTCGTGGATTATGTCAAACATGTAGTATTTTGTAGATTCATTGGTTGTGAAGACAAAAAAAGGAAAGAAAAAAAATAGAAAAAAAAAGAAAAGGCAACCTTTGAGCAAACTGACCTTTTTTGCTCCCTAGAGAAATCCAAGCACTTTTGATGAAAGGTGAAAAAACGTATTCCTGGAGAAGGTTAAAATTTTATCTTTCATTTGTGACAATGAGAAAGTTTTTCTATTTTACTTTTTCTGTCTTAAAAAGATGAAAATCTTCATATTTATTTGGATGCATGATCCATTATAAATACAGTTCACAGACAACCAGAGAACATATGCAACCAACCCTGATCTAGGAATGTAAAATATTATATTTATTGTTTGCAAAGTGAAAGACTAAAGATTAAATCTAAAACATTCCAGATCCTGAAAATACAATAAGGGCATATTTGTAAGACTTTTAGTACATATTCTATTTACAGTTTGTAAGAGATATGCAGAGCCATCAAATAACACCAAGTTATGAGGCTGTATTTTACCTTAGTATGTCTTAGCATGACTTCATAGAGTGATTTGCAGATTTTTTTATAGCTATATAAGTTAAACTATGGCATCCTCTATCACACTCTGTAATACAAACATGATACTGTATGGAGTACTATATTATGAAACATAGTAAATTAGGGAGACAAAAAGCGCATATAGGATCTTATCCTCAGATTTGTGGGCAGCACGGTGGCTCAGTGGTTAGCACTGCAGCCTTGCAGCGCTGGAGTCCTGGGCTTTAATCCCACCTTGGACAACATCTGCAAGGAGTTTGTATTTTCTTCCCGTGTTTGTGTGGGTTTCCTCCGGGCACTCTGGCTTCCTCCCACCTTCCAAAGACATACTGATAGGGAATTTGGATTGTGAGCCCCATCGGGGACAGTGATGATAATGTGTGTAAAACTGTAAAGTGCTGCGGAATATGTTAGCACTATTTAAAAATAAAGATTATTATTACTAAATGCGTTTTTTTTAACAGGGAGCTGCTCACCTGATGGTGTACAGCAAAAGCATGTGCGTATTGGCTGCTGCTGATCCACGGGCCGCCCACGCGACCTTCTCAGAGACGTTGTGCAGGATAGTTTGTGGATTTAGTCCGCGCTGCCACAATAATACAGATTCGAATGTAATGAAAAACTCTGGTGGTTTATTCAACGTGTTTCAAGGTCTATCTGACCCCTTCATCAGGAAAATACTACAAACACAGGTTGGATGTCTTTGTGATAATTTCCTGATGAAGGAGTCAGATAGACCTTGAAACCTGTTGAAAAAACCACCAGAGTTTTTTCATTACATTTGAATCTGTATTATTGTGGCAGCGCGGACTAAATCCACAAACTATCCTGCACAACATATTATGAAACACAGAATGCCAAAGCTCCAGGCTGAAGAGCAACAGGAACTTTATATGCAACAAAATAGCTTGTGATGTCTAGACCTTTTTATCAACAGGAGTTCAAAGACTTTTTTTTCACCCCACATCTATAAGAAAAATATTTTAAAAATTGCTTCAATCTTTAACCCCTTTCTGACCTCGGACGGGATAGTACATCCGAGGTCAGAACCCCCACTTTGATGCAGGGCTCCGGCGGTGAGCCCGCATCAAAGCCGGGACATGTCAGCTGTTTTGAACAGCTGACATGTGCCTGTAATAGGCACGGGCAGAATCACAATCTGCCCGTGCCTATTAACTAGTTAAATGCCGCTGTTAAATGCTGACAGCGGCATTTAACCGGCGCTTCCAGCCGGGTGGCCGGAAATGAGCGCATCGCTGACCCCGTCACATGATCGGGGGTCAGCGATGCTTCTATATAGTAACCATAGAGGTCTTTGAGACCTCTATGGTTGCTGATCCCCGGTAGCTGTGAGCGCCACCCTGTGGTCGGCGCTCATAGCACACCTGCATTTCTGCTGCATAGCCGCAATCTGATGATCGCTGCTATGTAGCAGAGCCAATCGCGTTGTGCCAGCTTCTAGCCTCCCATGGAGGCTATTGAAGCATGGCAAAAGTAAAAAAAATGTGAAAAAAATAAAAAAAATGTAAAAGTTTAAATCACCCCCCTTTCGCCCCATTCAAAATAAATCAATAAAAAAATCAAACCTACACATATTTGTATCATTGCATTCAGAATCACCCGATCTATCAATAAATAAAAAAACATTAACCTGATCGCTAAACAGCGTAGCGAGAAAAAAATTTGAAACGCCAGAATTACATTTTTTTGGTCGCTGCGACATTGCATTAAAATGCAATAACGGGTGATCAAAAGAATGTATCTGCACTGAAATGGTATCATTAAAAACGCCAGCTCAGCACGCAAAAAATAAGCCCTCAACCGACCCCAGATCATGAAAAATTGAGACTCTACGGGTATCGGAAAATGGCACAATTTATTTTTTTTTTAAGCAAAGTTTGGAATTTTTTTTCACCACTTAGATAAAAAATAACCTATTCATGTTAGGTGTCTATGAACTCGAAATGACCTGGAGAATTGTAATGGCATGTCAGTTTTAGCATTTAGTGAACCTAGCAAAAAAGCCAAACAAAAAACAAGTGTGGGACTGCACTTTTTTTGCAATTTCACCGCACTTGGAATTTTTTTCCCGTTTTCTAGTACACAACATGCTAAAACCAATGATGTCATTCAAAAGTACAACTTGTTTCGCAAAAAATAAGCCCTCACATGGCCATATTGACGGATAAATAAAAAAGTTATGGCTCTGGGAAGGAGGGGAGCGAAAAATGAAAATGGAAAAAGGAAAATCCCAAGGTCATGAAGGGGTTAATGTCCATAATATGCACAAATCCATTGACAAACAGGCTAACATCACTTTGATGGGGAAAATAAAAATATCAAAACTAAAATAATGACCACCCTCAAATCATTTTGAATGCGTTTTTATTCAGAATTACATTTTGACTCAGGTTAAATAGTAATCTATACAGAGCTTCTATCATTTAAAGTGCTTCTGATTAACTGCATATAAAATGTAACTGTTCTAATTAGATTTTCCTGACATCTTTTTGCTTGTATTTTAAAGCAAAAGCCATGGTCTGTAAATAGATTGCAACACATCAAAGGGATCTCATTGTTGAATGTTATCATTTAAGAGAAATGTATAAAAACATTTTCTAGGTATTAGCTACCCTATGGAAGATGGTCATCAACGAGTGGCTGAAATTTAGCACAACAGTGACATTACCTAGAGCTATACAGCCCTCAAAAATTGATGATAAGACAAGAAGGAAATTGAAGTAGGTGGCTGCTAACAAGCAACAACAATGTTAAAGGAACTGCTAGAATTTATGACAAGTACTGGCTGTGAACTGTATTTGAAAACAATCTCCCATATTCTTCAGGGTAGCGAGATAGAAGCCTTATTTTTACAAAGAAAAACATCCATGCCCAAATATGTTTTACCAATGCCTACATTAAGTCAGCCAAAAGCATGTGGTTAAATGTATTATAGTCTGAGGAACTGAACTTTTTGGTCATAATTTCAAAAGGTATGTTGGCAGAAAGCCAATACTGTGCATCATTTAAAATCCCATATTAAAATGAAGCATGAAGGAGGCAGCATTAGTTTTTGTTTTCATCAGCTGTAGCTGGGACTTTAGTAAAGTTGGTAGCAATTATGAAAAGTTACAAAGAACAGTGAATTTTGCATCAAAATCTGTAGTCCTCTGCTAAAATGCTAAGTAAATAACTAAAATAATAAAATAAGTAATTTAAAAAAATGGCATGGGTTAACCTTTATTTTTGATAACCAGCCAGGCAAAACAGACAGCTGCAGGCTGCAACCTGCAGCTGTCAGCTTCAGCAAGGCTGGTTAGAATAGAGGGGTCCCCACGCTGTTTTTTTCATTAAAAAAAAATAATTTTAAAGAATGGCGTGGTTTCTCGCCCATTTTTGACAACCAATTTTGTTGTCAAAAATGTTGCCTGCTGTTCTCAGGCTGGTAAGGGGCCATGGATATTGTCCCCCCTGCCTAAAAATAGCAGCGCGCAGACCCCAGAAAAGGCACATCTGTTAGATGCACCAATTCTAGCACTTTGTCCAACTCTTTCCACTTGCCCTGTGGGATTCATTTTTGTAGGGTTGATGTCATCTTTTGTATTGTCTGGTATCATCATGCCCATAGGTTAGTAATGGACGGGAGTCTAAAAGACAACTATTCATTACTAATCCTACAGTTGTATGGTAAATAAACACAAAGCTAGAGATGGGCGTGTTTGTTTGGAAAATGATCGCCAAACATAAATTTGGTACGAATATGCACATTTGGATTTGTGATGGAATTTTTTTTTTTTTTAAAATCATGAAAAATCGGTAACATTAAGTAAAAGGTGTGTGGGAAAAAATTTGCGTTGCGACAAAAGTATTTTCAGCACTTTTGCAATGATAATGGGGGTATATCATGATCATATGGTATGTGTTTTATATTTTTTGTTTTGCTAAATGTGATACCGCCCACCGTATCCCATGTTGTCATTTTGAGGCAGTGATATGAAACTGTCTGCAGACCTAATGCACATTAAAAAAGCAAAATTATAATTTTTTCTTATGCAAAATGTGATACAGCCTGCCATATCCCACGTTGTAATTTTATGGTGGTGATATGAAGATGTCTGCAGACCTAAAGCACATTAAAAAACAAAAATGATTATGTTTTCTGTTACAAAACGTGATACAGCCCACCGTATCCTACGTTGTCATTTTGTGGCGGTAATATGAATCTGCCTGCAGACCTCAAACACATTAAAATATATATTTTTTTCTGTTGATAAACATGATACAGCCCTTCATATTTAACCTTGTCATTTAGTGATGGTGAAATTATTCTGGCTGCAGAGCTGCCCCGCATTAAAGGTTTTTTTTTTAGAAATGTGATACAGCAGCCAGGATCTGAGTTTGACATTGTTTTGAGCCTAACTTGATCTACTACGTCTAGCTTGAGACGCACATCTGTTACATCTATCTTCTGGTGAGCATCAAATGCTCTCTGGTAATTGGTGTTGGGTAAACAACTAATCATTGTAGGCTGGATCTAAACTATGTAAGCAACATGTCCATTTTGAACTGTCCTACTTCTCCTCTTGCTCCTTATTTGACTGTTTACAATCTAGCATCAAACAGCACCATTCCACTGAAACTGCCTAAAGTCACCAATGACCTACTAACCACCAAATGGAAGTGATGCGACTTTATCCTACTCCTTCTCCTGGACCAGGCATCTGCTTTTGACACAGTGGACCATTCCCTCTTACTACAGATTTTTTGATCTGTTGACATTACAGATTTGACCCTCTGTTGGATCTCCTATGGATGGCCTTACGGATAGGACATTCAGTGTCTCCCATTCACACACCATTGCCTCATCTCGCCCCCCCATATGTCGGTGTCCCCCAAGTTCCAGTTTTAGGCCCGGGCACTATGCTTATGTGCTTATGGTGCACATGCTTCCTGGCTCTCAAAGGTACTGCCCGCATCAGCCTAAAGTATTTACAGCCTATAGCTGGATTAAACCTTCTATTTAAGCCTTCTCCCTCAATATAGAGGGGCCTGAGCTACTTTGTTCGTTTGCCTTGCATGCTTGCTAGTTGTCAGGTTCCCCAGGTCCACCCATCTGCTGGTCTACCCTGTGTCTGCTCATACCTGTCTGTTCTCCTCTGTCCATCAGTTAGACCAGATTTCACCTGTTAGTGCCCATCTGCCTAACACCTGGTCCAGCCTACACCTGCCAGTGCTTTTCTGTTCCTTAGCCCATCCCTTTTGCACACATGGTTCCAGTGTCCCTACAGTGCCTGCCTGCATTTTTAATCTCTTATTGGGCCATAGCATCCTACCTGCTGTAGGGGGTCAGCTGCCACCTTCTGTAGGTCATCCTTGGAGTTGCACATGGTACCACCCTCTTGTAGCTTATTGGGTCACAGTTTTCACTTGCTGCCACTTATCTGACTTGGAATCTGGTAGGCCACCTACTTACGCCCTCCAGGCATTCCGAGGGATACAGCACAGTGGATCCACCACCTTGCCTGTTACAGTCTACATCTGCTGGGTTGGCTGTAGGTGAAGAGGTGTCAGTTCCCTATACACTAGTTCTACTCTATTGTGTTTGATGCCACATTGCGACTTTGTTGGTGTAATTTTTGTAAATGTGTAGCGTCCTAGGTGAGTCTCCTTCTTGCGTGTTGCCTACAGCAGTAGGCCAACCAAGACCATCAGGCCTACACTTCCTTTGAGTCAACTACCTGTGTTACTCTCTTTAGATTTTTCTGACAATAGTAGTCTATAAAAGGGAAATATGTGCCACCTGAGTGTGGCTGAACATGAAAGTAGGTTGAGCTGTTGCATGTGGTATCAGGGCTCCCAGCACAGCAGGCCTACACTGAATCATCACCCACCTTGTCCTATTTTGACATTCAATTCAAGGCTGTAAATGCTGGCCCAGACCCCGATACTTCATGCATGGCTGATTGCTGCAGTGCCATGCTACAATTTGTACTGTAGGTGAATTGAGGTCACTTTCCTGGTGTATGTCTCTCATTTGATGTGTTTTGGTAGCTTTAGGGACCATTTTAAAGTGTTGTGTATGCATTTGTTTTTGTCTTCCATTGACTGTAATGGGGTTCGGTTATGTTCAGTGAATATTCGACTAATTAATAGGTGAATATTACCATTTTGGAAATCATAATCCAAACCTAATATTGAAATATTCTCTCATCTCTAAACACAACAAGAGTAGTCTTATACAGTATTTAAAATTAAAACAAAACACGTTTTTCCTTTTTTATTTTAAAATACGACATTTATACTCACCTAACACCTATTACATTTAATCCATCATCTCATGTAGTAAAACAAAAATAAGTAACATCAATATCCTACATCTGTCTGCCACTCTGTCCCACCCCTTAAACCAGGTCTGGGGATTACTAGTTTTCAACCTGGATGGTGCAAAGATGCGACTGTCCAGGCTGAGAACCACTGATATATGAGCTGCTGATAGCGCAGCATACCCCCGGAAGAAGGCACTACGCTGAAATGCGCATTGGGGCAGGCGGCAGCACAGCTCTCCAGGTAACTATACCACTAGCCCACACTATTTTTGCTTTGGACTTTCTGTTACTCCATATTTATTCTTTAGTGCCACCTCGGTAGCCATTCTCTCATATAACTGTACCAAGTATGCATGTATTGGTTTATATACTCTGTGACATGGTGCCTTTGGTGTTACTATTTTTGTATTGAAAAATATTTAGAATTGAGAGTCCTCAGTGGTTGATACCTTTTAATGGCTAACTGAAAAGATGGTAACAAATTGCAAGCTTTCGAGACTACATACGTCTCTTCATCAGGCAAAGACTAAAACAAATTCTGAAGAATCACATATTTATGCACAACATAGTATAGAAAAAAAAAAGAGGGGAAAAAAACCATGGATAAGCCAGGTGACATGAAGCAGAATTACCATGGGTGATAAACAGTTACGTCCATAAATATTGGGCCAATTCTTAGATAAGGATTGTTTTATTGTCCTGTGATTAGGGTCTCTGTTGTGATGACCCTGCATGGTCTGATGGGCAAGTTCCTTAGTTAATGTAAAAAGACATAAATCCATGTCACACATTCATTCCTGCAGTTAGAGTGTCAAAGGTCGTCATCAGTTTATATTCCCAGACTCTCCTGTCTTTCTGCCATTGGCCCCACAGTATGCAAATCTTTTCATGGCCAAGATTGAAAGCGACTTTTTGTCCTCATGTCCCATCAGGCCTCTGGCGTACTACCACTACATTGATGACATTTTAATCATCTGGACGGAGTCTGAACCACAGCTAAAGATGTTCCATGAACAGTTTAATCAATTTCACCCTACCATCAACTTGACACTCAACTACTCCTGCACTGAAATTAACTTTTTGGACACCATCATTAAGCTGCAGAACAATAAAATAGAGACATCCCTGTATCAGAAGCCAATCAACCGTCCAACATACCTTAAATGGGTCAGTTTCCATCCAAAACACATAAAAAACTCTATTGTCTAAAGCCAAGCCATCAGATACAATCGTATATGTTCCAACCCAATGGACAGGGATGAACACCTTGGTCGCCTCCAAAAGACCTTTTTGAATCAGGGCTACCATCCAAGAAAAATTGAAAATCAGATCACAAGAGCCACCAGAATATCAAGGAATCACCTGCTACATTACAAACTAAAGAAGAAAATAACCGGGTAACTCTAGTAGTTACCTACAATCCAAATCTGGAGGTGCTAAGGGGAGCTGCACGGAAATTACAACCTTTACTACAAAAGGATGCCTGATTACAATCCATTTTTCCAGACCCCCCACTACTGTGTTTTAGGCAGCCCCCAAATCTAAGAAGCATCATTGTCAAGAGCTCCCTGTCCTCTCCAACAGCTGCAGGTACCTTTCCCTGCAATCAGAAAAAATGTAAAACCTGTCCATTTATAATGACCACTGACAAGATAAAGATCCCCAATTCACATCAGGACTACAAGATACCAGGTACTTTCAGCTGCATCACATCTAATGTGGTGTACCTAATTATTTGTACTAAATGTCCAACTGGGGGTCTGTATGTGGGGGAGACAGGGCAGAAACTGAGAACAAGGATGAACTCTCACCGCCATATAATAAGAGAAAAAAGAATGGATTTACCTTTGGCAATATATTTCTGTCTCCCAAATCATAACATTATGGACATAAAATTACTTGTGCTAAAAGGTAACTTCAAATCGCAGAAAGACAGGAGAGTCTGGGAATATTAACTGATGACGACCTTTGACATTCTAACTGCAGGAATGAATGTGTCACATGGATTTATGTCTTTTTACATTAACTAAGGAACTTGCCCATCAGACCATGTGGGGTCATCACAACAAAGACCCTAATCACAGGACAATAAAACAATCCTTATCTAAGAATTAGCCCAATATTTATGGACGTAACTGTTTATCACCCATGGTAATTCTGCTTCATGTCACCTGGCTTATCCATGGTTTTTTCCCCTCTTTTTTTTTTTTTTTTTCTATACTATGTTGTGCATAAATATGTGATTCTTCAGAATTTGTTTTAGTCTTTGCCTGATGAAGAGACGTATGTAGTCTCGAAAGCTTGCAATTTGTTACCATCTTTTCAGTTAGCCATTAAAAGGTATCAACCACTGAGGACTCTCAATTGTAAATATTTTTCTATCTACTGGCTAACACGGTACAAGATATATTTCTTTCCTGTATTTTTGTATTGAAATGCACAATGCACTTGCACTTTTTGGAGTTAACTATATGTTTTCTCTAGTTATTGTGGGACATTACCTGGTGGGCATGAGGCTGCCGCTGTTTGGGGAATGATTGTCATTCACGCTATCCCTTTGTATACATCTCCTGTGATTTGATTTGTTGATTCAATAAAATAATTAGGTTTACACTGGTTCTTGCAGTGCTGTTCTCTTGTAGGATTTCTGCTATGTTTCTCGCACTGAACTATCTATATATGTCCTTGCACCCACTATTGTTTTTGAGGTGCTTGTATGGCCTGGTACATAAGCTTTAGTCTGTATGCATTTACTGTGCTTTGTGAAAAAGAATGTGATTGTGGTAACAACAATTTAATTTGCACAAACTGAATAGAGAAAAATATCAGTAAATAAGTTTAAAAATATATGTTTAACTTGTGGCTAAAAGTATTTTAAATAAATCAAACAAAGTATTACAATATCCCAATATATTAAATAAAAAACTTATTGTCTGTGGAAAATAGCCACCATATCAGCCATTGAGCATTGTCAAACACCATTGACACAAGATGAGATAGTTTCTAATAAAATGTTAGACAGAAGCACTGAAGAGTCGGTGTGACTAATCTCTTTTCTATTACTCAGAGAGGAGTATGAGTGCTAAGGAGTAACAAACAAAGATTCAGAGATATGTGGTCACTCAAGTGTTCACTAAGCATGAAAATGAGCCTTCAGCAAAAATCATAGTACATACTGTGATGTGCAGTCAGAGAGAACTGTGTTGAATTAGATTACAAAATTGCTTTGTCTACATTGCTTGAGAAATACATCACAAGAGCAAGAAATGCTAATCAGCATGCCCCGAAGACATTTGGATAATTAATTAAAAAATGCATACAGAACCATAACTATTCTTTATCAATCAATATTAATGAGATAAATTGTTGACACCACCAAAGAATGACACTGCTTGTTTGTTATATATTAGCATAAGAAGCTGACAGCTCCATTGTATTCAAGGCACTAAAGGATAATAGCTTATTCTTTCAACATCTTTGTTTAGGAAATGTATTGGAGAGGCGCTAAATAACATGTGATATATCTTTTATGCAAAAAGTAAACGCCTGTCATATGCAATGGTGTGTTTTTTTTAAATTACACTCAACCTGTAATTAATGCAGGTGCTCCATATGTCCAATACAATCATTCCCAGCTGCCAAAATAATTTTGCTTTGAAACAGCTTTTAAAACAGACATCTAGTGATACCACAAATACTTTAAATACTGTACATACTTTATTGTAGTTGATAACCAGCATCTACAACTAACAGTTGTGCAGTGAGTTCAATAATAGGATGACAATAATCAAAGTTCTTGGATGGTGCTGATACGCTATGCTAACCACTATAAGGCTAGTCTATTTTCCCCTATTCATGACCAGGCATATTTTAGGGTTTTTTTATATTTGTGGTTCTAGGACCTCAGAATTTTTTGATGTTTGGATATTCAAATAATCCTGTTTCTTTTTCATGATAAATTCTTTTTTAACCCCTTCCCGACCCATGACGCCTATGCGGCGTCATGGAATGATCGCATCCCTGCAGATCGGGTGAAAGGGTTAATTCCTATTTTACCCGATCTGCAGGGAGAGGGGGAGTTGTACTTCAGCCTAGGGGGGGTGGCTTTGCCCCCACGTGGCTACGATCGCTCTGATTGGCTGTTGAAAGTGCAACAGCCAATCAGAGCAATTTGCAATATTTCACCTATGAAAATGGTGAAATATTGCAATCCAGCCATAGCCGATGCTGCAATAGCATCTGCCATGGCTGGAAATCATGTACTGGCCCCCCCCCACCACCCCCGATCTCCTCCCCAGTCGTCCGTTATGTGGCCCGGTCCTCTCCGTCCCCCTGTTCGCTCCCCCGTGCTCCTGTCCGCTCCCCCGTGCTCCTGTCCGCTCCCCCCGTCCTCCGATCCCCCCCCCTGTGCTCCGATCCACCCCCCCACCACCCCCTCATACTTACCGATCCTCCCGGTGTCCGGCCGTCTCCTCGCTGGGCGCCGCCATCTTGGAAAATGGCGGGCGCACGCTCAGTACGCCCGCCGAATCTGCAGGCTGGCAGATTCGTTACAGGTACATTTTGATCGCTGTGGTAGGTTCTACCACAGCGATCAAAATAAAAAAATAATAAATAAACCCCCCCCTTTATCACCCCCATAGGTAGGGACAATAATAAAATAAAGAAAATATTTTTTTTTCTTTTACCACTAGGGTTAGGGTTAGAACTAGGGGTAGGGTTAGGGGTAGGGTTAGGGTTACGGGTAGGGTTAGGGTTAGGGGTAGGGTTATGGCATGTGCACACAGAGCGGATCGGCCGCGGATCCGCAGCGGATCGGCCGCGGATCCGCAGCGGATCGGCCGCGGATCCGCAGCGGATCGGCCGCGGATCGCAGCGGATCCGCAGCGGATCCGCAGCGGATCGGCCGCGGATCCGCAGCGGATCGGCCGCGGATCCGCAGCGGATTGGCCGCGGATCTGCAGCGGATCGGCAGCGGATTGGCCGCGGATCCGCAGCGGATCGGCCGCGGATCCGCAGCGGATCGGCAGCGGATCCGCAGCAGATCGGCCGCGGATCTGCAGCGGATCGGCCGCGGATCCGCAGCGGATCGGCAGCGGATCCGCAGCGGATTGGCCGCGGATCCGCAGCGGATCCGCAGCGGATAGGCCGCGGATCTGCAGCGGATCCGCAGCGGATTGGCCGCGGATCTGCAGCGGATTGGCCGCGGATCCGCAGCGGATCGGCAGCGGATCGGCAGCGGATTGGCCGCGGATCCGCAGCGGATCCGCAGCGGATAGGCCGCGGATCTGCAGCGGATCCGCAGCGGATTGGCCGCGGATCTGCAGCGGATTGGCAGCGGATTGGCCGCGGATCCGCAGCGGATTGGCAGCGGATTGGCCGCGGATCCGCAGCGGATTGGCCGCTGCGAATTCGAAGCAGTTTTCCATCAGGTTTACAGTACCATGTACACCTAAGGAAAACCAAATCTGCTGTGCCCATGGTGCGGAAAATTCCGTGCAGAAACGCTGCATTGTATTTTCCGCAGCATGTCAATTCTTTGTGCGGATTCCGCAGCGGTTTACACCTGTTCCTCAATAGGAATCCGCAGGTGAAATCCGCACAAAAAAACACTGGAAATCTGCTGTAAATCCGCAGGCAAAACGCAGTGCCTTTTACCTGCAGATTTTTCAAAAATCGTGCGGAAAAATCTCACACGAATCCGCAACGTGGGCACATACCCTTAGGGTTAGGGTTGGAATTAGGGCTAGGGTTGGAAATAGGGTTAAGAATAGGCTTGTGGTTAGGGTTACGGATAGGGTTAGGGGTGTGTTGGGGTTACAGTTGTGGTTAGGGTTGGGATTAGGGTTACGGTTGGGATTAGGGTTAGGATTAGGGTTGGAATTAGGGTTACGGTTGTGTTGCGGTTAGGGTTGTGGTTAGGGGTGTGTTGGGGTTAGGGTTGTGATTAGGGTTATGGCTACAGTTGGGATTAGGATTAGGGGTGTGTTGGGGTAAGTGTTGAAGTTAGAATTGAGGGGTTTCCACTGTTTTAGGCACATCAGGGGTCTCCAAACGCAACATGGCGCCACCATTGATTCCAGCCAATCTTGCGTTCAAAAAGTCAAATGGTGCTCCCGCCCTTCCAAGCCCCGACGTGCGCCCAAACAGTGGTTTACCCCCACATATGGGGTATCAGCGTACTCAGGAGAAACTGGACAACAACTTTTGGGGTCCAATTTCTCCTGTTACTCTTGCAAAAATAAAAAATTCTGGGCTAAAAAAATATTTTTGAGGAAAGGAAACACATTTATTATTTTCACGGCTCTGCGTTATAAACTTCTGTGAAGCACTTGGGGGTTCAAAGTGCTCACCACACATCTAGATAAGTTCCCTTGGGGGTCTAGTTTCCAAAATGGAGTCACTTGTGGGGAGTTCCTACTGTTTAGGCACATCAGGGGCTCTGCAAATGCAACCTGATGCCCGCAGAGCATTCCATCAAAGTCTGCATTTCAAAACGTCACTACTTCCCTTTCGAACCCCGACGTGTGCCAAAACAGTGGTTTACCCCCACATATGGGGTATCAGCATACTCAGGAGAAACTGGACAACAACTTTTGGGGTCCAATTTCTCCTGTTACTCTTGCAAAAATAAAAAAATTCTGGGCTAAAAAAATATTTTTGAGGAAAGGAAACACATTTTTTATTTTCACGGCTCTGCGTTATAAACTTCTGTGAAGCACTTGGGGGTTCAAAGTGCTCAACACACATCTAGATAAGTTCCCTTGGGGGTCTAGTTTCCAAAATGGAGTCACTTGTGGGGAGTTCCTACTGTTTAGGCACATCAGGGGCTCTGCAAATGCAACCTGATGCCCGCAGAGCATTCCATCAAAGTCTGCATTTCAAAACGTCACTACTTTCCTTCCGAACCCCGACGTGTGCCAAAACAGTGGTTTACCCCCACATATGGGGTATCAGCGTACTCAGGAGAAACTGGACAACAACTTTTGGGGTCCAATTTCTCCTGTTACTCTTGCAAAAATAAAAAAATTCTGGGCTAAAAAAATATTTTTGAGGAAAGGAAACACATTTTTTATTTTCACGGCTCTGCGTTATAAACTTCTGTGAAGCACTTGGGGGTTCAAAGTGCTCACTACACATCTAGATAAGTTCCCTTGGGGGTCTAGTTTCCAAAATGGAGTCAATTGTGGGGAGTTCCTACTGTTTAGGCACATCAGGGGCTCTGCAAACGCAACCTGACGCCCGCAGAGCATTCCATCAAAGTCTGCATTTCAAAACGTCACTACTTCACTTCCGAACCCCGACGTGTGCCAAAACAGTGGTTTACCCCCACATATGGGGTATCATCGTACTCAGGAGAAACTGGAAAACAACTTTTGGGGTCCAATTTCTCCTATTACCCTTGGGAAAATAAAAAATTGTGGGCTAAAAAATCATTTTTGAGAAAAGAAAAATTATTTTTTATTTTCATGGCTCTGCGTTATAAACTTCTGTGAAGCACTTGGGGGTTCAAAGTGCTCACCACACATCTAGATTAGTTCCTTGGGAGGTCTAGTTTCCAAAATGGGGCCACTTGTGCGGGAGCTCCAATGTTTAGGCACACAGGGGCTCTCCAAACGCGACATGGTGTCCGCTAATGATTGGAGCTAATTTTCCATTCAAAAAGCCAAATGGCGTGCCTTCCCTTCCGAGCCCTGCCGTGCGCCCAAACAGTGGTTTACCCCCACATATGGGGTATCATCGTACTCAGGACAAACTGGACAACAACATTTGGGGTCCAATTTCTCCTATTACCCTTGGGAAAATAAAAAATTCTGGGCTAAAAATCATTTTTGAGGAAAGAAAAATTATTTTTTTATTTTCACGGCTCTGCGTTATAAACTTCTGTGAAGCACCTGGGGGTTATAAGTGTTTACTATGCATCTAGATAAGTTCCTTGGGGGGTCTAGTTTCCAAAATGGGGTCACTTGTAGGGGAGCTCCAATGTTTAGGCACACAGGGGCTCTCCAAACGCGACATGGTGTCCGCTAACGATTGGAGCTAATTTTCCATTCAAAAAGTCAAATGGCACGCCTCCCCTTCCGAGCCTTGCCGTGCACCCAAACAGTGGTTTACCCCCACATAGGAGGTATCGGCATACTCAGGAGAAATTGCCCAACAAATTTTAGGATCCATTTTATCCTGTTGCCCATGTGAAAATGAAAGAATTGAGGCTAAAAGAAATTTTGTGTGAAAAAAAAGTACTTTTTCATTTTTGCGGATCAATTTGTGAAGCACCTGGGGGTTTAAAGTGCTCACTATGCCTCTAGATGAGTTCCTTGGGGGGTCTACTTTCCAAAATGGGGTCACTTGTGGAGGAGCTCCAATGTTTAGGCACACAGGGGCTTTCCAAACGCGACATGGTGTCCGCTAACGATGGAGATAATTTTTCATTCAAAAAGTCAAATGGCGCTCCTTCCCTTCCGAGCCTTACCATGTGCCCAAACAGTGGTTTACCCCCACATGTGAGGTATTGGTGTACTCAGGAGAAATTGCCCAACAAAATTTAGGATCCATTTTATCCTGTTGCCCATGTGAAAATGAAAAAATTGAGGCTAAAATAATTTTTTCGTGAAAAAAAAGTACTTTTTAATTTTTACGGATCAATTTGTGAAGCACCTGGGGGTTTAAAGTGCTCACTATGCTTCTAGATAAGTTCCTTGGGGGGTCTAGTTTCCAAAATGGGGTCACTTGTGGGGGAGCTCCAATGTTTAGGCACACGGGGGCTCTCCAAACGCGACATGGTGTCCGCTAAAGATTGGAGCCAATTTTTCATTGAAAAAGTCAAATGGCGCTCCTTCCCTTCCGAGCCCTGCCGTGCGCCCAAACAGTGGTTTACCCCCACATATGAGGTATCAGCATACTCAGGACAAATTGGACAACAACGTCCGTGGTCCAGTTTCTCCTTTTACCCTTGGGAAAATAAAAAAATTTTTGCTAAAATATCATTTTTGTGACTAAAAAGTTAAATGTTCATTTTTTACTTCCATGTTGCTTCTGCTGCTGTGAAACACCTGAAGGGTTAATAAACTTCTTGAATGTGGTTTTGAGCACCTTGAGGGGTGCAGTCTTTAGAATGGTGTCACTTTTGGGTATTTTCAGCCATATAGAACCCTCAAACTGACTTCAAATGTGAGGTGATCCCTAAAAAAAATGGTTTTGTAAATTTTGTTGTAAAAATGAGAAATCACTGGTCAAATTTTAACCCTTATAACTTCCTAGCAAAAAAAAAATGTTGTTTCCAAAATTGTGCTGATGTAAAGTAGACATGTGGGAAATGTTATTTATTAACTATTTTGTGTCACATAACTCTCTGGTTTAACAGAATAAAAATTCAAAATGTGAAAATTGCGAAATTTTCAAAATTTTTGCCAAATTTCCGTTTTTTTCACAAATAAACTCAGAAATTATCGACCTAAATTTACCACTAACATGAAGCCCAATATGTCACGAAAAAACAATCTCAGAATCGCTAGGATCCGTTGAAGCGTTCCTGAGTTATTACCTCATAAAGGGACACTGGTCAGAATTGCAAAAAACGGCAAGGTCATGAAGGGGTTAATATGCTCTTTTGTGTTTATATCAGGAGAATATATAATCCCGGGTAGGGCTAGACACAACAATTTGGACTTGTAGTGGCTTTTTTTCCTGCTTGTTTTTATTTTATTTATTGTTTTCATTTATTTCATACACTGTCCCCCATACAAGGTCATCAAAGACTTATGAAGGTGATTAGAACATTTAATTATTATAATTCCTGATTTTCTCTGCAACTGGGGCTGTCATGTTATCTCCAGAAAGTAGGGAAATTCAGTCTCCTGGCTGCATTGTAGAGCTGATCTTCGTCCGTTAGCTCCTGCTCCCTTTCAGCACCTGATGACTAGTGTTGAGCGATACCGTCCGATACTTGAAAGTATCGGTATCGGAAAGTATCGGCCGATACCGGCAAAGTATCGGATCCAATCCGATACCGATACCTGATACCAATACAAGTCAATGGGACTCAAGTATCGGACGGTATTCCTGATGGTTCCCAGGGTCTGAAGGAGAGGAAACTCTCCTTCAGGCCCTGGGATCCATATAAATGTGTAAAAGAAAGAATTAAAATAAAAAATATCGCTATACTCACCCTCCGACGCAGCCTGGACCTCAGCGAGGGAACCGGCAGCGTTGTTTGTTTAAAATTTGCGCTTTTACTTGGTTACGTGAAGTCCCGGCTTGTGATTGGTCAGGGCGGCCATGTTGCCGGGACGCGGACCAATCACAGCAAGCCGTGACGAAATTACGTCACGGCTTGCTGTGATTGGTCCGCGTCCCGGCAACATGGCCGCCATTAACCAATCACAAGCCGGGACGTCACGGGAGGCTGGACACGCGCGCTTTTTAAAATGGGCGCGTGTCCAGCCTCCCGTGACGTCCCGGCTTGTGATTGGTTGCGCCGCGGTCAACCAATCACAAGCCGGGAGGCTGGACACGCGCCCATTTTAAAATTTTAAAATGCGCGCGTGTCCAGCCTCCCGGCTTGTGATTGGTTGACCGCGGCGCAACCAATCACAAGCCGGGACGTCACGGGAGGCTGGACACGCGCCCATTTTAAAAAGCGCGCGTGTCCAGCCTCCCGTGACGTCCCGGCTTGTGATTGGTTAATGGCGGCCATGTTGCCGGGACGCGGACCAATCACAAAGCCGGGACGTAATTTTAAAATCCTTAAGGACCTGAAATTACGTCACGGCTTGCTGTGATTGGTTGCGTCTCCCATGTGACTGCGACGCAACCAATCACAACGCCGGAACGTAATTTTAAAATCCTGAAGGACCTGAAATTACGTCACGGCTTGCTGTGATTGGTTGCGTCCCGGTCACATGGGCGGCACGCAACCAATCACAAGCCGGGACTCACGTAAAGGAAAGAAAAGCGCAAATTTTAAACAAAGAACGCTGCCGCTTCCCTCGGTAAGGTGCAGGCTGCGTCGGAGAGGTGAGTATAGCAATATTTTTTATTTTAATTCTCTCTTTTACACATTTTTACATTAATGTTGTTTCGATACCGATACCCGATATCACAAAAATATCGGATCTCGGTATCGGAATTCCGATACAGCAAGTATCGGCCGATACCCGATACTTGCAGTATCGGAATGCTCAACACTACTGATGACTACACTATCGCTAGGATGGGAGGGAGAAGAACTGTCAGTGTTTACAAATCTGATACATAGAACTCACGCATCGCCGTGTAAACAGTTATCAGGAAAGCATAGATGGTAATAAACCACTTCTTCCTTGTTTTCAGATTGTTTAATTGTGTCTAATATCTTGTCTAGCTGTTTACTGTGCAATGGTATTTTACGCAATTGCAGGGTAATATGTGGTCCATCTATAGATTTAAAATCTATGAGAGGTCTGGAATCAGATGTGACAAATTCCTTGCAGAAAAAGACAGAAATAAAGACAAACTAGGGGTACTTTTACACATTACCTTTGAGAGACAGAATCTTAAAAAAATCCAAAAAATCTCATTGCATGAATTTTAGAATAATTTTAAAATTTATTGCATAAAATAAGTGTTTGACACAAAAGAAATGCAGAACTTAATATTTGGTACACAAACTTTATTTGCAATTTCAGAGGTCAGACATTTCCTGTAGCTCTTAACCAAGTTTGCACACACTGCAGCAATGATTTTGTCCCACTCCTCCATACAGATCTTCCCCAGATCTTTCAGGTTTTGAGGCTGTTGCTGGGAAATAATGAATTTCAGCTCCCTCAGAAGATATCTTATTAAATTCAGGTCTTTAGACTGGCTAGGACTCTCCAGACCCTTGAAAGGCTTCTTACGGAGCCACTCCTTATTTGCCCGGGGTGTGTTTTTGGGGTTATTGTCATGCTGGAAAACCCAGCCACAACCCATCTTCAATGCTCTTACTGAGGGAAGGAGGTTGTTGGACAAAATCTTGAAATACATGACCCCATCCATCCTCCCTTCAATATGGTGCAGTCCTCCTATCCCCTTTGCAGAAAAGTACCCCCAAAATATGATGTTTCCCCTACCATGCTTCACAGTTGGGATGGTGTTCTTAAGGTTTTACTCATCCTTCTTCTTCTTCTTCTTCCAAACAGGGCGAATTGAATTGATACAAAAAAGTTCTCTTTTCGTCTAATCTGACCACATGACCTTCTCCCATGCCTCCTTTAGATCATCCAGAAGGTCATAATCAAACTTCAAATGGGTCTGGACATGTGCTGGAGTGAGCAGGGGGGCCTTGTGTGCCCTGCAGTATTTTAATCCATGACTGTGTAGTGTGTTACTAATGGTAATGTTTGAGACTGTGTTCCTAGCTCTCTTCAGGTCATTTACCAGGTCCTCCAATGTAGTTATGGACTGACTTCTAAACTTTCTCAGAATCACCTGTACCTCACAAGGCGAGATCTTGCATTGAACCAGAGACCAATGAAGACTGACAATCCTCTTGTGTTTCTTACATTTTCTAATAATTGTACCAACAAGTGTTCCCTTTTCAACAATTGTCCTGTAGCCAATCCCTGCCTTGTTCAGGTCTAGAATTTTGTCCATGTTGTCCTTAGACAGCTCTTTGGTCTTGGACATGGTAGAGAGGATGGAATGTTATTGATTGAATGTGTGGACAGGTGTATTTTATACAGATAACGAGTTCATACAGTGCAATTAATATAGGTAATGAGTGCAGAGTAGGAGGACTTCTTAGGGTATGTTCACACGATCCTGATTTCAATCCTTTTTTTTCAGGACAAAAACCGCAGCTCTTGGCAGAAAACGCAGGTGCGTTTTTGGTGCGTTTTTGATGCGTTTTTGATGCGTTTTTTGGTGCGGTTTTTTATGCAGTTTTCTCTGCAGATTGTCTGTGTTTGACACAAATAAAGCTTTAACTGCAGTGGGGAAAAAAAAAAAAAAGAAATGATGTCATTTCCTTGTCCAACCCTTTTCTTCTTCCATCCTCCATTTTGGGACTAAACACCAAAATGAGTGGACGTGTTTTGAATGACAGCGCTCCGCAGATTGCTGAGCGTAGGCCAGATCACAGCCCGCGGATCCAGCTCTATCCAGCTATGCGTCATGCGCTCCTATATTTAACATGGGGGCGCATGGACATGCGTCGCACTTGCGTTTTGCGCCGCATGCGTCACTGCAGCGCACGCATCCGGGCGCAGAGGACGCAGCAAGTTGCATTTTTGCTGCGTCCAAAATCAATCAAAAAAAGGACGCATGCGGCGCAAAACGCAGCGTTGTGCATGCGTTTTGCTGCGTTTTTGTTTGCGTTGTGTGTTGCTGCGCCGACGCTGCGGCGCACAACGCAAATGTGAACATAGCCTAAGTGCCACGTATTTAAGTGCCACGCATCAGGTATTTAAGTGCCACGTATTTCAGTGCCACGTATTTCAGTGCCACGTATTTCAGTGCCACATATCACGTATTTCAGTGCCACGTATTTCAGTGCCACGTATTTCAGTGCCACGTATTTCAGTGCCACGTATTTCAGTGTCACGTGCCACGTATTTCAGTGCCACGTATTTCAGTGCCACGTGCCACGTATTTCAGTGCCACGTGCCACGTATTTAAGTGCCACGTGCCACGTATTTCAGTGCCACGTATCACGTATTTCAGTGCCACGTATCACGTATTTCAGTGCCACGTGCCACGTATTTCAGTGCCACGTGCCACGTATTTAAGTGCCACGTATTTCAGTGCCACGTATAACGTATTTCAGTGCCACGTGCCACGTATTTAAGTGACACGTATCACGTATTTCAGTGCCACGTGCCACGTATAAGTGCCACGTGTCACGTATTTAATTGCCACGTATTTAAGTGCCACGTATCCCACGAAGATTTTCCATGGAGAACAGACACATCCAGAGACATGTCTGCTCTCCACGGCTGCAGCAACACACTGACAGGAGCCATAGTTCCTGTCGGTGTGTCACTGCGCATGCGCGAGCGAGTTTACCGGCGGTCATTGACCCCGGCACTCTCGCTTAACGGCAGTGCTGCATGGGAAAGTTCAACGCAGCTGTACTGCCGTTAACCGAGACGCCGGAGTCATTGAACTCCGGAACAGTACGCGATACACTGCCAGGAGCTTCGCTCCTGGCAGTGTATCGCCGGAGAGCAGCCGATCGGCGTGGGACACTCGTTTTATGGATTCTGCGGACAGGGAGTATGGATTTGATTTTTTATTTTGTGATTTTTTCCTGGAGGATCGAGGGCTTCACCTACAAGTGTGCTGTTGGTGAGTATATACTCTATGTTATGTGTTGTATGTACTGTACTGTGTGTCATGTATGTGTATTGTGTGTAGGTGTTTTGTGTAACTTTACAATTGTGCTAAGTCGCCGGACACAGGGACAACTCTCCCATCCAAATACCGGATGGGAGTAGTAGTCCCATACGGCGACTTAGCACAATGGTGGCACTAGCGTCGCATGGGGACACACACACACACACACACACGCACACACACACACGCACAGACACACACACACACACACACATACATACACACAGACACACACACACATACCAAATCAATCAAACGGCCGACACGATCCCCATGCGACGGTACGCCTCCATGTCTCTCCGCCCAAGCACTTCCGCCACGCACTTCCGGCCGCTTCCCCGCACTTCCGGCTGCAGCGGTTCTGCACCACAAACCGCAATAAAACCCGCAGATATATTTTTGATCTGCGGGTTTTACTGCGGGTTTGACCTCACAATGGAGGTCTATGGGTGCAGAACCGCTGCAGTTTCGGGCAAAGAAGTGACATGCTCCTTCTTTTTTCCCGCACCGATTCATCGCGGCTTTTTAAGGGAAATTCAGGACCGTGTGCACAGTGGTTCCTGTTTTCCATATGGGTACATTGTAATGTACCCTGCATGGAAAACAGCTGTGGAACCGCAGCGGCAAAACCGCTGCGGTTCTGCAGTAAAAAACGCACTGTGTGAACATGGCCTTAAAGAAAAACTAACAGATCTCAGAGAGACAGAAATTTTGCTGGTTGGTAGGTGATCAAATACTTATTTCATACAATAAAATTCAATTTAATTATTTAAAAATCAAACTGTCATTTTCTGGTTTTTATTTTTAGACTCTGGCTCTCACAGTTTAAGTGTGCCACCGATAAAAATTACAGACCACTCCATTATTTTTAGGTGGGAAAATTTGCAAAATCGGCAGTGTATCAAATATTCATTTTCCCCACTGTACATGCTTGCTTTTACTTACCTGAATAAAGCATAAAATGACAAACCCATGATATAAATAACGTAAGAACAAGCAGATCAAACATAAGACACCTAACTCCTTGGTAATCTAATAATCCAAGAGAAAGAATGGAGTTGAAGTCCAGAAATTTTAAAAGGGTATAAATTTTATTACAACAATAAACATTTTGTACACGCAAAGTTAATAGTACTACAATGAAGGTACTGATAACCATTACAATTTCAGCAAGAGAGATTGGTGGAAAAGATTGGTGGGTACACCAGATATCACCACATATATCATAAAATAAAGTGCAGAGGGCTTTGTTATAAAAGAGGAAAAGATAACCAGGAAAGAAGGGTAGTGGATGTAATGCAAACACAATTGCTCACTAATATAGGGATCAGTGCCCTGTCCATATCATGACCCTCCATATCCTAGAAATCTTACCCATATTATGGTGTCCTCTGGCTCCCCACTGTGCAGCCCCAACGCGCATTTCTTCAGAGTCTGAAAAATCACAGACACCTTAATTTTCATTTACGGACAGGGCAAAAAACTGCCATAGTTTTATGGACTGTCCTGAAATTTCTGGATGGTTGGCAACCCTGTCTACAAGAAATAGTCACAGCTATAAGTCCTGATCTAGAGTGAAGGCCCCAGCATGCAACTGCTGAAAAAAGAGGCTGTGAGGACTGGTCGGTAGTCAGTAGGCACCAGAAGTAGCAGGGGTGCCGGACAGGCATTCAGTGAGCTATTGTTTTTATTTGTTTGGGATTTTTTAACTTTTTTTTCTCTGTACTCTTTTTATTCTTTATTCAGCGATGATGATGCTGCAGCTGGCCAACATTAGTACTGAATTTAATCAAAGTGAATTATAAAAATATGTATTTGGGAGAATACAGAATTTTATCAAATTTATGTAAAATCCAATTCCATTCAAACAAAATTGCCTATCTGTAATTAAGAGCTGTATTGGCTGTATTTCATAAAAACTGACAAATCATGACTAGAAAGGAAAAAATCCTAACTATTATCACAGGGTCTATGGAATTAATTATTTGCAGAGATAACCAATCTGCTTATGGTGCTGCTCAATGTACAAGCTAAGGGTATCATAAGGACAGTGAAGAGGAAACTAAGCTCTTTTAATCATTGCTTCAAGGGTAATCATTATTTGGGTAATGGCAGGTCCTATTCTAGTAAAAAAGGACTTAGTTTTTGCTTGGGATTTATTACATTTTTTTATTGGATAAAAGCCATTTGGTTAAGAGCCTTAGGCTATGTGCACACGTTACGGATTTTGATGTGGATCTGCAGCATGTTTGGACGTACGGAATGGCATCAAATCCGCAGTGTAGTGCACAAGCAATGTTAATCAATGGGAAATCTAGAATTAGTGTGCACATGCTGTGGAAAAATCTGCATGGATTTGCATTGCTTTATTTTCCGCAGCATGTAAATTCTTTTTCCGGATCTGCAGTGTTTCTGCACCCATTGACTCCCATTGATTCAGTTGAATCCGTAGCAAAACCGCAGGTGTAAAAAGAATTGCGGATTTGCATATGTGAAAAATGCTGCAGAAAGGCAGGAGGAAGAGTGTGTGGGTGGAGACTGTGTGCGGAAAAGATGTACGTGTCTGTCTGCGGGTGTCTGTGTGTATCAGTGTGTGTGGGTGTGTTTGAGTGTCTGTGTGTGTCTGTGTGTGAGCGGGTCTGTGTGTGTCTGTGCGGGTCTGTGTGTGTCTGTGTGTCGGTGTCTGCCTGTGTCAGTGAGTCTCTGTGTGTCTGTGTGTCTCTGTGTGTGTGCGGGTCTCTCTGTGTGTGTTTGTGTGTGAGGGTCTGTGTGTGTCTCTGTGTGTCTCTGTGTGTGTGCGGGTCTGTGTGGGTCTGTGTAGCCAGGCATCATCTGATGGGACTACTGGTCCCATCCGGCTATGCCTGCTGTCACATATGACAGTGAAAGCATTAGCTGAAGATGAGACAGACAAAGGCTGTGTTCAATTGTAAAAAAAAAAAAAACTCCAATAACAAAAATAAAATAATAAATCAACCTATACTTACCTTTCCACCGTAGTCCATTTAGTAACGAGTGTCCCACGACTATCTCTCGTGTAGAACAGTGACATCGGGAGATGTCACTGTTCTACAGGGCCTCCCGTGATGCACTGACAGGAGGTAATCCTCTGTAGTGTATCCCTCCGCCGCTGGGAGAGAGGTGACCCGAGTTCATTCTGTCACCGGCAACGCTGTGTGAGAAAATTCTCAAAGTGTGCCCGAACGCCAGTGATGGACTACAGGAGCGATTATCTCCTATCAGTGCATGGCAGGAGGCCCTGTAGAACAGTGACATCTCCTGATGTCACTGTTCTACAGGGAAGATTGTCATGGGAAACTCGCTGTTAAATGGATTACATCGGAACAGGGAGTATTTTGTTGGTTTATTTTTATTTTTTTGCAGGAGATCGAGAGTGTCACAGGAATTTGGAGTATAATAAAGATAGGAAACTGTGTGGTGTTTTATTTCATTAAAATACTTTATTTTGGCCGTGTATTTATTTAACATGTAACAACGATAGGATTAGTAATGGAGAGGTGTCTAATTGACTCCTTTTCATTACTAAGCCATGGGCTTGATGTCACCGGACAAAACAAAGGTGACATCAACTCCACAACTATTAACCCACTTGCCATCGCTACAGGGCAAGTGGGAAGAGAGAGGATAAGTGCTGGAATTGGTGCATCCTAGAGATGCGCCATTTCTGGGGCAGTTGAGAGCTGGTGTTTGTAGCCTGGGGGCCAATATCCATGGCCCCTTCCTAGGCTATTAATATCGGCCAGCAGCTGTCTGCATAGCCTTTTCTGGTTACTAATTACAGGGGACCCCACATTATTTTTGTTGGGGGGGTCCCCTATTTTAATAGCCAGTAAAGGCTAAATATAAAGCTGTGAGCTTATATTAATAGCCTGGGAATCTCCATGGGTATTACCCCATTCCCAGGCTATAAACATTGGCCCCCAGTTGCTGGCTTTCCCTCTCTGGTTTGGAAAATTGTGCGGGAGCCCACATCTTTTTTTCTCATGTATTTCTATGCAGCTGAACACTCCGGTCTGAGTGCCGGCGGCAGTGCTGGGTACTGAGGTGTGAGACTCGTGCGAGTTTCTCTCAAGTGTGACTCCAGCCTAACGCATATTTTGTGTGTGTCTTTATTTAACTCTTTATGTACCATTTTATTTTGTTCATTACATATTATGTTTACTATTGTTCATTAAACATCGGTCTTGGTATTACCTATCTATCTACAGTATCTATCTATCTATCTATCTATCTATCTATCTATCTATCTATCTATCTTTGTGTGCAAACATTATTCTTCAATGGAGTATGTACAAGAAGAGGTTGGACAAAGAAATGACATCAAAATTCTTTTTTTTTTAATAATATCTCTTTATTTATCTTACAAACACGCATACAAATCCGCATGAAAAAAACGGACGAAAATCCGCAACAAATCCGCATCAAAATTCGCACTGATTTTCAACTGCATTTTCTGCCAAGAGAGGAAGAATCTGCGCAGAAAATTCCATAGACAAATCCGCAACGTGTGTGCACCTTTAGTGCTCGAAATGCGTAGGTATAGGTTTTTACTTTTCCTTTATTTTCTTTGGATATCTTGATAGCTATTAATAAATATTGTTTTTACAGTCCTTGCTATTGTGGTTTCTAGATGTCTTCCTGCCCTCTACCTTATCATTTTCACCAAGGAGCCTGCCTGTGGTCTCTGTCCGTTCACCGCACCTTTATTAGATTGAACGATATCTGGACAAGGTGAGATGATGTGATATATTTTTTCATTGCCATTGAAGATAGCCATTATGAACAGAGCGTACAACAATTGATACACTATTGAAGTGTAATGACCAGGCCGAACATTCCCTGTTATCCACTCCCACACGATGTCCACAGGAATTATGATACACATCAGTCTCGGGGATAACAGTTGCTTTTACTTCAGCAGGAACTGGAATTATAATTTGGAACAAATAAAGTACAGTCTCTCATGGATAGTCCACAGCAATTACAGTTCACACTTAGATGCTGAAATGTGATTGGGGTTTGGAGCTTTAAGAGAAATCAACAGTGTCTTTTGATAGCTTACAGAAGTAGCTAGATGCAACAATTAGAGGTTACGGACCTGTATTCGGGCTTAACTCCACAGTGTGTCATGGCACGTGCACAAGTACTTATACGTGAATGTAAAAACTGAGGTGATTCCAGTCAGAAATACTTTAGAATGATGTCTGTACAGGTTAGAGAGGGAACACAGGCTCTTAGGCCTGCAGGAGATCTCGTAGTGAAAGTAGCCTCCACATAAGTTTTGCTCTTTCTGAGGGCATCCCTCAGACTAAGAACATTCTAGACTTGCCTGGAAAACAGCTCCTCCTATTGACCATGTGACTAGGAGCAGGCCAATAGGACACCGAATTCACATCTCAGATCCTTACAAAACAATGATTATTATGAGTCATTTTACACTTTCACCATTAGATGATGCCAGAACACAGCAAATGAGAAATGCATTGCATCTAAAATGGAGGTGACTAGAAATGGAGAATTACAGCTGACAAATGCAGGGGAAAATGTAGAGGGGCCGTTAGAGAGTGAGCTGTAGTGTACAGAAGCTTCTCATAATCCAGGATTAAAGGGAAGGACACACTCTCGACTGGGTAGCTACAGAAGGAAAAGTGTGTAGTGATTATGTTCACCTGTAGGAGTAGTAAGTCACAACTCCCATGAAAGCATGAATGCCAGCTGCTGCATTGATATACTGTAGGCATTGATATGGGCACCTGCATCTTCTGAATTTTGGGAGATTATTTTATACCTTAACATCTAAATCTGTATGCAAATATCATAGTTGTTTCACAGCTCTTAATATGTTCCCAAGAGTTTTTCTTATTCTTGATTAAAATATTCTTGGTTCTTTTCTGCATGCTCAGAGGGTCTGTTGTATACAAATTGCTTGATTTGATTTTTTGACTTTCCCCATGCCTTCATGGGCTAAAATATTGTGAATGATAAATCAAACATATACTTTTTGTCCTTCATTCTAATTGCTTTGTGGAGAAACAGACACGTAGGTCATTTTCTTGGGTAACTGGGAGTACTGAACAATGATTACTGATAACTTGCCTCTTGATTCTAGTTTTTAATTATTATTATTAGATAAATCCTGTTATGAAAAAAAATAAACAAAAAACTTATCACAGCAATATTAAATTAGTCTTGCCACTACAATTTATCTCATATACATGCTGCCTTTAAATTAATTTTCTCCTATCTGTTTATTTCAAAGATTGAGATAGATTTTATTTAATTAATTTCCATTACAGCTCTTTATAACTAACCAAATGTACAGTTGTACATATTTAATGTTTGGTATCATTTTATTAACTCATCTTTTTCAGACCTGTATACTTATATGAGGATTATCCCCTTAACGACCTCTGATACGCATTAAAACGATGGTCAATAATGGGTACTTATTCCCTCATCACAGTTTTAAAGCGCCAATTGGAAATAAGAGAATAGCGCCTCCAAGCGGCAGCGATTCCCAAGGGTGTCAGCTATCAAATGACAGTTGACACCCTGCTGTATCGGCCAACCAAACAGGGTCGATTAACCCCTTTATATACCACTGTGAATCATGACAGCGGTATTTAAGATATTAGAAGGGGGTCACAAGACCCCCCTAGTAACCAATGGACCTCCGTGATAAGAATTGCAGGTCCCGATGGTTACAATGGTACCCTGAGGTTATGTGATGACCGCAGAGTATGGCGGCCATTGAGAGCAAGGAATAAGCTGAGCCTTAATGGCACAGTCAGTGAGTTACTCACAGTCTCATTCACTGCTGTATACGAGTGCAGCAGTGTATGAGACAGGTGATCAAACTGAAAATTATATATGTGCCACAGTGGAAATAGGTGAAAAAGGGAAAAAAGTAAAATAAAATGCGTAAAAAAGAAAAAAAATGCAAAAAAGTGCGCACGAATCACTATAATGGGTTTTGCCACTCAAAATGCAGTATTTGTGACTAAACTATATAAATAAAAAAGTACACATAATTGGTATCGACATGTCCATAAAGACCCGTTCTATTAAACTGGCATGTTATTTATTTTGTTTGGCAAAATCTGTAAAAAATAATAAAAAACACGCCAAAAAATATAACTTTTTCATCAAACTGTCTCACAAAAAAAGTGAATTAAAAGTGATCAAAAAAGCATATGTAAATAAAATGATATAAATGAAAACACAAAAAAACAGCCCTAACATGGCTTATTCAGCAAAAAAAAAAGAAAAAATACAGCTCTCAGAATAGGGCAATGCAAAAATAAATGTATTTTTGTATTAGATTGTTTTCTGTCTGTAAAGAGAACAAAGCATAAAAAAACTATATAAATCCGATATCGGTGTAATCGTGCCTACCCGACGAACAAATCGGTCATCACTTTTACCGCATGGTGAACAGCACAAAAAAATAAAAATAAAAACAATAAATGAACTGCTGGCTTTTGTTCATTCTGTGCATGAAAAATCTGAATAAAAGGCAGTAAAAAAATATTGTGTACCCCAAACTGGTACCAAAAAAATCTTCAACTCATCCTGCATAAAAAAAGCCCTCATGCAGCTCTGTTTGTCAAAAAATAGAAAAATTACAGTTCTTAAAATATGGCGGCAAAAAACTACTTTTTATAAAAATATATGATAGCAGCAAAACCTACAAAAAACCTATATAAATCTGGAATCTCTGTTATCTGACCTGAAGAATAAATCTGCCTTATCTCTTATACCACACCGTGAACAGCGCAAAAATAAAAATAATAACTATTCTTGCAATACTGTCTATTTGTTCATTCTATCTTCCAAAAAGTAGAATAAGGCTCGGCTCACATTTATCATGCTCTCTCCGCTGAGTGCTTACGTCTGGGTGTAAATTTCCCCAAACCGCGGTGTCAGACAAAATCTCTGATACAAACGAAGAAAGGGCTGACAGCACTCACTTATCGGGGCGCCCGTGCCATGTCCAGGGAACCTGTCACGGGGAGACTAGGTGAGCGAGAGCTAATAACCCGGGCCCCTGCAATTTCCCTCAGACTAGGGAAATCCTGACTGACCCTCTACCTGGAGTTTACACTGATGGTGTGCATGTCCAGGCCTCGACCCTCGCCCTGTCTCCTGTTTCAACCCTAGGCTGAAACCAACCGCCCACCACCCAGTGAAGAGGTAATACACCAATACCCACAGTTAGCACAGACAAGGATAAAGGAAAATATACACCACGCCGCAGTCACTCAGGAATACACTATAAATGTGCAGGGCAAAATAAATGCAAATATAGGAAGGAGTAAATAAGACTAAGGAAAATACACCACCAGCAACTAATCTCCAACAACCAGCTCTCCACTCCGTACCGAGATAACAACGCACAAGACAGAAGCTATAATCGGCGATGCCCAATGATCAGGAGAACTATTTAAAGGCAATGGGCATGGCCCAGCTTCCAATCCGAGGATCAGGTAAATTAACCCCGGAACAGCTAGATAAAATCTAGCCGACGCCAATGAACAAATAGTGGTCAAAAGCGGAATTACCGCTGTCTGTCGAACGACCTGGTCTGAACAGCGTCTGACATGACAGTACCCCGCCTTCTACGAGGGACCCCAGGGCCCTCACGGCTTATAGGACCCGGCTTGTCTGGATGGCAACGATGAAAAAACCTGACCAGCCGATCCGCATGAATATCCGAGGCTGGTACCCAGGACCTCTCCTCAGGCCCATAACCACGCCAGTGTACCAAGTACTGTAAAGTGTGATGCACTGTCATGAATCCCCAATGGCTAGGGATAGCACAGGACAAGCAAAGTACAAATAAATAACGGACGAGCTCTAGGGTGATGGAACCTGGGCTGACCGCTGCCCTACGCCTGACAAACGCAACTAGAGATAGCCAGGGAGCGTGCCTACGTTGGTTCTAGACGCCACGCACCAGCCTAAGAGCTAACTAGTACTGCAGAGAAAATAAAGACCTCACTTGCCTCCAGAGGAATGAACCCCAAAAGATATAGTTGCCCCCTCACATGTATTGACGGTGAAATGAGAGGAAGGCACACACATAGAGATGATATATATAGATTTAGCAAATTGAGGCCCGCTGTAAACTTGAAAGCAGAACGATACAAAAGGGGACTGAGCGGTCAGCAAAAAACCCTAATCAAAAAACCATCCTGAGATTACAAGAACCCATGTGCCAACTCATGGCACATGGGGAGAACCTCAGTCCACTAGAGCTACCAGCTAGCATAGAGACATAATAAGCAAGCTGGACAAAAAACCAAACAACTGAAAATCAGCACTTAGCTTATCCTGAAAGATCTGGGAGCAGGTAGGCAGGAACCAAACAGAGCACATCTGAATACATTGATAGCCGGCAAGGAAATGACAGAGAGGCCAGGTAAAATAGGAAACACCCAGCCTCTGATGGACAGGTGGAAACCAAAGGCCGCAACCCACCAAAGTCACCCAGTACCAGCAGTAACCACCAGAGGGAGCCCACATACAGAATCCACAACAGTACCCCCCCCTTGAGGAGGGGTCACCGAACCCTCACGAGAACCCCCAGGGCGATCAGGGTGAGCTCTATGGAAGGCGCGAACCAAATCAGTCGCATGAACATCGGAGGCGATCACCCAGGAATTATCCTCCTGACCATAACCCTTCCACTTAACCAAATACTGGAGTTTGCGTCTGGAAACACGAGAATCCAAGATCTTCTCAACAACATACTCCAATTCTCCCTCCACCAGCACCGGAGCAGGAGGCTCAACCGAAGGAACAACGGGCACCTCATACCTCCGCAACAACGACCGATGGAACACATTATGAATAGCAAACGATGCTGGGAGATCCAAACGAAAAGATACAGGGTTAAGAATCTCCGAGATCCTATAAGGACCAATGAACCGAGGCTTGAACTTAGGAGAAGAGACCTTCATAGGGACAAAACGAGAAGACAACCACACCAAATCCCCAACAAGAAGTTGGGGAACCACGCGGCGACGGCGATTAGCAAACTGCTGAGTCTTCTCCTGAGATAACTTCAAATTGTCCACCACCTGATTCCAAATCTGATGTAGCCTGTCCACCACCATGTCCACTCCAGGACAATCCGAAGACTCCACCTGACCAGAGGAAAAACGAGGATGAAACCCCGAATTACAAAAAAAAGGAGAGACCAACGTGGCAGAACTAGCCCGATTATTAAGAGCAAATTCGGCCAGTGGCAAAAAAGCAACCCAGTCATCTTGGTCAGCAGAAACAAAACACCTCAAATAAGTTTCCAAGGTCTGATTAGTTCGCTCCGTCTGGCCATTCGTCTGAGGATGGAATGCAGACGAGAAAGACAAATCAATGCCCATCTTGGCACAAAACGTCCGCCAAAATCTAGACACAAACTGGGATTCCCTGTCAGAAACGATATTCTCCGGAATCCCATGCAAACGAACCACGTTCTGAAAAAATAAAGGGACCAACTCAGAGGAGGAAGGCAACTTAGGCAAGGGCACCAAATGAACCATCTTAGAAAAGCGGTCACACACAACCCAGATAACGGACATTTTCTGTGAAACCGGGAGATCAGAAATAAAATCCATGGAAATGTGCGTCCAAGGCCTCTTCGGGATGGGCAAGGATAACAACAACCCACTGGCCCGAGAACAGCAAGGCTTAGCTCGAGCACACACTTCACAAGACTGCACAAAGGTACGCACATCCCTAGACAAGGAAGGCCACCAAAAAGACCTGGCCACCAAGTCTCTAGTACCAAATATTCCAGGATGACCAGCCAACACAGAAGAATGGACCTCGGAGATGACTCTACTGGTCCAATCATCCGGAACAAACAGTCTTTCTGGTGGACAACGATCCGGTTTATCCACCTGAAACTCCTGCAATGCACGTCGCAAGTCTGGGGATACGGCGGACAATATTACCCCATCCCTAAGGATACCAGTAGGCCCAGAGACTCCAGTAGAGTCAGGCACAAAACTCCTGGAAAGAGCATCTGCCTTCACATTCTTTGAACCTGGCAGGTATGAAACCACGAAATTGAAACGAGAAAAAAACAACGACCAACGAGCCTGTCTAGGATTCAAACGCCTGGCAGACTCAAGGTAAATGAGATTCTTGTGATCAGTCAAGACCACCACACGATGTTTAGCACCCTCAAGCCAATGACGCCACTCCTCAAATGCCCACTTCATGGCCAAAAGCTCCCGATTACCCACATCATAATTACGCTCGGCGGGCGAGAATTTTCTAGAGAAGAATGCACATGGCTTCATCACCGAGCCATCAGAACTTCTCTGTGACAAAACCGCCCCCGCTCCAATCTCGGAAGCATCAACCTCAACCTGAAAAGGAAGTGAAACATCTGGTTGACACAACACAGGAGCAGAAGAAAACCAGCGCTTAAGTTCCTGAAAGGCCCCCACAGCCGCAGGAGACCAATTAGCAACATCAGCACCCTTTTTAGTTAAATCAGTCAAAGGTTTAACAATACTGGAAAAATTTGCAATGAACCGACGATAAAAATTAGCAAACCCCAAGAACCTCTGTAGGCTCTTAACAGATGCAGGCTGTGTCCAGTCACAAATTGCCCGAACCTTAACGGGATCCATCTCAACAGTAGAAGGAGAAAAAATGTACCCCAAAAAAGAAATCTTCTGGACTCCGAAGAGACACTTTGAGCCCTTCACAAACAGAGAATTGGCCCGCAGAACCTGAAACACCTTCCTGACCTGTAGAACATGAGACTCCCAGTCATCAGAAAACACCAAAATATCATCCAAATACACAATCATAAACGTTTCCAGATATTCACGGAAAATATTGTGCATAAAGGACTGAAAGACTGACGGAGCATTGGAGAGTCCAAAAGGCATTACCAAATACTCAAAATGGCCCTCAGGCGTATTAAATGCGGTTTTCCACTCATCACCCTGTTTTATCCGCACCAGATTATACGCACCGCGAAGATCTATCTTAGTGAACCACCTAGCCCCCTTAATGCGAGCAAACAAGTCAGTCAATAATGGCAATGGATACTGATATTTGACTGTAATCTTATTCAGAAGGCGATAATCTATACAAGGCCTCAGGGAACCATCTTTTTTTGCCACGAAAAAAAAACCTGCTCCCAGAGGGGACGAAGATGGACGAATATGTCCCTTTTCCAAGGACTCCTTAATATAATTCCGCATAGCAGTATGCTCTGGCAGTGACAGATTAAATAAACGACCCTTAGGGAACTTACTGCCAGGAATCAATTCTATAGCACAGTCACAATCTCTATGAGGAGGGAGCGAATTGAGCTTAGGCTCCTCAAAAACATCCCTATAGTCAGACAAAAACTCAGGGATCTCAGAAGGAGTAGATGAAGCGATAGAAATCGGAGGTGCATCATCATGAACCCCCTGACATCCCCAGCTTAACACAGACATTGTTTTCCAGTCCAGGACAGGATTATGAGTTTGTAACCATGGCAGACCCAGCACTAGTACATCATGTAAATTATACAGTACAAGGAAGCGAATCACCTCCTGATGAACGGGAGTCATGCGCATGGTCACTTGTGTCCAATACTGCGGTTTATTCATAGCCAATGGTGTAGAGTCAATTCCCTTCAGAGGAATAGGGACTTCCAGAGGCTCCAGACTAAAACCGCAGCGTTTAGCAAATGACCAATCCATAAGACTCAGGGCAGCGCCCGAATCCACATAGGCATCAACGGAAATGGAAGACAGTGAAAAAATCAGAGTCACAGACAAAATGAACTTAGGCTGCAGAGTACCAATGGCAAAAGACTTATCAAGCTTCCTTGTGCGTTTAGAGCATGCTGATATAACATGAGCTGAATCACCACAATAAAAACACAATCCATTTTTCCGCCTATAATTTTGCCGTTCACTTCTGGACTGAATTCTATCACATTGCATAGTCTCAGGTGCCTGTTCAGAAGACACCGCCAACTGGTGCACGGGTTTGCGCTCCCGCAAACGCCGATCAATCTGAATGGCCATAGCCATAGACTCATTCAGACCTGTAGGCGTAGGGAACCCCACCATAATATCCTTAACGGCCTCAGAAAGACCATTTCTGAAGTTTGCAGCCAGGGCGCACTCATTCCACTGAGTAAGCACCGACCATTTCCGAAATTTTTGACAATATATTTCCGCTTCATCATGCCCCTGAGAGAGGGCTAATAAAGCCTTTTCAGCCTGAATCTCCAGGTTGGGTTCCTCATAGAGCAATCCCAATGCCAGAAAAAACGCATCCACACTGAGCAATGCAGGATCCCCTGGTGCCAATGCAAATGCCCAATTCTGAGGGTCGCCCCGCAGGAAAGATATTACAATCCTGACCTGTTGAGCAGGGTCTCCAGAGGAGCGAGATTTTAAAGAAAGAAACAATTTACAATTGTTCCTGAAATTCAGGAAGGTAGATCTATCTCCAGAGAAGAACTCTGGAATAGGAATTCTAGGTTCAGACATGGGAGTGTGAACAACAAAATCCTGTATGTTTTGAACTTTTGCCGCGAGATTACTCAGGCTGGAAGCCAAACTCTGGACATCCATGTTAAACAGCTAAGATCAGAGCCATTCAAGGGTTAAGAGGAGGTAAGAAGCAGCTAGACAGCAATTAAGGGCTAGGCAGCAAAACTCTGAAGAGAAAAAAAAAAAATTTCCCTTAAACACTTCTTTTTCTCCTGCTTCAGCCCAAACAATTAACACTTTGTGGGCCGGCTATACTGTCATGAATCCCCAATGGCTAGGGATAGCACAGGACAAGCAAAGTACAAATAAATAACGGACGAGCTCTAGGGTGATGGAACCTGGGCTGACCGCTGCCCTACGCCTGACAAACGCAACTAGAGATAGCCAGGGAGCGTGCCTACGTTGGTTCTAGACGCCACGCACCAGCCTAAGAGCTAACTAGTACTGCAGAGAAAATAAAGACCTCACTTGCCTCCAGAGGAATGAACCCCAAAAGATATAGTTGCCCCCTCACATGTATTGACGGTGAAATGAGAGGAAGGCACACACATAGAGATGATATATATAGATTTAGCAAATTGAGGCCCGCTGTAAACTTGAAAGCAGAACGATACAAAAGGGGACTGAGCGGTCAGCAAAAAACCCTAATCAAAAAACCATCCTGAGATTACAAGAACCCATGTGCCAACTCATGGCACATGGGGAGAACCTCAGTCCACTAGAGCTACCAGCTAGCATAGAGACATAATAAGCAAGCTGGACAAAAAACCAAACAACTGAAAATCAGCACTTAGCTTATCCTGAAAGATCTGGGAGCAGGTAGGCAGGAACCAAACAGAGCACATCTGAATACATTGATAGCCGGCAAGGAAATGACAGAAAGGCCAGGTAAAATAGGAAACACCCAGCCTCTGATGGACAGGTGGAAACCAAAGGCCGCAACCCACCAAAGTCACCCAGTACCAGCAGTAACCACCAGAGGGAGCCCACAAACAGAATCCACAACAATGCACTACACGAGAGTCAACCACCTTGGAGACTTCAAACTCCAAATTACCATCCACCAAGACTGGAGGTGGCATAGGCGCCGCGTCCACAGAACCCACCACCTTCTTCAGAAGATACCTGTGGAACACGTTGTGTATCTTATACACCATAGGGAGCTCCAATCGGTACGCTACTGGGTTAATGACGGTGGTGACCCTAAATGGACCAATAAACTGTGGACCCAATTTAAGGGACGGTATTTTGAGTCTTATGTTTTTTGTGGATAACCACACCCAGTCATCCACACTCAGGTCCGGACCTGGCACACGCCTACTGTCAGCCACACGTTTGTACCTAGCACCCACACTCAACAGGCGCTGTTTAACTTTCCTCCAGACTGATGACAATTGTGCTCCTAACTGATCCTCCTCCGGAACGCCGGAAGAGCCCCTCTGACTCAAGGTACAAAATTGAGGATGTAGCCCGTAAACACAAAAAAACGGAGACTCCCCAGACGACTCCTGGCGGTGATTATTGATGGCAAACTCAGCCAAAGGAAGAAAGGTAGACCACTCCTCCTGGTTATCAGAGACAAAGCAGCGTAAGTACTGTTCCAAATTTTGGTTCATACGCTCAGTCTGACCTTTTGACTGAGGATGGAACGCCGAAGAATGAGACAACTTGATCCCCAGCCGTGAGCAAAATGCTTTCCAAAATTTTGCCACAAACTGAGACCCCCTATCAGACACGATGTCAGACGGAACCCCATGAAGTCTGACCACCTCCTGCTCAAATACCTGAGACAGTCTTAGCGTTAGGCAACGAAGGCAAAGACACAAAGTGCGACATTTTAGAAAACCGATCAACAATCACCAAGATGACCGTGTTCCCAGCTGATGAGGGCAAATCAGTGATGAAATCCATGGAGATTTCCGTCCATGGCTTACTAGGTACTTCAAGAGGAAGTAGTGTGCCAACAGGACGGGAGCGGGGCGTCTTAGCCCTAGCGCACATGGTACAAGCTGACACGTATTTGGGCCACCAAAACCGACATGACACCAACTCCAAGGTACCTCTAACCCCTGGGTGGCCAGCCATGACAGCATCATGATGCTCTGCCAAAACCTTTAAGCGGAGATGAAGCGGTACAAAAGATTTGTTGATGGGAAGCTCAGATGGTACCTCCTCCTGAGCCTCGGCAATCTCAGCCTCAACCTCGGTAGTGAGAGCCGAAACCACAACACCCTTTTGAAGGATGGGTACTGGATCTTCCCGAGGTTCACCCCCCGGAAAACACCTGGACTAAGCATCCGCCTTAGTGTTTTTAGACCCCGGTCTGTAAGTGACAACAAAATTGAACCACGTGAAAAACAATGCCCAGCGAGCCTGCCTGGGGGACAGACGCTTGGCTGACTCCAAATACAGCAGATTCTTATGATCGGTAATAAAAGTAACCTGATGTACCGACCCCTCCAAGAAGTGTCGCCATTCCTCCAAGGCTAACTTGATTGCCAACAACTCCCTGTTGCCGATATCGTAGTTCCGTTCGGCGGACGATAGTTTCTTGGAGAAATAGGCGCACGGACGCAAACCACTCAAAGTTGAGCCTTGAGATAGTACCGCCCCCACACCAACCTCAGATGCATCGACTTCCACAACAAAGGGTTTTGATACGTCTGGCTGCACAAGAATGGGGGCTGAAACAAAACTGTTCTTAAGAAACTCAAATGCGCGCACAGCAGCCTCAGGCCAAACGGAGAAATTGGTACCCTTTTTAGTCATGTCAGTTAGCGGTTTAGCAATGATGGAAAAATCCTTGATAAATTTCCTATAGTAGTTAGAAAACCCAAGGAACCGCTGAAGTGCTTTCAGGTTATCAGGACGTTCCCAATGCAGCACCGCTTGCACCTTAGCGGCGTCCATTTTAAAACCAGAAGCAGACACAATATAACCCAAGAAAGGCAACTCTTGAACAGAAAATACACATTTCTCAAGTTTAGCATACAGCTTATTCTCTCTGAGAAGCTGTAACACCTGCCTGACATGATTTAAATGAGCATCACGGTCGCAAGAATATATGAGGATGTCATCTAGGTACACGATAACGAATTTCCCCAAAACATGCGAGAACACATCATTGATGAAATGTTGAAACACTGCAGGTGCGTTAGTCAACCCAAAAGGCATCACCAAATTTTCAAAATGACCCTCAGGGGTATTAAAAGCCGTCTTCCACTCATCACCTTGATGGACTCTTATGAGGTTGTACGCCCCCCTGAGGTCAAGCTTGGTAAACCACTTAGCACCCTCCACCTGGTTGAACAAATCTGGTATCAGTGGCATCGGGTATGGATCACGAACCGTAATCTGGTTCAACTCCCTGAAATCCAAACACGGGCGTTATCCGCCATCTTTCTTCTTCACGAAGACGAACCCTGCTGCCACCAGCGAGGATGACGGCCTGATGTGCCCTTTGCTCAAGCTTTCAGCAATATAATCTTTTAACGCTTGTCTCTCTGGACCGGAGATGTTAAACATCCTTGCTTTAGGCAACTTGGCCCCTGGTTTAAACCTGATAGAACAGTCATAGGGACGATGTGGCGGCAACTCTGAACAACCCTTTTCAGAGAACACATCCACAAAATCCAGAAGTGACTCCGGAACGCTTGAAGTCACCGCAGTCACACATGTGGCCAGGCAATTCTCCTGGAAGAACTTGCTCCACTGAATTATGTCCTGAGTTTTCCAGTCAATTACTGGGTTGTGCATGGATAACCAAGGAAAACCCAAAACCACCTGAGCAGGAAGATTCCTGAGCACCTTACATGTAACCTGCTCGGAATGTAGAACCCCAATGTGGAGTTTCATTTCAGTCACAAATTCAGTAATCTCCCCCTGAGAGAGAGGAGCAGCATTGATGGTGACCACACGGATAGGATGAGACAGTTTTTCAATCCTAAAACCTGCTGTGCGCGCAAACTCCTCATCAATGAGATTTGTGGCTGAACCACTATCCACAAAAACAGTAATTGGCAGCTCACTGCCAGCGATAAAAACCTTAGCAGGGAGCATGCATTGAGAAACCACCATGGAGGATATACATAAGCTCAGATTGGTCTCCTCCACACCCTCTGAGCTTAGAAGTTTTCCGCTGTTGCGTTTTTCTTAGACAGCAGAGGACAGATGTTAATAAAATGACCAGTTTTACCACAGTAAAAACAGGCTCCCTGCTTCCTGAGCTCAGGGGCTCGACGCTTCACATGTGACACCCCTGTGATTTGCATAGGCTCCATGGGCTCACCTGCAACAACCTCACTTGAACCTAAACCCTCTCCCATAGGCGGTGTCTCATGCTCCCCCTGACGCAAAAGGCAATCAATGCGGACAACCAGACTCATAGCGGAATCTAGAAAAGCAGGAGTCTCGTACATCAGAAGGGCTTTTTTAACCCTTCCAGAAACCCCATGAATAAACTGACTCCGCAATGCTGGATCATTCCATTGTGTATCGATCACCCAGCGACGAAATTCAGAACAGTAATCCTCTGCAACTCGCTCCCCCTGGCGAATAGTGCGTATCTTAGATTCTGCTAGAGCCATTCTGTCAGGTTCATCATAGATTTTCCCAAGAGAAGAAAAAAAACTCTCCACAGAGTCAAATGCAGCAGAATCAGATGGCAAAGAAAACGCCCATGCTTGGGGATCCCCGCTTAACAATGACAACACCAGGCCCACACACTGAGCCTCATTACCCGAGGAGATCGGGCGCATACGGAAACATAGTTTGCAAGCTTCACGAAAAGAAACAAATTCACTGCGTTCCCCAGCAAATTTTTCAGGCAAAGGGAATTTAGGCTCAACAACTCTTCCTGTCACTCCAGCTTGCACATTAGATACTGCTAGTCCCTGTTGCTGAACTGCCCCCCTCAACTCAGTGACCTGTAGGGACAGCGCCACCAACTGGTGGGTTATGGAAGTCATGGGATCCATGAAAAGAGAAAAAAAAAAGAGACCCTTTTTTTTTTTTGTTGTTGTTGTTGGGCCGATTATAATGTCACGGGGAGACTAGGTGAGCGAGAGCTAATAACCCAGGCCCCTGCAATTTCCCTCAGACTAGGGAAATCCTGACTGACCCTCTACCTGGAGTTTACACTGATGGTGTGCATGTCCAGGCCTCGACCCTTGCCCTGTCTCCTGTTTCAACCCTAGGCTGAAACCAACCGCCCACCACCCAGTGAAGAGGTAATACACCAATATCCACAGTTAGCACAGACAAGGATAAAGGAAAATATACACCACGCCGCAGTCACTCAGGAATACACTATAAATGTGCAGGGCAAAATAAATACAAATATAGGAAGGAGTAAATAAGACTAAGGAAAATACACCACCAGCAACGAATCTCCAACAACCAGCTCTCCACTCCGGACCGAGATAACAACGCACAAGACAGAAGCTATAATCAGCGACACCCAATGATCAGGAGAACTATTTAAAGGCAATCAGGTAAATTAACCCCAGAACAGCTAGATAAAATCTAGCCGACGCCAATGAACAAGTAGTGGTCAAAAGCGGAATTACCGCTGTCTGTCGAACGACCTGGTCTGAACAGCGTCCGACATGACAGAACCTTCCTGGATATCTTCCAGCAATTCAAAAAGTAGCTGAACAGCGCTCCAGCCAGGTGTATTCATATCAAAAAATAGGTATTTATTGAGCCATAAAAAGCAACGTTTCGACCACCATATGGTCTTTTTCCAGAAGCTGGTTGCGAAACGTGAGTTGGGGTGAGGTGGGAAGCTGTGTCTGCAGGAAGGTCATTGTTTTTGGTTACACGTATATATAATTTGATGCCCCTTATGCATGCTAAGGCAGCAAGTGTTGAACCAGGCAGTGTATAAGAGTATAGTTATCGCCTTGCAGTGGGTTCTATTACTGTTGTTATAGATGTTTACATTATACATTATTATTCAGCTCCCCACCTTGTGTTAGGGCGCCTGTGCTCTATTTCTGCACTATTATATATTTTAACTGCTTCTTAATAAAGTCTTGTTGATTTTACTCTATTCTGGATCTCTTCGTTTCGGCTGTCTGTATAGGTTAGACAGAATATGGGTATAATGTATTCTGAAGTGCCAGCTATATGATTTGGACATTGGTGAAAGCAATTTTTTCCTATAGCAAGGCGGCGCCAGTGCCTGTGCTGTAGCATCTGTTGGATCGCTGAAGGCTCTGGCCGCACATGCACAGTGGCAGCTATTTTGATACAGATTTTATTTTGTAATGAATTTATTTATACAAGCAAATAACATAATTAACTGCACGCTAAACATGCAATTATGCTGTAGTACAGGCGCCGCCACCAGCATGATGGTGATTTTTATATATACAAGTATATATAAATATATAATATTCATTATGTAAAATAGGGGACAGGTCTCTGAGGGATCAGTGGCCTGCCAGAAGCCATACAGATGAATAACTAAGCAGAGCACCACATGAGGACCCCCCACAGGCCCACCCCAAAGCATGAGAATCTCATTATCTCAAAACTGAAAATAAAGATTATGCAATAACCTCAAGACAGATTTCATTAAGCAAAGGTATCATTTTAATCATTATAATGTCACCAACTTGTCACTGTCTGTAGGTTACTCAGCACAATCCTGCTGACAAGTCCCCTTTAGTGGGTCTAATTTGCCTTCCAAGACCTGCTGTGCGCCCAAGCAGTGGATTTTTCCCACATATGCAGTATCAGCATACTCAGGAGTAGTTTCAAAGCCAATTTTTTTGGTCCATTTTCTCCTGTAACCCTTGTGAAAACAACAAATTTGGAGCAAGAGTAATTTTTCCTTCCACATTGCTTTAGTTCCTGTGAAGCACCTAAAGGGTTAATAAACTACTTGAATGTGGTTTTGAGTACTTTTAGGTGTGCAGTTTTTAGAATGGTGTCAGTTTTGATTTTTTTCTGTCATATAGGCCCCCCAAAGTCACTTCAAATGTGATGTGTTCCCTAAAAAAGTTTTGCTAAATTTTGTTGGAAAAATGAGAAATCACTGGTCAGTAGTGATGAGCGAGTGTACTCGTTGCTCGGGTTTTCCCGAGCGAGCTCGGGTGGTCTCCCGAGTATTTATGACTGCTCGGAGATTAAGTTTTTATCGCCTCAGCAGCATGATTTACAGCTACTAGCCAGCTTAGCTCACAGAAGGGATCCCCCAAAAATGTGTATAGAAATAAAATTTAACCTTTATTAAATTAGTTATTAAAAAGACCAAAAATGTGCACTTGCAAAAACCATCACCAAAACACAACCAAACCACAGGAAAGGCCAGGATAGTGCCGAGCCCTACACTCACTGAATGCACCCTACCTACTTGCGGAGGTTGGCACCCTATATCCTGCGCAATGGCGCCCCCGCTCCTCGTCGGCTCACCCTACTATCCCTGCAAAACCCTTTCTGGAACAGGGGAATTGAAATATTCATCCATACGGGTGCAGAAAGTAGATTGGGTCGATGAAAATATCTGAATAAACCTATATAACTATCTAGCTAGAACTAATGTTCTTTTACTAACTAGATATGCTTAGAGTAGGAAAAAGTGCTTCAGTGCTATACTATAAAGATTTCATAAAAATTCATCATAAAAACATATGCATATATCTCCTTGGTTGGTTATATATATTGGGGACACCTCTCAAGATGCTGTCCCAGTAATATAAGGAGACGACTACTGTGCTACACAGTCATACCTCATATAGCCACACATTGCCATGATGTCTCACCACAAGATAAGCTATTTACAGTACCAAAATCAACCAACCAGTTGATCAATGCCGTTCAATATATTTAAATCAGGTAAATCCCTTTTAGCTCAATTAGAAACATCCCTTTTAACTCAACGCGTTTCACCTCTTCCTTCTTTTTAAAGAGGTTCATCAGGAGTACAACCAGATAACAAAGGGTTACTTAGCTTTCGTATGTTTTCGGTATTTTGAGCAATGTGGATAGCTGCACCACCGGGCCGATCCCCTATCTGTATAGCGCTTACCGACAAGTGCCCAAGCCTGTGCGTTTTATGGACTAACACTAAATACTGTACCGGTACCACCTGGATGGCTTCAAAGACACGGATTAACTGTGCTTCCGGTCTTACCCAAGGTTCTCGGCAGCGATGACGTGTATATAGTGTGACGAGAAGGCGCCGGCCGGACAAAGTATGCAGGCGCCACTCGTCTACAACTATTCAGATACTAAGAGGGCCGACATCCAGTCTGCGCACGCGCGAAGGCGCAGATAGTCGCGCACGCGCACTTCCAGCCATATCGCAGGATCTCTCTATAGGGAGCGCACGCGCAGTGGCGACAGATAACTTTATCTGTGCAAACATAATTCGCATGCGCAGTTCTTTTGCTACAATGCCAGAATAAGAGATATTCATGCCCATACTGCCACAGATATAGCAGCCGTACAAGCGCCACAGACATTAAAATATGCAAAGAAGAAAACCATTTAAATTATTTTATGATTAGCAACAACGCAATAGATCACCATGAATCACCAATTCAGAACGCACGTAGATAAAAAATATATCCTTTTACCCTCATAAATAATATTTGTATGAACAAGATCCTTTACGCCCGGTGCCAAGACCTTTATTAGTTATAATTGATAATACCAACTTATTCCTACTAGCTCACTCTGATATAAGTTGCTTGCATATTTCATAAACAGCCCAAAATATACAAAATCAACACAGATCCTAAACGCACTCTCACAGAAAATTACATCTGTCGAAATACAATTTTCAACAGGTATCAATCAGGTATTTAGTCCGATAATACGAACAGATACTAACTATAAATGGCCCATTAGGGTCGGTATTACAGGTATATCTATCGCCATATATCTCAAACATATATAGAGTCATAGGAAACAGCCAAAGTTCATTTGTTCGTTCAACCCTTTTGGGGAGACCGTATCCAGTCTATGGATCCATTTGAGTTCCTTCTGCAGAATCTTACGATCCCAATCACCACCTCGGATAGAGGGAGTCACTACCTCAATAACACAAAAGGAGAACGATTTTAAATCCCCCTGGTGTACAAGTCGAACATGTCGAGATATGGGCGTATCTCTAGCATGTTTAATGTCACCCAGATGATCCCCAATTCTTCTCCTGAGCTACCTTCTCGTTTTACCCACATAGCTAACTGGGCATGTACAGTTGAACAAATAGATCACCCCGCTTGTTTTGCAATTCGCAAAGTGTCTACTCTCAAAAATTTGTCCTGTGCTAGAACTGGAAAAATGGTTACCTGTGGCAATATAGCCACAGAAGGAGCATCCACCACAACGAAATGTGCCAAATTGCCTCCTTTCTAGGCATGTGCCTTTCTTAGTAGGGGGAGTGAACATACTATGCACGAGTTGATCTTTTAGGGATCTGCCCCTCCTATAGGTGATCATGGGTGTTGCAGGCAGACATCCATTAATGTCCGTATCTGCCAACAGTATGCCCCAATACTTCTTGACAATATCCCTCACCTCCTCAGAGCAGTCATCAAAACTCCCAATGAGTCTCACTAGGGCATCAGATTCATCTTTCCCCCTCGACTGGAGGAGGCTGGATCTAGGGGTTGCCTCCACCTGCTTGAAAGTACTATGGAGAACATTCATCGGGTACCCCTTCTCCAAAAACCTATTTCTTAGATCCCGCGATTCAGCATAGAAGAACACATCTGAGGAACAATTCCTCCTTATTCTCATGTATTGTCCTTTAGGTATCCCTCTACGGAGCCCATGGGGGTGATGACTGCTCCAGTTTAACAGATTATTTGTAGAGGTTGGTTTTCTGTACACCGTGGTTGCGAGGTGGCCGTCATTGTTCTTACTGATTGTCACATCCAGAAAGTTGATTTTTTCACTATTGATTTCAGATGTAAAAGTAAGGCCTATGCTGTTCATATTAAGGTCCTGGACAAAGGCATGAAAAGAGGTTACGTCGCCTGTCCAAAAAAAAAAAAAAAAAACTAGCCAGCTTGATTACATGTGGGGATTACCTAGCAACCAGGCAACCCCCACATGTACTTAACCTGGCTAATAGCTGTAAATCATTCAGCTGCCGAGAGGAAAACTAAATCTCCGAACACTAACAAATACTTGGAGGTCACCCGAGCTTGCTCGGGAAAACCCGAGCAACGAGTACACTCGCTCATCACTACTGGTCAGCTTTAAACCCTTCTAACTTCCTAACAAAAAAAATATATAGCAAAAAATGTGCTGATGTAAAGTAGACATGTGGGAAAAAGTTATTTATAAACTATTTTGTGTGACATACATCTTTTTCCAAATTTCCATTTTTTCATAATTGCAAATAATAAGGTTAATAGCAAACCTGACACTTCTATGTCATAAACATATTTAATAATGCAGAGATTGCCAGAGGTCTTCATGTTAACATGTATATTACAACACCAAATAAGCTGTAAAGAGTAGAGATGAGCGGTGTTCGAGTCGAACTGTTCGCCAATTTCAAATTCGAGCTGTTTTGGGCCGTGTTCGAGTCGTTCGACGAAACCGAACAATTTGCTTAAAATTCGTCTGTTCGAGTTTCTGTTCGATAACTGTTCGTTCACCAAAAGCCTAGCTCGATTTGCACATTAAAACTGTTTATCATTGTTAATGGACTGTTTCAGTGTATAGTGGGCGGGGGATAGGTCTGTGCTGAAATAACGCCGATCTCCTTTTTTTTTTCTTTCCCGCATTTACAGAGGGGCGGTGCAGTCTCTCAGCCTATCAGCAGTGCGCACACACACAGCAATGTGCATGTGATGCAGATAAGCAAGGGCATGTGTCATTGGCTGTGTATGTCACATGTCACTCCTTGCCCAATGAGAACCAGCCATTTGCCCCGTCGTCACCATTTCCTCACTGCTTCAGGTTAGTGTTAGACGGCACCGCTGCTGCTGTGGGCGCTATACAGTCAAAGAGTCTTTTTTTGCCAGCGAACTTTCTGAGAGATAGGTTTAGGGAGTCGGGAGTTGGGACTAGTTGTCACATCAGCCCTTTTCAGGGTAGGTTACAGCAGTTCATAGCACTGTTTGCCAGGCAGGTCTGAACCAGTGCTGTGCAAGTGTTAGTCACAGCATTTGGTGTAATCTAGCTCAGCCAATCCTTTTGGGCTAGTAGCATTGTCTGATAGTCATCTGAGTAGCCCGCCTGTGAAGCTAGCTACACCGCCTGTGTATCTCAATTTTTACGGCATCTAACCCAGTAAATCGTTTTGGGCTTAGTAGCAGTGTATGCACATCAGCAGAGTAGCCCGCCTGTGAAACAAACTATACCGCTTGTGTATCTCTATTTTCACTGCATCTAATCCAGTTGATAGTTTTGGGCCTAGTAGCATTTTCTGCACGTCAGCAGAGTAGCCCGCCTGTGAAGCTAGCTACACCGCCTGTGTATCTCAATTTTTACGGCATATAACCCAGTAAATCATTTTGGGGTTTTGGGCTTAGTAGCAGTGTCTGCACGTCAGCAGAGTAGCCCACCTGTGAAACAAATTATACCGCCTGTGTATTTCTATTTTCACTGCATCTAATCCAGTTGATAGTTTTGGGCCTAGTAGCATTGTCTGCACATCAGCAGAGCAGCCCGCCTGTGAAACAAACTATACCGCCTGTGTATCTCTATTTTCACTGCATCTAATCCAGTTGATAGTTTTGGGCCTAGTAGCATTGTCTGCACGTCAGCAGAGTAGCCTGCCTTTGAAGCTAGCTACACCGCCTGTGTATCTCAATTTTTACAGCATCTAACCCAGTAAATCGTTTTGGGGTTTTGGGCTTAGTAGCATTGTCTGGACGTCAGCATAGTAGCCCGCCTGTGAAGCTAGCTACACCGCCTGTGTATCTCTACTTTCACTGCATCTAATCCAGTTGATAGTTTTGGGCCTAGTACCACAGTTTGGCCACTCAGTTCTGCTCGGTTTTCATCCATCGGTTGTTGTGCCAACAACTTCAGATACAGAGTTGCCAATTAAGCACCAAAATGAGTGGCAAAAGGCCTGCTGCTGGTGGAAAGGGGAATAGGCATGTTGGAAAGGGAAAAAAAGGTTGTGTCCGTGGGGTAGGTGGTAAAGCAACAGTAACATCTGCAGAAGAAAGACCATCTTCCAGCCAAAGTGAGATGTCTACTTCTTATCGTGGACAATCTGATATGATCCCTTTCTTACGACCATCGCTACAAGCATCGCCAAAAATTCCAGATGAGGCACAAAAACAGCAGGTGCTTGAACGGATATCAAGTGCTCGTTCAAGTGGGCTCTCCTCCATGTCAACTTCAACATCACAACTACTCCAGTCCTCAGAGTTGTCACCCCAATCGCACTTGCTTCCTCACAGCTCCCAAGTCTCCAGCTGCCCATCTGAGCATGGGGTAGCACACATGGTTGAGTCTGTAGAGCTGTTTACGCATACTATAGCATGGGAATCAGAGGTCTGCTCCAGAGCTTCTGTGAATCCAGACGAGGAAATGATCTGCACTGATGCCCAGAATATTTGTGAGTCGGATCCAGGCCCAGATGAAGAAGGTTCTGAGCATAATGTAGACCCTCGTTCCCAAACTGTAACTCCTGTTGGTGGAGACAATGAGGAAGATGATGATGAGACTGAGATACCTGATTGGAACGAAAACTTGACTTTTCGGTCGGGGCAGGAAGGGATTGGCTCTGAGGACGACGGGTGTGAGAACACACAGGATGATGATGACGAGGTTGTAGACCCCACTTACTGTCAAACCCCAGTCCGCCAGTCCATGAGGTCAGCAGAGGAGGTGGAGGATGCTAGTTACGAGTCTGACGACGAGGTAACGGTGCGCCTTCCCAGACAGAGACGGAGTACTGGAAGCACGTCAACAACTGCATCCTCAACCCCAATTGTGCCTCAGACCAGAAGTCGTGGTGGCTCTTCAGGTCGCGCGGGCTCTAAGCCTTGCATAGCCTGGGCATTTTTTGACATCGCAAAGGATGACCCAACTCATGTTGTCTGTAAGATTTGTCAACAAAATCTCAGTAGAGGCCAAAAAATCACTAGCTTGAGTACTTCATGCATGAACCGTCACATGGATATGAGGCATAAGTTGCAGTGGGAAGCTCACTGTGCTACAATGCGGCCTAGTTGGCCGGGTCAACCACCGTATGCCCCATCAAGTGCATCTGCGTCCTCTTCGTCCTCTGTGACTGTGGGGACAGCAGTCACACATGGCTTTGGAAGCAGACCTTCCACCTCTTTACCCGCAACAGCCAGTGTGATTGGCAGGTCGTCAGGACAAATGTGGAAGTGGAAACACCTGCTGGTGTTGAGCGCTCTCCGACATCGACACCACATTTTGATCAAGGCAACATAACATCTCTGCCTGCACCTTCCTCACAGACCAGCAGTTTGCCGGGGACACCCTACTCAACTCCTTCTAAGCATGGCAGCCAGCCCTCAGTCCCTCAGATGTGGACAAGTAAAAGACCATTTCCTCCTAGCCATGACAAAGCTAAGAGGTTGAATTTCTCCATCTGCAAGCTGTTGGCTACAGAAATGCTGCCTTTCCGCCTGGTGGACACAGAGGATTTTCGAGATCTTATGTCCATCGCAGTGCCCCAGTACCAGATGCCCAGTCGCCACTACTTCTCAAAGAAAGCTGTGCCTGCGCTACACCAGCATGTCACACACAACATCACCGCTTCCTTTAGAAACTCTGTGTGTGACAGGGTGCATTTCACCACAGACACTTGGACGAGTAGACATGGACAGGGGCGTTACATGTCGGTGGCTGGGCACTGGGTAACTACGGCAACATCTGGAGAAGGGGCTGCTGTTCAAGTCTTGCCATCTCCACGAGTTGCTCATCGATCCTCTGTATCTAGAAGTTCGTCCACTGCTTCTGCCTCCTCAACCTCCTCTTGGTCCTCCAACTGCACCCAAAGCCTGTCTGGTAATGCCACCCGCGTTGTAACTGCGCAGAAGGAATCCTGCACACCTCCTCACTATGCTGTCACCAGGGCTCAACAGCATCAGGCAGTGTTTACATTGAAATGTCTGGGAAATGTGAATCACACAGCTGAGGAGTTGTGGTCAGCTCTGGAGACCGAGTTCCATCAATGGTTGTCTCCACTCAACCTGCAGCCAGGGAAGGCCGTGTGCGACAATGCTGCAAACCTGGGTGCGGCCCTTCTCCGGGGCAATGTCACACACGTGCCTTGTATGGCTCACGTTTTGAACCTGGTTGTCCAGCAATTTTTATCCCACTATCCCGGACTAGATGGGCTTCTGCAGAGGGCACGGTGCTGTGTGCTCACTTCCACCATTCGCATCCCGCAGCTCGATGGCTTGCATCTCTACAGAAGTCATTGGGCCTGCCAGTTCACCGCCTGAAATGCGATGTGCCCACATGGTGGAATTCAACTCTGCACATGTTGCAGCGACTGTGGCAGCACCGATGAGCCCTGGTGCAATACGTTATGATGTATAGCCTGGGCCAACGAGATCAAGAAATGGGACAAATCACGCTGCATGAGTGGTCTCAGATCAGGGACCTATGCACCCTTCTGCACAGTTTTGAAATAGCAACGAAGATGTTTAGTGCTGATGATGCCATTATCAGCATGACCATTCGGGTGATTTACATGCTGGAGCACACCTTACACAGTGTTCGGAGTCAGGTGGTGGAACAAGAGGAGGAGGAGGAGGAACAGGAGGAGTCGTATGCGGAAGATTCATATCTCCAAGGTCAAGAAAGTTGGCAGCACCAAGGCAGCTGGCATTGGAGGCTGGGGGAGAGGGATTACCGAGGGCGCATGGTAGCAGCCAAACTGTTGAGGAAGGTGCAGGAGGCGAGGAAGAAGTGGAGGACGAACTGGCGCTGGGCATGGAAGACTCATCAGATGAGGGAGACCTTGATCAAATTTCTGTTGTGCGAGGTTGGGGGGAGAGGGCAGACGATGGAAGCATGATTCTCACCTCGCCACCACGAAGACAACAAGGACTTGGTCCTCCTGGATGCGCAAGACACATGAGTGCCTTCTTGCTGCACTACCTGCAACATGACCGTCGGATTGTCAGAATCCAAAGTAATGCCGACTACTGGGTTGCCACACTCTTAGATCCCCGGTACAAAGGCAAATTTGGCGAAATAATTCCTGCCATAGAAAGGGATTCACGCATGCAGGAGTATCAGCAGAGACTGTTACAGAATCTAACATCTGCTTTTCCACAAAACACCAGTGGTGCACGTAGTGAATCTCTGAGTTCTAACTTGCCAACCGTGGGACTATCAAGTCATCACTCAAACCGTAAAAGTAATATCGTATCTGGTGGTAACAGCAATTTTTTCCAATCGTTTCAAGATTTTTTTAGACCATCCTTTGCAAGGCCACAGGAGACAAGAAGTCTGACGCACAGTCAACGCCTAGAGAGGATGGTACAAGAGTATCTCCAAGTTAACATCGATGCCATGACTGTGGAACTGGACCCTTGCTCAGTTTGGGCTTCCAATCTTGAAAATTGGCCTGAGCTCGCCACTCACGCCTTGGAGATCTTGTCGTGCCCCGCAGCCATCGTTCTCTCTGAACGTGTGTTCAGCGCTGCTGGTGGTGTGCTGACAGATAAGCGCACGCGGCTGTCCAGTGACAATGTAGACAGACTAACGTTCATCAAGATGAACAAATCCTGGATCTGCAAGGACTTTTCTACCCCTGTGTCATCTTGGGGAGACTAAAAGCTTGATGATTTTTGAAAATCACCTCACCAACCGTTTTAAAAAACTCTGGCGAAATTGATGCCACTTAAGTGGTGTCTGTGGCCGAAATTTTGGAAAAAATGGAGACTCTTTGATTTAGTCTCCTTGCTGAGTTTTACATGACATTGCCATCATCAATTCCAGGTGGGTGGGGTCATCTGCAGAGTTGTTTACTCATACTATGGCCTGGGATTCAGAGGTCTGCTCCAAAGCTTCAGTGTCTGCTAGTCAGCAGAGTAGCCCAGCCACCCACCGCCTGTTTACCTAAGTACTATTTTTAACAGCATCTGGCATCCGTACTTCACCAATGAAGAAAGCTACACCGCCTGTTTACCTAACTACTATTTTGTAACGGCATCTAGCCCAGGAAATCCTTTTGGGCCTAGTAGAATTTGGTGCAACTCAGCAGCGTACCCCACCCATGAAGCAAGCTACACCGCCTATTTACCTAACTACTATTTTGTAACGGCATCTAGCCCAGGAAATCCTTTTGGGCCTAGTAGAATTTGGTGCAACTCAGCAGCGTACCCCACCCATGAAGCAAGCTACACCACCTGTTTACCTAACTACTATTTTGTAATGGCATCTAGCCCAGGAAATCCTTTTGGGCCTAGTAGAATTTAGTGCTACTCAGCAGCGTACCCCAACAATGAAGCAAGCTACATCGCCTGTTGACCTAATTACTAATTTTTAACTGATCTAGCCCAGGAAATCGTTTTGTACCTAATAGCATTTTGTGCTACTCAGCAGAGTACCCCACCTATGAAGCAAGCTACACCGCCTGTTTACCTAACTACTATTTTTTAATGGCATTTGGCCAAGGAAATCCTTTTGGGCCTAGTAGCAATTTCTGCTACTCAGCAGAGTACCCCACCCATGAAGCAAGCTACACCGCCTTCTTTCTTTCTCAATCTAACCCCTTGGCTCTGGGGTGTCCACTCTCCCTCCAGCTCTCTCCTTCTCACAGGTGGACTACCGCGTGTTTTCACACTGTGGCGAATCTTTTGGGCCCAGGCATAAGAAGTCGTTGAGGTAATGGATAATATGTGCCGCCTTACATGACGACACATTCGAGGAAGCAACTAAATGCCTCAAATAGTGAGCAGGATATGGAGCAACCCATGGGCAAACAGCGATCTATGTAGTATGCTCATTCACAGAAGCAGCCCAATGGGAGGACACTATTCGGAGGCACAGGTAGTAACCGGAACGCCCCCTCAATGTCTGTTTTGGCCATTAGGGTGCCCCTTCCCAACTTCTTGACCCACCTGATTGCCTCGACAAAGGAGGTACAGTACATAGTACCGGGTAGTGCGGCCATACTGATGGGCAGTTTTGCCCTCACTTTTTCCCATTTCCAAAATGGCCACGGTTCCATCGCGCATGCGCACGGCCAGTGCTTGGCCGGGTCTGGCATCTCCATGGCTACCCGGTGAGGGATCACGTGGGGCCCCATGTGTTTCCTGTCCCGGCTGGCGGTCTGAGCGCCGGGCGCGTCCGCATCGGCGGCATGTAACGCGATTATGGGGATTTCCAGTATGTAGGTATAAAGGGTGATATTGCCACTATCTTTTATGCCCCCTGAGGAAGGAGCATTGCGCTCCGAAATGCACGTCGGGGTGGACTCTTGACTCCCCACTGTGACACTATCAGGTATTTAACACTTTAACGGCCTGGCTATGTCGGTGTATAGTTACTATGATGAATTTTTCTGGGGATATTGATTGCTGCATATATGTGGCCATAGGCCTTTAATATACTTTACTAGGCATATTGTTGCAGTGATGTGGTCTTGAGTCCTTGGGCTATTGTACCGCCATAGGGTGCTTAACCTGTTACCCTCTGTTGTCCATTTATCTTTTCTGTGTTTTATTTGTGCTATTTTGAATATTTAATAAATTTATACAATTTTATGGGATATTTGGCTGCAAATCTGTGATGTATTTTATTGTATAGTGGGCAGTTTTTCCTGATTATAGTCCTGACGTATATGCACTGAGACACTACAGTGATTGCGTTATTATTCAGCGTTCTTTATGGGCGTCTATGCATGGAATATGTTTGTAACAACTTTATTTCAATTCTCGGTTAGAGCACAATGGAGGTGTAGCTAGAGCTATAGTGGAAGCAGGAGGGGCGACTATTCAAGCTGACAGTCAAATCATTGTTGAGTCACGTGGTCAGATAGCTGTTGGGGACATAGCGGTGACTAAAGCTGGCAATCTCCCATGTAGAATGATCATACATGCTGTGACCCCTACTTTTGACCCTATTCATCCAGACGTTAGTGCTCAACAACTTCGTGCAGCAATAACTCGTATTTTAGAGTATGCGAATATTAGTGAGCAGATTGAGACCTTGACAAATTCCCGCTATTGGTGTTGGCATTTTCGGTTTCCTTATTCATGCATGTACAAGAGAAATCGTTGGAATTATAATAAACAAGTGTAGCCCCCCCAAGCATTTGCTGCCTCTCTGAAATCAGGTTAATTAGTAATGAGGACAGGACTGTTAAGGCTTTTAAGACTGCCTGCGTCACCTGGACCCCACACCATGATACTGGAGCTGCCCAAATAGAGCCCCTCATTCCAGGACTGTTACCTCCTCCTGCTCCTCATACACAAGGGATTACATCTGTACTCCCGGTGCCATCTCTACTCCCACCTCAGGTGTCACCACCAACAGTGCCAATGCTCATGTCTGAGGAGCCCACCCTCTATGTCAAGTTTACACCCCAGCAAGCTGCTACTCTTTTGAACCAACTTCCAGATCCAGAAAAACAGCCGATGCCTTCCTACAGAAGCATGCTTCAAATCCAAAGGAATTACTCAGCCACGTGGCAAGATCTCATTTCCCTGGCAAATCTTAAAGCGGGCGATGCATATTGGCCTGTTATGGAGATCGCGTTCAATGATGCCTCACTTGCCAGTGACACTACATGGGACTCTGGTGTTGAGTTCTGCCAACAACTTAAGACATGGGCCTCGGATAAGTTGGCTGATCAGTCAACATCTTTCAAGGATGTCACGCAGAACCCAGGGGAATCAGTGGAGAGATATCATGCTCGCTTAGCCCAAATGTTTAATGACCTTGGCTTCAGTAACCAAATAAAAGTTCAATGGACACTGCTCGTCTCCTCTTTTGTTGAAGGGCTTCGGGAAACCCTGAGGAAGCAATTTCAAGCAATCAGACCTGAATATGCTACATTGGATCCTAAGGATGTTTTAACAATAGCTAGGGATTCAAAAAAACACTCCTTGAGAAATCGATAACCTCGAACAAAAAGACCCATATTCTATGCACTGATGTGCAATATCAAAACCAGCAACTTCTATCACCTCGTAGCAAAGACGTCTGCTTCAATTGTGGCAACCCAGGTCACCGAAAGTGGGATTGTAGGGCCCCTTTTCCAAGACACAGATTCAGGAATCACAACGAGGATTATCGCAGATTCAACTATCCTCGTTACAATGACAAATACTACGAACGACCACTACAAGCTCAGATGCATCCTGATGTCAATCACACCGCAGCTCTGATGGATCTAAGTACCCGATAGGACAAGGGCAAGCCCGTGTCCACTACTTTGGCTTCCATGTCAGGTCCTATAGCCAAAGTAACTATCAACATTCAAGGCAAACCCTTACCGTTTCTTGTGGATACAGGTGCAGCCAGAAGTGTTATCAGATTACAGGACCTGCCTTTTCCTATCTGATATCCTCTGAAGCCGTGACATGTGTGGGAGTGGATGGCAAGCCTACTTCTAACAAGCTCACCCGTAAGATACTGGTTGGACCATACGAAGATGTGTTTATGCGTCTAGTGGTGTCCCCCACTTGTCCTACCAACCTTCTGGGAGCAGACCTTCTCCAAAAGCTGAGAGCAACTATTGCCTATTCATCAAATGGTCTCACCATCACCATCACTGACCCGCTCGATCCGAGCGAAGAGTGTCAACTTCAAGCTGCACCTCTGCTTATGATGATGGATGAAGCTGCTAAAACAGTCTTGAGTGTTCCGCCAGAAGTGATGTCACAAGTTCCATCTACTCTATGGTCAACTGGCCCTGAAGATATTGGACATCTTGCTGTGCCCCCAGTACGGGTCATTCTTAAACCTGGAGCTCAGCTTCCTAGTGTGCCCCAATATCCAGTCAAATCTGTCCAGGAAGAGTCTTTGGCCACTCAAATCAAGACTCTCTTGGCGAACGGGGCACTAGTCAAATGTAACTCTCCCTGTAACACACCTTTGTTTCCAGTAAAGAAGAGGAAATTAAAAGGAGAAGCTCCAAAGTATTGTATAGTTCAAGATCTCCGGGCTGTTAATGCAGCAACTGTACTAGAAAGTCCAATTGTGCCCAATCCACATACATTGCTGTCGGAAATACCATCAGATGCAGAACGTTTCACTGTCATAGACCTGGCCAATGCTTTTTTCAGCATACCACTGCATCCAGAAGATTGGTACCTTGTTTGCTTTCACTTACAGAGGATCACAATATACCTGGACGGTCTTACCACAAGGAGCACAGAACTCACCAAGTCATTTCTCTCAGGCCCTTGCCACTTGTCTACAGCCGTGGAGAGAGATTAACCATCAAGTTGTCCTACTTCAATATGTGGATGATCTCCTACTATGCTGTCCAAATGAGGCGACCGCTGAAGAGTCAAGTCTCAGTCTTCTTCTTCATCTTGCACAAAAAAACTGTACGGTGTCCCTCAACAAAGTCCAGTGGTGTCAGCCTAAAGTCGTGTTTTTAGGCCACTGTCTCTCTCCAAAATTGAAACACCTAACGGATGAAAGGAAGCTTGCTATTAAGACCATTCCTCTACCAAAAGGACCTAAGCAGTTACAAGCTTTTTTAGGACTTATCACATATTGTCGCCAATGGATTCCAGACGCTTCCAAGCTGATGCAACCATTGTACGATGACCTTAAGACGTCAGCGTTTCCACTATGTCCCAAATCTGTGGAAGCCTTCTACGCTCTTAAACAGGCCATACAGTCTGCACCAGCTCTTGGAATCCCAAATTATCAACTACCTTTTTACTTGTTTGTCAGTGAAGTAGCAGGACATGCTTCCGGAGTCCTAGCACAAAAACATGGGGGAAGAACAAGACCAATTGGCTATTACTCTGCCCACCTGGACTCTGTGTCTCAAGCTTCCCCGACTTGCCTCAGAGCCGTTCATGCTGCACATATGCTTCTGGACAAAACTTCTGATATCATCTTAGGACATCCGGTTCTCTTAATGGCTCCACATGACATAAAAGCTATTCTAGGCCAGACTCAACCTAAACACCTGTCGCTACAGCGTCATATGAGACTCCAATGTTCCATCTTGATTCCGGATAATGTCACTCTTGTCCGCTGCAGCATCCTCAAACTGTCCTTGCTGCTTCCTCTTTCCAGGGGGGATGTGGATGATGATACTGATGCACTCGGAGAAGATGCCTCTACACACTCAGAGGATAATGACTCTCTAGAACAAATGCAGGAAGAAGCAGCCTCCAAGAAAAACATGTCTGAAGACCCACTCCCACATGCTGACCTGATGTTCTTCACTGATGGTTCCAGATTTGCAGATGAAACAGGAAGATTCCATATGGGATATGCCGTGGTTACACATGACCAGGTCATCTCAGCTGGATCGCTACCACCGCACATGTCTGCACAAGAAGCGGAACTTAAAGCTTTGACGTTGGTTTGTCAGGAAGCGACGGAGAAGGTGGTCAACATCTACACGGATTCAAGATACGCTTTTGGAGTGGCTCATGACTTTGGCAGTATCTGGGCAGCCAGAGGATACCTAATGTCCAGTGGAACTCCTGTAAAACATGCTGCTATCATACAAGAACTTGTGGCCACTCTAGATCTACCTCTGGAGGTTGCAGTGATCAAGATCAAAGCTCACAAGAGATTGGATTCTCCAGAAGCAAGGGGGAACTTCTTTGCTGACAAAACAGCAAAAACCTATGCTGCGGATCCATTTGGGGAAGAGAAAGCAGCGGTGTACGTGTCACAAGACACTGAAGAAGGGACTAAAGGCTCTGAGGATTATCCATCTACATCAAGACAAGATATCAGATGATGAAAAGAAGTCATGGCAAGAAGGAGGAGCTAAAAAGGATGAAGACGGAGTCTGGAGGATGAACAAAAAGGTCTGTCTACCCCGTAATCTGTACCCTTCAGTGACAGAATGGGCACACGGTATCACCCACAGAGGCAAGAATCAGATGAATGACCTGATTTGGAAGACTTATATGGCACCTGGAATCTCTACTGTCACCCAAAAATATTGCAAGTCCTGCCTTGTGTGTGCAACATGCAATCCAGCACCACCTCAGAAAGTTACTCAGAAACATTTGGCTAAACCACTCTATCCCTTTCAGAGAATTCAGATTGATCACATTCAAATGCCAAAAGTAGGGAAGTACGAGTATGTACTGGTAGTGACTGACATGTTCTCAGGATTGCCCGAAGCCTATCCAGTAACAAACATGACTGCCAGAGTGACTGTTAAGAGACTGATGACTGAAGTAGTATAGATATGGGGTCCCAGAGTAATTGAGAGTGACCAAGGACCTGCGTTCACTGCAGCACTGACGAAGGAACTATGGACATTGGTGGGAGCTGATTTGGGTTTACATACTCCATATCACCCCCAGAGCAGTGGGAAAGTAGAAAGATTGAATGGCACCTTGAAAAATAAAATACTGAAAGCCAGTCAGGAGGTCAGACTTCCTTGGACAGACATTTTGCCCATTGCCTTATACTCAGTCAGAAACACTCCAAGGGGTCCCACTAAACTCACACCATACGAGATTCTTTTTGGGGGGCCTCCAAGGTTGGGTCAATATTTTCCACAACAGCTATCCTTAGGAAGTGATACTCTAGTAAAATATGTCATTGCCCTTACTAAAGAACTGTCAGTAACACATGCACGAGTTTTATCATCCATTCCAGATCCAGATTCCAGTGAAGGTACCCATACTTTCCAACCTGGTCACTACGTGCTGGTTAAGAAGTTCATCAGAAAGACTTCCCTGGAGTTGAGATTTGAGGGTCCCTACCAAGTGCTTCTGACAATTCCTACTTCGGTCAAACTTGAAGGAAGACCGACATGGATACACGCCTCTCACTGCAAGAAGTTCGTGCCTCCATCAGAACCTTCTACATAATGTTGCACATATCCTTTACTTTGTGTGTTGTGCCATTCTATACTCCTTTGTAGGAGCACAACGGGTCGCAATCACCCAAACTGGGGGGTGATCACATTCTGGTATAATACTACTGCACACGTTGCTTCTTTTAAATTTGATTATTGTGATGTAGTACAGTGTGACACTAAGTGGGTTTCCTCACCTTCCACAATGAGTCAACTGGCACAACTGAGATCAGGACAATATACTGTATATGTGTTACGGGTGATGGATGGGGACAAACTTGTAGTTCATGGAGGGCGGTCGGGTTGAACACTGGTGAAGATTGAGGGCATAGATCAAACACAGCCTCAAGAAAACAGGACTCACAGGGTAAATCTCTACTCACTAGGATGACACTCTCCCGTACAAAAGTCCTCAAGCCCTGTGATACCATTGGCCAATGCAACCCTTTAGTCCTCAACCTGGAGAACCCTCAACCTGGCGATAATGGCACCTATCTGCTGGGTACATATGTAAATGGTGTGTGTGCCAGCTGTGCCCATCTAGGTCAATTCATATTAGCAGATATAAAAGAAATGTCACCAAAAGATAAAAATAAGCATTCAAACCCTCTAATGTTCCGTATCCAAAAACTTAACAAAATGACAGCCATTGCAAAACTCACATTTGAAGATATTCTTGCCATTGAAACAGGATACACTGAGACCAACTTATGGTTGAAGTGGATGAAATATACAGCCAATCAATATAATAAATCCAATTGCTTTGTCTGTGCAGGAGCGAGACCCCACTTAGGATCTGTCCCTCTAGACTTACCCGCAGATGTGGAAAAATGTTTCCTGAGTCTGTTTACTAACAAATCCCTTGATGAAACAAATTGCGAAAACTGGAAAAAGAAGTACCCCATAGTCACAAAAACACCTAGTCCAGGTGAAGGCATTACCATATACCCAGGAAAATACACCTGTTACACTAATACTGAAGGGAGCAAATTTTGGGGTATTTTCACAAAGGGATATTGCAGCAGATACAGTAATACATCCAGGGGAGACCTGATCAACAAAACCCAGTCTATTTCTGATGTTTTCTGGATATGTGGAGACATGAAGATCAGAACTCATTTAGAAGGAGAGTAGATAGGAGAATGTACACTAGCCAAAGCCATAATGCCCTTCTACATAGCAGCAGAAGGTGAGGAAGCCCTAACTTCAGAAAATCTCCACAGAACAAAACGGGAAACAAATTTGGAACCAAAAGGCAGTTTTGACCCCCACATTTATATCGATGCTATAGGAGTCCCAAGGGGGGTGCCTGATGAATTTAAAGCCAGGAATCAAGTCAAAGCAGGTTTTGAATCATTTATCTTACCCCTAGTGACTATAAATAAAAATGTAGACTGGATCAATTACATCTATTATAATCAACAGAGATTTGTCAATTACACTAGAGAAGCTCTTCAAGGTTTGGCAGACCAATTAGGCCCCACATCAATAATGGCTTTTCAAAACAGAATGGCCCTTGACATGATATGGGCAGAAAAAGGAGGTGTTTGCAAAATGGTGAAATCTGCATGCTATACCTATATTCCAGATAATACAGGTCCCACAGGGAAGGTTACAGTAGCCATAAAAAAGCTGAATTCCCTACAAAAAGAATTAAAGAAAAATTCAGGTGTAGAAGATCCCTGGGACCAATACTTTTCATGGATGAAGGGGTGGCAGAGATGGCTAGCTCAGAGAGGCGTAGTTATCCTCGTCGTCCTAATCATTGCAGCTATTATTGTTTGTTGTGTTCTTCCCTGTGTAAGGAAAATGATCGAGAAAGGAGTAAAAACATCAATTCCCATTTTCCTAGCTCAAGAGGTGAGTTATTCTGCAGACATAGAACAGCTAGGCCTTCTTCAGTCTTTTACAGTCCACAACTAGGCAGTCAGAGCAGCTGTATGCAAGTTTGTGCCTACTTCAGTCAGGGTTGCTGATCGCCTCCTGGATCTATCTCTCACATTGTAAACTGGTTAGACAGTTAGGGACAGAGTAGGATCTGACCTGCTTGTCAAAGTCCAGCAACAAAGGGAGGTTTTCCACAAGGGAAAACTTGTCTCAAACTGGTGAAAACTCCAATTCCCCCCTCCCGGACGAGACGGTCAGATCTAGGATGTGTACATCAGGGTTAGTTACATGTGTATTTTACTGTATGTAACCATGGAGATGGGAGATTGGAGAGTAATAGATCCAGCAGGTAGGAAAGTCCCGAGGACATGGGTAACGCGCTCCGATATACCTCCTCGGTATACCCATTATTGGTCACACATTCTCTGGTGTCAATAGCATCCGTGTTGTTATGAAGCCTCTGATGTCATAGTGACAGTTAACACTGGTGGGTTAGTGAACCACGGTGGGATCAAGATAAAAAAAAGGTTAATAAAGTATTTAGGGGGGACTGTTGAGGAGAGCCATAAGATGAAAAACTTAATTAACTTCAAGACATAAGACATAAGAGATTGAGAGAAGCAAATCACAACATGCACTGTTTAACCTTATATAAGTTTCCCCAGATCAAAGTGAGACACTAAAGATGGCTGCCATATCTTGTGTCAGCATGCCATGTGCTGGTATCCAAGATGATGCCCACCCTGATGACCTCATGGATCCACCCACAGTGATGCCCACCCTGATGACCTCATGGACCAACCCACCCTGATGACCTCATGGATCCGCCCATGGACTTGCTCATTGTCCAACCCACTAACCAATGGAATACATCTGATCACTCCCATTTTAGAGCTAACCGAGCCCCCTTGCAGGAGATATATAAACTTGTGTTCTGACTGAATAAAGCCCCTTGGAGCTGAGCCATAGATTGATCAAGGAGAGTTTACATCTGACTGTGTGGTGTATTTCTTTGGTGCGCACCTGATCAATATCCATTAGGCCATGAGTAGGCAACTAGAGAGTGAACATTTATTAATTGTTCAACCCAACATAACAGAAGAAATTGGACGACAAAAGTTGTTGTGCAATTTTTCCTGAGTACGCTGATACCCCATATGTGAGGGTAAACCGCTGTTTGGGCACATGGCAGAGCTCGGAAAGGAAGGAGCGCCATTTGACTTTTAAATGCAAAATTTGCAGGAATTGGGATCGGATGCCATGTTGTGTTTAGAGAGCCCCTGATGTGCCTAAACAGTGGAAACCCCCAATTCTAACTGAAACCCTAACTTAAACACACCCCTAACCCTAATCCCAACCCTAACCGTAACCATAACCACACCCCTAACCCGAACACGCCCCTAACCCTAATCCCAACCATACCCCTAACCCCACACACCCATAACCCTAATCCCAACTCTAACCACACCCCTAACACAACACACTAACCCTAATCCTAACTGTAAATGTAATCCAAACCCTATTCCTAAATTTAGCCCCATCCCTAAATTTAGCCCCATCCCTATCACTAACTTTAGCCCCAACCCTAACGCTAACTTTAGCCCCAACCCTAACTTTAGCCCCAACCCTAACTTTAGCCCCAACCTTAACCCTAACCCCAACCCTAACTTTAGCCCCAACTCTAACCCTAACTTTAGCCCCAACGCTAACCCTAACCCTAATGGGAAAATTAAACTACATTTTTTTATTTTATTATTTTTCCCTAACTAAGGGGGTGATGAAGGGGGTTTAATTTACTATTTATAGTTGGTTTTTAGCGGATTTTTATGATTGGCAGCTGTCACACACTAAAAGATGCTTTTTATTGCAAAAAATTGTTTTTGCATCTCCACATTTTGAGAGCTATAATTTTTCCATATTTTGGTCCACAGAGTCATGTGAGGTATTGTTTTTTTTTGGGACGAGTTGATGTTTTTATTGGTACCATTTTCGGGCACGTGACATTTTTTGATCGCTTTTTATTCCGATTATTGTGAGGCAGAATGACCAAAAACCAGCAATTCGTGAATTTCTTTTGGGGGGGGCATTTATACCGTTCCACATTTGGTAAAATTGATAAAGCAGTTTAATTTTTAGTTTCAGTATGATTACAGCGATACCTCATTTATATCTTTTTTATGTTTTGGCGCTTTTATATGATAAAAACTATTTTATATAAAAAATAATTATTTTTGCATCGCTTTATTCTGAGGACTGCAACTTTTTTATTTTTCCGCTGATGATGCTATATGGTGGTTCATTTTTTGTGGGACAAGATGACGTTTTCAGCGGTACCATTTTTTTCTATCCCTCTTTTTGATTGCGTGTTATTCCACATTTTGTTTGGTGGTATGATATTAAAGCGTTGTTTTCGGCTTAATTTTTTCACGGTGTTCACTGAAGGGGTTAACTAGTGGGACAGTTTTATAGGTCAGGTCGTTACAGATGCGGCAATACTAAATATGTGTCCACAAAAAAAGAAGAAGTAGAATGGCACCAGGTAAGGCGATGGCCAATGGATAGTGAGCAAAATGCTAGACAGGCAGATATCTCATGTGACCATAAAGCGGTGGTGGTTTCAACTCGCACTGCGGTGCTCAACCAAAAAGTAATCCATAATGAAAAATATAAAGAAAAAGAAAAAGTTGCACTCACCAAGCGATACGTTTAAAAGTCTTTTTATTCTCCCACTTGGCGGGGTGAGGACATGCCTCAAGGGCAGCGGGTATACACGAATGTGCAAGAAGCAAACTGGACGACGGCCGTTTTGCACCAACTGCACTTTAACGGGTCCTGGACATCGCTTTACAGACATTAATAGCATTGTCCCCATTGGGACTCACAATTTAAATTTCCTATCAGTATGTCTTTGGAGTGTAGGAAGAAAAATAAGTAATGGGCAGAAACCCTCGCAAACACAGAGAGAACAACATACAAACTCTTTGCATGATGCTGTCCTTGGTGGGGTTGGAGCCAGCACTGCAAGACTGCTAATGTTTTTACATTGATGACTCAACATTCCCAGGGTTGGAAGCCTCTCACTCCAATACACACTGTGTGCCTCACTGCTGTTTTGGGTAAAAACACTTAAGATTATTTCCAAGCATGTTTTGATACTGCAGCATGGGTGTGTCCCTTTCCAGAGGGGGAAGCAACTGGAAAAATGTACTTTTGTATCGTGGATTGAACAGACTGGCAACCCAGTAGTCAGCACTATTTTGAATTCCAACTATATGGGCAACAATCATTTAAATATGAGGAGAACTTAAGTCATAATTTATCTCAAAATATAAATATTTAATTAAGGCTAGATATTTACCACAGACTAAATACAAATGCATACAATAGGATATGATAAAATAGTGTGATCCCCAAAAAAAGTAGTAACAGTCACAGGGTGGATCAGGACAACATATTATGCTAAGTAATTGCATATACATGTAGAAAGCAATGCACATAAGCAATGTAACTTAAACAGGTAGGACAATCAGTTAGTCACTTGTTTGTACCAAGACTAATCTGTTCCACCTATAACTATCACCATGTTTAGTGCTAGCATGCATTGCTAAAAACAATTACAATGTATCAGATATAAGTAACATAAGATAATCATCAATAAATAAAGGGTTAATTAACCATATTATGTCTCCTCTTGTCCATGATAAAAGTATAAAGACTCACTTCCTCAAGTGGGCAACAATCATGTTGCAGATAGTGCTGCAAGAAGGTGCTCATGGGTCAGTCTCTTTCATGAGGTCCATAGTGTGTTGGTGGCTGCATAACACTCAAGCTTGCTTCTTCCATCCCCTCCTTGCAACCATGACAATAGAGAGAGAATCATTATCCTCTTTATCTCCTAACTGTTGCATGCCCATCACCTCTTCCTACTTGTCCTTCTCCAATTGTTCCTCTCATGGCAACCGCCTGTGAGAAGACAGACCTGAACTTAGAGATATTTAAACTTTTCCGCATCCTCCTCTGCTTCCTTCTCTTCACCTGGGACCATCACCTCCTCCCACAGACTATTCAAAGTGTGCTCTAGTATGTAGATGACAGTAATAGTGATGCTGATGATAGCATTGTCAGCACTAACCATCTTAGTAGCCATTTTGAAAATGTGCAGAAGGGTGCAAAAGTCCATTCCCACAAGTGTGAATTGCACCATGTCCGTACTGTGTTATGCCAGGCTATGCAAAATGTCATACTGCACCAGGTCTTGGAACTGCTTCCACAGTCACTGCAACATGTGCAGAGTTGAAGTCCATGGTGAAGTCACATCGCATATCAACCAGTTAACCTCTATTGATATCTTAACCAACTTAGGTGCAATTGTGGAAGTAAGCACATGACTACAGTGGTTTCTGCATTAGCGCATCTAGGCTGGGACAGTGGCAGAGGAATTGCTGTACCATCAGGTTGCAGATGCTGGCCATGCAAGGCACATGTGTGAGGTTGTCCCGGCATAGGGCCACCACCAGGTTTGCACTATCATCGCACACAGCCTTTCCTGGCTCCAGGGTGAGTGGAGACATTGCCCATGCTCTGCATGGATAGCTGTCCACAAATTTTGATCTGTATGACTGCAATCTCAAAGGCATATTAATTTAAACACTTACTCAAATAAATGTCCAAAAATAGAAATAATGGCACTTCCAAAACATGAAATGCAGACCAAAGGAGGCAGTGTATATACCGTCCGTCACCTAAATGAAGCGAACCATAAGTAAAATACAAATTGACTTTATTAGAAACAATTGGAAAATATTAAAAAGACCACATCCATAATATACATAAACATACCCCAAGGGGGAACAACCCAATAAGAAACAGACCAAAATTAGGGCACAATATGAGACTTATAAAAGCAGGTCACAATTAAAAAGCGAAACAAAAAACACAAAAAAAACCTCACAATGGGAATTATCTCCCAATAACAATGTGCTCACAGCATCTGTCCAAGTTATCTTCCCATTAGAGAAATATATCAATATACCAGTATACTTAAACCCGCCTAAGTGTGACTGCCAATATAAACAGTGTGATCATAGCTAGTGTTGAGCGATACCATCCGATACTTGAAAGTATCGGTATCGGATGGTATCGGCCGATATCCGAAAAATATTGGATATCGCCGATACCGATACCCGATACCAATACAAGTCAATGGGACACAAGTATCGGAAGCTATCCTGGATGGTTCCCAGGGTCTGAAGGAGAGGAAACTCTCCTTCAGGCCCTGGGATCCATATTCATGTAAAAATTAAAGAATAAAAATAAAAAATATCGATATACTCACCCCTCCGGCGGACCCTGGACCTAGCGGTGTTAACCGGCAGCCTCCGTTCCTAAGAATAAGCGAGTGAAGGACCTTCGATGATGTGATGGCTTGTGATTGGTCGCGTGACCGCTCATGTGACCGCTCAAGCGACCAATCACAAGACCGCGACGTCATCGCAGGTCCTTCACTCGCTCATTCTTAGGAACGGAGGCTGCCGGTTGCAGCCAGGGCGCGTCAGAGGGTGAGTATATCCCTATTTTTTTTTTTTATTCTTTATTTTACACATGAATATGCATTCCAATCCCGATTCCCGATATCGCAAAAGTATCGGAACTCGGTATCGGAATTCCAATACCGCAAATATCGGCCGATACCCGATATCGTATCGCTCAACACTACTCCTGATTCGCAACATTGTAATTTCTTTCAGCAGGAGAAAATTTATTGGAGAAATAGGCACAAGGTCTTAAGTTAGTCAAAGTGACGGGTCCCTGAGACAGCACCTTCCCCACTCCTACCTCCGATGCGTCCACCTTTACAATGTATGGTTCAGATGGATCGGGCTTAACCAACACAGGAGCAGACATAAAACATTTATTCAATGTAGAAAAGGCTACAACTGCCGGAGATGACCAGTTTTTAAGATCAGCCCACTTACAAGTGAGATCATTGAGAGGCTTGACCACCTGATAAAACCCCCTAATAAATTTGAGATAGTAATTGGCAAAACCAAAAAAACGCTGAAGACCCTTAAGGTCTCTGGGTTGCACCCAATCAACATTGGCCTGTACCTTTCCAGGGTCCATACAAAACCCCTTGGTAGAAAGGATGAACCCCAGAAAGGACAGCTCTTGGACACAAAATGAACACTTCTCTGGTTTAGCGAACAGAGAGTTCTCCCGCAACCTCTGAAGAACTGCATTCAAATGACCCATGTGAGATTCTTTGTCAGATGAAAATACAAGAATGTCATCTAGATTTACCACCATAAAGTGACCAATGAAGTCAGAAAATACAACATTAATGAAATTTTGAAAAACCGCTGGTGCATTCATGAGACCAAAGGGCATGACCAAATTTTCAAACAAACCCTCAGAGGTGAGAAATGCCATTTTCCACTCATCCCCTTCCTGAATTCGGAAAGATTATACGCTCTACTGAGGTTCTAATTGGAAAACCACTTAGCCCCACATAATTGGTTGTAGCAATCAGGAATAAGTGGGGGGCTATGTATTTCTCACTGCAATTTTATTTAGTTCCCGAAAATCGAGGCAAGAGCGTAAACCACCATCTTTTTTTGGACAAAAAAGAATCCAGCAGCCACAGGAGAGACAGAGTGATGGATGTGACCTTTACGTAAACTTTCTAACATATAATCTTTCATAACAGTACATTCCGGGCCGGAAAGATTGTATAAACATGCCTTGGGCAATTTAGCACCCGGAATAAAATGAATAGTACAATCATAGGGGCGATGTGGTGGCAAGACCTCAGCCTCATTTTTGGAAAACGTGTCCTTAAAATCTTTTAGGCACTCCAGAATACCCTCCAGATTAACGATCGACACCAGAACAGCATAAAGACAACCATTTGAACAATTAGTAACCCATTTCACAATATCCTGAAATTCCCAGTCAATAACAGGATTATGCAACTGTAATCAGGGGAACCCCAACACCAGTCTCGCTGGAAGATTATCCAGAACATAACATGAAATGCGTTCCTAAAGCAAGTAACCCACCTTGAGGAGAAACTCCTCCGAGACAAGCTTAATAATATTCTTAACCAGTGGTGTCTTATCAATGGTAATCATATGAATTGGGATTTCAAGTCTAACTTTCCCTATCTTACTCTTGGACTCCAAGCTAGAATCAATGAAGCTCATGGATGACTCACAGTCCACGAAAGCTAAAATGGATGTGTAACCATCCCCACAACAAGGTTCCACCTCCAACAAAATCTTTTGAAATGAGGAAAAGGGTACCTGAGAGTCTGGGTGACCTCCTCGGCAACCAGGCAGACTTAAGCATTTCCCGACAACTTGTTATTTGGTGGGCAAGAGGGGCAGTCCTTTTTCCAATGTCCAGGATTTCCACAATAAAAACATAATCTCCCTTCATGCCGTCGCTTCCTCTCCTTCTCCCTGAGGTTAGTGACTCCAACCTCCATAGGTTCCATATATGGCATCACATTAGAATTAGCAGGATGTAAAGGAACCTCTCACTGAATTACACCTCTCTCCCACAACCTCCGATCCATATGAATGACCTCAGTGATAGCCTCCTCCAAGGAGCTGGGTGGTGGATGGAGAGCCAGAGCATCCTAAAGATGATCTGACAGTCCTCTCCTGAACTGATATCTTGGCACAGAGTCGTTCCAGGGCACTTCGGTGGACCACCATCTAAACTCTGAACAATACCATTTGGCAGTGAGTTTACCCTGGGAGAGACCCATGATCATGTCCACTGCCACCCTGAAATAGTCTTGTTTGTCAAAAATCAGTCCTAAAGCCTCAAAGAACCTATCTACAGACAAACATTTAGGGACAGTAGCAGGTAAAGAAAAAGCTCAAGTTTCAGGACCCTCCCGGAGTAAAGAAACAATTATCCCCACCCATTGACTATCTTCACCTGAGAATCGGGGTCAAAGGGAGAAAAGCAGTTTACAACTCTCCCTAAATGTATGGTACTTCTCCTTTTCTCCAGAGAAGGTATCTGGGAGCCTGACCATAGGTTTAGGAGAGTGTAACAAGACATCCATGGGGTCCGAGTGCTTACAGGCTGATTGTGTAGTAGAACCCCAAAAAGACTTAACAGTCTCAGTAAGTTTCCCTCTGAGGTTGATTATGGGAAGTGGCCAGGGCTCTATGTTCCACAGACAATTCCTGCATCATTTGAGTCAAATTAGACATCTGATCCGCCAGGGTAAAAAGCAGAGTCAAATCCAAACACACAGGGAAACACAGAGTCGGGGCAGAAAGAGAGGAATGAACAGACACGGGCAAAGACAGTTAAATGCAGCAGGACAAATCAGGGTTTCTTCAGCACCAGCTACACATGCCGAAACCAGGAAATATATCTGACACTGCCTGCAGGATGCAGCACAGAGAAATAGCAGACCTGACACCGGAACAAGGCAGAGAAAGTAAATTCCTGACATGACCAGACTGGAGAAAGGAAGGACAAGACCCAAAACCCATGTAGAAAAGCAACAACCAACAGCACTCAGATGACTGGGATGCACGCTCCAAAGTCCATGGATCCCACTGGACCAATACTCACAAATATAGAAAAGGAAGCAGCATCCATTCCGGTCATGTGACCACGTGCACGTGATGTGTCTTGTGCGCGCGCTCTGGCGGTCTTTGGCCGGCGGATATAGCGTCGTAGATACATGTTGTTAGACATGGGGTGATTGGCTGTTATGGGCTGAAGTGCCGATATGAAGACTTCCTGGGATTGGATGAGATGTCTGTTTACGAATACAGAACAGATGATTGGTGGAATGTTACCATGACAATCAAACAGCTATGTTACGATTGGAGCATTTCTTTAGGAGTTACATACTTCTTGGATACTGTATATATTTCCTATATGTCACATAATGCACTGTTTGTATATTGTCTGTATTTTAAGGTTTAGCTACGTTGTATATTTTTTTTGCTCTTTTAAATGATTGAATAAAGGCCGCCCCTTGATGGTGATTGGTGCCTGTTTTGGCTCCACACTATTTAAGGTGGCCATTTGAACTATGTTGTATACTTGACAAAGGCCATGTCTGGCCAAAACGTTGTATGATCAGATGGCAGAATAATGCATTATATGGTTAGGGCGGTTTTATTATCGCAATACGTACTCTAGCTGATATGCATCAATCTTTATTGCACAGATGCAGAGACTGGTAACATTCACGACCGCAACATATTATTTATTACTATCCCATTCTGTGAGCCTGTAGCGTTAGATGCACTGTTGGATATAGTCACTTGTTACTATTTTTCTGTACTATATGTGATAAATCTTTTTAGGTGGAAATTGAAAGTTTTCAATAAATATATTTCAATGTTACCTGCATGGCTAGTTTTTGACTCCTGTCCCTCCAATATTTGCTACCATAAGTAAGATGCTGGGTGAGAAGGAGACAACTGTTGGTGCAATAGTAAGAAAATAGAAGAAATATAAAATCACTTTTAATCGACATTGATCTGAGGCACCATGTAAAATCTTGTCAGGTATCATGGATCATGAGGATGGTAAGAGATCAGCATAAAACTACACGGGGGGAACTTTTTAATGATCTCAAGGCAGCTGGGACCAGAGTCACCAAGAAAACCATTGGTAACACATTACGCCGCAAAGGTTTAAAATCCCGCAGTGCCCGCAAGGTCCCCCTGCTCAAGAAGGAACATCTGCAGGCCCATATGAAGTTTTCCAATGTACACCTGGATGGAGGGAGTTGAAGCTTCGAATTGCCAAGCGACAGCCTCAAAATCTTAATGATTTAGAGATGATCTGCAAAGATGAGTAGACCAAAATTCCTCCTGACTTGGGCGCAAACCTCATTGTCAACTACAAAAAATGTTTGACTGCTGTGCTTGCCAACAAGGGTTTTGCCACCAACTATTAAGTCTTGTTTGCCAGAGGGATCAAATCCTTATCTCTCACTGCAAAATGCAAATACACTTACATAATTTATACAATGTGATTTTCTGAATTTTATTTTTGACATTCTATCTCTCAATGTTAAAATTAACCTACATTATATAGACTGTTCATGTCTTTGTCTGTGGGCAAACATACAAAATCAGCAAAGGATCAAATACTTATTTCCCCCACTGCATGTACTTTGTTAACTAGTTTTCTTTCAAATATTAAAAAGGTTTGATGAATGTATTCAGAACACACAAGGGCAGATCAATAGGTTGCAATCCTCTAAAAACCAAAAATGTCAGATCGATAAGATGTTGTACTTTATCAAAGCAGAAGATGTTACACTCAATAATGGTCAATTTATTTAAAGCTATGAAACAGCAGACCATATTACTTTACCTATGATGACTAACTCAGCCTAAAATATCATACATTGATTGCACAGCTTGTTATAGAGATACATTGTACGCAACTAGACATAACATGACTGCTTTTTCAGACATTTATCTAGACATATAGTTGTGGCTTTTAATACTTGAATGCTTTCCCAAGAAGACATTTGTGTCCTGTGGAGTTGAACCTTATGTGTTTTGAGTAAGCAATGGAACATTGAAACATGTACGTTGACTAAATTAACTCAGAATCTGAAAAACATGTAATGTATAATATTAAAATGTATGATACTGTCTCCTTGGCTATTTTGGGGTTTAAGTCTAAAGCAGATAAGCATAAATTATAATAAGACCCAGTATTGCAAAAAAAGTATTATTACTTGTGATGAGCAAACCAATTCTAAATCAAAATTTTCTTCAAATTTTCCAAAATTCATAGATTGAGGCAAAACCAAATTTTGGATGATTTGTGTAAATCCAACAAAATGGTGGTAAGCTAACTGGCTGTCATTTAAATGGATTAGAAATGGCTGGAAAGACATCAATTTTTTTTACAGTATATTTACCATGTCCCAGCCCTCGCATACCTCCTCTCCACTCTGGTCTTCAGATCTCTTCTCCTGCCGCATTACAGCATCTGTGATGGATAGGCCTCAAAATATTATGACATTATATTGTTGCATGTGTTTGTCCCTTTTCTATTTAAAACTATTTTTAAGCTATGTTTATAATCCTCTGGGGCCTGGTCATATTCAATTCACAGTAAGTAAATTTGTTGCACATATAATTTCCTGGACAAATTTGAGCAGTTTTGCAGCATCAAATTCCAGGAGATTAACTTATCACTAATTCTAATATCTAAAAAACTTTATGAATTACTCCTTTTACATAACAGAGTCTTTAAGACGGATCTCAATTTTATCCTCCATTTAATAAAAAGAGGAGTTTCTTAAAGTATCCCTGTTGTCATAACTTTTTTGCAATAATCAGTAATACTTTTGATAAATTAATCCTTTAAATACATATATTGAAGGGGTGAAAAATAATTCAGAATTTTGTATGAAAAAATGTTTTTGCCTTTGTTGCCATTCTGCAAGACCAGTAATATTCTCATTTTTGGGGATCTGGGGTTACGTGAGGGCTTATTTTTTTGCACCCTGAGATACTGTTTTTATTGATACCGTTTTAGGGGTAGATACTTTTAGTGTCGAGTTCCCACCGTTGCACAGGGGGAATCTCAAACCATGTCTGCTGCAGTCTCCCATTCTCCTACAGGTGCAGTAGAGCCTGCTCAGCAGAGACGTCGATCCCGGGATCCGGCTCAAGCAGATACTGTGCATTTGGTTACAGCTGCTTTTCCAGGCTCAGCCTTTGTAACCAGCATTGATCAGCGGCGAGCAGATGTTCCAAGGACTAAGTCCTGCTTTTCTTCTACTGAGCATGCCCATGGGATGACCTCTCATTGGACGTCGGGGGTCACATGCTCAGGTCTTGTAGTGGCTCCGATTGGATCACTTGGAAGGTTCCGAAAGGCTACAGCTATAAAACGTTTGCATGGCCACTCGGCCATGTACTAGTTTAAATCTGAAATCGTGTGTGAGTGGATGTATGACAGAAACTGAAACTGGTGAAAGTTCCTTTATCTTTCCCATCCCTAGTGTTGTTGAAGGTACTTGGGTGATTGAGCTACCTAGCGCCAGATTGTGCCATCCGGCACTAGACACGAATTACTGCATCAATTAGCAGCCACCGCCAGTGCGGCACCGTGCGCAAACAGTGCGCTTTCCTAGCCCTAGTTAGGGTGGTTAGTGGCATCCACTAGAGTGGCGCTGTACGAACTCTGTGTGGTAAATCTTTAGTCAGTCCTAACAACTGGTCTTTGTAGGGTGGGAACTCCCACTTGGACTCAGCATCTGACTCAGGGCGTCCTCAGGCGCGGGCTCAAAAGCAACCGAGGGTCAGAGCGAGTCCAATCACCAGCATAGAGGGGGTGAATCATAGGGATCCCTCCAGCATCCATCAGCTGCATGCTGTGACTATTAACAGGGCACAGCGTTCATTTAAGTGACTCTGTGTAGCAACAGAGTTCGTTTCCATTCACACTGGGTGAGGTCTAACCCACGTGTGAGCAAGCGTTCATCTGCCATTACTCAGCAGCAGGTTCTATCTCTGCACGGTGGACTCCGGGCTGCGAATGCACCTCATATCTCCCTTTATATTATTTGATGTGTTCCGCTAGCTTTAACAGATACTATCTTTTGATCGCTTGTTATTGCATTTTGTTGCAATGTTGCAGCGACCAAAGAAAAATTAATTCCGGTTCTCATTATGTCGTTTACCGATCCAATTAATTTATTTTTCATCTTCATGAATCGGACATTTATGAATGCAGTTATACCAAATATATGTATTTTTCGTTTTGTTTCAATTGTTTTATTTTTAAAGTTGAGTGGTTTCAACTTTTGTGGGTTTTTTTTGCTTTTTACTTTATTTAATAGTCCCTTTAGGAGTTTTAAAGCAACGATCGATCAACTTTGCTATGTATAGCAAAACGTATGATCTCCTATGAACTGCCACTAGACAGCATTCACAGGAGTATTATATTGACAGGCACAGGGGTCTCCTACTTGTCATGGCAACTCATCAACGCCTCTCGATCACGTGACAGGGGCGCCAATGGGCGATGCTTATAATGCTGCTGCCAGTGATTGATCTCGGATCCAACCGCAGTTGTTAGAGGCACTTGATTAATTAACCCCTTAATGACCTCAAATACATAATTTTACTGACCTGAGATATAAGAGAATAGCATCCTCTGAAAGGTGACAATCCAGCAGCTATCAGCTGTACGCTATAGCTGATAACTTGCTGCATCAGCAAAGACCAGCGTTGGCACCGACCATCACCTTTTAACCCGTTCGATGCTGCTGTCAAAAGTGACTACAGCATCTAGATGTGGCTCCCTCTTTAACCCCATTGACATTCTGAAATTATGATTGTGTGGTCCTGATGTTTGCCATTGTAATTCACAGTCAAATAGCGGCCTTAGAGTGTGTCGGCTATAGAGGCCTGTTCAGAAGTTTGAAACATTTAGGTGGTAAAAATATTGTTTTTTTTCCTGTCATGCCACTTTAATTAATTCATGAACAGCACCTGAAGGGTTAATTAACTACCTGATGGCAATTTTGAATATATTAAGGGGTTCTGTTTTTAAAATGATATCACTTTTGTGGGTTTTCCAATATATAGGACCCCCAAAGTCACTTCAAAACTGAAAAAATTAAAAATTACAGCTACATTTTTAAAACTTCTAAAATGCTAGCAAAAAAAAGAGCGTTTCTCAAATGGTGCTGATGTAAATCAGACATGAGGGAAATGTTATTTATTAATGTTTTTGTGTGGTATGATTATCTGGATTAAAGGGATAATCATTCAAAGTTTGAAAATTGCAAATATTTTAAAATTTCTGCAAATTTCTGATTTTTTTTAATAAATATATACAAAACATAGCAACCTAAATTTACCATTATCATAAAATATAATGTGGCACGAAAAAATAATCTCAGAATCAGTGGGATATGTTGAAACATTCCTGGTTATTACCACATAAAGTGGCATTGGTTAAATTTAATAATTTTGTCCTGGTCACTAAGGGGCTAAATTAGTCATCTAGTGCGGGGAAAGATACGGGTTCAGTGCCGAGGCCCGCATCAAAAGCAAGGACACAGCTGATGACATAAATATACATCATCAGTCATTAAGGGGTTATACATTATTGCTTAAAACTGCCATTTTTCAACTAAATTAATTTAGATGTACATATATTTTTAAGTAGAAAAAGTTGAATGGTAATGTATGTTGTATTGCTAAATCAGCAGAATTCTATGATATCCCACAGACTCATAAACAAATTGTTAATAAGTAGTGATGACCGAACATGCTCAGATAAGGTGCTATATGAGCTTGCTCATGTGCTAACCGAGAGTCTTTGGCATGCTTGAACATATTTTTCCACCACACCGAAGACACCCGGTTAGCATATGAGCACGCTCATATAACACCGTATCCAAGCACGTTCGCTCATCACTATTAATAAGTTCTATGTGACGTCTCTTAAAGAAAGAATAGTCATAATGATCTTCTCAGAAGTCAAAGATACATATAATAATATCCCACAGCTGAAGTATTTGATCTCAGGCCAATAATTTCTAGAATGAAGAGGTTTTAAAGAGCACTTAAACTATTTTGCAAAGTGATTTCTGCTACTGAACGTGTAATAAAACATTTAACACGTACTGCAAAGAGTACAATGGTCCTCTGCTTGTAATACTTAAAAAAAAAGTTTAATTTTTACAATTATATAAGCAGTTACAAAATTAAAGAATATATATGTAATATGCCAACAACTCCTTCATTCCTGAAAATAAAGAATCCACTGTCTTAGATTCCATCACAGATTTTCTGAGTAGAGATTCTGTATCTGTAATTACATTCATTGTGGATGGAAATGTCATTGCAGAAGGAAAAGATCAGAACAGGGCTTTTGCCTTTTTTTAGGACATTATGGGGGTTTCAGACCCCAGATCCTGACCAATTCTTTACTGATAACGTATACTTAAAAAGGACATGTCAACAGGATTTTGCTAAGTAAACTTTAGGACAAAAAAATAAGAGAAAGAACCAGGTCTAATTAATTGAAAAAAACTATAAAAATTAGCTTTTGCTGTGTTCATTAAAAAAAGACAACACAAAATATCATATAGGTGAGTGGATCAAGCCAGGGTTGTAAACAGTTACATGTCAGCACAGCTATATATAAACTAATTGACTAGTTATACAGAAATGATCTAGAGAAAAACAAAAACTGATCCTCTCTTCTCCAACCTGACAGCAGAGGTTGGCGGCACTCTAGGGGATACGTTGTGGAGCTCCTGCTCCACGTAGCCTGCCCCTTCTTGACCCTGTAAAGGATATCCCTCATCAAAAGCCAACACCCAAGCAAAGTGCTTTAGGCCAGTATCACACGTCCAGATAATTCCGGTACCGGAAAAAATCGGTACCGGAGTTATCCGTGTCCGTGTGTCCGTGAGCTCACGTAGGCCATCCGTGTGGCACACGTGCGGCAGCCGTGTGCCGCCTGGGTACCACACGGACCGTGCAGGAGAGACAGCGCTGCGCTGTCCCCTGCATCGTGCTGAAGCCGCGAATCATATCTTCTGTGCAGCAGCGTTTGCTGTAAAGAAGATATGAATAATCAATTTTTTTAGTGGTATTTCGTGTTTAAAATAAAGCTCCATGTCCCCACCCCCTGTGCGCCCCCTGCTGTTCTTAAAATATTCACCCGGCTCCCTCGTTGGCTGTCGCTGCTTCCTGTCCTGGCCGCACCTTCTACTGTATGCGGTCACGTGGGTCCGCTCATTTACAGTAATGAATATGCGGCTCCACCCCTATGGGAGGTGGAGCCGCATATTCATGACTGTAATCGGAGGCCCCACGTGACCGCATACAGTAGAAGGTGCGGCCAGGACAAGAGTTGAATCGCGGCTTCAGCACCATGTGGGGGGGACAGCGCTTACTGGAGCGCTGTCTCCTTCACGGCACACGGAGAATGTCCGTGTGCGGTACGTGTTTTACACGGACCCATTGACTTTAATGGGTCCATGTAATACGTGCGCTCCCACGGACACTGACATGTCTCCGTGTTTGGCACACGGAGACACGGTCCACAAAATATCAATGACATCTGCACAGATGCATTGATTTTAATGTGTCTACGTGTGTCAGTGGCTCCGGTATGTGAGGAAACTGTCACCTCACGTACCGGAGCCACTGACGTGTGAAACCGGCCTTAAGCAGTATCTGAACCTTAGAGGTTACTATAGTCTATATGTGACTATACCTCAGTGGGTGCAGATTATATAATATAAAGCGATGCAGAGAGTACTCACTGCATATTATGAAAATCCTTAAAGATGTATTCAAAGGAGGACTAAACATTCAGAAAGGCATATGGCAAAATAGTTTGTCTCTAATCAATAGAGCATTATATATTGCATCATACAAAGATAGGCATACATAATCTGGTATTCTCCTCAATAGATAATTTTGCAAGGCTCTATTAGTGAGGATTAGAAGGATGGATGCCTACCTGGGTCAAACTATCATAGTAAAAAGCCCTTCCCACTAAGGGTATGTGCACGCGTTGCCGATTTGCCTGCATAATTTTCTGCACAGAATCTGCACCTCTTGGCAGAAAACGCAGGTAAAAATCCGCACATTTTTTATGCGTTTTTGATGCAGATTTTATGCATTTTTTCATGCGGATTTGTATGCGATTTTGTTACCTAAATAAAGATCTATTTAAAAAAAAAGAATTGTGATTTAATTTCTTTGTCCAACCTCTTATTTTACATACTCCTTGGAAGAATAGTGTTTACACACACAGACAGACAAATATAGATAGATAGATAGCTAGATAGATAGATAACTAGAAAACATGGTACATAAATAAAGACACACACACAAAAAATCTGCACGCAATATCTTTAATTTAAAAGAAAAATGGTTTGGGCTCCCATGCAGTTTTCTGCACCAGAGAGGGAAAGCCGATGGCCGGGGACAATATTTCTAGCCTGGGAAGGGGTAATACACATGGGGCTTCCAAGGCTATGAATATTAGCCCGCAGCTGTATATTTAGCATTTACTGGCTATTAAAATAGGGGAACCCCAAAAACAATGACTTGGGGTCCACCTAATTTATAGCCAGAAAGGCTATGCATTCTAGGCTGATATTCATAGCCTAGAAAGGGGCCATGGTTATGGGCCCCCCTGGCTAAAAATACCAACACCCAGCCGCTCCAGAATTGGCGCATCTCTACGATGCGCCAATTCTGCCACTTAGCCTCTCTCCCCAATGTCGTGTAGCGGTGGCATATGGGGTAATAAGGGGTTAATATCACCGTTGATTGTAAGGTGACATTAAGCCTGGTTAATAATGGAGAGGTGTCAATAAGACGCCTATCCATTATTAATCCTATAGTTATTAAGTTATAATTAATATTATTAATGGGTTAAAAAAGACACAGGCAGAAAAACGTATTTTAATGAAATAAAACACTACATATTTTTTCATAATTTTTATTCCACACCTAATCCAATCAAAGCCATTGATCACTTGCAAAAAATAAAAAAAACAAACACAAATACTCCCTGTTCTGATGTAGTCCCTCTTTAATAATGTGTGTCCCATAACAATCTCTCCTATAGAGTGGTCACATCAGCAGATGTCACCACTCTATATGGCCTCTGATGACACACTGACCGGAGATAAACCTCCCGCAGTGTATCATCGGAGTTTTCATTATGGCACTACAGCCATGAGAAAATTCTCATGCTGTAGTGCCGCAAGTGACAGGTGAACTCAGGTGACCTGTCGGTGGCTGAGTGATACAGTGTGGAGGATTATCTCTGTCATTGTATCACCGGAGCCCGGTGCTTTGAGAGCAGTTCCATCTGCTGATGTGACAGCTTTCCACAGGAGATCGTTGTGGGACAATCGTTATTAATTGGATTAGATTGGACACAGGGAGTATATTGTTTGTTTATTATTTTAATTTTATTTGCAGATGATCGATGGCTTCGGGGATTCGGTGTATATGGTAAGTTTGTACGATATATGTACTGTATGTGTTTTTTTTAACATTCAACACAACAGCCGGATGATGGGATGATGGGACTACTTTCCCATCATTGGCTAATGGTGTCACTGTAGCAGGTATAGCCAGATTGGATTAGTAGTCCCATCGGACAATGCTTGCCTAGACACAGACATACACACAACCCCGCACACAGACACAGATTCACGCAGACATCGACACATACACATACACACAGACCCCCGCACACACACATACACGCACATAGCTCCGCCCACACTCCACCCACACATTTCCCTCCTCCCAATCTGCAGCAAATCCGCAGATCTTTTTTACATCTGTGGTTTTGCTGCCCATGTGCCTGACTCAATGGAAGTCAATGGGTGCAGAAACACTGCAGATCCGCAAAAAGAATTGACATGCTGCGGGAAAAAAAGCGCTGTGTTTCTGTGTGGATTTTTCTGTAGCATGTGCACAACAAATCTCCATTTCCCATAGATAAACATTGGCTGTGCACTACACTGCGGATTTAATGTGAATCCATGCAGCAAAAAACGCTGTGGATCTGAATCTAAATCTGCAATGCAATAATAGCAGAACACTTTGCAGGCCATTATCTAATGCAAAAGACCATATACAAATATACCAACCCATCTGTGTACAGAGAGCACTAGAATGAACATGATTTTAGATTAAACAAGGTTTGATAAAAATAAAGCATGGTATAATTTTAATGAATCTACCATGAAGACATCCATAATAAAGTTAATAGTCAAGATGCATATGGTGTAACTTATCTTAGGTAGAATTCCCCATCCTGATGCATTTCTCCCCTTTCCTGTGGCATAAAGGGTTCATCAGGGGATTGTAGCGTGAGGGGCAGAGCTTGAGGCAGCTCCAGCCAGTTGGACCACAAGTATCACTCTCTATATATCTCTATATATTGTAAAATCTTGGCACCCACTGAGATATAGTCACATATAGGCTATAGCAGAGATCCCCAACCTTTCTGACCTTGAAAGCCAGATCCAGCTATGAAAGAGCATCATGAGCCACATTCAGCTCTGAGAGAGGGTCGCGAGCCACAACCAGCTCCTTCCCTACTCACAGTAGTGACACCAAGAGCCTCCATTACTGGTATAATGACTACCAAAGCTTTTCCACTAAAATCACACCAAGGCAGTATGCCAAGCTCCATGGACTCCTATATCATCCACATTCAGATCTGCTCTTCTGTACAGGGCTACACACAAAAATCACCATTTAGAGAGCAGCTCTTAATAGTTATTTACACCTGGTGCTAATGCACCAAGCGGGCTGGCAGCCACACATCACAGGCTCGCGAGCCACATGTGGCTCCCGAGCTACAGGTTGGGGACCGCTGGGCTATAGTAACCTATCAGGTTTAGATACTGTTGTTGAACATAAAGCTCTTTATTTGGGTGTTGATGTTGGCTTTCAGTGAAGGATATCCTTTACTGGGTCAATCAGGGACAGTTGCAGAGTGGGGGCACCACAATGTATCCTCTATAGTGCGAACCTCTGCTGTCAGATAGGGGAAAGGAGGATCAATTTATGCTTTCCCCTAGATCATTTCTAGATAAGTAGTCAACTAGTTTATATATAGTTCTGCTGACATGTAACTGTTTGCGATCCTGGCTTGATCCACTCACCTATATATTATGTGCTGGCTTTTTTAATGAATACAATAAAATCTAATTTTTATAGATTTTAATTGCTTGTTTTTTTCATTTAAGTAAACTTCAGGCATTGCCATGTTAGTGCTGTTACATTGATTCAAAATCTGTCTTGTGGTTCTTGTGGAATCAGTGCTAGACGTTTCCAGTCAATGAGATTCTCATGCTCAGGAGAGGTACTGTAGGCAGAGTCTTATCTTACTGCTCTAAGCCAGAGAAACCAAGGAAAAACCTGCCCACAAAGACAAAGAGACAGACAGAAAGACAGACAAAGAAACACGTATAGACAATGACAGACAGAGTCAGACTCTCTGTCTGTTTCTCTCTGTCTGTCTCTCTCTGGCTCTCCCTGTATGCTTCTGCGTCTCTGTGTCTCTCTCGCGCTGTCTCTTTCTGTTACTGTCTCTCTGTGTCTGACTCTCTATGTCTGTATGTCTCTATCTCTCTATGTTGATCTCTCTGTTTGTCTGTCTCTATCGCTGTCTGTCTCTATCTGTCTCTCTAAGTCTGTCTCCTTCTCTGTGTCTGTCTCTTTCTCTGTCTGTCTCTGTCTGTTTCTCTCTCCATCTCTCTCTCTGTCTCCCTCTGTGTCTCTCTGTCTCTCTCTCTCTGTCACGAGTATATCCTCTTCCCTTTAATAATAAAGACCATCATTTAAACATTGCATTTTGTGTTATCTTTGTCTAATATTTATATTTGTTTGGTGATCTGAAACTTTTAAGCGTGACAACCATGCAAAATAATAGGAAATCAGGCAGGGGGCAAATACTTTTTCACACAACTGTAACTGTTGCAGAATATGACTCAGGTGAAACATCAATTTTAGTTGTGATGTATTGCTGCTAAGCAAAATAAAAGGAAGTGATTTTTTCATTCTGATCAGTTTGTGTATACCGACCTGCCACTTCACATCTACCACATTAAAGTGGATCACTACTGCATGCCGTCAAGCACTGCATGGTGACCACTAGCACTGTAACACAAGGAAACATCCCAACAACCCTGCGTCAGGGTAAGTTCGCTTAGTTCTAAACCACAACAGCATACAAGCAATGCACTAACAGCTCCCTTCACACCTATGGCCTTAGTCAATGGAGAGCAAATAGGTAGACAACCTTAAATAGTTTTCTTCTGATTTAAAAACCTGGGCCAAATAGGTGCAGTGCCAGCATCAAGACAAAGCAAAAGAGTAAGGTGGGACAGAACATACAAATATTTTCAAAAATACCTGTAACCATGGAAGCAAGGGTATTGTTGGGATGCAGTTAACTAGTGAACATAGCCAGAAAAGGGCCCTGTGCAAGAATAATACATGGGCTCTTTGCAGTCCAATAGCTCATCATAATGCAAATTTTCCACTGTAGAGGTGGATAACTTGGGCCCCTGTGCAGATGTATAGGTTGCATCAATGATATGTCTGCCCCTGCTGCAGTCCCTTAAAATAATGTACTGCGATGGTGCTCATAGTGCAGTGCTGCATTTTATCGAGTTAGATCCACTATTAAGCGTCTCATACAGTGAGCTTAAAATGTTGAAATAAATATTGCTTAGCAGCAATTGATCACTAAAATTGGAGGCGCAGATCATCTTTTTCTATAATTATTGCAATGGATTAAAAATAGCATTTATGTAATATGAATTTAAGGCTGTCACCATGTTCCCTTGTGATCAGAGATTGACTGAGCCATAGGAAAGTCCTCTACAGAGTGCAAAGGCTGACACAATAATACAAATCAGACCACACTGATGAAAATGGAAGAGTCCACAGATGTTCTCCTTAGGCCGGCGTCACACTAGGAATAAGTAAATACGGTCGGTTTTTTTACGGCCGTAATACGCCGAAATAATCCTGAAATAATGTTCCGTATGTAATCCGTTGGCAAGGTGTGTCCGCGTATTTTGCACATGTAATGTTGCGTATGTAATCCGTATGACATCCGTACTGCGTTTTTTCCACGCAACCTCACAAAATGGACATTTACCAGTTTTGTAGGCTGACATTAATATAAATCAGCATCAGCAACCATATTTAAGGCCTCTACAACAGGTGTCAACCTCCCATATGGCCATTTTGTGGTTGTGCATCTGTTGTTGTGTTGTGGTAACGTTTGCACCATGTCTGACCTACTGCACTTCACCCCAACTCAGCGGGTCTTATTTAACTGGGTCTTGTCGCGTCGGTTTGGTCAGCCATACCCTGTGATTGTTGATCCACGAAGGAGGAGAAGAAGATTGTGGGTGCATCCTCTTTTGACCCAACGCCTCACTAAAGACCATTTTCAGAGGCTATATACAGCTCTGCATGCACATCCTGATAAGTCCTACCTATACTGTCGAATGACAATAGCAACATTTGATATCTTGTTGGAGACAGTACTCACATATCAGGACACCAGGATGCGAAAAAGCATATCCGCAGAGGAGCATCTTCTCCTTACCTTACGGTATGTATTCAACATCCTCACATACTGTATGTTGATGATGGGTTTTTTTAAAGT